>NC_083316.1:95074833-95726786 GCF_963455315.2 Globicephala melas
TTGCTTCCTCTAGCCCCCCTTCAGTCCAGTCTCCACACACAGCTAATATTTTTAAAACAGTAATCATATTAATTACACTACCTCCCTGCTTTAAACCCTTCAAAGACTTCCCATTACTCTTCAAATAAAATTTAAGTGTCTGGACCCTCAGGAAAGACTAAGAGTCATAAACTAGTTCTGCTGCTTTTTGTGTTGCTTAATTCACTAAAGTTCAGTTTCCTCATCTTTGTGGTGGGAATAATAATAATCTAAATTACATGGGAGTGTTATGAAGATTAAATGAGGTCATTCATGTTAAACGTTTAGCATAATTCCTGATTTGCAATAATCTTGTAAGTGTCAGCTGTCATTTTCATAATCACTAAGAAAATGACCAGGCTTTCTGTTGAAATTATTCGAGGTAAGGTTTGAATTGAACTAAAATCGGAGAAAGCTTGCTATGAAGCCCCTTCACTTTGAATTTAGTTAGAGTTCCAATAACAGCTCTATTTTATGATAAATAAATTTGAGCATAATGCTCATCTATCCCATTCTTAATTTTTCATTAACAAGGTAATAGGTGTATTATGGGATAGGACCAGAATCAGAAATGCATTTTTTCTATGACTGTGTTTCTACAAAGCTCCTCTGGCTCTGAGGATTCTTTTTCTCTAACTCTATTCAATTAATTTTTATCTTTTCTTACCTTAAACGATGGCTTCTGCACCTTATTTATTATGCCAGGGGTCTGTAAACTATGTCCTGTGGGCCTAATCCAGCCCACCAGTTGTTTTCATAAAGTTTTATTGGAACACAGCTCTGCTGGAGAGACTCCCAATCATCTGTCAAAGGTAATGGAATGTCACTCCCGTGACTTACATTATGTGAAATTCTGTCATGCTACCAAAGTCACTCTAGAGACTTTCTCCCCTCTTGGCTTTGAAGAAGCAAGCTGCCATGTTGTAAGAGGGCCTGTGGACAGAACCACAAGACAAGGAACTACGGGTGGCCTGTAGGTGCTGAGGGCAACCAGTAGCCACCAGGAAGCTGAGGCCCTAAGCACTCTGCCCTACAGCCACAAGGAAATAGATCTGCAAACAACTTGTGTGAGTTTGGAAGTGGATTCTTTCCCAGTCAAGCCTCCAGAAGAGAACACACTCCAACTGACTGTGACTGCAGCCTTGTGAGATCCTATGTGAAGACCCAGACTCCTGACCCATGGTAATTGTGAGATAATAAATGTGTGTTGATTTGAACTTCTGATGTTGTAGTCATTTGTTATGTTGTGATAGATAACTAAAACAACAGCCATGTTCTTTCGCATACTTATAGTCATACAGTCTACGGCTGCTATTGCACCACAATAGTAGTTGCAAAAGAGAGCATATACCCAGGAAGCCTAAAATATTTACTACCTGGCTCTTTACATGAAACATTTGCAGACCCATTCCTTATTACCGTGCTGCTCTAGGGCACCTCCAGAGGAATATAGCTGTTGGTAGATACATAAATCCGTAAGACAGGTGTGGTATATATTTCTGTAGCATCACCTTTATTTTAATTTTTGCCAGCCACATGGCCATCCAACTGGAAATTATATTTTTCCATGCTCTGTAGCTACTGCAGCCATATGACTAGGTCTCACCAGTGAAATGTGAGTGAAAATTATATTCATCTTCACTTTTCTTTGCCCTTTCTATGACTGAAACATAGATTTGAAGCTAAGTTAGGTTTGACTGAGCAGATAAGGATAATGCCTTAAGGGATAGAGAGCAACAAGATGGAAGGAAGCTGGGTCCTTGATTATCCTCATGGAGCAGTACTGCTGATATGCCCTTGGCAAGCTGCTGCCTCCAGACCCTTACATGAGAAATAAAACATCTTGTTTAATGACTATATTTGGTATCTTTTTAATATAGCAGCGTAGCCTATAGCCTAACTAATACGAGGGTAACATTTTAATTAGCCAGTAATTTAAAGCATGTATATTTTTAAAGAGAGATGAATATTTTACAGCATATAGTTGGAAATACATATAAAAGTCAAAGAGAAAATGGGAAACGTCAAAAAAAAAAAAAAAAAAAAAAACACTGTGCTTGCAGCCTGCGACTTCAGGCTAAACTCTCAGAGCTACTGAGAGGATATATGAATCCCCACCCCCAGTGTTGCTACTTGGAAGGGAAAGTTTAAGAAACCATAGGTGTATGTTGTAAATTTCCCCCAACATGTTTACATACTCTCTTTTCCACTGTTGAGGATGAGGGCCAGGACATTTCTGACTTGTTCAGACTCATTAGTCAGAAGCTGCTCAGGAATTAGAATTTAAGTTTCAAATGAGTCAATTTTGCTTCTCTAAAACTTTGATTTTTGTCATCATTATGCAAATAGTTCTACTCAATACACCAGCCTCATTTAATGCTAAAATTAGAAACACATTAATTTGAGGGATTTTATAGTAAAGCTTAATGGCATTTATAATCTGGGAGAATTTCAAGGATTTTATCATTGCTTCCTTCCCCCTCCCGCCCCCCTTCCCCTGTCATACATACTCTTGAATCTTATTAAAGGTCTTTCGCTTTTGTCTGAAGTGTGAGGTTGTACTAGCTGACTGAGGACCTATGATCCAAATCCAAGTGATGGCTGTTCTCATAGCTTGCTTTGTTTTATTTGAAATAGAAAGTTATTAGTTTTTATTTGAAAAGAAGTAGTCTGCAAAGACAAGAAAGTTGAAGCAGGTCCAGGCTATGTAACGGTAAGGAAGAGGATGCTACAGGATTAGAGAAACTGTTCTAATCTCCAAAGCAGGAAAAATAATGAATATATAATAATGTTCCCTTAGTAAAACTAGAGTTCAGTCATTTTTAGCTGCTTTTAATGAGTACGAGAATCTCATTCTATAAATGACTTGGTTTTTTTTTTTTCCAAAGCGGATCTGTTTTATTATTTTTTTTACTGAAGTAAAATTGCTGTACAATGTTGTATTAGTTTCTGCTGTACAATGAAGTGAATCAGCTATATGTATACCTATATCCCCTCCCTCTTGGACATCCCTCCCACCCCACCCCCCATCCCACCCATCTAGGTCATCACAGAGCACCGAGCTGGGCTCCCTGTGCTATACAGCAGGTTCCCTCTAGCTATCTATTTTACACATGGTAGTGTATTTATGTCAAGCCTAATCTTCCAATTCATCCCACCCTCCTGTTCCCCACCAGTGTCCACATGTCTTTTCTCTACGTCTACATCTCTATTCCTGCCCTGAAAATAGGTTCATCTGTACCATTTTTCTAGATTCCACATATATGTGTGAATATACGATATTTGTTTTTCTCTTTCTGACTTACTCTGTATGCCAGACTCTAGATCCATCCACATCTCTACAAATGACCCAATTTTGTTTCTTTTTATAGCTGAGTAATATTCCATTGTATATATGTACCACATCTTCTTTATCCATTCATCTATTGTAGGACATTTAGGTTGTTTCCATGTCCTGGCTATTGTAAATAGTGCTGCAATAAACATTGGGGTGCATGTGTCCTTTTGAATTATGGTTTTCTCAGGGTATATGCCCAGTAGTGGGATTGCTGGGTCATATGGTAGTTCTATTTTTAGTTTTTTAAGGAACCTCCATACTGTTCTCCATAGTGGCTGTACCAATTTACATTCCCACCAACAGTGCAAAAGGGTTCCCTTTTCTCCACACCCTCTCCAGTATTTATTATTTGTAGACTTTTTGATGACGGCCATTCTGACCTGTGTGAGGTGATACTTCATTGTAGTTTTGATTTGCATTTCTCTAATAATTAGTGATGTTGAGCATCTTTTCATGTGCTTCTTGGCCATCTGTATGTCTTCTTTGGAGAAATGTCTATTTAGGTCTTCTGCCCATGTTTGGATTGGGTTGTTTGTTTTTTTGATATTGAGCTGCATGAGCGTTTGTATATTTTGGAGGTTAATCCTTTGTCCGTTGCTTCATTTGCAAATATTTTCTCCCATTCTGAGGGTTGTCTTTTCATCTTGTTTATGGTTTCCTTTGCTGTGCAAAAGCTTTTATGTTTCATTAGGTCCCATTTGTTTATTTTTATTTTAATTACCCTAGAAGGTGGGTCAAAAAAGATCTTGCTGTGATTTATGTCAAAGAATATTTTTCCTATGTTTTCCTCTAAGAGTTTTATAGTGTCCCGTCTTATATTTAGGTCTTTAATCCATTTTGAGCATATTTTTGTGTATGGTGTTAGGGAGTGTTCTAATTTCATTCTTTTACATGTAGCTGTCCAGTTTTCCCAGCACCACTTATTGAAGAAGCTGTCTTTTAATGGGAGTATGAGAATCTCATTCTATAAATGACTTGGGTTTTTAAATTTTTTTTTTCTTCAAAGGAATCTAGGTAAAGGAAAGAAGGGGAAAGCAATTAATAATATTTTTAATAGTTACATTTATTTCTGAAACTGAGTATTAAAGAACACAATACATCCTTCCTGCATTGTTTAAGGAAAAGTCAATAATAAGGTTTTTCTCATCTTTAATAAATGTAGATTTGCTGTGAGGCGTGGGGCTCAGTGATGTCTCAGGGTCTTTCCCCATGTTTCCTTGCTTCTGAGATAAACAGATTTTCTTTGTGCTCTCTTTCTAGTCCACAGTTCAGATTCTTCCTGCAGGTTCAACCAGGCTACGTATGAACAAAGCAGAAAGCTGTCCCCAGAAACAGGCTGCTCTCACACTTTAGCATTGGAAGGTTCAGTGTTTCTCCCCATCCAGGAATGCAGTTTTGCTTTGGCAGCAGAGCACAGGAATTTTCCAAATGATCAGAGATAGTAGTGACTCATAACATCCCAGGCCATGTGCTCCACTTTGCAGTCCAGCCTCTCTGTTACGTGCTGATGTAAGTAGTCCTGTGAACATCGGGGTATTTAAGAAATACTGGCTGAACGAATTAATGGAGTACATTAATCGTTTTCTTCCCTCTGCTGCTTTTATTTGCACGGTACCATCTGAATTCTTAAAAACAAACAAAACCATCATAAACCTAGATTTCAAATGGCTTTAGGTGATCCACTGGGGAGGATCACCTAAAGTCACTGAACCTTTCATTCACCAATGAAAGGAGAGATATATGAGTAGAATAAAAGCCTGATAACCTGCCAGATTTCTCCTATCCAGAATGCTAGAGCAGGTTCTCCCACTGCTGTGAGGAGATTTATGGTGGTCATGACGTTGACCTAGATATGCTTCTGGTACTGATGCTGCAAAGTCTGAAAAACAATCACACTCCTACCAAATTCGGAGGAGATGTATGTTACAGGGTCAAATGGAATGCTCCAGAAAGGCATTGGCAACATTCTGATATTGAGATGTATGTTAAGTATGGACAGATTTTGTGAGCTCATTACCCAGGTTTTAATTTCCTATTGAAAAATTTGTCTTGATTAAGATACACATACACACACTGCCTACAAAGAGGCTTTCCTTACTGGTGTGGGTAATTCAATGACAAAGTTTTAGAAAGAAGTCTCCCCTTACATGACACAGATTGTTCCAAGTTAGCATGCATATATAGACTGGACAAAAATCTGAAGTTCACATAGATAATGCAAAATGCGTTAAAAAAAACACGTGTCCTATCCAGCTCCTCCGTGTGCCCACACACCAGCCCCCCAACAATGACTCACCCATCCCCCCTGCCCCTCCAGTTTGCCCTTCTGACACTGTGGGTGTCCCAAGCCTCCTACGAACAGTGGCATTCCCTCTGCGGCTGGACACATCTGGTCACTGGCTGGAGCTTACTTACCTGCCAGAGAGTTGCTTCCTGCTCTCCCAGTGACTGTAGACCAGCTCTGTCTTGGGAAAACGAACAAATTTCTCTTCCATCCAGTAGACTTCAACTACCTTCTCTAACCAGGTATGAACCCCAGCCTTGAGATGGTGGGGGGATCCCCTTCCAAGTTCAGTCTTCCTTGGGCTCTCCCTCAAACCTGTGGTACCCTATAACGTTTTTTGAGAAGTAAAAAATCCTCCTGTAATTAAATAATTACTCCTTATTTCATCAGCTTTCTAAGACTAAATTACATGTGTTCAGGCTTTCCTAAAGAAGCCACGTCTATTTCATAAGCTTCTCTGTGTAGGATTTCAAATAGAGCGTGTTTGTGGGGAGAGGGTGAATGTTTCATAGGGGACGGAATGTTTCTATTTCTTTACCTACTTTCCTACTGTCTCCGTTTCTAGCTCCCTTACATCTTTTAAGGGAGAATGATCTGCTATTCTGTTTGGTTAATTATAAAGTATTGGTTGATGTTTACCGATGAGCAGAGTGCTATAAAAAGCCCACGTTTGTGCAGGGGTGACCCTCTCTTGCACTCCCTGCTTTTGCTCCGTGGGTTGGACTTGCCAGAAGCACCAGGGGAAGAGAGCCTAGCCATCTTTCTCTGCCTCAGAAAAGCATCACTGCTTTAGTTTTGTGCCATGTGGCTGGCAGCGACTAGTGATGGTCCAGAATTTGAGCCGACGCTGATGTGTGTGGGGTAGGAGGGTCCTTCTCAGGCCTTAAGAGTGAACCTCGCACTCTAACCCAGCCTGATCAAGCTCTGAAAGGTAATAATAAAGTGTTACTTTGTTTCTCATTTGCTATCAGTCTTTCTGTATGCAGCTCCCTTGGGGATGTCAAGGGTTGAGGAGTGATTGGCAGGACAAAATTTGGGTGTTTGGAGGTTCTCTAGTCAAGTGCCATTAAATGCAATCACAATTTCTCCTCTGTCCCTTTTCTTAGCAAATCTGTCTTATTTTTCAGTGGTAAACATGTGTAGAGAGCTATGGACAAAAATATCAAAGGCGTCATTCATACCTCAACTCTCAAATGGGCACTGAGTAACAGAAGGCTTTAAAATCAGTGACTGACTCTCTCTGAAGAAAACCAGCTTGACATTCTTAATAACAGAATATACACTTCTGTGAAAGCAGAGGGGAGATGTTGCTAAGTCAGTTTCAAAGGCCACAACAGACCAATGAGACCAGTTCAAAGGAGGATGGAAGTTGACCTCACATTCACCACTTCCTCTGTATTTCTGAGAACTTGAACTTCAGCCTCTCCCTCAAGCTCCTTAGGAAGCTAAAGAGGTATGGAATGTACCTTTGGTAGACTGACATGATTCTGTCTTTTGATCATTTGCTGAATTTGTGGAAGGAAAAAAACGGTCGAAAACTGGCCTTCTCTCTTTCCAGGCTAAGCATTGACAAAGCAACACAGCTAAGGAGGAAACTGAGAAGAAGAGAGGACGAGATATTAATTGACTGATCAAGTTACCCTTACATGCTCCAGTAACAGATGTCCAAGCCACTTCAGGGCTACCTTTGTGCCTCCTTTTCTAAATGTGTTTAGTTATCTGCAAGTGGGGCTGATTCACATCATATGAAACCCACAGGATTTGCTTCAGGCAGGGGAATGATTGAATTAAAGGCTTCTTCCCATATGTTAGTTTCACCCTGAAGTATTTAACCCATACCAGTGTGAATCAAAAGCAGAGCAAACTGATTTTGCAATGCCAGTTGTTTCTGCCTCAATTAACCACTACCTTGTGCAAATCGATGAAAGTGCTTATTGGCTGAACCTCATCCACATTTAAAATGTGTTATAAGCAGGAGAAAAAAAATTTCTAATTATGTTAGTGACGTTTCGTGTTAAAAAACATGCAACACAGTGCTTGGTGTCAGTTTATTTATCTCTTGTAAAAATAAAATACAGTATGTGTATGTGAAAAAAAAAAAAAACACAAAAAACATGCAACCTTTCAGTTCCGTGCAGGGGGCTCTGAAATGTCCCAGGATACGTTCAGAGTAATTAAACTTGCTTGCCTTTTTCTGCTTCTTCAGGACTGCCGTTGTGGGACAGGAGTGGCCGATGGCAGGAAGTTCCTCTCCCAGACCAATCAGCATGTCCTCAATTTTCATCCCCTCCAGTTGTTCCCAGCTTCCTCCCCATATGAATCTGTAGCAGCCCCAGGGTAGGCAGAGTGGGAGCCGCAGATGACCAGGAGCTTACCCCTCATGCAGAGAGAGACACCTCAGACAGATTCAGACCTCGGATAGCAGTGCCCACAGTGTCCAGACAGAGCTCTGCTCTATTCTGTGAGGTTTCTGCTTCAAAAATACAATAAATCAATGAGTAAATTAGCAGTTGCTTTGCATGCGTACCCAATTTCTTCATTTATTATTTTTTTTAAAGGGAGTAATGGAGAAATGAATGGACAAAGGATTGTGTGCATGTGTGTATGCTAAGGTGTTACATTTAACAAAAAGATGGATTTTAGTAACCCTATGGTTATCATATTCATACGGGCAAGACCCTAGCTGGGCAACTCTGCTTTTTCATTCATTCATATATACATCTGTTTATCCACCAACTGTTTAATAGGCCGGCAAGTGAGGTCCTCTGGAAGCTCCTTGAGTTGATAACACCATAAAGGCATTGCCCCAGGGCCTCAGGAAGAGGCTGATCAGGGGGCCAAGGGGCTCTCCCTACTGACTCCTCTGCAGCTTTCTGGCTGAAAGATGGGGAAATACCAGTGGGGCCCCTTCTGAGGAGCTACGGTCTGTCCCTGCTTGGTCAGACACATCTTTACCTTAAGCTTCAGCTCCTCACTTAATGTGACCATCAGTAAGTAAGTAAAAGAGTACAGGTCTGGTAATAAAGACAGATTAACTGCCTGCTTTGTGCCAGTTCGTGTGCTAGGTGTCAGGGATTCAAAAGAAATAAGACAAGGTCTCATGTCTTCGGCCTTAATACCAGGGGAACATCACGCAGCTTGGAGGGACAGCACGTGGAATACTGAATACAGCTAACAGCCATGCCCATTGGAAACGTGAAGCACTTTACAGTTTACAAAGCCCTTCATACTCCTCGTCTTACTTGATCCTCACAGTATTGTTGTTTAGTAAATTGGACAAGCATTATTTCCATTTTGTAGATGAATAAGCTGAAACGGAGACATCTAAGTCACTTGCCTGAGAGTACACAAGTTGTGCTCAGAATGCTGACACCCGGTTTAAGGCTCTGTTGATGTCCATTTTTGCCTCTTGGCAATAATGGTTGGAATTCCTTCCAGTTCTTCTCCTCTACAGAGAGCACCATGTCAAGCTTTCTCAGTGGAGGGCCCTGGGCGGACAGTACAGGAGGAAGAGGCTTCTGCAGGTCCCACCAGCTGCCCCATTGGTCACCGGTGTAGGGGTGAGGGCATCAGGTGGTGCTCTGCCCCAGCCAGGGCTCCAGAGCACCCAGTCCTCCGCAGCCTTGCAGCCTGGCATGGCCTGGTGAGCACTCTCCCAACACAGACACTGCGTGTCCTCTCCAGCTCCTCCGTGTGCCCACACAGCGGCCCCCCGACAATGACTCACCCATGCCCCCTGCCCCTCCAGTTTGCCCTTCTGACACTGTGGGTGTCCCAAGCCTCCTACGAACAGTGGCATTCCCTCTGCAGCTGGACACATCTGGTCACTGGCTGGAGCTTACTTACCTGCCAGAGAGTTGCTTCCTGCTCTCCCAGTGGCTGTAGACCAGCTCTGTCTTGGGAAAACCAACAAAGTTCTCCTCCATCCAGTAGACTTCAACTACCTTCTCTAACCAGGTGTGAACCCCAGCCTTGAGATGGTGGGGGGATCCCCTTCCAAGTTCAGTCTTCCTTGGGCTCTCCCTCAAACCTGTGGTACCCTATAACGTTCTCATATCTTAGAGTTACTGTTTTATCACAACTTCATAATTCTTTATGTTAAACTTCCCCTATTTAAATCACTGTTTGGATTCTGTCTCCTGATTGGACCCTGACTGACATACTCACCAACTGTTGGTGTGCGGTCACAGACAAGGTACAGGAAATAGTTAAAGTTTCTAAAGTGTCTTATGGGCTGGATCTTGTCATCTGCCTTTGATCACTGCAAGCACCTGCCTACTTTGATGCCTGACACATAGAAGGTCCTGAATAAGGACTGAGTAACTGAGCACAGTTGAAGTTAATTTGAACACCCCTGTTTGATGGAAGTAATAGCAGCCCACAGAGATGCAGGAAGGAGCCTGAATTTATGTATGCATGTGGTTATCCACTCATTTGTTCAACGAAATTGATCAAATTTCATTTGGGAACACCGGCGTTGGCTCCAAGGGCAGGTCAAACAGCAGCATTGACCCTTAACTGGGAGACCAAGTAAATGGTTGCCTCAAGAGGACAAGATAAAGAACATTCTGGAAGACTGAATGAAAACATGAAAAGACCCAGAAGGAACTAGGGGAATACCAAGTGGTCTAACCACTTGTGAAGCTCAGAGAAGGTAAGTGACTTACCTAAGGCCACAGGGCCCCTTCTTGGTAGAGCCAGGAGCAGAGAGCAGGTCTCATGGTCCTTAGTACAAACCCTTAACCATTGCATTGCATTGCTTCTTCAAGTGGGGCGGGAAGGGGTGGCGATACAAACTGCCATCTCGGGAGATGGGGGGAAATGCCCCGACAATGGTTGTCCCTTCCCTAGTAGCTCAGAAGAGTCTGGGGGATCCAAAAAATTCTGCTCATGCTGTTACCCTTGGAAGAGCAACTAGCAGTCTGTCAAATACGTTGAGTTTGGGGTTTGACTCTCCTCAAGGTAATCGGCCACCTGTTAATCCGCAGCATCCCAGGCTTTTGGGGCAAAGCAAAATGTTCTTCGTCCTACCCTCCTCAAAGCATTACTGAGGTTTCTCTGAGGTGGTCTTACACCCGCACGTAAAGCCTCTCCAACATCTGCTGCTTAATTGTCCTGAAGATCTTCCTTTATCATGTTGGTTTACTTAGCAGGACATTTTGCTATTTCTGATCAGATGTTTGTCCAGGGAACCAAGGTATGGAATCTTTTATTAAGTGAGGGAGCGCCAACAGAGCCTGTTCCACGTGCTCCTCTGGAGCTTCTCCAAAGCATGACTTCTAGCTTGAATCCTACAATGAATGTATGGGCATATGTGACATACTGTGTCATTAATTTTTCACCAACAGATGGGTCACGTATGAGCCAAGGGGGAATGTGGATATAGCAAGAGCTGTGTGAGTTAAGTCAAGCCATGTTTAGACTGTCTTTGTTGGCTGTCACTGGGAAGGAGCCTATGCTGATTAATTGATTTCGGGTGTGCATACACCTCTGTGGTGGGAAGCAAGAGAAAACAGGCCTGCCTGTGAGCGTCCTGGGAGAGGCCAGGTTCTCTGGAAAGAGTAACAGTGAAATGCGAGTTGCACTTTGCAGGCTGGCCCTGGCTGGAGAGGCATCTTGCTGGGAATTGCAGGTACCCAGGAAATAAAATGTTCCTCACTAGGGACTCTGTTACAGTGAGGATGGCTCTACTTACCTGGCCCAGTGAAATCAGTGAGGAAGGACGCTGCCAGGATTTACAGATGCTTGCGTTGTGCAGCCAGTTGTACGCTTCATAACCTGGGCTTGCTCCAAGAGCCAGTCCTGAGGCGCTTCCTGGCTTCATGGTTTCCTTCAGGGCCACTGCTTTGCCTCCCTCTCTCCACCCCTGACTCTCTCGGTCCTTGCATACGTACTGCTCTAGAGATCTAAGGTTTCCTCCAGGAATACAAGCATCCCTCAGAGGTATTGCGGGTTCACTTCCAGATCACCACAGTAAGGTGAATATCACAGTAAAGCGAAGCACACACATGTTTTGGTTTCCCAGTGCATATAAAAGTTACATTTACACTCTTCTGTCGTATATTGTATGCAATAGCATTATGTCTAAAAAACCAATATACATACCTTAATTTTAAAATAACGCTGTTGGAAAAAAGGCGCCAATAGACTTGCTCAGCACAGGGTTACCACAAACCTCCTATTTGTAAAAAACAAAACAAACAAAAAAAAAAAACAAAACTGTGAAGCTCGATAAAGCAAAGCGCAATAAAATGAGGTATGCCTGTACTCTTCTTTTGTCTTATTTATTCAATCAAGAGGCATGTGCTAAGCTCTAGGAATACAATAGCTCTTCATGGGACTTCTTTATTAGCCAAGTCTTCATCACCCTCTTCTAACAGCTAGGATAGGATTCTATAAACAGAGACATTCAGAATAGTGGACTTTAGACCTGGGATGTTACTGTTTTTGAAAGGAAGGTGGTCCCAGGCCTCTGGTCCAGCAGCTGGCTAGAGTTCAGGCCTTAGAATGGCATAGCTTATTCCATTGCAATGTGTCATTCTGGTGGTTGAGATCCAGCTGTCTGAAAACTAAATATAAAAATAACTAGGATTTATATTTTTAGTCAAATTTGTTGAAATTCGGTTTATATACAATAAAATATATTTATTTTAATTGTACAATTCAATACGTTTTGACAAATGTATACACAAATGTAACCACCATTACAGTCAAGATACAGAACATTTCCATCATCCCAAAAGATCCCCTGTGCTCCTTTGCGATCAATCTTTTCCACCTCTGAATCCAGGCAACCACTGATTCCTTTTATGTCATTATAGATTAGTTTTGCCTATCCTAGAATTTCATGTAAATGGAAAGCATACAGTGGGTACTCTTGTGTCTCGCTTCTTTTGCTCAGCATATTTTTTAGATTTATCCATGTTGCTGTATATATCCAAAGTTCGTTCCTTTTTATTGCTGAAGAGTATTTCATTGCATGGATATGCCACAAAATGTTTGTTTATCTATTGATGGGTTTTGGACTAATTCTAGTTTGGGGCTATTATGAATAAAGCTGCTGTGAACATTTGTGTCTGTCTTTGGGAGAGCACATGTTTTCATTTTTCTTGTGGAAATGCCTAGGAACTAATGAATTACATGGGAAGTGTTTATAAGAAATTGCCAAGTTGTTTTCCAAAATAATTGTCCCATGTTACAGTCCCACCATCCATCTATGAGGCTTGTCATTGATTCACGTCCTCACCAACAGTTGGTATTGTCAGTCTTTCTAATTTCAGCTTTTCTAGGTATGTAGTGGTTTTAATTTGCATTCCCATGATGACTAAAGATATTGAGCAATCTTTCATGTGCTTGTTTAATATCTTCTTTTGAGAACTGTCCTTTCAAATATTTTGCTCATTTTTTTAATTAGGTTGTCTTTTTAATAAGAGTTCTTTGTATTTTCTGGAAACAATTCCATTGTCAGACATATTTATTGCAAATATTTTCTCCGTGTCAGTGGCTTGCCTTCCAAAAGCAGAGGGCTTAATTTTTAAAAAGTCTACCCTTACCAATTTTTTTCTATTACGGTTTGTGCCTTCTGCGTCCTAAGAAATCTTTGCCGTCTTCAAATTCACAAACATTTTCTCCTGTACTTTCTTTTTAAAGTATTTTAGTTTTAACTTTTATGTTTAAATCTATAATTCATTTTAAGGTAATTTTGATAAATGATGTGAGGTAAGGGCCAAAATTCATTTCTTCTCTAAACAGATATCCAGTTTTGCCAACATCATTTGTTGAAAAGAATACATATCTTTTCCTCATTGAATTATCTTGGCACCTTTGTCAAAATCACTTGACCATTGATTATGAGGGTCTATTCTAGACTCTGTTTGAAACGTGTACGTGTTTATCCTTACACCAAACCCACACTGCTTGATAACTGTAGCTCTATAATAAGTCATGAAATAAACTTCATTATAATTTTTCAAGACTGCTTAAAATATTCTAGGTCCTCTGTATTTTCTCTAAATTTTGGAATGAACTTGTCAGTTGCTACAGAGGAAAAAAAAAGCCAGTGGGATCTCAATTGAGACTGCATTTAATCTATAGATCAATTTGGGAAGGAGTCACATCTTAACAATAGTGAATTACCATTTATTCAGTTCTTAAATTTCTCTCAGCAATGTTTTGTCCTTTTAAAAGTACAAGTTTTATATTTGTTTTATTAAATTTATTCCTTAGGATTTCATTTTTACTTCTATATTTTTTGTTTGTTTGTTTGTTTGTTTGTTTTGCGGTACGCGGGCCTCTCACTGTTGTGGCCTCTTCCGTTGCGGAGCACAGGCTCCGGACGTGCAGGCTCAGCGGCCATGGCTCACGGGCCCAGCTGCTCCGCGGCATGTAGGATCTTCCCGGACCGGGGCACGAACCCGTGTCCCCTGCATCTGCAGGCGGACTCACAACCACTGCACCACCTGGGAAGCCCTTTACTTCTATATTAAATGGTGTTTTTTGTATTCCATTTTCTAATTGTTCACTGCTAATATATAAGAATACAACTGATATTTGTATTTTAATCTTGCATCCTGTAACCTTGATAAACTCACTTCTTAGTTCTAGTAGCTTTTTGAGTATTCCTTTGTGTTTTCTGCACATGTGATCATGTAGTCTGGGGAAAATGACAGTTTTACTTCCTCCTTTCTGATCTCCACAATTTTTTTCTAATTGTACTAGCTATGACCTCCAGGACAGTATTAGCTAGAAATGATGAGAACAAACAACATTGCCTTTTTTCTTATCTTTCAACCATTAACTATGATGTTAACTTTAAATTTTGGTATATGCTGTTCATGAGACTGAGAAAGTTCTTTGCTGAGAATTTTTATCATGAATGAATGTTCAATTTTGACAGGTGCTTTTTCTGCATTTATTAAGAGGAAAATATGTTTTTATTTCTCCCGTATTCTGTTGATATTATGGATTACATTGATTGATTTTTGAATGTTCAGCCTACTGTACATTTCTGGGACAAACCCAACTTTGTCACTGTGTAGTGTATAGGATTAGTATATAGTGCTCAATTCATAGAACATTTTGGGTTGACAGTTTTCTCTTTCAGCCCACTTAAGATCTTACTCCATTGTCTTCTTGTTTGCCTGGTTCCTGATAAGACATTGACTCTAATTCTTTTCCTCGTTTCCTTATTGATAATGTGTCTTTTTTCCTCTGGCTGCCTTCAAGATTTTCTCTTTGGTGTTTGGTTTTCAGCAGTTTGACTATGACATGCCTGGGTCTGGGACTTTTAGTTTTTATTTTAATCCTCCTTAGTCTTCTCTGAGCTTCTTGGAACTGGGTTTGGTGTCTGTCATTAATTTTGGAAAATCCTGCCATTATTTCTTCAGATATTTACTTTGACCCATTCTCTTCTTCTCAAGGGATTCTAATCTTGCACCATTTAATAGTGTCCCACGGCTCTTTGATGTCTGTTCTAGATTTTTGTTTTTGTTTTCCATTCTCTTTTGTCTTTGTGTTTCAATTTGGATAAATTCTATTTACTTATCTTCAAGTTCACTGATTTTTTTTTCCCCTCAGTTGTGTCAAGTCTACTGATAAGTTTATTGGAAGCATTCTTCATCTCTTTTACTGTGTTTTTTATTTCTTAAAGTTCCATTTATTCTTTCTTATAGTTTCCATTTGTCTGTTGAAATTATCTATCTGATCTTTTATAGTGTCTACATTTTTTATTACAGCATTTGACAGTATTAACCATAGATGTTTTAAATTTCCTGTCTGATAGTTCCAGCATGTGTCATACTTGAGTCTGGTTCCAACCATTACTTTCTCTTGGTACATTGTGAAGAGACATCATGTGTTCATGATGAACAAAATATTGCTGAGTTTTCATTTGCTTCACATTCCAATATAGCTCAGAACAGCACTATTACTGATCTGTATTTAAAATTTTGATATTTTATTCATCATGAAATTTTTGCATTAATTTTGATTTTTTTAAATAATGCATTATAATATGATTTACCTTGATTGCAGAGTCCCCTTAAATTTTGTGCCTGAGGAAAATGCTTCACTCAGCTACCTCAGTCCAAGGACTTTTGCTCTCTATATCTTGAAGCTGAAAAAATTGAAATTTTAATAATTTACATTGAAATAAGTAACCCTAATATCAATGCAGAGGGATTTTAGGATGAAAAACATTCTGAAAATTTCTATTTTAGACAAAAAAGCAGTAAAGCACACACTCCACCAGAGCTCTTAGATCAAGGAAATGTGTGCCTCGCTGACTTCTCACAGAAGGGCCTCATAAAGTTTTATTCCACTGTCTCCCAGAGTCTGTGAGTGAAGGCTAAGCTAGGTATAGTGTACTGTTTTTAAAGATTATCTATTAACTTTCATTTGAGTACAGCTAAAAGGATTCTGGGGCCTGTTCCCCATAGGAAAAGGTACCCAGGGCTGACCAGGTCCTACAGTTGAGAGTATAAGAGCATAAAGAAGCCACTACTCTATGACCACTTGAAGGCTTGAAAAGGTACCACTTTGGAAGAAAATGCTCACCATAATATCTTCTCAGCTCCTTCCGGTGAGGGGAACCAGGAGGAAGAAATGAGACTGAAGGCACTTTGGTGTCTCCTTTCTCTGACCTCCATGAGGTTGCCAGGCTCTCCCTGCATTGTGGGAATCACACAGAGGGATGGGAAGGGCCTGTGTGACTATGTTCCCCCAACCCCCAGAGGTCACATTTTTAACAGGGGTGTGTGCAGTCACTTATTATTTGGCTGTTTTGCTTTAGCACTGTAAATCTCACTGTGATCTTTCTCCCCTATAATTCTTATGCTCAAAGAGGAAAAAAAAACACACCTTTTATGTGTCGGTGCTGGTGAGATAACTGAAAAGATGAAACTGAAAACTGAATCTTAAAGATCCAGGAAGTGAATCCCAGGACAAAAAGGCCAAACGTCTGCTTATGGTTTGATCAAGGATTCTGTAAACATCGTGGTTCTAGACACTGTTCTGGGAGTTCAGAGGTAAAATGACTCTCCCCACCCTCTGGCCTCTCAGTCAAGTGGCAAGACACTTTGGGTCCAAAATACAAGGCTGCATGACTAGAGGACTTAAGGAGTATAGTTTAGATTTCTTTTCTCCTTAAGTGACATTCTCTATCATTAAAAGCTTTAAGTTATAGGGACAAACTTTCTAAACCCTGATTAACTGTTCCTGTGCTTTAGGATTGGTGACTCTCCCCACTGAATGGTGATGGCTATGGTGGCCGAATAGGCACAGGGCTTAGGCTTTCCTTAAGAATTAGATCAGCTATTTTAAAAAATATATTTATTTATTTAGGCTGCATGGGGTCTTTAGTTGCTGCATGCGGAATCTAGTTCTGTGACCAGGGATTGAACCCGGGCCCCCTGCATTGGGAGCGCGGAGTCTTACCCACTGGACCACCAGGGAAGTCCCTAGATTAACTATTATTAAAGTATTTTCTACAAAATTGTTCACTATTTACTCAGAATGTGTTTTTGGAAATACATAATTTTCCCTGATCAGAGCATGCTAGAGCAAAATTCAACATATCCCCTAACAAAATGTTAACTCTTTTTACCAAACGTTGCTGTTTGTTAAAATACATCACTTACCTCAGTGCCTCCCAAACTTTTTTTCACATCCTGCTGCACACAGAAAATACTTGTCTATTGGAGTAAACTGCAGAGGATTTGTGAACCCTCAACTAGGTTGCTTACTGCTTGAAAAGTTGAAAAGATGCACATGTCAGTGGGAAAGAGCTACATCCATGAAAGTACAGGGAGTTTTCACCGCAATTAAATACGTGGGAATCTGGTTAGTTGTCAGGTACCTGCCAAATAAGTTGCTGAATCTTGTGTTCCAGTCCATCAAAGAGGGAGCTTAATGCTTGCTGGGCTTCTTTGGATTCTGCAAGTAAATTTTTTCTCATTAGGGTGGCTGCTCTAGCCCATTCAATAGCTACCTGATTAAGACCTTTAGATGACCTAAATACTGAGAAGGTTTTGCTTCCCTACTAAGTAATCCAAAACAAAATCCCAGCTAATGAAAAGGCACAATTAGGATGTTTGTTAAAATTAAGAATTTCTTTGTAAATTTTCAGATTTCAAAATATCAAGATAAGTTCTCTGAAGGTGAATAAATCAATAGCCCTCTCTTCCTCTGTCTCTCTCTTTCTCCCCCTAAGCACATTCTTATTCTACTTAGTGGATAATCTAGCCTGCATTTCCCATGTGGCAGAAAAGCTGTGAGGTTTGAGTAGATCTTAAGGAAAAAGGGGCTCTCCAGTGGATCCAGGCACTAGTGCTTATGACCCAGCAGATTCCAGAAGGGCTTGTGGTATCTGCAGCAACTTGGAGTATTGTTTCGATTCTGTGGTGAGGCCATTAAGATTTTGGAGCAAAGCCTTTAACAGGTAACTCTTCTCCTTTGAAACATTGCTCCTGGCTCTTTGCTGGGCTTTGGTGGATTTTGGACATAGGGCACTAAGTGACCATATGATCCAAGTCACCCCCCTCCATGAATACTATCTGCTCTATCTGTAATGGTGAGCAGGCCAAGAAGCATTCCATTATTGGATGGAAGGGATGTTTATGAGGCCAGAGCCCACCACATCCATGAAGCCTCATGGAAAGTTCCCTGTGACCAGGTACCTGAGAGGGAAAATTAAAATTCAGACCCAGTTGCAGATGGTTTTGCTTGATATGTTGGCAGCTGCAAATGCTGGATAGATCAGCAACAGTGTAATGGTCCCACTCAAGGTACCTTGAAAGACAAATTGCAGGAAAATCCAGTAGGCATAACTTTGATTAACACATACTGTTGTCCACTTGTTGGAAAGTAGATGTGGCCTGAACCCAGGAACACAATTTATGTGGATTCCAGCAAGAATTTTGAATCTTGCACAAGGATTGAAAATAATTGGAGCTCCTCCTTTATATGTATAAAGTATTTGAAGGCCCTGGTATCCATATAGCCACTATTCATGTACATACATAAGCCTGAGGGATTCCCAGTCAGGAATTATGGGTGACAGATAGCAGGAAAAATATGTCCTTGGAGGGAACTGGGGTGAAGTCACTGAACCTTACTCCAAAGGCCTCAGATCAATTCAATTCAGTGGTTATTTATTAAGCAAACGCTTACCCTGGGTCAGGCATTGTGCTAGCTACTGGGGATCTGGCAGCACACAAAGCATGGTGCCTGTCTCAAGACTCTGTGGGGTATCTCCCTCCCACAGTCCAGGAACTGAAATAGTGTTTTCTACGAGCCCAGGACAAGTCTCTACTGCATATTTATATCCTGCTAAGGAAAGAAATGGGTATGTGGGTGAGTACAGAGAGCCAGATCAGTGTGAAAAGTAGTAGGGGTTTGGGAAATGACAGATCAGTTAATGACTAAAGCTGTATTTCTGAACCCTCTTTCCACAACTGGTGGTAGTTAAATTCATGCGAGTCTCAACAGACTCCTGTTAATGATTCAGATCCTGTGATAATTCTGACAGCCCCAGTTGAAGCATGATTTTGAGCTCATTCTGACCTCAAGAGCTGGAACAAAGGGGATCATACTCATTAATAATTAGACTCAAATTGCATACAGTCTTGCCTGGGGTGGGTGGTGACTTGGTTCTCAATTTAGTTCTCTAAGTTTTATCTACAAACTCCTACAAGCTCTCCCCAGCATGCATGATACATTGATCAGTCATAGACTTGGGCTAAGTTTACACACAGAATTTAGGTGTAATTCTCTCCAACTCTCTCCTTTCTAAGGTTCCCTCTTTGTTCTTCAGTGGCTGTGGTTTTCCCATGCATCTAGCCCTGCTTTCTCTCAACAGTATGTTGATGACTTTTCCTATTGGAGTTTTAGTGACCCGGCAATGTGGCCACCATGTCTGTGGTCTGCCCTCAGGGTAAAGTGACACAAATGGAATTCGTTCTGTGCTGACCACTTTTCTAAGTTTCAACTCCTTTATAACAGGCCTGTGTTTTTTCAATCTTCAGAGCCTTCAGATAGTTTTTTTTCCCCTTTGTTTTATTTTTTTTTTTTTTCAGGGAGTATAGCTGTTATTTGATGGAGGGTGGGGTTTATTAGTAGCTCAGTCCTTCTAAACTAAAAACAGAGCCTCTGAGATATTTTTTTGCAGTTCTAGAATGCCAATTTGAGTCTTTTTAAATAGAGATTCAAATTCTTTGTTATAATGCTTCATTGTTTCCATTCAGTAGTTCCATCCTTCTTTCCATTTTATCTTTATATTAATCTTATTTATTTTTAAACCCTTGTCTACAAACTTCAGTGTCTGGTTCATTTTTCAGTCTGCTTCTAATGACTGTTTTATCTCTTGATTGTCAGTCACTTCCCTGTTTCTCAACTCTAGTTTTATTTTATTGTACACTAGACATTGTAGATTTTAAACATTTTTGAGGCTTCAAATGATATTATCTTTCACTAGAATTAATTTACATTTTCCTTTGTGAGACTTACAGAATGGGGATTGATGGTTTAATCCAATCAGGGACTGAGCTAAGAAAATGCTTACTTGAGATTTTTGTCAGTCTCAGTCTACCTCTGGTTCATCCCTACTCCTAGAGTATTGTTCTCTAAATCTTTTCTGGTATGGTCATTGATCCCCCTCCCCCATCGTGGTAAGTCTTGGGCTCTATTCTTTGTTTCTTCATCACTGTGAGAGCACCCCAAAGTCCATTCTGCTTTTCAAAACCTTTCTGCTTAGGCTTTTTGGCTCACAAACTTCAGAACTTGGCAGAAGTCCTTGGGAAAAACTGGAGGTGTTTTGAGGCCACTCAGATTTTCAGCCCTGTGCAACTGCCAAAAAATTCTTCTGGTTTCTCTCACTCTGCTCAGGTAAAGCCTGAATCAGGTGCTTGCCCTTTGGCCAAAATCAACAAATGCCTCCAGAGGAAAAGAAGTTATGGAAGGTTAGTTCATTTCTCTTCAGTCTTTCTCCAGAATCTTAACCCTTGTAATCCCCTCAGATGTCTTTATACAAATGATTTCCAAAAAAAAAAAAAAAGTATATGGCCTTTTGTTACAGGGGTTATCTGTTATCAGTGGGAGGCTTAGTATGTCACAAGCTAAAAGCCAGTCTATGGGAAAAAGTAATAGATGTATAAATGAAACGAGAGAAACCTGAACAGACCAATTATGATAGTATGCCATGAACATAGGACTATGATTCACTCTAACCTCTGCACTCACACTTGACAGCCGAAACAGGAAAGAAAAGAGAAAGAGAAAGAGATACAATACTGTCACAAACATTCTACATAATCTCATGTCTCCCTACCTCATGCTGTTCCTTCTTCTGGGAAATATCCCAGTTCTCACACAAGACATGAAGACAGGTAAAAACAATTAAGACTTCACACTTTGACCATAAAGGTAAAGGATGAGTCTATGAGGGAAAACGTGTCTTTCAGAAGAGGAAGAGTGAGTGACCCTTCGGAGTCCATTTTTGTCTCTTGTCCATCACTTCAGCAAGGAAAGAGGGAGCAGCACATTTTTTCTCAGAGAGGGGGCTGCCCAGGGCTCTACCACTGATCATGTATCACGTGTTGTGCTTCTGCTCTACCCAGCAGTGCCCTAGGCACTGAGGATACAGAGTAAAAATGAAACACAACTCTCTGCCCCAAAAGGAGCTCCGAACTCCTCATCACAGCTTTTTCTGCATTTTTGAGGCCCTTGCTAGCAGTTGCTAAGGGAAGAGTTTTAGTAATATGCTCAGTGAGATATCCTTTGTTTCTCCTCCTTACCGGTATCTTCTGCCAATTTTCTATCTCTCCAGCTAAGCAGGCATAAACTTGTAAGCAAGAGAAATGAGAAAGTTTTGCACTTCTCATAGCTTGAAACTGACCCCACAGGCCACTATCCTCTGCTAAACATTAATACTATTCTCAGAGTTTTGCCACTGTGTTGAAAATGGGAAAGGAAATCTTTTATAGGGATTATTATATCAACCAGATACAGTCATGCCTGGATTCTTTTTTGATAAGGCAAATGGGAGATTACCATCTAATGGTTTCCAGATAATAATAGTTAAGTTATAAATTTGTATCTGAATAAAATGTTAACACGACTGGCATGCAGAGGTTATAGAAATGTAAACTGTATCAGTCCCAATTGTGTAGCTTAAAAAATACTAAATTCTACTTGCATTCTTTGCCAGAGACTTAAAAATTAAGTTTCCTTCCCTGGAGTAGTTTAACTGTAAGCATGGATGCTTCCATTATCTGCCCATCCAAAATTATTCAGTTGATTTAATCCCCTCAAAATTAGTGGATTTTCACCATGGGATTTAGCTAGGGGATTTTTCCAGCTCTGCTGATACCAACATTTAAAGTGATTATGTATAATCTATTTCCTTTCCACTATCTCATTTCATAAAATACTATTTTCCCAATTTCTCTATCTTCAGCAGAAAGGAGATCAGGACTGAGTATGCTATCAGGATTTGGCTCTGTGCCATTTATTAGACAAAATAGCTTTAAGAATTGCTGCTGAGGTATCTCTGGCAGTGGATTCTCTTTCCAAAATCCTGATATGCCCTGGCCAGAGCTGTTCACAGGTCAGAGGAGAGTAGGCTGTTGGGTTGTTGACATAAGAAGATTTGGATAACCCAAGAGACATTTGGAGTTGTGGAAAGAAGTCTTTGTAATAATATAGTCCTTGTGAGCATTTCTGTTCTGAGTGATAGGAGGCAAGGGGAGGGGATGAGCAGTGTTGTTTTGTTACCCCTAAATATTTTCATTGTCACGAAGTGGTGGGAATTGACCCAACTACATTATAGAGGATAACGTCTAAGCCCTATTCACAAAGGCATAGAGTGCACAATAGATTTTACATAACTTTAAAAAGCTGGGCCATTTATTGTGCTTAAATACTGACCCCCTTCACCATGTAATCATTGCTTTATATCGAGCAAGGGCCAGAGAACTAATATTGGATATAAAGCAACTTAGATATGGTCCTGAATGGCTTGTTTTTAGGAATTAGGTCTAAATCTTCAAGACATAAATATTTTGGAGAACATTTATTAAAAATAACCCTTGGTCCCTTGAATCTTAGAGAAATTTGAAGTTGAGGGCAAGGACAGTTCTGCATCTCCTTCTATTCCCATTAAACATAGATAAAGCTGCTTCTGCTTCTGTTACTGAAGGATTAATTGCTATAGAAGTGCACATGGGGATTTTGTGAGTCTTTGGTTGATTAGCAGTCTGTGCATGCTCTGTTCAAAGAATTAAGGAGAAACATGAATGTAAGAGGAGAGAAATGGAAAACATCCCACAAAGTTGGACAAAGTAAAGTAATTACAAGGAAACTGTAAAATAAGCAATTCCCAGAGCTCACACAGGACTGAAGAGTGTTGACTAATATCCAGCAAGAGTAAAGAGACATTGTTGAATTAAAAGACATTTAATACCACAAAAAAGAAAAGTGTAAAAAAAAAAAAAAGAGTAGAGACCTCAAAAGGGCCAAGCCTTAGAAGGGGGGCAAAAGAGCTCAAAACAAGGGCTCTTCTAAGCCCTCTTAAAAAGAACTTCTAAAAGGTACTTCAAACGGGTCAAATTAATGTGAGAGTAACTGAATTACCTGCCAGAAAAAAAAAAATTCAAGAAATTGTCAAATTTTTTTCAAATTTGGAAAAAATGTTGAACCCACAGATCCAAGAAGCTCAATAAACCTCGACCAGAAGAAGCATACTGGTTGGGTTTTACCTCCAGGAGCCCCACCAGGTTCTCATGGTGAATATTGGAGAAAAATCCCTCATGCTTCTGGTAAGGGGAGTAGAAAAGTAACCATTTTCAGATATGCCAGAACATTCTCTTCTCAACAAAATCTGCCCTTAAGATAAAATATTTTACCAGTGCCTAAATTATTGGGGCTTTATTAGAGCTTAACCAACCTGGGGGGAGAAAAACACCCAACTCCAGCCCCCTCTAGCCATCCTGTCCCGCCTAGGAGGGGAAAACAACTGAGAAGCCCTTGTGAAGTTCACAGTCACAGGCTCATGAAAAGACTGAGACCTAATCACAGAACTATAGGATTCTTCCCCTTTCCTCATGTCTTACCGCATCATAATTAAAGGCCTGTTTACCAGAGGTTTTTTTGCCCAGTACAATACGTCTGGCTTTCAACAAAAGATTGCAGGGCATATAAAAGACAAAAAACACAGTTTGAAGAGACAAAGCAATGTTAGAACCAGATTCAGTTATGGAAGGAATGTTGGAATAAGCGGACTGGAAATTTAAAATGACTATGATTAATATGCTAGGGACTCTCATGGAAAAAGGAAACAACATGCAAGAACAGGTGAGTAATATAAGCAGAGATATAGAAATTCTCAGTAAGAATCAAAATAAATGATAGAATTCAAAGACACTGTAACAGAATGAACAATGCCTTTCCTGGGCTCATTAGTAGACTGGGACAGCTGAAGAAAAAACTCCCTGAGCTTAAGGGTGTATGAATAGAACCTCACGAAACTAAAAAGCAAAGATAAAAATGACTGAAAAAATGAAACAATATCCAGAAACTGTGGGATGACTACAAAAGGAAAAGAAAGAGAGAAAGGAGCAGAAGCAATATTTGAAGTAATAATGATTGAGAATTTCTGCCAAATTAATGTCAGACACCAAGCCACATATCCAAAGTTCACAGAACACCAAGCAGGATAAATGCAAAACAAACAAATCCACACATTCAAAAAAACAAACAAAAAGACTACACCTAGGCAAATCATCTTCAAACTGCAGAATTTAAAATATAAAGAAAGTAATCTTGAAAGAAAGCAGAGGAACAAAAACACCTTATAGATGTGCAAAGGTAAAAATTATATCCAACTTTTCCTCAGAAACTATGTGAGCAAGAAGAAAATGAAGTGAAATATTTAAAGTGTTGAGAGAAATAAAACACCAACCTAGAATCGTGTCCTGTGAAAATATCTTCAAAACAAAGAAATAAAGCCTTTCTCAGACAAACAAAAATTGACGGAATTTGCTGCCAGTGGACCTGCCTTGCACGAGATGTTAAAATAAGTTCTTCGGAGAGAAGGAATATGGTATAGGTCAGAAGCTTGAATTTACATAAAGAAAGGAAGAACGTTAGAGAAGGGTAAATAATTGAAGGAATTAGAGAAGGAATTCCATTAGAAAAGGAATAAATAAATGAAGGTAAAAAGCATCCAGAGTAAAAATACACATTACATATAGAGAAATAAAATATGACAGCAGACTTGTCGAAAATACATTCAAATGATACCTTTAAAGTGAGGGAGAGAGCTGTCAACCTAGAATTCTAAACCTAATGAAAACATCATTAAAAGATGAAAGTAAAATAAAGAATTTCAGACAAATGAACGCTAAGAAAATTCATTGCTACCAGATCTGCTCTAGAAAACACTGTTGAAGGAAGCTTTTCAGAAGTGAAGTGGTTTCTGATGGAAATTTGAAACCCCCCTGCCATACACACACACACAAATGAAGAGCACTGGAAATGGTAAATATGGGTATGTGAGTAAATATAAAAGAAATTTTTTTTTCTAATTTTTACTGTCTTGTAAATATAACTGTTTAAAACAAAAATAGCAACAGTGAGCTGTAGGGCTTATAATATATGTACTAGTAAAATGTATGGGAACAAAGGATAGGAAGAGGGAGATGAAAGCATACTGGTGTAAGATTCTTTAATCATATGCCAATTTGTACAATGTTATGTGAAGGTAGACTGTGATAAATTAGAGATATAGATGGTACACCTTAGAGCAAATACTAAAAAATATTCAATTAATCCAAAAGAATGCAGGAAAAAGGACAAAGAAACAAAGAACAAATGTGACAAATAGAAAACAAACAGGAATATTGTAGATATAAACCCAGCTGTATTGATAATTGCATTAAATATCAGTGGTCTAAGCATTGAAATTAAAAACCAGATTATAAAATAAATAAAAATCAACTTGGTAACAGTTTACAAGAAACGCACTTTCAGTATAAAGACAGAGATAGATTAAAAGTAAAAGGAAAGACAAGATGTCCCACATAAACACAAATGAAAAGAAAGCTAGAGTGGCTATGTTAATATAGGATAAAGTGGGCTTCAGGACAAGTACTATTCCAGGAATGAAGAAGGCTATTACATTATGATCAAGGATTCAAAATATCAACAAGAAGGAACAGTCTTATATGTATATGTACCTAATCACAGACCTTTAAAAAAAAAGAAGCAAAAATTGATAGAACCAAAAAGAGAAAAAGACAAATCCACAGATGAAGTTGAAGATTTCAATTAATAGAACTAGCACACAAAAGAAATTCAGTAAATATATAGGAGACTTGAACAGTACTATCAGCCAGCTTGACCTAATGGACACGTAGATGATGTGCCACCCAAAATGAAACAGAGGAAAGAAAAAGTTTCTATGATTTTATGTATAAAAAATAAAATTATAAAAATGTGAGAAGAAATCATATGTGTTTTACTGTGTTTTTAATCTTAGGATAGAGAAAACCTAAGTACAACATGAAACTCGTGGAGATTTAAAAAAAGAGATAAATATAACTATAGGAAAGTAAAAATTTCTAATGCAAAAACATCATAAGTAAATTCAAACTGTAAATAAACCAAGGAAGATATTTGCTACTCCAACCATACAGAAACTGATAACCATTATATTTAAAGTGCTTCTACAAATAAGCAAGAAAAGGACCCTAACCCAATAGAAAAATAAAAGACATAAATAGCTTCTAGAAAAAGAAATGTTCTTAAATATATGAAAGTATACTCAATCTCATGCACAATATTAATTTTCACTGTCAGATGATGAAGATTGAAATGTTTGCTAACATGCTGTGTGGGTGAGGACAGTGTAAGAGCTGATAATGGACATCTCTTCCCAACTCCTCATATAGTGACTTCATGTTGATAGCTTAAAATCAGCGATGATGGGCTTCCCTGGTGGCGCAGTGGTTGAGAGTCCGCCTGCCAATGCAGGGGATGTGGGTTCGTGCCCCAGTCTGGGAAGATCCCACGTGCCGCGGAATGGCTGGGCCCCTGAGCCATGGCCGCTGAGCTTGAACATCTGGAGCCTGTGCTCCGCAACGGGAGAGGCCACAACAGTGAGAGGCCCGCGTACCGCAAAAAAAAAAAAAAAAAAAAAATCAGCGATGACGAAAGTATTATTTATATCATGGAAATTGGCATATGCTACAAATCAAGTTTTTTCTTCCCTGAAAGTCAGTTGGTAATCATTTACCAACACACCACCAGGTAAGAGTAGGGAAACAGGCTCTCTCATACTGCTGTTGTTTTGAATATAAATAGCACAATCTCCACACAGCACTTTATTAAAGTCCAGCAAAGTTATTAATTGCACCTTTTAAAGCAACAATCCTACTTCTAGGTACATGGCCTAGTTATTTTTGCACACATGTGAAATTGTACGCTCTTTTTTTTTTTTTTTGTATTAGCACATGTCTGTCAATAGAGGATTGGTTTTTTAAAATGTAGTACATCTCATACAGTGGAATGTAAAGCAGCTGTTAAAATAGATGAGAACATCCTTTATATCCTAACATGGAGTGAGATCCGTGCAATATTGTTAACTGAAATAAGATTTTGAGAGAGAGAAGAGAATGTATTTACATATATTTGCTAACAAAGTCCTATTCACAAGGAGTATCAGTTGCCTCTGGGGAGGAGGAAGCCTGGAAAACAGGGTTGGGAGGGAAATTTCACTGTGTTTAAAATTTTTTAAAAATTTTGTTTATGCACAGTATTTCTTATTAAATAAGTAAATAAATTTAAATTTCAATGCCATAAAAACACTTACTGAGGTGTTGTGAGACAGGCTATTTTATACACTATTGATAATACTGAGCTGGAATAGTCCTTATCAAAAGCAATTTGGTAATATGTAATCAAAACCTTTACGTAGTTCTTACCTTTAATAGAGCAATTATACTTTTCGGTATCTATCCTGAGAAAATAAGCAGAGATGAAAACAAAGATTTATACACATGATGCTCACCATGGTGTTAGTTATAATAGTGAAAAGTTAGAAATAACTTAGATGTTCAGTGAAATGGAAATAGTTAAATAAATTTGGTCCAGTCATACAACTGAAGGAATAGCCATTTAAAATAAAGCTTTGAAAAATTTTAATAGCATAGTCAAAACATTATAAATAGAAAAGTAAGATGCAGAGTTTCACACAAGGTATTACCCTAATTTTTCTGAAAAGCAGTGTGTACACATTCACATGGCTTACGTACACATACACATACAGGGAAAAGATATGTGGCATGTTAAGAGGATTATCTCTGGATGATAATATTATGGAATTTCACTCTCATCTTGATATGATTTTCAGTATCTTCTTGATAATTATCTGTAAGAATAATTGTCAGAAATAATCTTAGAAAAATTTAAATTTTTAATGTTTTACAGTATCTTAAACATAAAGACATACCTTGCATCCTATTGTACAGTCATTCTGTACATTGTTACTAAATAAAACATGTGGCACTACAACACATCTCATCTATAAAAATGAAGGCAAAAATACAAATATATCCCCTCTTATGAAAGTATCTTGTAAAAACTAGGGGTTCCAGAAAGAGAAGAGTTCTGTGGTCAAATAAATTAAAGAAACATTAAGCTGTATTTCATGGTCTCTTCCTCTTAGAGTTATGTAATTAATATTAACGTTTCTGAGTGATCCTGCAGTAAGGAAAATTAACTCTTTATAGTTTCTTTCTCCTCCTCCTCCCTCCCCCCTCTCTAAATACCTAAATGTGGACCTAGTGTTCCAAAGGACATAGTTTAGAACATGATGAGCTCAGGAATTTTGGAGACCCCTTTCTCTGATCTCTAATTTTTGTTTGTTTGTTTGTTTCCATGGCATTTGCTCCCTGTAACAGCAGTGACAACTAGTGTGAGAGCTGTGCTGACTCTCCTCTCTTCCCCAAGGCAAGAAATCGCACCTGATCACTTCATTGTCCTGAGCACTCCCACCCCCGCAGCAGAGTTTACCTGTACATCATCATTCCTGCCCATCAGCATGTCAGAAAGAAAGGACCAGAAAGTACTTGGACACATACTAAAACACTGTGCACTTGTCTTTCTGATAGGACAAAAATTATTAGCACATAATTTTTTCCCATTTCCCAGCATTTCCATCTCCTTTAGAAGAGGAATCTGGTTTTTCAGTTTCCTCTGCTCAGTTCTTTGCTCTTCCTTGCTCTCCAATGCAGTCTCTTCCATTTTTAGAGGTATTCTTTGGGCTTTAGAGATGCAGATTTGGGGGAAAGAAGAGGTGACAGGCAAGATGTTGGGAGGAATTTTGGAAGAGAGATACAACGGGGAGGGATATGGAATATATAAGAGAAGTAGAAGGAAGACAAAGTGGGATTTTAAGAATTAATCTTTTGAAATAGGTATTATCTTCATAGTGTTCAAGAAATGATAAATGTGTGTGGATGGAAGGAGGGAAGGAAGGAAGGAAGTCCAGTAGGCTACCTTGAAAATTCTGTTTTGGTTGCTAAGCTGAAATTCTTTGATTGTAACATAGCTCCTAGATGGCGTATGATCAGGCCATCCAAGATGGCTGTTTTCTTGCTCTCTGAACATCGCCTGCCGGACCAGTCCCTGCTTCACCTACGCCCCACTCACATAGCTGACCTTCCCCCTAAATCATTGAACCTAATCAGTAAATGCCTACATACTTGCCCCAGCTAGTGATTGTTCTAATCTTTAGATCAGAACCATCTCCCCTCTATCTGATAGTTTATTAAAGGGGTGGTGAGGGGCATGCTCCTCTGCTGGTTTCCCTGGTAACTGATGAGCCAACCTGATGTCAGTTCCCCCTATAGTTGGTAACCTCCCTCTCCCTCGGTTGTGAAGACTACTGCCGTACCCTGCCCACTGTCTGCCACACACGGTGGGGTGTTGCTCCAGGATGTTGCTTCAGACATGTAAGCTCCCCTTATCTGTTAAACCACTGATGTCTCTGTAGCTGACTCCAGGCTCTTTCTTTGGTCTTGAGGCTGGGCAAGCACAGGGCTTGCAGGCCTGCAGGGTGCAGCCCTACAGATGGACTATGCTAGTCACCTCTAATAGTGTAACAGGTTTAAATCTGCATTCTCTAAAGCCTGCACACTGTAAATAGAAGATTGTATGGGCTTGGGAAAAAACTGTCGAGATACTGCCAATCACTCAGCTTCTTTGACTAGAAAGAAGAGAAAGGAAGTGAAGTGAGCAGATTCTGGAGCATAAAGAGGGAAAAGAATTACAGCTCTGAAATTAGCATCTTAGTCACTCAGATAGCTGCATCCTAATCAGAAAATATGGTTTAGGAGAGATTCTGAATAATCCTGCATCCTGAAAGATTGCTTTCTGTTCTGAAAGGAAACATAACCAAAAAGAATTTTTGAATTTTTCATGGAACAAACTGATGAAGAGAAAAAAGCAGGACAAAGCCAAGGCTGTATAGAGGAGATCAACAAAAGGGAATTCAGATAGCTCACTAGACAGTAAGAGTTCAATAGCACAGTTTGAAAAGAAATGCAAATAATAATGCTCAGCACATCAAAGAAGGAAAATATTGACAAAACTCGGTGCTAAAAAGGATGACAATGCATAAGGCAGTTTTATAAACTGTGGAGGGACTGTGAATTGGTAAACCTTTCTGGAATGCAGTCTGGCAATATGTACCAAAATTTAAAAGTTTAAATGTATATAGCCTTGATAGGGCAATCTCTTTGTAGGAATTTTCTCTGAGGACATAAATAAACGAGTACATTAAGATGTATGGCAAGGATTTTTTTTTTTTTTTTTTTTTTTTTTTGCAGTACACGGGCCTCTCACTGTTGTGGCCTCTCCCGTTGCAGAGCACAGGCTCCGGACGCGCAAGCTCAGCGGCCATGGCTCACGGGCCTAGCTGCTCCGCGGCATGTGGGATCTTCCCAGACCGGGGCACGAACCTGTGTCCCCAGCATCGGCAGGCGGACTCTCAACCACTGCGCCACCAGGGAAGCCCGGCAAGGATTTTTTAAAAGCTATTTTTATATAATAGTAAAAAAAAGAAAAGCCCTGTGAATAATTTAATATCCATGAGGAGGTGCTTGGTTTAATAAATTAAGTACATCCATACAGTGGAATACTATGCACTGTGTATCTCTTATAAGCAAGCATAGGCTCTGGAGTCAGATTGTCTGAGTTTAAATCTGGCTCTACTAGTATGATTTTGATCACATCATTTAACATCTCTTTGCCTAAGTTTCCTAATATATAAAATGTTTTAAAAACCTCTAAAATAGCTACATAATCTATAAAAGCTATTTCAGAAAGTGTGACAAAGATTGAATGAATTAATACATTGAAAGCCCGTGCACATAATAAGTACTCAATAAGTGTTAGATATTATTATGTAAACATTATAGATGATAATATCACAATGGAAAATGATCATGTCAAGCAAAAGTTACAGACTAGCTAGTAATATAGGTTTATGTTTATGTAGAATAATTTATGTTTGACTGTATGCATAGAATTCTGAAAAGATGTTTACTCCAATTTTAATGCTGGCTATCTCTGAGAGTCGTATTTCAGATTATTTATTTTCTTTTTCCCTATTTTCTGATTTGATATTTTTTATTAACATATAAGATAATAACTCCTGAAATGGCAAGCTAGGAAATGTAAATCAGCTTTTCTACTGGGAAAACAAAAGCTCTGGATAAAATATAAAAATCACAATTTTAAAGCCATAAGGAGCCAACTAGATAGGGAGGAATTACCAATCCAAAATCTTGGAAGAAGTTAAGTGACTCACTCAAAGCAACTTTGATTCTGAGGGCATTTGCTGATATGTTAAGAAACAACTGCTAACTGAGCTGTAGTTTTGATGACCGCATGTGACAAGGGGAAGGGAAGTTAAAGACAAGGGTTTGCAGCTCAAGATGGGAGTCTAACACTCATTCTTCCATATACCTATTAGGATGGTGTCCTGATTGGCTTTATCCTCAGAGTAAGAATGCATAACAGTAATTCTGTCTTTATTCAGTTTCTTTCCTTCCTTCCTTCTCTTCTTTTCTCTTTTGTTTTCTTTTTCCTCCCTTCCTTCCTTCCTTCGTTCCTTCATTCCTTCCCCCCCCCCCACCCACTTTCTTTTCTTCTCAGATTGGCAGCCTGGCTTAACATCACCTGTATAATCCAAGACACCTTAAAGCCCTGAATTCAGATTACAGTGGTTCCAGACTGGTGATGAGCAAGAGCAAACAAAAATCCTCTCTGGAAGGAAGGTGACTTCATCTAAGTTGGCTTCAAATTATTTCTAACAACTTTATTTTCAAACACAATGGCCAGCATTCTTCAAAGATAAACAAACATACAAGGAAACAAGATACCTTGAGCAAGAACCAGCTCAAAGACATAAACAGATTTAAAAGATTAGAATTATCAAACACAGAATATAAAACTCTTAGGCTTAGTAGTAAAGTCAGTTTGATCTACAGGAAACAGGAAACTATAAAAAGCAATACAGTAGATATTTAAAAGAACCAGATAGAATGTCTAGAACTAAGAATGGTATAACTTAAATTAACAATTTAATAAATGGGTTTGTTAGGAAACTAGACCAAACTGAAGAGAGAATTGGTAAATTAGAAAATAGATTGAAAGAAATTATCTAAACTACAGCACAGAAAGACCAAAAAATAAATTAATTAAAGAAAATACAAGAAAGGATGAGAGACATGAGTGATAGAGTAAGAAGACCTAAAATAAGGTAAAAATGAATCTCAGAAGGAGAGGAGGGAAAGAATGGGATAGAGGCAAATTTAAAGAGATAATTGCTGATAATTTTCCAGAACCAAACCCACATATTCAAGGAACTCATCACATGCCAAACAGTATAAATAAAAGGAAATCCACCCCATCATAATGAAACTACAGAAAATCAAACCAAAGAGAAAATCTTAAAAAACAGGCAGAGAAAAAAGACAGATTAATATCAAAGGAACAACAGACTGACATCTGACTTTTGGTGGCCACCTGGAAGCTAACAAGCAGTAAAATGATTAAGTCAATATGTTAAAAGAACAAAAATCTACCAACATAGAATTCTATACCCACCTAAAATATTCTTCAAGAATAAAGAAGAAATAAGGGCAAACATAAAATCTAGAACTGAAACAAAAAGATGGAGAGATTTTGACACTGGTATACTCACACCAAGGAAAATTCTAAAGGACGTACTTTAGGCAGGAAGATAGTGATCCCAGGTGGAAAGTCTAAGAAGGAATAAAGAGGAAATAAAGGGGAAAATATGTAAACCTAAATGGACTTTGTATAAACAATAATAATATCTTGTGGGGGTTTTATAATACAGCATTAAAATACAACTCTGTGTGTGGGTGTATGTATGTGTGCACACATACATAATGAACAACTGAGGGCTTGAAAACATCCTTTTTTTCTTTGAAGTATAGTTTTATTGAATTATAGTATGTAATTATAAAAGTTAAAGGTGTACATTGTAGTGATTCACAGTTTTTAAAGGTTATATACTCCATTTATAGTTCTTGTAAAATATTGGCTGTATTCCCTGTGTTGTACAATATAGCTTTGTAGCTTATTTTATACATAATAGTTTGTATCTCTTAATCCCCTATCCCTCTATTGCCCCTACCCCCTTCCCTTTCACCACTGGTAACCACTAATTTGTTCTCTATATCTGTGAGTCTGCTTCCTTTTTGCTATATTCACTAGTTTGTTGTATTTTTTAGATTTCACATGTAAGTGATATCATACAGTATTTGTCTTTCTGTCTGATTTATTTCACTTAGCATAATGCCCTCCAAGTCCATCCATGTTGTTGCAAATGGCAAAATTTCATTCCTTTTTATAGCTGAGTAGTATTCCATTGTATATACATACGATATCTTCTTTATACATTCATCTCTTTTTTAAATTATTTATTTTTAAAAAATTATATTATATTGGAGTATAGTTGATTAACAGTGTTGTGTTAGTTTCAGGTGTACAGCAAAGTGATTCAGTTATACATATATATGTATCTATTCTTTTTCAAATTCTTTTCCCATTTAGGTTATTACAGAATATTGAGCAGGGTTCCCTCTGCTATACAGGAGGTCCTTGTTAGGACCATTCATCTCTTTTTTTTTTTTTTTTTTTTTTGTGGTACGCGGGCCTCTCACTGTTGTGGCCTCTCTCGTTGCGGAGCACAGGCTCCGGACGTGCAGGCTCAGCGACCATGGCTTATGGGCCCAGCCGCTCCGCGGCATGTGGGATCCTCCTGGACCAGGACACGAACCTGTGTCCCCTGCATTGGCACGCGGACTCTCAACCACTGCGCCACCAGGGAAACCCCCATTCATCTCTTGATGGACACTTAAGTTGCTTCCATATCTTGGCTGTTGTAAATAATGCTGCTATGAACATTGGGGTGCATGTATTTTTTCAAATTATTGGTTTTGATTTATTTGGGTACATACCCAGGAATGGAATTGCTGGGTCATATGGTAGTTCTAATTTTAATGTTTTGATGATTAGTGATGATGACCATCTTTTCATGTGCCTGTTGGCTATCTACATTTCCTTTTTGGAGAAATGTCTGTTCAGGTCTTCTGCCCGTTTTTTAATCAGATTGTTTTTTTGATGTTGAAGTGTATGTGCTGTTGGTATATTTTGGATATTAACCCCTTATTGGTCATAGCATTTGCAAATATTTTCTCACACTCTGTAGGTTGTCTCTTCATTTTGTCAGTGGTTTCCTTTACTGTGCAAAAGCATTTATGTTTAATTACATCTCATTTGTTTATTTTTGCTTTTATTGTCTTTGCTTTAGGAGACAGATCCAAAAAAATATTGCTACAATTTATGTCAGAGTGTTCTGCTTATATAAAACATCCTTCTTGTGAGCGCTGAGACAGTATGGTGAGAATGTCATCTGTCAATGTGGGAAGAGTAGGCACAGGAAAGTTGTCTGAGGTATACTTTGAGCCACAACAGTCTTAGGCAGTATATTTAGAGAGATACCAGACTGTCATCAAGGAAGGTATAGTGGACATCACTTTTCTTTTGCCTGTAATCACCCTTCCTTTCATCTTGGAATAACACTTCCCATTTCTTTGGGAGAATTTATCCTCCACTCCATCTATATGCTTTTATTGGTACTTTCAATCATAATACCCAGTAGTCATGGAGATGGGCACATACCTGAGTGTCTTAGTCTGTTTGGGGAGGTGTATCAAAATACCAGACTGGGTATCTTATAAACAATAGAAATGTATTTCTTACCATTCTAGAGGGTAGCAGTCTGAGATCAGGGAGCCAGCATGGTTGAATGAGGGGCTTCTTCCAAGCTGCGGACTTCTTGTTGTATCCTCACAGGGTGGGAGGGGCTAAGGATCTCTCTGGAGCCTCTTTTTGTAAGGTATAATGCCATTCATGAGGGTTCCTCCCTCATGACTTAAGCACCTCCCGACGGCCCCACCTACTAATACCATCACCTTTGGAGGTTCAGATTTCACCGTATGAATTTGGTGGGGGAGAACACAAATATTCAGACCATAGCACTAAAACAAGTCAATCAGAATCCTTCCCCAGCGTTTTCTTTTTTAACTTGGTGCTATAGAATGAGGTTAATCCCTCTCTGATGGAAAGTTGTGAATTGTGGGAGTGGCAGATGACCAATTTCCAACCATGTGAAGGAAGCTGATCTTAGAAAATGAACTAAACACCAGCGGGGATCAGAGAGGGAATTGGAGAAGGAAAAACTTGGAAGTATTCAAGTTCTTTGTTCCGTCAGCCCTGAGGGTCAGCTTCTTCCCTCCCTTTCCCTTCTGTTCCAAAAGATTTACCTTTTTGTCTCAGCCAGTTCAGGTCCTAATTGTTCTGCCAAATCAGAGGGAAGCAGCGGGGCAAGCTAGAGAACTATGTCTAAGGGTGAGGTTAGGCTATTAAAACTAAGCTGCAGAAACCAGGGAGTGGAGGCAGGTGACACTCGCTGATCGGGGGAGATCAAAGCAGTTGAACAGCAACTGATTGGAGTTGATTCGAGGCTCATTTTTCTGGGTTGTTGTTGGTGTCGTTTTTGTTTTTTGTTTTGCCACCTACATTTCATGGGGGCAGAAAAAACAGGCTAAGGGAGCCTCTGGATGTTACAGAGAACTCTCAATACTGAAGCCACAAGTCATCTGTGGATAGTTACGGAGAAACAAGAACTGGATTTTAAAATATAAGGGTTTCTGAGATGATACATGGAAAAACATAAATTAAGAGGAACAGTTGATGTTAGAAAGCATTCATTTGTACCTATGCATTCTTAGTTACTAAAATCTTGCTAGATATCCATGTTGACTTCTTAGGGGTTAAAGTTAGCACTAATTTATAACATAGTTGTTAGGAAGAGTTAGGTAAGTCTGGAAAATGTTGCACTAGATGGGAGTCAGGATAAAATCAATCTCATTTTAGCCCCGTGCTCCCTTAATGGCAGCTACTCAGTCTGCAGGCATGTCGCCCATGTTGGGCATTTGATAGAGACTTTCTTGTAGAGTTTATTGCTGAGACATGGTATTCATGCCTTGGCTCTGTAGCTTGTGTTTCTTCCCTCATCACCTGCTGTCTGCCTCCCCCTGCCAAGTTAGGGTGGTATTATTTCATAGCTTTTAAGAACAGAGACATTCCACCTTCCACACAGTTTGAGTCGGCGAGAATTTCCTTGTAACACAAGCTGCTCACAAATACATGTTGTCAAACACATGTCCTAGTGCAGGTAACTCTTAGTAAGAGGTAGGAGCCCCAGCTAGCTAACTTGGGATCGGCAGAGAATTAAAGTCCCAATCAGAAACCGAAGTGGAGGGCCAGTTGGGAAACTGGCTGCACGCCTGGCATCAGGAAGGGAGGCTGCACTTAGGTCTCGGGACTCAGCTTTTCCTAGCGGGAGAACTGGCTCCCCTCACCGGTAGGGTGGGCAGGTCCAATATGCTGCCATGCTGGGTGCCGGTGGGTAGCATCCCACGTCTCATTGGAAGGGGCAGGCTGCTGTTCTTCATTCTTAGCAGCTGGATTGGAAGAGCTGGGATAGGCTAGGTTGATAGGTAATTCTACTGGAAATTCTAAAATTTGAGATCATCCTTTCCCTTTTTATTATGCATGGAAAGAATCTAAAACCCATTGTCTGAGGCATGACTGTTTCTTTTTGTTTTTATAAAGCTATCAAGTGTTTCTCTTTTCATGTAGGGCTTTCAAGGACTTCTGGTTCTAAACAAGTGAACACTCTAGTAGCTGAGATCTCCTCTCCCCTCCTTGCATTTATTCAGTCCCCTACCTCTACACCCCTTCTGGGACACAGCCTGTCATTCTGGATTTGAAGCCCCATGGAGCAGAGTTGAAAATGTCTACCTGTGCTATCTCTTTTCCCGGAACTGTCTGCCTCACAGTCGGATCCACCGCACACCAGGGGAGCTCAGTCTCGCAAGAATTCACTGAGCACCTCCGAGGTGGCAGGCACTGGGGCAGATGCTGGACACATGATCCCAGACAAGGATTGTTCCCTGATGTCACGGAGCTTGTCTTCATCAGCTGTTGTTCTGAAACAGGTGGCGGGCTTTACAAGAGGTTTGGTAAAATGCTGCCTTGAGCGCTGGAGTAACTTAAGGATTTAGAGGGATGTGCCGGTCTCAAATACAAACGTGACTGTGCTTCATCCAGTCGGTTTAGGGTGAGTGACGTAGGTGTTAGAGGCCCAAGTGGTTTAGGACCTGAGAGCGCTTCTCAGGGTCTGCCCAATGCAGGACTCTTTTCTACATGGTAGGAAGTGACTTCTCCTTTGGCCTCAGGATGGACATGCAAAAAGAGAAAACAAGGAAGACAGAGCTTCTGGGTTATTGTTCATCAGAGAAGCCAACTTATATTTCCCTGCAGATTTACCCTGTCAGTTTTCCTTTCCCACTGAACCCAAGCCACTGTCTGGGAGATCTGAAGTCCAATTTGCGTCTCAGAGCAGTTTGATGCTCTGCGTTTCCTGAAAAACGGACATGCTGTTCCTTCATACTATCCTGTCCAGGTTCCTGCAGAAAAAGACTTTAGCTCCATTTTGCTCCTGGCCAGAGATAATATTTTGTTCCTGATTTCTAAGTAGCTGCTTTTGGGCGATTCAGGATGGGATGAAGAGGGTAAATTCTGTCAGGCTGTCCACTGGAGTGTGGTTTGGGCAGCCCGTTGCTGTGGAGACCAAGGAGCTAGGCAGAGGCAATTGCAGGTGGAAGCAGGAGCTGCATATGTAGGTTGGGAGGGCAAGGGGCCATCAGGGATGGTGTTTGAGCACAGGGGGCTTGAGGAATGAAAGGACAGCACAGTAAGTCTGGCCAGACCCTGCAAGCTTGGTCTGTGAACCCAAACCAAAGAGAAGGGAATGTGCACTTCTTGAGCCAGGCTCTGTATACACTTTACGCTACTTACTCCTTGCAGAAAGTTGAGCACTATGAGAAACTGAAGCCAAAGAGACTACGTCCCATTCCTGAGGCCGCACAGAAGATGCTAGCCTCACATTCAAGCTCGGGCCTCCTGATTCCAAAACTGGTACCCTCTCCACCACCCCAAGCCCTCTGGGTGGAGAAGAGCACCTGATCACATGCCATTAAGAACAATACCAGTGATGTTGTCCTAGGACACAGAGGACGAAGGCTGGACTCCCTGCTGCCTTTCTGTCATTCAGGAGCTAGTCTCTGGCCATCAATTTGTATTGACTCGTCTCCTGGCGTTTTTCTGGCAACTCAGCCAGCCCATTCATTCCCTTGCCCTTGGACCATTATAGGACTATACAGGTGCGTGGGAAAAGCTAAATTTTCCAGACTGAGGTTCATTGTTACACTGTTAAATCCTTCAATACAAGTGCTGTCACTTGGCCTGGTTTGCCTAGATTTCAGCAATGTGGCTGCCCCCCTCCATCTCTCCCTGTCAGTGCTTGAGGTCCACAGCTCTGGTCGGCCCTGAGGAGTGGTGCACAGAGGATGCTGGCCACACTCGAGGGGTGGGGGGCTGTCAGACCTACAGACAGAGGTTGTGACCTCCTCTGGCCCCACCATGGATGTCAGCCACGTCTTTGGGCTGTCAAGACCAGCTCCTGAGACTGAGCCATGAGACTGCGCCTCCTGCAGGACCCGGGGACACCTTCCTTTCCAGGTGGAATCCACCACTTCCATGGGGCATCATCTCTGTAACAAAGGGGGAGTGAACAGGAAAGAGGAAAGGCAGTCCTTGTGGGTCAAAGGCTTGAGAAAGGGGTGGGAAGCCAGCTCAGGGATCATGCAAGTCTTTGGAGATGGAAAAGAACCAGAGCTAGGTGATCATTTCCGCCATGTAAATGCAGTACAGTTGATGTCTACTTTGGGCTGCTTTGGTTTTTTAAATAGAACACTTCCCCTGCTAATAAGCTAGCAAAGTTCTGCTCCTCTCTTTATAAGAGGGCGCGGATGACGTAGTTCTATCAACACTTCCCAGTGTTCTTTCAACTGTAGCTTTTTCGTCTCCTCACACCTCACAACTGCAGATTTATCCTTCATATTCACTCCTCTCTCTCCCACCTCCTTGTTTCAGTAGGTGTTTAGGTCCTTCTAAAAAGCTCAACACAAACGTGCTGCCGTTGATTGAGCCCCAGCTCTGTGCCAGGTGTGTGTTCAACATCATATATGCACTTAGGTCATTTAATCTTCCTAGCAACTTTAGGTGTACATCTCTAATTTACAAATGAGAAAACAAACCCAGAGAGGTTCAGCAACTTGCTCAAGGTTGCACAGCTTCTTATAAGTGGTGGAACTGGGATTTGCGCTTAGGCCTGTCTCATCCCAAAGGCTGTGCTCTGAGCACTGCCTCCTGGCACTGTCCTGCCTTCTGAGATAAGAGGATCTTTCGTATCTGTGATGTTGGTGGAGGGGGAATGAACGCTGCCTTCAGCTCTGCTCCCACACTACTGAGGGCTCCAGGTGTTTGCTTTTGGCAGAAGTTCCTTCAGGCATGCCTAATGCTCTGAGCAGTCTGTCAGGGATCCTCCCGCCTCTCGCCTCCCCCCACCCCAGGGAGGTAGCTGCTATTTCCAGCTCCGTGATTTGAGCAGGCCTCCCAAAGAAAGAATTATTGCAAACCTGGCCTTTATCCCTCCCTGTTCCAGTGATGGCAACTCCCGGCTGTAGCTGGAGGTCCAGAAGGCAAGATAAGGAAAGAGCTGGGCCGATTTTCTGGTCACTTCTTGGCACCGAGTGCTCATGTTTCTACAGCAGCTACGGGCCCTACGTCCTTCCTGGAGACTCTAGGGTAGAACACAGGCAAATTCACCTCTTCCCACTTTCCCAGCCCTTGTCGGGCGGCTGTCTTGATTTGCTATGCTCGCAGCCTCCCTTCACTGGGCAGGGGCTGCCATACGGTCCTCGTTAGAAGAGGATGGTTTCGAGGAGCTCCTGGAAATGTGTTGCAGGTGGGCTCCTGGGCACTTGGCTTGCCTACGGCCTCTTTAGCTCTGTTTGCTTTGCCTAATTGTTTTCTTCTCAGCTGATTTGTCTGAGTAAAGTTTCTTTTCCCCGTTTTGTCCAAGGTGCATCTGGCACCCATTTGGCCGGGGAGGGAGCAGAAGCAGGGTCGTTAAGTGAATGCTTAGCATAGGGCTGCAAGAAGTAAACTGAGGAGAAAGACAAGACCTGGGAGAGCGTGAAGAATGTGGTTGGTTGGAGCCTTTGCACAGAGCAGAAATTCCACAACCTCCATCCTTGTACTTGGTTGCTGTCCAGAAACAGAGCCTCGAGAAGGCCGAGGGAAGGACTTTGATGTGATTCTGAAACTAGATGGCAACTCCTACTTCAGGGGAAGCCTCACAAGTGGCCTATCTTTCTTTCACAGGGGCCATGGCTTCTGGGCAGGTGGCCAGGGTACCAGAGGCTCTGCTTGCCAGGAGGGCAGAAAGAAAGGGCTAGGAAAGATCACCTGTGTCTCTGTTCTTGCTTTCACCTAGTTTGCAGTCAGGCCTCTGGTTCTGCAGCAGGAATTTTGGCTCCAGACCCTGGTCTGGATCCAGAATGCCAGGTAGAAGTAAAAGTGAAGTAGTAACACTAGGAATCCCCGTTCCTGGCAAGGGTCCAGGGCCAGCCCAGCCACAGCAGGGGGACTTCGGCCCGTTTACTTGCCTGTCTGTGTCTCTGACTTTGAGAGACCGAAATGAGCATAGTCATTAGAGTCACAAAGTTTGGGTTTCAAATTGGGCTCCTACTTGATGTATGTCAACCAGTAAGTGCCCATTCATTTTGGAGCCTCAGTTTCCCCTCTATAAAACATGACAAATCACATTGTTCCGAAGAGTAAATGAAATGATTGAAAACACGTATCAGCTCTGCACCTCTCTTAAGACTCCACACGTATGACTTCATTCAATCCACACAACCCTAGGAGGAAGTAGTATCATCATCGCCATCAGCATCCCTGTTTTATGGAGGAAGAAAATGAGGCAGAGACGACATAGGCTGGGACCTGGGACCCGCTACCAGATTGCCTGCACCTGGACAAAATCTTCTCCAGCAACAGAATACAAAGAAACCATAAGGGACTAAAAATAACTCCACGCCTGCACAGTTGGGGCAGTTATGAACAATAGGATACCAAAAGGCCACAAGCCAACCACCGTCTCTTAGGTGCCAGGAACACAAGTAGGGTACTGAGCATGGCACCAGCAAGGGGGTGGGCAGACCACCTAAGCTACGCCTCCTGCCCCACCCACGGACCCACCCCCCGTTGTTGCCTCATTTAAGGACCTCCAGGAGCGAGCAGGGGCACCTGTTTCTTGTTTTTGCTTCCTGTGCTGCAGCACAAGCCCCAGTAAAGTCTTGCCTAAAATTCTCATCTGGCCTTTTTACCAATTTCTACTGATTCAAGAGTCCAAGGACCCAGGTTGGTAACAGAGAGAAGCTAATGCCTTGTCCATGGTCTCACCATCCAGGAAGTGGCGGAAGTGGCAGAGCCCAGACTCCACGCAAGGAGTCCGACCCAGAGCCTGCACGCCTAGCCTGTGCAATCCTGCCTCTAGGAAAGCGGGGAAGCTCCTGGCGCCTGGTGGGGAAAAGCACACGCTGAGTACTGGCCCTCCCCCTTATTGCCTTGCGGCTGCCGGAGCTGCTCAGGGAGTTATTCTGGCTGCTCTCTGGAAGGACAGCGACATGGGGGCTACCAAACAGTGCAAGAACGAACGTGAGCAGAGGAGGCTGCTGGGTCAGGAAGGACACGCGAGGCGCTGACACAAGCAAGGTCAGTGGGGCACCCGAGGGGCGGAGGAGGGGACGCAGGAACTGGGGCCGCCCTGGCCTGTTCCCTCACGGATGCTCTTGAAATCCACATGGTCTATTTCTGACCAGCTCTGAGGAGTTGGCGAGGTCAGACCTGACAGCTTGCCCTGGCGGCGGCTGTCTTCTCTAAACATCTCCAGATTCAGGGCCCCTCCAGCCGATTGCTCCTGCCCCAGCCGCTTTCACGAGACTCGGCTGCCGTCCCTGCCTCTCCTTGATGAGAGCGAGTCTGTCATTGGGGTCCTGCCTGCAGCCCTCCCTGCCCTGCCCGCCCGCTGTCCTTGCTGTGGTGTCACTGCTCCCAGCACACACCAAGGTTCCCTCACGTAAGGAGGTGGCCACAGCACTCTCTGGCCACCCCTCTGGACTTCATCCAGCCTGGAGAAGGGTGCCCCAGGCTGGGTGTTTTAGACGGGGAAGCTCGCGGGAAGAAAGTGACTTGAAGGAAAAAGATGTGTTCCCTGGATGGGTTAGAAAGAATCACTCTAGTTGGTCTGCCCAAGACACCCCACTCCCAAAAGAACAGTGAGAAAAGAAAAAAACCGTGGTGGAGAAAGGATGGAGGGAGAGAGGCCTCAGGGAGCGAGCTTGTGGCTGGCCGCGTCTCACCAATTTTACACGCGTCAATCAGGTTGAGCTCCCTGTTTTTTGGAAGGAGTTTGCCCATATGTCACCCCATAGGCCTCAGCCCCCAGAGCGGAGGCACAGGGCTGACGGAGTGGGGGGGCTTTGCAGTCAGTCCTGGCTATGAGCTCTGGCTCTGCAAGTTAGTCCCCTGCTCTGAGCTTCTATTGCCCCTATGAAAACAGAAATCATAAAATCACCCTCACATGAAAACAAGTCACTGAAACCACCTGACCCACAGTAGGTGCTCCGGAAAAGACAGGCCCTTCTTTGCGAAGTTAATGAGGAAGGGCTTTGGCACCCATCCCGCTCCTATGGAGAACTTTCGGAGCCTCTCACCTTCTTCCCTCTTCCCTTCTCCACAGGGCTGATGCCCTCGTACTCATGCTGCTCTAGGCCCCTGTTGCCGTGAGGCTGGATGACTGCTAGCCGGCCAGGGAGGGCAGGGGGTCTAAGTCTGAAGCTAGGGCATATACGGAAGTAATACGCTTTCTTGCCCAACAACTGTGGTGAACAGGCAGCTCAGCAACCATGACCTGCTAAGGGCAAGGCATTGAGGATCAGACCTCCCGGGGGATAAAGGTGTTTGTCACTGCCTAAAGCCATCGACTTACACCAGTGAAGTGCTGGCAGAGAGTGAGGGAAATGGCAAATGGGTGGGAGAAATAGATGATGAGTATCAATCATGGTCTTGAGATCAGCTGGGGCAGGGAACCTGAGCTTGTTCACTCACTCTCTTGCATTAAGTCCTGTCAGAGGTTGCAGACTTAAATAAAGACCCAGTTGGACTTAGAGGGTCCGTGACAGATATGAGATGTGAGGGACATTCCTTGTGCCTTTTTTCAAATCCTCTCAGCCTCACTCCTTACTTTGCTGACTGTTGCAGGGAACAGGTCTGTACGGGCTTCAGAACAGCTCAGCTCAGTGGCAGTGTGACAGTGTCCCGCCCCAGGGCTTCCCTGGAGCTGCTGTGTGAATGTCCCCGAATTCACTGGGCGCTAACCCAGTGATAACCGGAGATGTGGGGCAGTTAGTGTGAGGGGCCACCCTTGACCAATGGAAGACAGGAGCCTATGAATAAATGCTTACCCATTTCATTCCCTGAGCAGAGAAATCTGAGCTACATCCCATCAGGCTCCGCAGCAGTTCCCACAGGACTGATCATCTGTTGCCCATGGGGGCAGCCAACCCAGTGATGTGCCTTTGCTTTCCCCACTTTTCCCGTTTCACTCTTCAGGGCCAGTCTCTGGATCCCTGAGATCACTTCCCATATAAACTACCTTCAGGTAAGCCTGTATCTCAGGCACAGCTTTTGGGGGATCTCAGGCTAAGACAGCCACGTATAAAGTTTCAAGAGGGAGAAGAAGGTGTGAAACAATCTTCACAGAATGGAAACGTAGGAACGTTACCGAAGTAGCATTAAAACTGCCAAGTGTGCTGGGTTCCTGTTTGGGTGTGTGCTCAAGGTAAACGCCTTAGCTCTTTTGTATTTTCTACCACAGCCTTGAGCATCTCAGTGTCATCACAAAATGTGTGGATATGAATTTAATCTTGAATAACTTTTTGCCAGATGAATTTGATGAAAAGAGAAAGGCAGGGAAAATAAGGGAGTTCACAAAGCAGTAATTATAATGTTAAACCATGGAGTTAAGCGGAAGAAGGAGGCAAGTGAGGATATAAAGGGAAGATAGGTAGATAGACAGATATAGATAGATATAGTCTTTGTATACATCTTGCAGCTTTACAAAGATACAGAGGTGGATGGTAGGGTCAATGGATTGATATCAGCGAGTGGTGATGCCAGGGTAAGGGGACACAAGCATGAGAGTGTGGATCAAATGGCATAGGGATTAAAGACTGTTGGAGGTGAGGAGGTCGTGGGACTCAGAAGGCAAAGTATTGAATGGGTCACTATTCTACAAGGTTGTTAAATCACTAAGAATGGTGACAGGGACAGGGGTTGAGAGCCAGGTGCTAAGTCATTAAGGAAAGAAGGAGGGTAGGTTAGGAGGTAATAGTAGCAAGGACAGATGGTAGGTGTGAAAGGCTGGCATGAATTTCAGAGGGTCTGGGGGTTTTGAAGAAGGAGGGAAGATAACTGAATTGCAAGTACAATGGGACACCTACCCCACCCTTGAGCCCTCTGGGATATAGTCACCCCTACACCCCAACATTTAGAAATGACAGTGGAGGTGGGGCCTGAATGGCCTCCACTCAAGAGGCTGCAGATGGGGTGGTATTTGCAGGGGAAAGCCAAATTTCCATTAGGGCAAGATATGAAGTGACCTTAAAAAAAAGGATGAAAGATACAGGGTACTTGCTGATGACAGATCCCAAGTGTCAGGGTACATAGTATGTAAAGGTTGGGAACATGGATGACAGGGAGTGAGAAACAGAAATAATACTTGCCTTGTAGGATTACTGCAAATTTGAGAGGTAACTTTATGTAAAGTGGCCAGTAGGGGGTTTGGCAAAGATAATGATGATGGTGCTGGTGTTGACAGTGATCGCCAGAAGAGCAGGTGTCAAAGCTGAATTATAGGGAATGTCAGAAGAAGCACTGGTCTAGGAATCGAGTGTCTTATGTCTCATCCTGGCTCGGCTATTAACTAACTGTGTAGCCCTAGACAAATCAATCACCTCCTCTCTCTGGATCATGGCTCCTCCATCTATAAAATGACAAGGTTAGACAGCATCACTGGTTGTCAACTCCAAGGTGGCAGAGTGGTCATGCATAAAAAATAGATGCTAATTTTATGAAACACTTTCTTAAAACATGTGTGTTTGCTCTCTCCTCCCCCTGTCCCCAAGAGGTCACATCTCATCTTCTGGGGGTAGAGACCCAGAATGTGCAGTTTGAAAAGGCCCTCTGGGTGATTTAATAAGTGACCACCCCCAACCCTATTTTCTTTCTTTGGGGAATCGCTTTGCCAAGAAGCTAGTCTTTCCTCTCCCAAATGTCATCGCTCAGAAAGTGATAGTGAGAAAGACGTGGTTAGTCAGTCAGAGCTGGGTAGGAATGTTTATCAGAGGCACCAGATGCCCTGAGCTCTGCCCTTGGTGGGCTGATGGCCAAAGAGCAGGCAGCATTATCTTTACAGCTTGTTCTTTGGGCACTTCCCCATTCACATGCATAAGAATGAGAACTGAATCAGCATGGCTCAGTTTTGTTGTTTTGGATTTTTTGTTTAATATCAGGCAACACCATGCTCTTGACTAGCCTAGGCATTGGTCATCCTTGAGGAGGGTGGCCCCTTAGCCAGCAAGTGGGGGAAACACAGGAGGTATGGGCCCAGTGGTGGGGAGTGAACCCAGCACACTTAGTCACCTTTATCCACAGCATGTAGAGATGTACTCAGCACATAGTAGGGACTCAACAAATACTTGTTAAACGAAAATCTAAGGAAAAGCAATAGTAGACCAAAAAAATTCACCTAGCAGTTTAGGGGAATTCATTGGTTTTCAATTGCAGGAAAGAGAATGGCTTCAGAGAAGTACAAATTTATGCTGAGTCAAGCTAGCATTAGAGTTGAAGGACAGGGCTTCCCTGGTGGTGCAGTGGTTGAGAGTCCGCCTGCCGATGCAGGGGACACGGGTTCGTGCCCCGGTCCGGGAAGATCCCACATGCCGTGGAGCAGCTGGGCCCATGAGCCATGGCCTCTGAGCTCATTTAATACTCAGGACAAACACATGAGGCAGTTACTACATTAGCCACATTTTAATGACATAAAAACTGGGGCACAGAGAAGTTGAGTAGCATATTCAATGTCACAAAGCTAGTAGACAGCAGATCCAGGATTCAACCCCAGGTTGTTTGGTTCCACACCCTCTGCTCTCAACCTTTAATGTATAGTCCCTCAAAGGGTAGGAACTCAACAAATGTTTCCTGGATGAACTGAGTGACAAGTCTACAATTTTAGCATGGTTCTATCAGAAATAGAAATAACATTTTTAAAAGAAAAATAGTATATTTGAATAACAAACTACAAGCTGTATCTAAAAACGTTATTTCTAACAGAATAACATATTCTTTCAAACATTCATGGAGCTGTAACAAAAATGTACTATTTAATAGGATTCAAAGAATCTGAGTAAATATTAATAAGCTGATTGTATTTAAATAAGTTTACTGGCTAAATGTAATAATAGTATAAACTGATAATAGGAGGGCAAAAAAACCACATTTTTGTTGTTGTCCTTGTTCTTCTAAGTTTAATTTACACAGTTAAATGTATAAGTATTCAGTGTACAGCTCAAAGAATTTTGATGTGTACACCTAAGTAACTGTCATTCAGATCAAGATCTAGAACATTTCCACCACTCCCAAAAGACTACTCACGCCCCTTTCCAGTCATTCCTCAACCCAGAGACAATGACTGTCTGTTCTTAAACTTGATGTAAATGGCATCATGCAGCTTGTACCCTTGTGTGTCTGGCTTCTTTTACTCAGCATAATGTTTTTGAGATGTATCCATGTTGTTGTTGTGTATAGCAGCAGTTCATTCCTTACTGATTTATTCATTTCCTATATATAGTATCTCTTTGTGTGAATATATTATTGTTTGCTAATCTGGTTTTCAGTTTGGGGTTATTGTAAACAAAGGTAATAGAAACATTCTTCTACAAGAATTTTTCTGAACCCATGCATTCACTTCTCTTGTGTATGTTCCTAATAATAGAATCTCTGGTTTGTAGGGTAGGGGTATGATTAATTTTATTAGAAACTGCCCAAAACAACCACTTTTTTCCAAAATGGTTGTGCCATTTTATACTTTCTTTTATGCACAAGAGTTTTTGTTCCACTTTTGCACCAACATTTGATACTTTACATCTTTTAATGGCAGCCATTTGGTGGACGTCAAGTGGTACGTCATTGCAGTTTGAATTTGCATTTCCCTGATGACACTGAACACCTCTTCCATGTTTATTGGCCATCCAGATATCTCCTTTTGTGAGTTGCCTGTTCAAATTTTGACTATTTTATAAGGGGTTGTCTTTTTATTATTGATTTGTAGGAGTTCTTTAAATATTCTAGATACATCTACCAGGAAATTTTAGCAGAGACTTTTAAGTCACTCCTGGGTTAAAGAGAAAATCGTATTCAAATTACAAGCAACTTCGGAATAAATGAAAATGTGAGCACAGCATTAAACAAAAAGTTTGTGGGATGCATGCAAAATGATATCAGAAAACATTTTATAGCTTTAACTGTCTGAACTAGACAATGAGAAAGATTTTTTTTCAATGAACTAAATTTATGAATCGAAGTTAGGTAAAAAATGATAAGGTAACTCCCCAAAAAAGTAGAAGGAAAGAATTAATAAACATGTGAAAATACAGGGGTTAATGGAGTAAAAGCAAAAAAGAAAAACTAATCAAGGCTTTGCCCTTCCAATTATGAAAAGGAAGAAATTAATGAAACATTAGAAATAAGAAAGCACATATATTCTCTTAGGAGATTTGAAACATAAAAGCATACCATGCTCAACCTCATTAAATAAATTTGAAAAACTGGATTACAAAATGGGTGGTTTCCTGGTAAATATAAATTCTAAAATTAACTAAAGAGGGCTTCCCTGGTGGCGCAGTGGTTGAGAATCCGCCTGCCAATGCAGGGGACATGGGTTCGTGCCCCGGTCCGGGAAGATCCCACATGCCGCAGAGCGGCTGGGCCCGTGAGCCATGGCCGCTGAGCCTGCGCGTCCGGAGCCTGTGCTCCGCAACGGGAGAGGCCACAACAGTGAGAGGCCCGCGTACCGAGAAAAAAAAAAAAAAATTAACTAAAGAGAGAGAAATAATTACAGAAACATTTAACAGTTAGTCGAAGTTAGTCATAAAGCTCAGGTCATGAAGGAACAGATAATTTAGGGGTTATATCACTTCTTTTGGAACATAGAATAAACTTGGAAGCTTGTCAACTCATCTGTGAGGCTTGCATAACCATATACCAAGACTAAACAAAGCTATCGTGGGAAAAGAAAACTATAGATCAATCACTTTTATGAACAAAGATACAAAAATCCTAAATAAAACGTTAGCAAATTAAATCCATTGGTGTACTAAAAGAATAATACATCTTAAAAAAAAAAGAATAATACATCTTAACTAAGTAGGACCGATCTTTGGAATGCCAGGATATTTCAACATGAGGAAATCTATTAATGTAATTCATTTGATCAAGAATTAAGAGAGAAAAATGATAACATCATCTTGATAGATTAAAAAAAATTTAATGAATTCAACAAAGACCCATTTATGATTTTAAAAACCACTTAACAAAATAGAAATTCAAATAAAACAGCCCCATTTTAATGAAGGAAAGAAACCCCTCTACAAACATCATATTCAATGGTGAATCACTAGTTTGGAATCAGAAGAAAAGACATAACATTTACACAATTATTATTCAACATCCTATCTAATGGAATAAAACAGTAAAAAGAAAACATAGATATTGAAAAAGAAGGGACAAAATTATTTTTACTTGCAGATAATATAATTGTCTATTTAGAAAATCCATGCAAATCAACTGAAAAATGATTTGAACTAATAAGAGAATTCAGCCAGTTGGCCAGAGACTATACCCCATTAATAAGCAACTGTGAAAATGTCATGAGAAAAAAAGATGACCTTTTTGAAACTCTAAGCCACCCAGAAATAAACTGAATAAAAAATGTGTAAGATGTACCTGGGGAAAAAATGCTGAAACAATTTCCTAAAGGCTTAGGGAAACCTCACTGATGAATTGCTTAGATATCTGTGTAGAGGGAGTTATGATGGGACACGTCTGGGTGAGATGGGTCCACACTGTCATATTTGACCAGTGAATTCTCATCAAGACTATGGGTTTGCTTTTTCTTGTATAGATTTTGCACAATTGAAAGCAACAATTCCATCCACCTGTCAAAATTAGATATTATTTTAACCCCTTACCCTGATGAATCCAAGCTGTTGTATTTTCTGGTTTTTAATTTGATTTATAGGTTTTGGAGAACTGAAAGCTAATCCTCAAGATGACCTCTGGCCATTTATTCACTGGTCGGTTCAAACATGTCACACAATGGTTGTAGTTTCTAGAAAGGGGTTGCAGGGGTGAAGATAGCCCTTGGCTGATTTTTAGGCAGCAGGGGAAGATGGATTGGCTGCAACATGATTTGGAAAGACCAGTGATCACGGAGCCGTGGAGTTAACCTCATCCAAGAATGCAGGGGGTTTAGAGGAACATCCATCCTCTGGTCACACTGAGATATTTTCTCAGCATCTCTTGAGGACTGAGTAAATGTGCCGTTTTCCTCCTTACAGAGGTGGGCTGCCATCAAGAACGGCAACTGTCAGTCTCTCATGGGTTTATATGTGTGTGCCGCACGTTTGAAAGTGGCCTTGCAGACTAATCAAGGCCTAATCTTCACATCCGAGCTGGGGACTCCAAGACAGCAGGGCCCGCCTCGGGGGTCAGCTGAAGTGCTGGGGGAGAAACAGTGAAAGAGACTTTGACTTTTAAGGTTCTTGGAACACGGATAATCCAGCAACCTGGGTATAGAGCAGATGAATGCCAACCCCGAACTTTGCAGGCACGCTTGTCAGGATAGAGACTTTTCCCAAGAAGCTGGTCGCTCGTCTTGAGTTGTTGGGGAGTCATAAAAACATATGCCTTTCTAGGGCTGGTATGACCTGAAAAAAATTAAATTAAAACATTCTAACAGCTTCTGATTCCAGGGGGAAACATGGTGACACGTGGCTCCTGCAGGCTTGTTTCTTCACGTGTCAGTTCGCCCAGTGAATGTTGACAGCGTACCTCCCAGGTTCCAGTTCCCGGAGCACAGTCCAGGTGGATGAGTCTAGAAATCAGGTCCCATCAGGAACAATAACAACTGCTTTGGGCACTTGCCCATTTTTCCCAACTGCCTTTCTCTCCGCGGATAATGGAGACTGTGTAGTAAGTGATTTCCTGCTGGCGGCAGGAATCCAGAGAGCACAGCTGATCACTGCCCTGCTCTCAACTCCACTCCCGCCCGAGAGCGAAGCAGGAAATCACCTGACTACTTCAGGCCCATTTGGATGACACAGGCAGCAGCAGCTGCAAGAGTAGTAGGTTGTTTTCTGGTTTTAGAGCAAAGAACAACAAAATATCCTGTTTGACTAAGTTGAGGGAAGCTGGCCAGCTCTGGAACAGGTGGACTGTTGATTTCTCTCCTTGACAACAATGAACTGGGTTTTTGTGTTCTGTTCCGAAAATCCCACATCTCCTGCCTGGTCAGGTGTAGCCGACATCCCTGCCTGACAGAGTTCTTTTGGGGACACCAGCAAGCCCAACACAATCTCTGCTCCACTTCGGGTTTGGCACCTGATCTCGAGTTCATTCCTTCAGTCAAGTTAGGATAATGACTTACATGGTCTTGGCTGGAAGGTTTCTCGCATCCTGTGGGGAAGGGGGTTGAATGAGCTAGTTTCAAACTATGATGATGAGGTCCACACAGCAGAAGGATGAGCCTGTTCTTCAGCTGTTCAGGTTCCTTGTAGGTGAAAAGGAGACCACAGCCGCAAGCTCCCAAGTGGAGAGTTTATAACAACATCCAAGCCCTCAGACAGATATTTGAAAGCCACAATTTAAACTTATAATCATATATAAAAGCAACAGGTTTGGCAGTGATGAGACTTTTTTCAGAATTCTTGTTTTGTGTTTGACCCTTCGTGTGTCTGCTTCACCTTCTCCTCAGAATATACATTGTCAGGCTGTCCATAGGATTTGACATAAAGTTTATCTGGCTCCAGCCGCTCTGGAAAAGGGAGGGTTTGTTTGTTTTTCATTTTTAAGTTTTACACTTCTCTCTGGAGCATTTGGATAGTGTACTTGAGTGGAGTTCAGTATATGTATAAGACTTTTAAAAGTCAAATATCATAGGATGAAAAGGAAGGTCACAAAAAGGAAATATTGTGTGCATAAGGCTGACATTCCCTGGCTTTGCCAAATTTTGTTCCAGAGGTTAGTAACCTTCTGTTTCAAAACAGGAAAGAAGCTGAATCACAGGGAGTCACCTACACACAGGCTTTGCTAGATAATTATTCAGCTGACAGTTCAGAGAGCTTAAGAGACCCTGCTCCGTCGTCTCTGCAGACTGAATTCATTATGTCTTAAACAAGAAAAAAAAAATTCCCATTGGGATTTTCAGGTCTTATTGCTTTCTTTAACTATGGAGTCTACCTGTTTAAGGACTTGGCAAAGAGGATAAAAACGCCTTTCTTAACAGTTACATCTCAGGTTTTAATTATTCCTATTTTTGATCTTCGAGCTGTAGATCTAGAATTAAACGGTCTTCCTTTAATGTGGGTACTGGCTTTTTAAAAGCCGTTTTCAACTTGTAGACTTAAAAAAAAAATTTTTTTTTCCTGCATGAACAGCTTGGGTGGACAGAGAAAAGAAAGTGCAGAAAGTGCCAACTACTTTCCTTTTGTTTCCCTGGGAAGCTGGTGGGCAATTATTTGGAAATGTCTGGAGTGCCTTGTGCCACACGGATTGGGAAAAATCGTGAGGAGTGCTCAGAGGTACCTGGGGGGAGACAGACATATGGGCAAATCCAAGGTAGCTTCCTCCACCCAGGTCCTTCACCAGCGCCTTCTGTGGAGATGGTCTTTGTTCCCACCTGCTCTGTGGGCTGTGAGGTTGGGGGCTCTGGGCAGGGAGAGCATGTTATGTGGGGCTTGGGAACGTTATTTGCAGAACTGCTACCCAAGTGGCCAAAAGAAGACAGGTTTACGTTAGAGAATTCTCTTTTAATTCTACTCCTCTGTTGTAGCCTTAAAAAAAAAGATAGCCGTTATATTCAGAGGGGGAAATGGCTCAGAAAAATCAAAGCAGTCTCCTGTGTGCCTCCTACATTTAGGGAGAGTTAGGAACATAGCAGAGCTGCCTTTTTCTCCCATCTTGGGCCGTGGCGTAGGGCTGAGTGTGGTGGTGGTGAGGTTGACATATCTGGGTCTTTTCATTTTTCTAAAATTAAGTATGTATCTGTTTATAAAATATAGATATATATTTCTCTCCGGATAAGCGGGGCAGGGTGGGTATACAGAAACATGAGTAAACAGATCGTTCTGGAGAAAGAGGAACTGTCGCAAGAACAGGAAGGACTAAGCCACTCTGGGATCACAATAAGCAGGAGAGAGAGTCCGACTGTGTGTCAAAATGTGACGGATTAACTCTGAGTGGAGAGCTGACTGGGCAGTCTCTACTCGTTCTCTCCCAAGAGGAAACCTCTGAAGAACCCTGCTAACGATGAGATGTTACTGAGGCATAAGAAAGCAATAATAAAGCAGTCAGCAGCAGGGTGGCTGCGTTTATTATGGTCCAGACACTGTTCTGAGTGCTTTACATGCATAAACTCACTTCATCCTCACAGTAACACTATAAAGGAAGAGCTGTTATTATCCCCATTTTGTGGTAGCAGAAACTGAGGCACAGAGAGATTAAGTAACTTGGTGAAAGCCACCTACATAGTAATTGGGAGAGCAGCATTTAAACTCAGGTAGTGGGACTTCCCTGGCCGTCCAGTGGTTAGGACTTCACCTTCTGATACAGGGGGGGCGGGTTTGGTCTCTGGTTGGGGAGCTAAGATCCCACAGGCCTCGGGGCCAAAAAACCAAAACATAAAAAACAGAAGGAATATTGTAACAAATTCAATAAAGACTTTAAAAATGGTCCACCTCAAAAAATCTTTTAAAAAATAAATAAATAAACAAACTCAGGTAGTCTGAGATGAGCTCATGCTATTAATGACTAAAAGTTTACTAGTAAGAAAAAAAATTAAGTAAACTGTAATTCTAGGTAGGATATGCTGTGACTACGAGTTGAAAGACATCAGAGGGGGGATGGGAAGTTCCACTAGAGGAACTGTAGGTAGTCAAGGGAGAGAGAGAAGGAAGAGGCTTTTCTGTGTATCTTATCAGATCTCCCATCCCCCTGAGTCATCAAGTCCCCACCACATTCCAGCTGGCTCTGAACTCTGGGAGCACGTGATCTCTAGCAGGAATCAAGTGAAAGTGGTATCTGCTCTACTGACTCCTGCTTCTTCCCAGGCAGACACCTGTGGATGAGAGTGTGTTGGATTCGGCGTCTCTTGGGACTGGACTGCCCATCATGCAAGTTGGGGACCGGTCCAGAGGGAGGAATCAGACCTGTTGTCTGTGGTCTAAAGGGAAACCTGATTCTGCCCTCTTTCTCGGGGCCCTGACCCTGGCCTCTGGGAGGCCGTGGGAGTCCTGAAGCAGGAGCTCACTCAGCTCCAAGAGGAAGGAAGCCCCTCGTCATTTCCCCAAATGAAGCCTCCCACTTCCTCACTTCCAAATGGATTTGGAAGAACTCCTGAGTCTGGCCTGGGATTAAGGGTCAGAGAGATAGAAAGAGTTTGATGAGTATCACACACATTTTCACATGATTCAAGATGCTACAGTATCTCAAGGTCACCATCCTAGAGCTCTCTAAGCATAGTTTCCAAGACACAAGCTAGTTTAACACTTTTCAATTGATTTTTTTTTGGTCATATGGCCTTTTGTGTCTATAAAAGTAGAAAGTAAAATGTCTGATTAATTGAAAAGTTTGGGTTAGTTGAATTCTGGTTAGCTGAGGTCTTTTTATACTATATGGTCTGCTCTACCTTTGTCCTGCCGGCCTCCTCAAACAAGTTGTGAAGAACATTTCATGGCATAGAAACTTCTTGAAGTTTATAAAAATACTGTGCATTCTTCCTAGCCTAGAGCATGTTCATTGTAAATCAAACAGAAAAAAAGATAAAACACTGAAGTGATTGACAGCCAGCCTAGAATATGAATCTACCTAAACTTCCTGTAGCTTCTCATCTGTCAGGTTCTAAGAGGCTAAAGGAATCAAGCAGAACAGGGTTCTGACCTCTTCTCAGGCCACATCTGCTGTGGTGTCCGTGCTGCCCCTGCCTGGAGGGGACGTGAGAGCTGCCTGGTATGACTTCAGTGTTTTGAGTTTCCAAATGGACAGCCGTTCTGGCAGGAGAGATCAGATGCCGTGTTTCTCGCTCTGAGGCAATCAGGTTTACTCAATCTGTATAAATGGCACTGCCTTTGCCTGCCTGGATCATCCTCTCTGGGTCTGGTGATTGCCTCATAAATCAGGGCTTTTGTCTTCCTTGGTTTAATCAAACAGAACCGCAACAATTAAATGTGTTCTTAATATAATGACCCTTTTCTTGTTGGGCCCTGGGAAACAAGTCTCCCAAGATGTCGGTTGTGTTTTTCCAGGCTAGTTTTCAGGGAAGGAAGAGAGCCTCAGGAAAGGGGAACTGATGTTGAGGTATGTGTGCAGTAACAAGGCAGGCCAGAAACCTAGGACAGAAAACAAGGCATAGCTCGATCTCCTGGAAATGGTACAGAGGATTCAAAGGGGCTCCAGCAGTGTCCTCACTCAGCACTCCTCTAATAGGATGAAATACAGTCCACCCTCCGTATCCTCAGAGGTGGAATCCCTGGAGGCTGAGGGCCAGCTATGGGATCTGGGGGGTCCTGGAATCAGTGCCCCATGATACCAAGGGACAACTGTACCTACATTCACTGTGATGGCCTCTTTCTCTCTCTCTCCCAACAATTAGTGGCTCCTTTGCTTGCCTATGGCCCTAGCTCACCCTTACTTTTGATTTCTTTAGCTCCACATTTACTGCATAACTCTTCAGAAGTAATTTCTCCTGCCAGCAGGAAAGTTTTGTCTGATTCATGGTTATAATTAGAGAGAAAGAGAGAGAGAGAGAATTTAATCATTACTTCTCCTTCTCTTTGTTTTTTGAAATATATGGGTCATAGGTCACTGGAAAGGTATGGGTTGGTTGTTTTTGTGGGTCAGGTCTCCAAGCCCTGGTCCAACGAGCTGTGCGGGAGGCGTATGGATGGAGAGAAATGGTTCGAAAGTACACACCTAAGCAGCAAGGGCTTTACGTGGACCAGCTTCCCTTTGAACAGAGTGTGGTCCAAGCAGGCATCAACTACCCAACATAGCCAGCATTTATGGGCATTGGAGAGTCTTTTTAGAGGAGCCATTGACTAGTCACAAACTACCACTCCCATGGAAGACTTGGTTCCATAGGAGAGCGGAAAAAGCTGGGAGAAGGTGAAAAATGTGTCTTTGGCTCTAACAGTCCAACACACATTTTCCATTTAAGGGCAAAGCCATGGACGATCTGGCTATTTCAGAGTGGAATGAAAGAGCCACACCCAGAGCCTCTAGGGCTACCCTGTGCTCCCAGCTCTAAGCCCGGCTCTGGAATCAGAATAAGTCTTCAGCACCGGCACGTGCACACCGGGAGGCAGGGGCAGGTGCTGCGGAAGATGTGCAACTCCCCTGCGGTCTTGTTGGGAAGTCTCCTGGTGCCCCTCTCTTGCTGGCCTGAACTGAGCAGCCAGCAGCTCCTGTCCTTTAGGCCAGAAATGCCTACAGAGCTGCTATTGTTTCCCTCAGGTAACAAATGCCACAGGCCTGGGCCAGCCCAGCTGCTTCCGCGCCATCCAATGAGAAGGGTGCTTTGTTTTCATTGTCACATTTGTTGTTTGGAAGGACGCTGTTTGACCACGGAGTTTTCTCGGTGACCTTTACATAAGAATTGCATGCAAATGCCCGAGCGAAAGGTTGTGATTGGTTTGGAAAGGTTATCTCCATTTGTCTAGATGGCTGTCTTCACAAAGGCAGAAAGTTCAGGCGCGGAACCCAGGGCTGAGGTGCAGCCGAGAAGGAAGGTCATCTGGTCTACACCCCTCAGTCCACTGGGCCGCATCTGCAGGCGGGGGCTTCTGTTTGCTTCTGGCCTCCCACGTTTTACATCAGCTAGAATAACCCTGCCGGCTGAGGCGCCTTGCTGCTGTTTCCCCCAGATCGCCTGTTTCCTCAGAACAGGCTCTCTTTGAGCAGAGGTAATACATCCTCCAATCGCCCTGAGATAGGCCACGCAGAGGAATCACCCCTCTGAACAACCAAGGCTCTGTTAATAGGTTCTTAAAGGGTTTGTTGAGGGGACAGCGTATTAATGCTTCACCCTCCAAACAACTCTATTTGAATAACTGCCCTTTCTGAACCAAAAAAAAAAAAAAAAAATCTCTCTGGAAACTCAGCTGAGATTAATGTGTTCCTTATTACCGTAGAGGAGTCTGATAACCCCTTATCCCTAATCTCAGGCTGGCGATGGGAGAGAAATGGATTTTAAATGAGAGGTACTCAGATTTAAGCTGCTGAAGAGAAAGGACTCTGCTATGATTTACGCGTGTGGGGAGTGCCCCCCTGGCCAGTCACTCCCAGAGAAATCAGACTGTTGATTTTCCTACTGGGTGGAGGTCCAGAGGCAGCATAATTAACCTTAAAGGTCAAGTGGGGCGAGGGTGGGAGAGAGGGAAAGCCCGGAACGTGAAGCTAGGGACCAGGGTTGTGCCTGACGGATAGCAGAGAAGGTTCCAGAGGCGTGAGGGGATTGCAGTGGAGGAGTGTGACGTTCTCATGGATCACATCAGCTGTTGACGGGGGATTCACAACAGACAGCTGCGCGTGTAAGCCGCAGCCCAGTCCCTGGGGAAGCAGGTGGTGGGGACGTGTGGGCTACAGCCTGCCCCAGCCTGTCTCCATTAGCTGTAATTATGCTCATGACTTGTGCTCCGGGACAGCAAGGAGCCAGCAAGGCCTGCTGGGACTACCAGAGCCCTGCCTTTCTAGCAGTGGTGGTCAGTCAGCTGTAAAAATGGGCCACAGTTGGCAACAACAGAAGGAGTCTGAGGCCTGAAGCAATTTGTCTTTGAAATCAGCTTCTAAATTGCAGGGAGTCCAAATAAATGGACACACTTACTAGCTCGAGCGGCTTTTCCATTCCTGCTTCGTTGCCTCAGCCTAGCCTTGCTGGAGCAGTTCTGGCCATGCAGTTGGAGATGGGGGATGGGGGGGTCTCCTCCACTCCCTCAGCCTCACCCCCGAGGCTGGAGGCGGCTCTGAGCTCTCTGGAGGGCTGTCACAGGCTGGGCACTTAGCTGACGATTCATGTGTGCGAGCCCAGTTTCATTACCAACATTACCGAGTGCTTTTTACCTTATAAACTGAAAACATGTTCCACAAAAGAAACCTGTCATCTACAAGGGAAAGCCCCTGTAAACTAAAAAGCAAAGAGGTACCAAGCGTTCACTCCAAGATAAATATGTGTGGTACCACGATGCAGGCTCTCTCCCCAATCTGCCCTCCTGGGTAGAGAAGGCCTCTTTCTTAGGCAGCAGAATTTTCTTATAATTTACCCAGTTTAAGTTCTGGCCTGTTTCCTTCCCTAATCATAACTGAAATTAAATGACAAAAGAATGCCTCTTACTGACTGTAATGCTGTGATATTCATTAGCTTTAGATGGACCCGTGTCACCTCTTTTTTTTTTTTTTTTTTTTTTTTTTTGCGGTACGCAGGCCTCTCACCGCTGCGGCCTCTCCCGTTGCGGAGCACAGGCTCCGGACACGCAGGCTCAGCGGCCATGGCTCACGGGCCCAGCCGCTCCGCGGCATGTGGGATCCTCCTGGACCGGGGCACGAACCCGCGTCCCCTGCATCGGCAGGCGGACTCCCAACCACTGCGCCACCAGGGAAGCCCCCCGTGTCACCTCTTCATCCAGCTGGCTACAATTTTGAGGTCAGGAGTGGCTTTCTCTTTCCTTGCATTTTCCGCTAGCTTAGTGAAGGGCTCAAAATAGGTGCTTAGCAAATGCTTGTTTAGACTCTTGTAAAAATACAAAGAGGGCTGAAGACTTGTGCAAAAATCAGAGTTTGTTCTGATTATCTCTGGCGTTGATTCATTCAACCAAATTTGACTGAGAACCTTCTAGGCCCAGGGATATGGTGGTGAGCAAAACACAAATAGGTGTTGATGAGAACGAATGCACTGCATTGGCATTGGTATTTCTCCCACGGGTGTGGGGGTGGAAGATCACGGCTCTCTTAACAAGTATTACGGTTGTTTGTACTGTACCAACTTAGCTAAATGGAGCCACGGCCTCCTGCATTCCCTGTGCTGTATGGTTCTAGGTGAGCACTGGCCACGTGAGACATTTTGGATAAAATTTGGAAGGTGGAGGTAAAGCAGGAGCCACAGTTCTTTTTTTTTTTAATTTATTTTATTGAAGTATAGTTGATTTACAATGTTGATTTCTACTGTATATCAAAGTGATTCAGTTATATATATATATATATATATACATACATATATAAAACATATATATTCTCTTTCATATTCTTTTCCATTATGGTTTATCTCAGCATACTGAATAGAGTTCCCTGTGCTATACAGTAGGACCTTGTTGTTTATCCATTCTGTATACACTAGTTTGCATCTGCTAATCCCAAACTCCCAATCCACCCCCCATCCCTCTCTCTTGGCAACCATAAGTCTGTTCTCTATGTCTCAGTCTGTTTCTGTTTGGTAGATAAATTAATTTGTGCTATATTTTAGATTCCACGTATAAGTGATACAATAATGGTATTTGTCTTTCTCTTTCTGACTTACTTCACTTAGTATGATCATCTCTATCTCCATCCATGTTGCTGCAAATGGCATTATTTCATTCTTTTTTATGGCTGAGTAGTATTCCATGGTATATATGTACCACATCTTCTTTATCCATTCATCTGTCAATGGACATTTAGGTTTTTTCCATGTCATGGCTATTATGAATATTGCTGCAATGAACATTGGGGTAAATGTATTTTTTTTTGATGTGGACCATTTTTAGTCTTTATTGAATTTGTTACAATATTGCTTCTGTTTTATGTTTTGGTTTTTTGGCTGAGAGGCATGTGGGATCTCAGCTCCCCGACCAGGGATCGAACCCACACCCCCTGCATTGGAAGGCGAAGTCTTAACCACTGGACCACCAGGGAAGTCCCTGGGGTGCATGTATCTTTTTGAATTATAGTTTTGTCTGGATATATGCCCAGGAGTGGGATTACTGGATCATATGGCAACTCTATTTTTAGTTTTTTGAGGAACCTCCATACTGTTTTCCATAGTGGCCGCACCAATTTACATTCCCACCAACAGTGTGTGGGGGGGTTCCCTTTCCCAGGAGCCACCGTTCTTAAGCTCTGAATGTGGGTATGAGGTGTAAGCAAGGTAGCAGCTTACACGCACCGATGCTGATGTGCTGGCTCACCCAGGTGGTATAGGGCAGCACTTGGCTGTGCAGATCTTCCCACCCCCACCAGATCTCCTTTGGCCTCTCTAAGGCCTGGGCCAGGTGTGCGTGCGTCTCCGTAGCATAGAACCCCCACTTCTCCTGCACGTCACCCATCACATCGAGGTGCCAAGACACAGAGCAGCATCCCCCCGGTTCCAGATGTCGTGTGAGTCTCAGTTCATATCGTAGGTCCCAATCTGTCCTTGCTGCCACCCACATCTGCTCCCTTCTCAGCGGATGGTCTGACTGACCCAGAGTAACTGCAGATCCTGCGCTAGACATGAAAGCAGAAGGCTGCACAGACTACATCAGTCCACTGAGGAAGGTCTAACCCGTCAACTCTAACAGATCCGAATCTAAGTCATCCAGAATGGTCCTGCTTCTCTAATCAAACCCTGCCCGATCCAATGAGTGCAGCACATAACACTTGTGGAGTCTCATTGTGTGCAGGTCCAGTGGTCGTACCTCGCCTAAGAGAGTTTACATGCAAATGATGTGGCAGGGACCCTTAAAACCCCCATCTCAGGGGGAGAGGCACCCACCATTCCCCTCTCTCCTGGGCTGTTCAGGCTGGCCTTGGGGTTAATGGAGAGGAGGTAGAATCTGTGCACATGACCACCATTGGAGGAACAACTGTTCACCACAAGACTGGCACGATGGAGACGCAAAGCAGCTTCGGATTGCGTCGCTGGAAGCTAGAGACGCGGCAGCTTTCTTTCAGTCCAGCAGATTATTGCTTGGCTTCTGCCAACTGGTGGTGGGAAGAGGTACCAGGAAATCCCATTTCCCAGATTCGCAGGATGCATTTGCCTTCAGAGGGGCCTCAGCCGTACCTGGTCTTTGAATGATGTGGCACGAGATGAGCAAAAACATCCAAATTTGAAGTCAAATAGGCGACAGTGTACACATTCACGTGAGGAAAACATGGGGACGTGGAGAAGGAAACGGAGTGGAAACAGGGAGCTTCCCCGGGGCACACTTATTGAGTGATGAACCGAAGCCTTGCTGTCTGTCACTGCTCAGAGTGCCGTCATTTTATCATCCTTCCCACGCAGCGCTGTGCTATTTTGGGTTCTGTTACTTTTTTTCCCCTCTCTCACCTCAGTATGCCCGAGTTGCCTGACAAACGAATGTGTAAGAAAATGCTTTATTTTCCCCAGCTCGGATGGAGGATTTATTGCAGGATGGCCACCTGCTCCTCTGTGCTGTCAGGCTCTGCCCTGCCGAAGATTCCTGCTGAGAACAGAGGCCTGCTGCTGTCTTGTGCCCAGGATCTGAGGCCCTGTTTGCTAGTAAGATTCCTTTGCTTAGCCGGGATCCAAGCAGAAGAGAAAAGAATGCCAGCCGCCCTTTTGCAAAGACCACATACCACCCCTCACCCTTACACATGGTGTGCCAAAGGTTTCTCTAATTTCCTTCGTTAAAAAACAAAGCAAGACAAAACCAAAAAACAAACAAACAAAAAAAAGAAAAAAAAAAACTTGGAACTCTTTTGAGGACAAGGAAGGAGACGCCAGAGGAAGTGGAAGCATTTGATGTTATCTTCGTACCATCTGTTCACCTAAGTTAGCTATTTAATCAAATGAACAGTTGAGAGCCTGTATAAACCAGGAGGCTGGCAGTCGCCCTCAGTCATCCCACTCCTTCCCTCACTGCCCTTTCTGGCCAGGCCTCCTCAGTTTCAGGACGGCGGAAACCCTCATCCCTTGTGTCCATCTTCCCGCTCTGGGTGAGGGCAGAGCTGTGAGCTGGGCCTAGGCAGGCCCTGGTGTCGCGTTACCTCTCGACCTGCATTTTCCGGGCCGGTGAGGGGCCAGCTCTCCATGAAGTAAATCTCTCTGCCTGTAACCCTGGGGCTGGGACAGCCACGAGCAGCACACCAGAGGCCATGTTACTTTGAGAACAGTATTCCTAGCAGTGGGACAAGCCGTTAAACTTCAGGAAAGAAGCTACGAGCCACCTCCAGCAGAGCATGCGTTCCCTGAGACTCGGGGCACAGGACGTGGCCAGAGACCGGTCACCAGTCAGCCTAAGTAGCCACCTGCGGAGACCAAGCCCCTTCTCCTTGGAACTGATGACACTTCACCTTTAAAAGGGAACTGAGCCTGTCTGGGGCATCAGCTCGGGCCTAGTCTAACTGTGCTAATAAAAAGTTATGTTGGGTTTCCCTGGTGGCATGGTGGTTGAGAGTCCACCTGCCGATGCAGGGGATACGGGTTCGTGCCCCGGTCCGGGAAGATCCCACATGCCGCAGAGCGGCTGGGCCCGTGAGCCATGGCCGCTGAGCCTGTGCGTCCGGAGCCTGTGCTCGGCAACGGGAGAGGCCACAACAGTGAGAGGCCTGCGTACCGCAAAAAAAAAAAAAAAAAGTTATGTTGCCCTAGGAGAGTTTTGCAGTGACAGCAGAAAGGTGACTGACTGCCTGGGTTCAATACTCCACTGACAGGTGTCCCCAGCCCCCCTCATTTTCCTAGCACCCCTAGGCAGATGCTCGTCCATCCTGCCATTCATATGCTTCTCTGTGAGGGAATCGGACCTAAATGAGCCCTGGAACGCTTGGGAGGTTTGTTGTACAGTATAAAATGCATGACCTCCTCTCTCTAAACCATTTTCAATTCTACCTCAGACGACTCTCCTTTAACCCTTTAGCTGGATGTTTCACTGTTCTGTGTTTCTCTGTTGCTTCTAAGACAACATTTCTACCTGAAAAGCGCCTCCAGAAGTACTAGTTTTTCAAGCTCATCCATTCTTAAAGGTGAGCACAAATGCCGACTCCTCGGTGAAGCCTTGGGTGAGACCCACCCAGAGGTGATCTCCGTCTCCTCTGGATCCCCATAGCTATTTACTGTGACCTAGTTTACGGACCCCATTCATTTCTGCATCGTTTAATGGTTGCCTAGCTTCTTGGTATAGTGGTTAAGTAGGTGGATTCAGGAGGCAGGTTTTCTGGGAGCAAACCCTGGTTTGGGCATTTGCTGTGTGGCTTTGGGCATACTAACCAGCCTTTCTACACATCAGTCTCTTCATCTATGAGATGGGATGATAATGAAGTACCGTGCAGGACTGCTGTGCAAATCAAACGAGCAAATCCATGTTGAATGTGTATGACAGTGACAGGCAGGGCTCGGCAATGTTAGCTGGCTTATTATTACTTATTACTGTTGTTATCATTATTATTATATCTTCTCCTTTAAACTTTCTGATGGCAGGGGCCCATCTTGTCTATCTTTCTGCTCCACCACATGGCACTTTGCATATTGATATATGTCAATTTACTTTGTATATTGATAGATGTTTACTTATAAACTAGTAGATGGCCAAAGAATAAATAAGACTTCCATTCCTAACAAATTGATCCCATTTTCCTCCATTAATTTTAAGTTACAGGGGACTTGATCAAACTGACTTAGGCTTCAGATGACAGTATTAACACATTTTCTTAAACATAATACACCAGACGGGCATCCTTTCCATCTCGGCATGTCAGCCCGTGCTGTCATTGCTCAGAGGTAGTATCAAGAGTCCGTAGCCCAAGACAAGCCTTCCAGCAATAAACCATTAAGAAGCAACTCACCCCTGGGCAGAGGCCTGTCTACGATTGCCTGGCGTCTGGCAGTATTCCCTGGCCCACTATGCAGAGATGGGCTCAGGAAGGCCAGAGGTGTGACAACCTAGAAGTAGAAGTTGGAGATTCAGACACACCTGGGATCTAGGAAGGCCTTGGAGAAGCCATGGAACTTTTCTCGTAGACATAGAGTGACCCCCTCAAATTTTAAGAGGTGGCCCCACGCAAGTACTGTTGTCCGTAGGCCTCAGGATCATTTTGTAAAAGGACGTGGTGGTTTTTCCTAAGTCTGGGCCCTGTTAGTTTCTGTCCCACCTCTTTCGGAGATTCTTGAGCAGGTGGGAGAAAATGTGGTGAAGGGAAAGAGAGGAGAAAGAGAAAGAGAGAGAGAGAAGAACTGGAGGAGAATAACCACAGTGAAAATCACCAGGGAGAAGAAGGAGAGATTTCGATTTTGACATCTTTTTCCACTGTTGTTACCATGAATGAAACAATAATGGAAACTGGAAGAGAGTGAGGAACGTGTGTGCACAGACTGGCCATGCAGGTGCAGCCCCGGACGGGCTGCTGTGTGGGGACAGAGGAGGTGGGCAGCCAGTGAGCTCAGGTGATGGAAATGTCACGGCAGCTGAGTTATACTGAAGCGCTCAAAGTTCTTCTTTTCTTTCTTGATGAAAAATCTGTAATTTTTACTCTGTGGCAAAGCAAATGGAACAGTGACTTACGATTCCCAATTGATGCAGCTGGACACTTCTATCGTGTTTCTCGCCGGCACAAGCTTTATTACACTCAGCTTCGTGGAGAGAAGCAGCAGAGGGGAGGGGAGGCACTGTGCCCACTCCATCCTTGAAGTCATGTTGATAGCAGATGTTTGTTTATTTATTTAAATTCATTCACTCAACCAAGAAGTAATCTTGGAGCTGAATGGGAGTCCCGAGTAGCTTACAGAACTGTGCAGGAAGGACCAGGCTGACTCAGGAATCTGACTGGGAAATGAGGAAGAAGAGAAGGTCTTGAATAAATTAGAAGAGTCAAAATCCTGGCCAGCAATAGCTTAGAGGTGATTGTAATGCAGCAGAAATTGCGGTATTTTGTGATGTATTCGACCTCGGTTAACAGGCACCGCAGAGTAGGGATGCGTGTCCCCTGAGGTGACGGTCTCTAGGAGGGGATCCAAATAGAACCAGCCACCCCAGGGGCTTCATTTAGTCCACTTTCAAACCTGTGAATACAGCAGATTTCTGTTAAAAGCAAATATGATTACGTTGGTTTAAATAATTTAAGGACCAAATAACATCTTCGCAGAGTCAGTTGAGGTGTGAAGCACAAATGTCTCTCAAACTGTAGATTAAAGTGGGAGCGGGGCTTGCATGTGTGATGGAGGAGGTGCGATCCCCAAAGTGTCTGGGGAAGAGGAGGCCACTGTAGCTTGACTTCCCTTCCTGGGCAGGACAGTGGGAAGGGGATTGTGTCAGGGCTGAGCTGTGTGGCAGTCTGAATACTCCATATAACCTCCCTGGGCCGGCCCTTTGCTCCCAGCTTAGGAAGTCAAGGTTGGGTTGTATTCAGCTTGTGCTGGGAGCTGCCCACTTGGAGTTGGAGGCTCCAGGTTAGGGGTGGGAGGGTGCTGAGTCCCACACCGTGGCGTGAGGTCATCTCAGGTAATATTCCCTCTAACGGCCTGAAAGCTTCTCATCCAAGATGCAGGGTTCCCTTCCTGGCCCGAAGCACTGTCACAGAGAGCCCCCTCTCTGCTTAGCCAAGGGAACACTGGCCATCTTCAGGCCTGGTGATACCCTGGTCACAGTTCAACCAAGAGAAGACCCCAGACCCCTGTGGCCTCCTTGCCCCTAACCCAGCAACCATTCACACAACCCTCAGGGGAGGATCAGACAAAGCCATTGAAAGAGTAGCTAAAGTGTTTCTTACTTACTGGATGACAGACTCAGTTGAACTGCAAAATGGAGAGATATCTGGCAATGTCCACCTGCATTTTAAAGGAATTTACCCTTGGACCTAGCAACCCCACTTTTGGGCATCTATAAACAGATATACCTGTGCATATATTCAATGTACACAGAAGGCTATTCACTGTGATAGTACAATAGCCAAAGATTAGAGTCAACTCAAGTATTTATTAATAGGGAACTAGTCAAACAAATAATGGTACATCTGCATAATGACTTACTACGCCACAATAAAAAAGAATGAGGTAAATCTGTATCAGTTGATATGGAAAGATCTCTAGGATATATCGTAAAGTGAAAAAAGCAAGGTGTGGAACAGTGTCTATTGTATACTACTTTCCATATCATAGTTTCTCAGTCCTTCTTTCATTATACCCCCCAAGAAGCCTTTTTAAGACATTTTTTCTAATTGCCACCCCCCATGAAATTTTAATACCGTATATATCTGTTTATGTGCTGTATGTATAATGTATATCTGTGATTTATACATAAAAAGAGTATGCATTTTTCACTTCCAAAACCAATTTTCACCCCCTTGGGGGTGGTATCATCCCTGTCCAATAAGAAAGGGAGAAAATAAATATATCATGTAACAAACTGGAAGGATACATAAGAAACTCATAAACGTAGTTGCCTGTAAGGAAGGGAGAGAATAGGGAGATGAGAGCCAAGGTGTGAGTATTATTTCTCCAGGTATTCATTTTCATATTATTTTTGTTTTTGAACTGTGCAAATGTATTGCCTGTTTAAAAAATTGAAAGACATGAATTCATTTTTTCTAAAGTAAAACAAACAAACAAATAAAGGATGTCTGAGGAAGTGCCAAGCAAAACACACAAGCAGGCAATACGTGCACCTCTGCCAAGGCTCTTCTCTTAACCACGCAGGTCCTGCAGGGCTGGAGGCTGCCTCTGACAGAGCCGGGTATCCGGTACCGCCGGGGACCTCCGCCCCTCAGCAAGGGACTTCAGTCCCCTCAGGTTTATTTATTCATGTATTTAAAATTTTATTTTATTTATTTATTTTTGGCTGCGTTGGGTCTTTGTTGCTGCGCACGAGCTTTCTCTAGTTGCATCGAGCAGGGGCTACTCTTTGTTGCGGTGCGTGGGCTTCTCAATACGGTGGCTTCTCTTGTTGCAGAGCACGGGCTCTAGGCGCATGGGCTTCAGTAGTTGTGGCTTGCGGGCTCTAGAGCACAGGCTCAGTAGTTGTGGCGCATGGGCTTCGTTGCTCTGCAGCATGTGGGATCTTCCCGGACCAGGGCTGAAACCCGTGTCCCCTGCATCAGCAGGTGGATTCTTAACCACTGTGCCACCAGGAAAGCCCCCTCCCAGGTTTATATTTTAGCACAAAAGGAACCCAAGAGTATAGTCTGCCCTCTTATAAGGGCTGTTTGGGTTAGTTTTGAAGATTTTACCTTCTACTTTAAAAGTGTCAGGATGTTTCAAATTCAGAGGAAGAGGCGGCACAGGGGCTGGGAGGTAGCACTCCCAGCCAGCTTTTTGGAGAGAATGTGAAACGAACGGGGAGATCACCCGTGCCCTCTCGTCCTCCTGTGGCCCACACAGGCTCTTGCCAGGAAGGGCCTGCACTGGGGCCATGCAGCCCTGGTCGTGAGAGAGACGTAAAAGGGCAGAGATCCTGGGCCTGCTCTGGTTCCCGTCACACGGACCAAGGCCAGGTCAGCTTCCTCCAACAGTGTGTTTCCTCCTTCCAGAGAGATCGCTCGGAGGAGGAAAGACCATGCTTAAGGTTGATTAGTAGACCAGAAATTCCACTGTGGGATTAACAAAACAAAACTGAACAAAAAATTGGGCTCACACTTCAAGGTACCAGCAACTTTAATTTGATTGTGTAATGAGGCGAGATGATAACTAAGATGTGCATGACTGTGCCCTTTCTTTTGCTTAAATATCAAACGTTGCCATGCGTTTTTGGAATAAGTGGCCACCTTTGAATGAGTTTTGTTTTTAAAATGCTCCAATATGGTACCTAGGGAAGAGAGTCAGTTCATTTAGGTCACTTCATTGAGTTGTGCCCCTCAGACTCAGTTTCCCCGTCTGTAGAATGTGTAAATGATAATAATCACATCTACATGATAATGCTGTTGTAGAGAGTGAACGATTTGATGTAAGAAATGTTTCATGAGAGTAAGATATTGTCATGGTTGACATTGCTATTTCTAGAAGAGGGAGGGAGTCTTGCTTTTTAGAACTCAGTAGAGGACACTTAATAGACTTGTTGAGCTGAATTGTTGAGCTGAGTTGAAATGTCTCTGCTCCACTGAAGGAGATTCTAGAACAAACATCTCCCTTCTGTTATGTGGATTCATTTCTCGACTTTTTCAGAAGCCACTTACGAGAGGATGGTGTAGATAGCCAGGGTGTTGTGTGCAAAATGGCAGCTTTTGACGCTCAGTTCTATACCTTCTTACCACATCTCCCTGCGGGGCCTCAGGTCTGTCACTTAACTTTTCTGTATTCTCTCCTCTTTCTGTCTCTGGGTGTTGCTCTTTGAAATAACCACTGGGAAACGCAAACTGTCTCAGGTCACGCCGGGGCTCAGTGCTAAACTATAAACATTAGGGTGCTCCTCTAAGAACTGCCTAGACCCTCAGCATCATTTTATATCATAGTGAATTACCCTAACACCTGTCTACCTTACTAAAATGCATTCCTGGCAGAAGCAACTGAGCCTTTTTTTTTTTTTTTTTTTTTGGAATATAGTTGCTTTACAATGTTGTGTTAGTTTCTGCTGTACAACGAAGTGAATCAGCTATATGTATACATATATCCCCCCCTCTTGGACCTCCCTCCCACCTCTCCCCCCTATCCCACCCATCTAGGTCCTCACAGAGCACCGAGCTGAGCTCCATCTAGCAGGTTCCTTGCTAGCTATCTATTTTACACATGACAGTGTATATATGTCAATCCCAATCTCCCAATTTGTCCCACCCTCCCTTCACCACCTGTCTCCACACATCAATTCTCTACATCTGCGTCTGTTCCTGCCCTGCAAATATGTTCACCTGTACCATTTTTCTAGATTCCACATACATGCGTTAATATCCAATATTTGTTTTACTCTTTCTGACTTATTTCACTCTGTATGACAGACTCTTGGTCCATCCACATCTCTACAAATGACCCAATTTCGTTCCTTTATATGGCCGAGTAGTATTCCATTGTATATATGTGCCACATCTTCTTTATCCATTCAAATGTCGATGGACATTTAGGTTGGTTCCATGTCCTGGCTATTGTAAATAGTGCTGCAATGAACATTGGGGTACATGTGTCTTTTTGAATTATGGTTTTCTTAGGATATATGCCCAGTAGTGGGGTTGCTGGGTCATATGGTAGTTCTGTTTTTAGTTTTTTAAGGAACCTCCATACTGTTCTCCATAGTGGCTGTATCAATTTACATTCCCACCAACAGTGCAAGAGGGTTCCCTTTTCTCCACACTCTCTCCAGCATTTATTGTTTGTAGATGTTTTGATGATGGCCATTTTGACTGGTGTGAGGTGATACCGCATCGTAGTTTTGATTTGCATTTCTCTAATAATTAGTGATTTTGAGCATCTCTTCATGTGCCTCTTGGCCATTTGTATGTCTTCTTTGGTGAAATATATGTTTAGATCTTCCGCCCAGTTTTTGATTGGGTTGTGTGTTTTTTCGACATTGAGCTGCATGAGCTGTTTGTGTATTTTGGAGATTAGTCCTTTGTCAGTTGCTTCATTTGCAAATATTTTCTCTCATCCTTAGGGTTGTCTTTTCATCTTGTTTATGGTTTCCTTTGCTGTGCAAAAGCTTTTAAGTTTAATTAGGTCCCATTTGTTTATTTTTGTTTTTATTTTCATTACTCTATATGCTTATTGTAGAAAAATTCTAAAATAAATGTAAAATGTATGCAGAAGAAGACATTACTCATAATCCTACTACTTAGAGATATGGAATGTTAACCTCTAGGCGTGTAGACATCTATGTATTTATTTGCATATATGCATAATGTGTGTATACATGTATATAGAGAAATATAGATATATGCATATGTGTATATTTAGGTTTATATAATTTTGTTTGTTCATTTTTTATACACAAATGGAATCACAATGCACATACTATTTTGTGAACTACTCTATGCCTCTTCTAAAATCTGATAATATATTGCAAACAACCTTGCACAGTAATGAACATATTTCTTATACATTATTATTGGCAGAAGTGTCCCACGCCCAACACCCCCTCGAGAAACAGAGCTGGGAGCAGGGCTCACTGTTCCAAAAATATAGGGAACTGGTAGAAAAAGTTGTTTTCCACACTTTCCCCTTCCTCCAAAGAAGTAGATGACTGCAATAAGGATGTGCTGAACTTCTAAGGAGAGAGATTTTCTCTGTTACATGGGAGTCACTCAGGAATGACGTGGACCCGAAGCTTTTCTTAACGGCAAACTTTTCCAGGTTTGCATTCCCAAGCGGGGCAGTGATGCTGCAGGGCTCCTGGGCTTGCACTGGAACGCAGCACAGCATCCTGCCTTCCCGCCTCTCTGGAGAGTCCTACTGGTTTCCCAGGACCCTCAGGACTTCTCTTCGGGAGAGACAGAAGGAGATGCATTCCGAGGGCTTCTTTGTGCTTCTGATTTTGTTTGTTTGTTTGGGGGTTTTGTTTTTGCACTGCAAATATTTTGTATCTAGATACATCCTCGTGCTGTTTTCAGCCAGCTCTTTACCATTCTGCTGTTACCATGTCTCTCTTGGCTAAGGTAGCTGCTGCCGCTTCAGCCTTCTGATAGCTCCTGTTTACCTCTAGGGGGGTATTCTTTCTTTTAACACAGGATTATGTAGCACACTCAGCTCAGTGCAAACTGTTACGTTCTTTTCCTGGGGCTAGTCAGCGGCAGAATGCAGAGATGCTCTGGAGTCTCTTGGCAGACTGCACTCTGTCCCCGAGAAGGCCCCTGCAGCCATCCGGTTGGTACCTTCTCCAGGAGGTGACTGAGTGTCTGTTTCCACTCTTGTAGAAGCCTGCTTTATGAGAAAGAAGAGCCAGGAAGGATGAGGTTGAGGAGGGCAAGTGTCCCATAAGAGTCAGGGAGAAAGAGCTGCCAGTTTCTGAAGAGCCAAATACCGATTTCAGAGCCACGGTGTGGACCCTGTCTGCAGCTAATGCTCCAGGCAGGTGCAAACAGTTCCTGGAGGTCTGGGAGCAAAGGGCCCTGCTTCTCAGGGCGGAAGAACAGAGGAGGTTTACCTTCCTGGAGCAGCAGTTCTTAACTGTTTTTGGATCACGGATCTCTCAAGAAATAAGTAATAAGACCCCAGTAGGGACTGATAGGGGAACAGCAGGGATCCTCACTGCCATGTACACATACAATACAGACACATCACAGACAATTTCAGGAAGTTCACAGACCCGCTAACACCCAGCCAGAGCCCTGCTGGGAGTCAAGCCCAGGAAAAGTGTCTGGTTAGAGGTTTTAGTGGAGGAAGCCCAAAGCCCTGGAGAGCGACTCTCCACCCCCAAACTGAGCAGAGGGCAGAGACCATTTTCTGGAAAATTTAGGTAGAACCCCTCCCTCCCTTTTCCCAGTATTTCTCTTTTTTTTTTTTTTTAATTTTATTTATTTATTTATTTTGTTGTGCTGGGTCTTAGTTGCAGCAGGCGGGCTCCTTAGTTGTGGCATGTGAACTCTTCATTGCGGCATGCATGTGAGATCTAGTTCCCTGACCAGGGATCGAACCCAGGGCCCCTGCATTGGGAGTGTGGAGTCTTAACCACTGTGCCACCAGGGAAGTCCCCCAAGTATTTCTTTACAAGGGGAAGACAAACCAAAAACGTGTGGTTTGCTAGCTATGTAGTACCTTCTCCGCCAGCCCTAGACTCTTGGCGTGGAGACCCATGGCTGTGGCTTTGTGCACAGCTCTTGCTAGAGACGATTCAGCAAAGCTGGGAGGATGTGCTCTGATCAACCAGGATTTGTGAACCAGAAACTAAATCCTGCAGCACTGACTCTGAGTTTGGCTTATGATAACAGGGGCCCCCCATGACCTCGAAGCTGGTGCATTGGGACTGATTTATTGTGCAGACTGTGGGGGATCCACGGAGTTCCTCAGCTAGTGGAGAAAGGAAAGCTTCCTTCTCCGTTCTTCATCGGTTTGGATATGTTTCTCTCTCCCTGGCAGGACAACCTCATGGACCCAGACCACGTTTCTCGGCAGGGTGGCTGGTGGTGGCCTTGGCTCCGAGCTGTCCGTCAGCACCAGTGCCTGGCCAGAGGCCTGGGGCCAGGCCAGTGAGGGTGGCAGTGTGAGAGGGGTGCCACTGGCCAAGCCCTTGTTTTTGGAGTCCTGTGAGACCCAGAGATGGCCTTGGACAAAATTGGAGAGGCTGAGGAGTTTGTTCTTGACTCCTCCCGCTTCTCTCAAGGCCACTTCTTTCTGCCTCCCCCTTCAAGGTGTATTCCTCCCATCATGGCCCAGCGGTGCCAAGTCTGCTTTTGGGGGAAGAGCCTATGTTTCGTGCAGCTTCCTTATCTCTTAATCAGAGCACGCCCGTTAATAAAGTCCTCCCTTCAGAGGTGGAAAGGTACTTTCTCATTTGAGCTTCAGAATGGCCCTGTGAAGTGAGCAGACTTACCTCTGCCCCAGCCTCACTCCCTGATTTACAGAGAAGGGACCCAAGATTCTGAGAAGGTGGGGAGTTGGTGTTGATTAAACAAAAGTGTGACTTCTGTGGAACCCTGGGTTTGGGGTCCAAAGGACCTGGATTCAAATTGAGGCCCTGCTACTGGCTTGCACACTTGCCTCTTTTAGTTTTGGGGACCATTCTGAGCCTAAGTTTCCTTAGAAAATGTATTAAGTGGGAATAACATACTGCCTGGGGTTGCTAGGAAAATTGAATGAAAACGCATGGCAGGTGTTCAGTCGTGGTGGAAATACTGGCTACAACCTATGGAAAGCCAGTGCATCGTGTTTTGTTTTTCACCAGCTCACATACCACTCACGTGGTGGCATCTCTTTAGAGCCAATTTCCATTAATGATGGCCCAATGTGAGGCTGACATAACACAGCCAGGACATTTCCCAGTGTCCTCACACTGAAATGACCCAGCTCATTAATTTTGTTCCTATGCTGTTTTAAATAGCTTGAATCCAAAGGGCACTTTCCGTTCTCATTCCCTTGGCAAATCGCTTGGTGCACTTGCCAGAATCTCCTTGGTTACTCTCACATATGGATGTGGAACATGTTAATACCGGGGCAGACAGAGCCAAGCTGAGGATTTCACATTTGCAACATACACATTATTTCTTTTAACTCGGAACTCTCCATTGAGGCCTCTTACAACCTCCTGTTCAATGGGTTTGCAGCTGTCAGTTCTCCCTCTGACACCCACTGTCACTCCTCTGGTCCCACTCTTTGTGGCTCCTTATCACTTACAGAGCCAATCCCAGATCTCGGCTGCTGGACGGTACAGACACGCTGAAGTGTCTCAACATGACCCAGGGTGCCCAGTAGAGGACGCTCTTTCCTCCTGCCAACTATGCCCTTCCTCACCAACAGCCCTCCTCCCCAGATAGAATTCCCTGGACCAAGACATCTCTCATCTGGCAGCTGGAAGCAACCTCCCTCCCTCAGAAGCCCCTAGCATTTGTCTTTGTCTTTCATATACCACTTATCACTTTCTCCTTTGAAGAATATTCATTCAATCTCATCTACCTGGCTTAGCACCTCTTATAGAAGTCTCCTTGGAGGCAAATTCCCTTCCTGATTCATCTTTGTAGCCCCATGATACCAAGCACAATATCTTTCACAGATTTTCAAATGAATTAGTGAATTGAATGAATAGATTAAAATATTTTAAGTATGGAAGAAAATGGCAGAAGTAGTTTGAATTATTGAAAAGTTAGAATGTAGTTGAAGCCATGTAGTCATATTACTTTCAAGTATATATCTCCAGCTAGGCTAATCTAGTCTTGCATCATCGATATCTTTAGGGAACCTATTTTAATGCATAATTGAATTATGATTAATATTATATCAATTATTTATATGTACTTGGTGCTTCTGAAATACTGTTCAGGTCTTTGGAGACTTTTTTTTTCCTCCTAAGTATTTTACTATTTCTACCTTGAAATCTAGTTTACACTATTAATTTCTTGTTCATAGGTGTGCATAGATATGTTTCAGCCCAACTCCTGTCTGAATGACCAGAGCACATTCTAGAAAACATCAGTCCTGGGAGATGTTCCATGAAAACAACATATTTTGTCATCCAGTACTTTTAGGATATATCATATCCTGTTCCTTTCTCTATAAGATTCTCAGCTACTAGTTCTCCAGAGGGATGCTGTATTATTGAGTAGGCTTCTGCTTTAATTCAGTCACCCTTTACTGGAGCCTCCACTGGGTGTCAGGCACCCATGTGAGGTGCTAGGAATGCCCAGGAGACTGACACTCTCCCTGCCCTCTGGAGACACCTGAAAACAAGTTATTACAAGCCAGGTGTTGAGGACGATGGTGATATGTAAGCCACTCAAAGGAATAATCCCCCCTGACCACTCAGAGGGACAGGGTCACTTCTGAAGTCCACTCCTGCCTCTATGCTTCCTCCCCACAGCAAGGGACAGACAGAGGTCTCCCCTGCAGCTCGGCCTCACTCTTCACCACCCTCCATATGCCCAACTCCTACCACAGGCAAATTTCAGAGGCTCCCGTATCCTCCCTCTCAAGCCTTTCCATCAGGCAATTTTAAGTTAAACTATATGGAATTGCCAGTGGTCAACCATTTTTTACCTGAAAATGGCAGTTTCATGTGGTTCAACTCAACACGTCTCTGTTGGCCTCTGTGACCCTCCGTTTGGGGTGGGGACCAAGGAGGAATTTGCGTAAGAGCAGGCAAAAAGTCTGTCCCATTCGGGCTGCTATCACTCCACCTCCCAGATCATCTTCCTCTCCTCCTGCTGTTGACCCCTGAGGGTCAGTATCTCCCACCTTCAGCCTCCATCTGTTGTTACTTCTCCATACTCAGAGCTCATCACTCACAGTTCCAACTTGCCACTTCCTAGAGGGACCCCAGGACAAACCCCACCCTGTCCGCTGAGATACAGCCCTATGTATCCCACTCCTGGAGTTATAGGGCATAGGTCTTGCAGAGGGGAAAAGAATGTGATGGCTGTGTCCATCTGTGATGGCCTCCTCACCCTGGAGCGAGAGCGGGCTCAGGAGTGTGGATGGACTTGCACACCCTTTCCCGCTGCTAGAGACACAGCCGAGGCCCCTGCCCTCCTTGCTTCTGAAGGGCACCACCTGTGTCCTTCGCATAGCTCCCTCCAAGCGATGACTGTCAGGCTGAGGGCAAATCTCTTTGCAAAGACAGGAAACTGAGACACCAGTAAAACACCCATCCAGCAGAGCAGACAGGAATCCTACTCAAAGCCAGAGCTCAAAAAATATTAGCCTGGATTGAAAAAACAAAAAAACAGAGAATGAATTACAAACCAGGTCTCTTGTTGGTAATGGCATAATTAGCATGTTATTGGGTGTCTATTGCATGCAATATGGTGTTTGGGGTCCCAGGGGACAGATGGAGACTGTGAGGCCTCTCCCAGCAGAGGGGATGGGTTCCAGAATCAAGGGGAAAAATCACGCTGGACACATCAGGATACATTTTTGGCTTTGCTGACCTAAGGAGTCAAATATTCTCATATATGTCATGGTCACATTTTATGCAATGGATGCTTTTATGAAGATCTTGCGTAATTCAAGACAACTTTTCCCTTAGCAGCAAATGTGAAGTCAGGGGGACGTGTTCCAGGAGAGCAGAAATCTGTAATTACTATGTTGTCCTTTTGCTTTAAAGCTGCTCTTTCCCCCAGCATTATCTTTAATATCTGGCGGAGCCTTTTCCCACATTAACAGCATGTCATGGCTTATGGACGGGTTTCATCCTGGCATTTTACCACATCTAACTTCTCTTGCCAAGATTTCGATTTGGGGGCCCCTTTTATCAGCCTTAGCACTAGCATCCCCATTCAGTGGTCTTTTAGGTGACTCTGCTGTAATAGATTTTTAAAAGACAATAAATTATATCCATAACGATTAATATTAGCAAAATAGTCACCAAGATACTAACAAACTCTGATATATATAAACAGTAAGAAGGTTCACAGATTACAGATCTTGAAAGAGGATGGCAGGCATTTCTGTGGCCACACATGTGGGAAAAATACAAACTGTTTCCAAGGACCCCTCCTGGTGTTGAAATGATGCAGTCCTTGATGGATTTTGTTTTTTGGAGGATTCATATTAATTCCAATTTTGTGTATAACACGAGACTGTCGAGTCCATACTACTTTATATCCCCTGGTTTGGATTTGCCATGATTATGCTGTGATAACGAGCTGGGATCCCTCTCCCTTGTGCCTGATAACTTAGGCTGAAAAGCGTGTAGGCAGAGGGGCAGGCCAGAGCAGCTGTGAGGGGAGGTAGAGGGGAGGTGGGGTACAGGGGAGGCTGGACCTGGGCGACAGCTGGCGGCGATGAATGGGAAGTGAGTTTTCCACCCTAAGTGTGTTCCTGCCAATGGGTCACCTCTGCCTGCAAGGAAATGACAGCGCATTAACTGCCTCTTCTACCCCCACTGGAAAACACCCTGGGGGATACTCTGCGTGGGTTACCTGACTAGTTCTTGGGCGGTGGTTCTTAAACAGGGGACCCCGATCAGCAACATCATCACCACCTGGGGGTCTTGTCACAATGCAGATTCTGATCCAGTACCGCTGCAGGGGCCTGGCCTCCTACATTCCTAACAAGCTCCCAGGGGATGCAGGTGCTGCTGGTCCAGGGACCACCTTTTTTATTATTATTTTTTTTTTTGCGGTACGCGGGCCTCTCACTGCTGTGGCCTCTCCTGCTGCGGAGCACAGGCTCCGGACGCGCAGGCTCAGCGGCCATGGCTCACGGGCCCAGCCGCTCCGCGGCATGTGGGATCTTCCCGGACCGGGGCACGAACCCGCGTCCCCTGCATCGGCAGGCGGACTCTCAACCACTGCGCCACCAGGGAAGCCCAGGGACCACCTTTGGAGTCGCAAGGCTGTTGGGTTCCTTTAGGGCCCATCAGTTCCCTTCCCTCATACCTCTTCACCATTTGCAAGTGCCTAAAATCCACCTTGATTATACAACTAGAGAAAAGGTTCAACACAGCCGAAGTGACAGTATCAGTGACGAATTCTTCCACAGGACGAAATGACTAATGTGCCTTTTGATGGTGGAGAGAGGATGAGGGCCCTGACTTTGACCCGGGAGAAAGGACAGAAACAGGAGTCTGGGGAAGCCAGGATCACTCTGAAGACTTGACTGTTGTGCACGGGGCAAGCCAAGGGAGTCCTGGCAGCCGCCGTCTCTTGGTGTGGCTCTGGCTCCACGCTGCTTTGGCTATTTACTACGTCTGACTTCACAGAAAGGGACTTTGTTTAGGGGGTGAGCTAACTGAGGCATCAAGGTATACGATATAGACCTTGCCGTCCAGGAGTGTCATGTGACTTTTAACTGTTTCCAGAACAAGACTTAAGCAACCCAGCTCTGCACAAAAGCCACCATGATTAGTTTTCAGTTTCTAAGCACCTTCTCCTTCTCGACCGAGAAGTGGACAGTCCTGAAAGAGCATATGTGTTCTTCTCCAAAAGCCACAGGCCCCTTACATGTCAGAATATATTCAGCTTTGGGGGGAAATGACATGACAACTAATTTTCACATAAAATTCATCTTCACAAAGAACAGCAGGCAATACACAATAACCGTGCAGGGGATGCCTGAGATTTATTTTTCTTCTTAAAACATGCCTTTTACTGTGGTTTTAACGATGTGCATACAATAAAAACATTCATTTTAGAAGGTCGAGTAGTCTCTGAACTGTTCCTATTGTGCATTGTATTGGTAAGGATAGAATAAGCTCATTATTCACATACAGTCAGGAGAGCGGGAAGTGATTAAACCTTTTGATAAGAAGATAAATGATAGGAAATCCATCTGAAAGCCTGTATACTGCCCCGAGTCAGAGTTTCCACTTCGAGCCAGCACAAAGCCTGCCTTCTGTGCGAGGCGTCTGGGCATCCTCCCCCTTCCTGCTGTTGTCCCACTTTGGCTGTGACCCTCTTAGAGACTCACACCTGGGGCAGTAGAGTTTCCTGAAAGTAGGAGCCGGAGGCATGGTGGGGCCCTTGCTTCTGCGCTCCTATCATACTCATTATGCTTGAAACCATTTGTTGTTCAGTGTGTCCTTCCGTGATGTTTGATGCTTCCAGATGTTGGAGACTGGGTCTCACGTGCACAGCCTGGCACACATGGGCACTTGGGAATATTTGTTAGATGGATGGATGTATAGATGGACAGATGGATGGGCGGACAGATGGAAGTTTATCAAGCTTTAAAGTGGCCTTCATTGAGCGCTTGGCCGTAGGCCAGACTTTTGTACGAATTGGTAATCGACAGACCATGCGAACGTCACTTGCCCCTCCAAGGGGCAGGCTTCTCCTTGGGGGAATCAAGGGAAGCCCATCTTTTCAGGAATTTTGTGTGCACACTGTGATTTCTTTAAAATGCACTGAAAATTATATCCACTGATCCCCACACTCTGAAACAACACAAACCACCTTCAGTTTGTCTGCTTCAGGTACCGTAACTCACATTCAGGGCCTTGAAGGCACTCAGGGTGTAGGACCCTCCAGCTCCCAGCTACCTCCCATTTCAACTCAGGTTGTGGCAGAGCAGGGTCTGGACTTCCGGTCCCAAGTTTAATATCCAGGAAGCAGGGAGTCACTGAGAGATTATGGAAACACCACTCCGTTGCCCACCTTCCTCCCATTTCCGTGCGTCTGTGCTTCAGGTACAGCAGAGCATGATTAGAATTAGTGACTAGCCGACTACCAGCAAGAGTCCACTCATTTCACTGAAGCTTCTGAACTTCTGTGTAGCAAGGATAAGGATTTTTAAAAGTCTAGGTGACATTACTCTGAAAAAAAGAAAAGCTTCCTTTTCTTATGTACAGGTAAATACAAACAAAAGAAAACCCCCCAGACTTCACATTAGACATCCTCTTTATGCCTTTGATCTTGTCTGACAAATTAACAACTTTGTCACTTCCACAAGCCATATTCAGCTCTTCACTTCTGGAATTAATTGTGATAGGCTGACAGAACTCCAGAGGGCATTGAAGAATACACTTGGCTCTGTTACCAGCTTACTGTAAATTTTGTCTCACTCATGTGAAAGCCACAGCACTTGGTCATCCTGCATCAGGAGTTTATCAAATTAGAGCTTTCTCTAGTGTCAGAGTAAATTAGAGCACAAATTATTTTCTAGAACATACTAATAAAATGAGGCCAGTGGTCTCATTTGCTATCTTGTATATGAAATGATATTGTTTACATGGGTTGATTTTTTAACAGGTCTTTTACTCAGGAGTGCAGGATAAATTGACCCCAAATTTACCTATTAAGACTGGTTAATAAAATATAAAAAGAGGGACGCATCAATGAAATTTCTTTGGGCCCACAAAAATCTCTGGGTTAGGAATCAAAACATGTACGTTCTAATGCCTGCTTTGCCATTTACTTACTGGCTCTCTGTCCAGAGTGGACATCTGTTGTTTTTGCCTGCCCATCACCCATGTCCTTGTCTTCAAGTAACAGCAGCTCTTTCTCACTCGCTCATCATGTTTTCCCTGGGACTGATCCCATATCCCAGCCCCGAGGAATGTGCGAGGCCAGAACATTCAGACTCATGGTGATTAGTTCAGCATTGGACGTGCAATTTAAACCAGGTCAGTGAAATTCAAACTGTGACTTTTACTAGAACTACTCATTTTTGCTGGGATTGCCCAGTTGATAGACTACAATGCTAGAGCTTCTGGTGGACAGTTTTGCTCACAGGAAAGCAAATGCATTGCCAAGAAATGGAGAAACATACATTTGGGATAACGTTAATTGAGCACCTGGATCCAGCCGTACCTGCACCAATAATGCCTGGGGTTTTCAGATACAAGAGCTAATAAACGTTCCATGTATTTGCCTTTTTCTCCTCCCTCCCTCCCTTCCATTCTCCCTTCCTTCTTTCCTTCCTTCCGGCTTGGTTTTTGTCATTTGCAACCAAAAGAACAGTGACTTTAGCAAATGCCTTAACCTCTCTGGGCTTTAGTATACAATTGATACAATTAAATGAAATGAGATTCCTTTTATCTAAGAGTATTTGTGACACAAATATACACTGTAGAGACAGTGAAGCACTTTTGGAAATGTGTTTATTCTGGGACACCAACTAAACATTCAGGGACTGGAAAGAGGCAGTGCATCTCCAAACCTTTCTAAGCTCTGACTGCAGGGAGCAGTGGCTTCATTGTGTTACTGGCCATCTCATCTGTCCTGCTGGGCTGGACTGACTGCTCTCATCAAGTCAGACCTGTCCAGAGGGTGATAACTTAACCCTGGCTAGTGCACGACAATCCCTGAAGCATACGTAACTGGCACATTGACTGACCCAAACTCTGTGGGGTCTAGGTAGAGAACAATTTTACTCTTTCTCATTGTTGATTCTTGAGATCCATTCTGTGGACCCGTTTTTACCCACCCATAATAAAAATTCTTGGGAATTCCCTGGCGGCCCAGTGGCTAGGAATCTGCACTTTCACTGCCATGGCCCTGAGTTCAATCCCTGGTTGGGGAGCTAAGATCCTGCAAGCCATGCAGTGCAGTCAAAAAAAGAAAAAATTCTTCCAGTCGCTTTAACTTTTAAGAATAATTTCAGTTCCATAGTTAAAATACCCGATCTGTTGTAATAATTAAAACCTCAAACTTAATTCAAAAAGGAAAACTCTGGGCTTCCCTGGTGGCGCAGTGGTTGAGAGTCCGCCTGCCGATGCAGGGGATGCGGGTTCGTGCCCCAGTCCGGGAAGATCCCACATGCCGCCGAGCGGCTGGGCCCGTGAGCCATGGCCGCTGAGCCTGCATGTCCGGAGCCTGTGCTCCGCAACGGGAGAGGCCACAACAGTGAGAGGCCCTTGTACCGCAAAAAAAAAAAAAAAAAAAAAGGAAAACTCTGTCCTCCCAGCTTAGGTTTGAGCAGTGGGAGAGAGGGATAATGGTTGGTTGGATTCTTTCTTTGCGGGTCCCCCCATCTCCTCCTCCTCTTTACTTCCCCAGGCTGCTTCGGCTTCCTCCAGGGCTTGGAGAGGGTGAGGGAGGAGAGGTGGGCGTAGCAAACTCATATTTGGCCGGCATCGCCATAACCCATGTTGTTGCCTCCTGGTTTGACAGGTTCCCAGCAGAGCCCATTCTGTTGGGTTTCGTGGGGGCCATTCTTGGGAGCCTTCAACTGCAAAGGGCATCACCTTTTGTCCTTCAGCCCCTGCGATCCACTGGCTCTGTTGGGTCCCATTTCCCTCCAGGTGGCCCATATGGACCAGGTCTAAGATTTTGCTAAGCCAGGTCCCTTCCTGGGGTCCCACATCTAATCCTGGGGAGATGGCCATCGTAGATGTGCAATCAGCCCTCAGTACACTTCTCTGCTCTGCCACCAGGCCGCTTCAGCAAGCCTCTGCCTGTGGACTTCTTGAGAAGTGAGTCAGACCCAGCCTCTGCCCCCTACATACTCCAGGAGACACAGGTCAGACTCTCCAAGTGGTTCTTTTGAAGCCCATGTCAGCTGAATAGAAAAGAGGGAAGCCTCATCCCTCCTCACGACCCCAGTGTAGGATGGAGCATCTGCAGACCGAGAGCACGCTCTCACCTCTCTCCAAAGAAGGTCTGGCAGCTTCCTTCACTTCAGCCCTTCTGTGTCCTCCAGGCAGACGACGGCTAGTGGACAAATCTTCGCAATGGCCTCATAATGGTCGAGCACCCCACTTTAGATTGGGGCTTCCTTGGCTCTTAGTGTTCACTGGTACCTCTCTGCCTCTGGGGCCTTAATCAAAACTGAGACATAAGGAGTCCCATATTAACATCCTGTCCATGCCTTGGGGTCTGTGTCAGAATTTTCTGGTTCCAGTTCTAAGTGTAAGTGGAATCTTCTTGGTAGAGGGGTCTCCCATCCCATCCTTGGGCTCTTCCCCCAAATCATCTCTCTGTCCAGGAGCCAATAGGATCTGGGCCACAGTGGTCCCAGGAGTGAAAGGAACTTACCTTTGCACAGGAGTATTCATTCAGATGCCTTGATGCTTTGGTCATTTGGAGGGATTTCAATCCTACCTGATGGGACTTCCAACCACTCTTACCAGTAATTTGCATCGTTATTTAGATTCTAACATAAATTATTGGTCTGAACATCTTTGTGAGTTAGACTCCTAAAAGGAGACCAGAGAGGTTAAGTAGCTCACCCAAGGTCACGCAGCGGAGCCGTGGCAAAATCTCGGAGTGTGACCCCCAGCCCGTTACTCTGGCCTCTAGACCTTGCAAGCTCCTTCCTAAGCTCATTATCATCTGTTAAAATCCCTTCTCCCGTTTTGCACACAGTCACCGAGATGTCTGCAGATTCATTTGAAACAGAATGCAAACATTTCCAGAATTCATTTCCATTTCCATTTCCAGCTCTGAGGAGGTGTTAACTTCGGAGTACTTCACTGATCATTTTTCCTCTAGCAGCAATAATTGTTTTGAAGAACTTGACACACATTTCACCAGGGCTCAGTGCTACCAGGCAGGCAGGGAGCAGTGAGGAACTGAATTCCAAGAGCTACATTTGCATTCTGCAGCGTCCCGGAGAGTGAGCTGAACACCCCACTCCCATTAACAGTAATGAGAGGTGTGCATTAAGCTCTTCCTCATTGCCAGAAATATATTTCATCCTTTGGGGATCTGTTCTGATCCTTGGCCCTTCTGTGCAACCAGCCACCGCAGCATTTGCTCGGTAATTTATAAAAAGATGTGTGTTGCACCTGGGTGCCTCAGAAAATGTTAAATAATTTAAAAGCATTCAACACCAGCCTTAAATTAAAGCTCCCCAAATCCCTTGCCAGATGAGTATAATTAAACTCAGACCCACACAGGTGAGTCTTTTAATACATTTTAGGGATCAGGAGGCCTGGGCTGGGTCTGAGGCAGGAGCAATTCCGGAGACTGCAGGCAGCATGGCATGCTGAGGGCAGATCCCAGTCTATAACAAAGCTTGGGAGCACGCCATTATTCCAAGGCACTCTGCCTGCTTAACAGACGTCATCTTATCCATCTGACTCCACCCATCAGGGAGAATGGCTTTCGCTTCCCATTCAACACCCTGGCCAGCAAGGTCCAGGATGGCCTGACCCCAGGCTTCTCAGCAGAGCAGGAGGGTGAAGGACTCAGAGTTTCTCCCAGGGCTGGGGTCACTTGCTCAATGGCGGTGGGTAGGTTCACGTGCAAAGTGCTTGAGGTTGGGACCTGAATAACCTGCTGCAAAAATAACCACAACACTTCCCAGTTTACCTTAGATTTTATTTTCTGAAACAGTTATTTTTAAACCCAAGTCCCTGGAACCTTGGGTACCGTGAAAAGCACCACTTTGGGAATTAAAGGGACTCCAGCTTGAGTCTTGGCTCTTACTACCCACTAGTGAGTGACCTCCAATAAGTTACATCACCTCTCAGCTGATTTTATAAAAATTTTATAATGAATCACTCATTAGTGTATAGGCCAGGCTACTGTGAAGCAATCATATCGATTACACTAGGCTACCATAAGCCAAACATTGCTGCTTCTTTGTTATCAATGCATGAACTGTTATATCTGTAAATATGTTATATTTGTAAAGGGCAGGGGGATAACAGTGTCCACTCTGCCATGGCCGTCTTAACAGACAGACTTGGACACTCTTTTATGCTTCCAGGGTTGCCCTACCTCCGCGGTGCAAGCTGGGTAAATTCACATGATGCTGAATCCCTGGCACTTTATCCCAGGCTGGCAAATCATCTCAATCTTTCCCTTATTTCCAAATCTAAAAGCAAGCGTGCTCCATAATCTCCTAGGTAAATACATCCTTATGCTCCATTCTGGATGGGATTCTAGAGAACAGAATCACTCAATTGAGACAATATAGAAAAAGCTGAGCTTAGGACCTGAACAATCCAGATAATGGCTTTACCTGTGTACTTGGTGGGACTGGAGACCCTGACTGGGATTATCCCTTAGAATTGCACAGTCCAATGTGTGTGTGTATGTCTCTATGTGTATATATAATATATATATACACATATGTATTCTCATTAAACATTTTTATATTACTTACATGTTGAAATGGTAATAGTTTAGATTTATTGGGTTAGATAACATATTTATTAAAATTAATTTTACTGGCTTTTTAATTTTTTAATATGGCTACTAGATAATTAAAAATTACATATGTGTTTTATATTATATCTATACTGCCCTGGAGGTATCTTTTGTTTCCATTGCAAGAGGTAGATACACAGCAGGATCAGCTCAAACAAGGGGTTTTATTATCTGGATCCACGTGTAATTGTTCAGAAACCTCAGAACCTCAAACACCAGGGTGGGTTTCGCTCAGATGACTGGATCTGGGAGGTATTCCTGGGTCCACAGTAGCTCAAAGGCCTCCAGCAACAGGGTTAGAAACGATCCTCAATCTATGTGGTTCACCAACGCCTGTTCCTGCGTTTTCTCTCTCCTTGCGTGACCAATGGGTAGCCTCTCTCCAGGTTTCCTGTTTATATTCCTGAGAGAGGGGGGATCCTACTGGCCCAGCTAATGTCATGCTTTTCCTTCAGCTCTCTTTGTCAGTCCCAACAGCATCCGATTGTTGTTTGGATTCTGGACAAAGCACAGAAAGAAGCTCAAGTGAGGTGTACACAGAGTAGGAGGAAATCACGCCACTGGGGGGAGGGGGCCCTTGTTACGGGCTGAGTTTCGTTCTCCCCAAATTCATACATTGAAATCATAACCCCCAGGACCCCTGAATGTGACTGTATTTGGAGACAGGGTCTTTGAAGAGGTCATTAAGATAAAATGAGGTCATGAGGTGGGCCCTAATTCAAAATGACTAGTGGCCTTATAAAAAGATTAGGATGCAGACTTAGAGTGGGAAGACCATGTGAAGACACAGGGGAAGGTGGCCATGTACAAGTGAAAGCGAGAGGCCTCAGAAGAAACCAGCCTTGCTGACGTCTTGATCTCAGACTTCTAACCTCCAGAATCGTGAGGAAATAAGTTTCTGTTGTTTAACAACTCATCTGCAGTACGTTTTCATTGCAGCCGTAGCAAACTAACACAGCCCTCAAAGATGAATTTTCCCCAGGCTCAATTTTTCTGTCTGCTCAGCCTGCCTGGGCTGTAGACTTGGGACTAATGAAGGCAGCCAAGGAGATTTCCCAACAGGAAGTCAGACCATCCAGGTGTTCACTTCTCCCTGAAACCGTAGGGGGAGGCACAGGCCATGGGGGGAGCCCTCCCCTCACCCCTGCTGCGGTGGCATTTCAGCCAGCCGCTCCTTTCTGCTCCGTTAGCTCCTGGAGGACGAGGTCGGCTTTCCACACCTGCTGTTGACTGTCTTTCCCTCCTGAGTTGGCAGCAGGAATACAAGGACTTGCCCCGGCTTTTCAGCAGCTGTGAGGCAACCATTTTTGCTTTGAAAGTCACAAACCTGGGAGCCACCAGAATTACTACCCCTTGGGTGGAACAGGCCCTGAAAGACCAGGAACAGGTCCCGAGAGACCAGGTGGCAGGACCAAGTGCCAAGAGAAAGCTTAGTTGTCATCTGAGGCCTTGAAACTTTTAAAGTGACTCAGCAAAGCTGTGTACACAAAACTTTATCAATTATGCATCATAAAGAAGTCATTTAAATGCACAAAGTACTAACTGAATATTACTTTAATTCATGGCAATATGGAGCCATTATGAACCCCACTCCATCCCCTTTCAGAATGCAGAGGTGCGCAGAATGGACTGCCCTTGAGATGCCTTGCCATTGGGGAAAAATGCTCAGACTGTATTAATGTGAGGCAGTGGAGAGATGCCTCTTTCGTTCATTTCTGTACCTGCCTTTGCCTGTCCTCCGGTGACTGCAGAAATGTGCATGCCACAATCCCCATTCCTCCTCTCTGCTGAGTTTTTGGGTCCAAGAAAGGGAAAGCTGTTTGGCTTCTGACAGTATGCAATGCCCCTCACCAGCAATGGCCTCTGAAGGGCACACTTGGACCTGGGACACGTGTGGATGTAGCCCAGCGCCGCCCTCCAGAGAGGTTCCACCTTCACCTCCAGAACCTATTGCTTTGCATTGTCTTGGAATGTTCCTTATAGAAATCACTTGCCAGGTGTCTTGTTATATTGAAAGAAAACGGTTTAATGAGGAATCAGAGTGATAGTAATTTAGTTTTTAACAAGGGAGAGTTGAGATGCTTACAGATAAGATTCACTTACAGTGGTTATCTCCAAGGGTGTCGTCACCAGGAACTTTTCAATTTTCTGCTCCATTTTCTGGTAGCAGCATTTCATTCATTTTCTAATAGTAATAAAAGAGACAAAGCATATAAATGTCTCCTTTCTCTGGTTGAATCAGATGCCCTGCTTCATGGCTGTGACAGACCATCGAACCAAACTGCATGGAGTCTGGGATGGCATCCACCCATCCCACCAACAGTGGGATGTGTGGCCCACCAACAGTCAAGCCCATCGCTTGGAGTGGGGTCGCCAAACAGGCCTGAGTGTGGGAGAGAGCATCCGGAAGAGGGAAAATCCAAAACGTAGCCTGTGGCAAAGGAGAGGACCTGGGCAGAGTCGGCTGTGAAGCACAGCCTTGGCGGCCTGTCTTCGCCCAGCGTTCTCTGCCCTTGCCTGACCTGTCTCCTCCATGAGGTCTGCTCCCCAAAGCCAGATGGTGTGAAAGGAGCTGGTGTCCCTGAGAGCGCAGCAAAGCTTTCCTGTCTTGAGGCCTGGAGGCGCAGGGGTGAGAGAGTAGAACTGCAGCTTTCTGCCTGGAAAATCCACATCTAAGAGTCCTGGCAGCAAACTCTCCTTCCCCCTGCGGGCTTCGCATTAGAAGGAGCGAGGGCGTGCATTCTCCTAGGGAATGAACGGTCAGTATTTGTCAACTGTGAGCCAACTGCTCTACGTGAAATAATCCATCTGAACTGTCACAAGGACCCGGAGAGATTGGGGTGGTAATCTACTTTTTAAAATGAGGAAACTGGGGCTAAAGATCTAAGAAATGAGTCAACTAGCATCATGTAGCCCATAAGAGAGACAGTCAAGATTTGACTCCAGGTTTTCTGACTCTGAAATCCAGGCTCGTGGCTTTACTTCTGGTGCATCCTGCAGGGTTAACAACTAGTTCTAAGACTCCGAGTCTAGTTTTCTTTTTTCCTAAAATTTACTTCTGTGGGCTGAGAGGCTGTTTTGCCTGGCTTTGTGATATGCGTAGATACAGAGATGCAGATATATGGTTTCTAGAGTATTGTCCTGCAAGACAACAGGAAGGTGACCACACTAGGCTAGAAAATTGCAGATAAAACAGGTTGTGTGGCTTTGCCATCCTTCCTCTCGTGAACACGGACCTCCCAGGGCATGGGGAGTGTCATGTCCCCTGCCCGGCGCCCTGCCCCTCCTCTCCCGCTACTGCACCCAGCGCTGCTCTTCTCTTTAGCAGAAGCTAGAAAAGTGTTGAACCACAGTCAAAATAAAGTTGTGAGCAGATGAACCTTTTATTATGTCCCCAGCGTGAAGTCTGCCTGTGAAGTGTGTATTAGGATCACCTAACCACTGGGGCACGTTTAATCATGTAACTCATTGTTCTTTCAGCATCGTTGAGAGGTCCTTGTAAGTCCAACTGCCTGGTCACTGTTTTTACATAGCCAAATGTGACATTTCTGGGTTCAGCGGGGGTGTGTGTGTGTATGTGTGTGTGTGTGTGTGTGTGAGTGTTGAAGGCAGGGAAAACAAAACGAAATACTTTGAAGAAACGTGGCCCAGAGAAGCAGACGCCTTTGAAGACATTAGAGCAAGAACCAAGGGCAGAGTTTCCTAAATGGCCTTCCTTTCTCTGCCACCTTTATAATTTTTGTCAAATTTTGTCAGTAGATCACTGAGCTATTACTTATTTTATATTTTAACTTGACTCACTTTGTGAGTATTTTGGCCCCCTCTCGGGCAATCATACCCATGAAATTACTTACCAGTTATGTCTTTTTCGAAAGCAGCTTTAAATTAGGATAAGTGAAATAAAAAGTGTTTGTGTGGCATTTATAAATCATCTGAGGGGCACACTTCGGTGATCAAGGTGCAAGGGGACCGAGAATGCTTTCTCCCTCTGCGCGGGGCTGTCTGTTCTTGGGGCTCTAAGATCTGGAAGCTGTCGGCTTGGCTCCCACCTTCCCTGGTGTTGGAAAGGACAGCGACAGCACAGACAGGCCCTGAGTGACATCTGGGCAGCACCTACCCTCTGCCATGAGAGCTGCGTTTCCTGAGGACCCAGACTAGCTTGGCTGCCGCTTTGTGAACAGTAGCCATACTTCCAGAACCCTAGATCAGGATACGTGGTTCAGTCACAGGATAGAAGAGTTTTAAATGAAACAGTGCCAGAAAATATGGAGAGCGAGGTTGTTGTAGTCACAGAGATTCCGGAGAGGGTGGTGGGGTGACTCTTCACCCCCAGTGGACCCACCTGGAGACAGCTTGTGCCCTTTGCTGCTTCACTGGGTTTTATGGGCTAGCTTAAATGGAAAGGGCTAGCTCATTTTCTAAAACTTTAATTCCTTGTATCGTATTACTTGACACAGTCAGACTCCTTCACTAGCATGCATTGCTGTGGCCCAAACTAACTGGAGAGAGAGAGAGAGAGAATGAGAGCAGGTGAGTTGATGTGATGAGAGGAGTATGAGGCCCAGCACTGAGATGGAAAATAATGTGGAAGCCCAAGGGTCCCCTGCCAGTGCCCTCTTCTGGCCCAGAGAAGGTTGCCGGAAGGGAAAATAAAAGCTCCCACTGGGATGGGTGTCTTTATAATATTTGAGCAGAGTGAACCGCTCACCATGTGCTTTTGCTGCCTCAGTCCCTCAGACAGTTTTCTTTGTGTGTGTTGATTGGTTAGGACTCTTGATTGCAAGCGACAGGAGAGCCAGCTCCAATCGTCTTCAGCAAAACCAGAGCGTATTGATTCATGCAGGCTGCATTGCACAGGAGGAGGACAGGTTTCAGGCATGGCTGGGCATGAACCTCAGCAGTGTCCTCAGGACTCGATTTTCTCTTCATTTTCCAGCTCTCTTTACTGAGTTGGCTTCCGTCTTTTTTTTTTTTATTGGAGTAGAGTTGCTTTATGCCGCTGTGTTAGTTTCTACTGTACAGCAAAGTGAATCAGCCATATGTATACATATATCCCCTCTTTTTTGGATTTCCTTCCGATTTAGGTCACCACAGAGCACTGAGTAGAGTTCCCTGTGCTATACAGTATGTTCTCATTAGTTATCTATTTTGTACATAGTAGTGTATATATGTCAGTCCCAATCTCCCAGTTCATCCCCCCGCTCCTTTCCCCCTTGGTGTCCATACGTTTGTTCTCTACATCTGTGTCTCTATTTCTGCTTTGCAAATAGGTTCATCTGTACCATTTTTCTAGATTCCACATATAAGTGATATTATACAATATTTGTTTTTCTCTTTTGGACTTACTTCTCTGTATGACAGTCTCTAGGTCTATCCAAGTCTCTGCAAATGGCACTATTTCATTCCTTTTTATGGTTGAGTAATATTCCATTGTATATATGTACCACATCTTCTTTATCCATTCCTCTGTTGATGGAACTTTAGGTTGCTTCCATGTCCTGGCTATTGTAAATAGTGCTGCAATGAACATTGGGGTGCATGTGTCTTTTTGAATTATGGTTTTCTCTGGGTATATGCCCAGGAGTGGGATTGCTGGGTCATATGGTAGTTCTATTTTTAGTTTTTTTTTTTGTTTTTTGGTTTTTTTTGCGGTACACGGGCTTCTCACTGTTGTGGCCTCTCCCGTTGCGGAGCACAGGCTCCGGACATGCAGGCTCAGCAGCCACGGCTCACGGGCCTAGCCGCTCCACGGCATGTGGGATCTTCCCGGACTGGGGCACGAACCTGTGTCCCCTGCATCGGCAGGCAGACTCTCAACCACTGCGCCACCAGAGAAGCCCTATTTTTAGTTTTTTATGGAACCTCCATACTGTTCTCCATAGGGGCTGTATCAATTTACATTACCACCGACAGTGCAAGAGGGTTCCCTTTTCTCCACACCCTCTCCAGCGTTTATCGTTTTTAAATTTAATTTTTGATTTATATTGGAGTATAGTTGATTTACAATGTTGTTAGTTTCAGGTGTACAGCAAAGTGATTCAGTTATACATATACATATATCCATTCTTTTTCAGATTCTTTGCCCATATAGATTATTACAGAGTATTGAGTAGAGTTCCCTGTGCTATACAGTAGGTCCTTATTGATTATCTGTTTTACAATAATAATGTGTATATATTAATCCCAACCTCCTAATTTATCCCCCGGCTTTCCCCTTTGGTAACCATAAGTTTGTTTTCTATGTCCGTGAGTCTGTTTCCGTTTTGTAAATAAGTTCGTTTGCTTCCATCTTGACTTTACACGGTCCTAAGATGGCGGCAGGAGCACCAGTGCCTACACTGTCTTTGGTTTCCAGGACATATTCAGCTGCAACTCACTCCTCTGCAGCTTTTCAGCAGATCCAGTGTTGCAGGAAGGTAAAAAGCCATTTTGTACTGAGTTCAGGTCTAGCTCTGAATTGCAAGGGAGAAAACCTGAAGGGCAATGGCCAGGCATTGAACTTAGTTCAGAAAGATCTCTTTGGTGGTATTTGCACCTTAATATACAAAGTAAGTTATGGATTTCCATCATCCAAGGGGGACTTGGACTATCAGATTTCTGCTCAGTTTATGAAATCGACATTAAAAAAGCTGGGGAAAATATTTTTTAAAAGACAGCAATACAGCAGCCCTTTGCAGTGATTGAGACTTTTGGAAATGCTCTCTGGGCCGGGCTCACCACAGCCAAGGATGTCCTCGCCCACGCAGGTGCCCAGTGAACCAGGCTGGCTCTTTGATTGGTTCCTCCCCTGAATTATTTCCCCTTTAGACTTTCTACTTGTGTTCCCTAATGTAACTGACACCATAACCCAAAGGTATGGGTCAAATAGGAAACCAGAGGCACTTGGTTTAGAATTTCCTGAACAGAGAATACAGAATAACTCACACTTACTGCTAGACACTGACATTTGTTTCCTTATAGAACCTTTATAATAACATCGATATTCTTCGTGTATCTGTCTGGAGGAAGGGTCTCAGACAGCCTCACAGTGTCACCTTTAGCCCCGAGATGATGAACTGCAGCAACCTGTCCTGTGTTGCTCTTTCTTCATGCCCACTTCTCCTCCAGCCTTCCTTCCCTGGTAGCTGCCTGCAGCAGCCATCTCCTCTGCCCTGAACGTGGACCAAAGCTGACTTGGCTGGGAGGACCATGGCTCTGCTGTCTGTTTACTTTGGAATAATACAAAATAAAGCTGACCTGACTCCCTAGGGTTTACCAAGAGTTTTCACTTTTCATGCCCTCTATCTCGTTAGATTGCCGTAACACTTCCACGAGGAAGGCTGAGAATATGAGCTCTCCGGATCGTTGCTGCACCACAGCCCAGCCTAAAACACAGTGTCTGAAAACACCAATAAACACCACGAGGGATGAGCAGACACAGTCTGACTGGAAGCTGCAGGATGAACTTCCAAGACGGCTCACTCACCTGGCTGGCAAATTGGTGCTGGCCATCCAGTTGGGCTTCTCCAGGGGCTAGCTGGGTTTCCTCACAGCATGGTGGTTGGGTCCCAAGAGTGAGCATCCTGAGAGACATAAAGTGAAATTTTATCTTTTTTCTTTCTTTTTTTTTTTTTTAAAGACCTGGGTCTGGACACCGACATGGCAGAATTTGTGCCAGATTCTACTGGCGAAGCTGTCACAAAGCCGAGATTCCAGGGGAAGGCACAGAGACTTACACCTCTCAGTGGGAGGAGTGGCAAAGAATTTGGGGGCCAGGTTTTAAAATTGCCAAATTGAGATGAGGGAAGAGCCCCAAGAAGTCTAGTGACTTGCCTGAGATCACTTCAGTAGACACCTTCTGAGGTGCCTGTCCAATTTGTTACCACCCTCTCTGAGATTTGCTCTTTATCCATGGGGTGGCCCCTGAAGCCCTGTTCCTGCTGCAAAGCTAGGTGTCATAGGAGTTCCTTGGTATGTGTGAATAGCGCCTCCTGGAGTTTTTCAGTGCCACCATCCAGAGACCCCCACTGTGACTCACTCCAGGAATTTAGAATTGGGGTGCAGATAGATGGAGACTGTTATTGGCTGGGGTTTACAGAGAGAGGACTTTGGGTCCAGAGCAGGGGACACCCTGATGCATGTTCAAGATAGAGGAAGTTATTTCTTTTCTCTGGGCCTCAGCCTCCTGTAAGTGAGGAGGGCGAATGATGTTAATTAATAATCTACATTCTTGTGATTCACTACAGAATGGTAGTGTACAAACGTGGCTCCCCAAAGCACTTTCTTGTTTCCTGGTATTTTTTAACCATTTTTAAATTGAAGTATAGTTAGTTTACAATGTTGTGTTAGTTTCAGGTGTAGAGCAAAGTGATTCAGATATATATATATATATATATATATAATTTTTTTCCATTATAGGTTATTATAAGTTATTGAATATAGTTCCCTGTGCTATACAGTAGGTTTATCTGTTTCATATATAGTAATGTGTATATGTTAATCCCAAACTCCTAATTTATCTCTACCCCACCATCCCCTTTGGTAACCATAAGTTTGTTTTCCATGTCTGTGAGTCTATTTCTGTTTTGTAAATAAGTTCATTTATATCATTTGTTTACATTCCACATATAAGTGATATCATAGGATATCTGTCTTTATCTGTCTGACTTACTTCACTTAGTATGATCATATCTAGGTCCATCCATATTGCTGCAAATGGCATAATTTCATTCTTTTTGTGCCTGAGTAATATTCCACTGTATATATATACACCACATCTTCTTTATCCATTCATCTGTTGATGGACACCTAGATTGCTTCCATGTCTTGGCTATTGTAAATAGTGCTGTGGTGAACATTGTGGTGCGTATATCTTTTCAAATTAGAGTTTTGTCTGGATATATGCCCAGGAGTGGGATTGCTGGATCATATGGTAGATCTATTTTCAGTTTTTTAAGGAACCTCCATACTGTTCTCCACAGTGGTTGTACCAATTTACATTCCCACCAAACTTGTAGTTTCCTGGTATTTTGATTCTCATCTTAGCATTGCTAGAAGACTGAGAATAGGGTAAGAGGTGGCTGATTTTGTGATTGATCCAACATCGTGAAGTCACAGATTCTCTGCTTCAGAGTGGAAAGGCTAAGGCTGAACTCCCAAGAGCACTGAGATGCCCCGGGCAACGGGGCAAGGGAAAGTTCCCATGGGGCCTTTCTTACCCCACAGGTCTTCTGTGTCTACCAAAGGAGATCATGGCTGGAGGGGAACTTTTCAACCATGAGACACTTCATGACATTGTTTTTGGTACCATTGCTCTATCCCAGTGGTTCTCAGTTGGGGTGAATTTGCCCCCAAGGAACAGTTGGCCGTGTCTGAGACGTTTTTGGTTGTCACAAGTTGGGAGGGAGTATGCTACTGGCATCTAATGGATAGAGGCCAGGGACGCTGCTAAACATCCTTCAGTGCAGAGAACTGCCCCCTTCTTCCCCAATAAAAAAATAATCCAACCCAAAATATCTATAGTACTGAGGTTGAGAAGTCCTGCTATATCCTATTGCCCAAGGGAAAATTTGAATTTACAATCTAGATTGACTCAAAGTTTAGATTATGGCTTGAGTTTTTAACACTGGGTTTTTCTTTCTGGGTTATGGCTTTGTAATCCAGATAACAGCTGAAATCTCCCTGTTTCTTGAATTAATTTCATGAAGTTAATTCAAATTCCAAGTCCATACCTCCTTGCCTAACGTTTCTTCAAACTCCCATGTATGAGTTTCTGATCATCTTCCTTGACCACATGTGGTGTCTGTTCTGTCCCATGTCAGCTCGTATGTGAAAACTCACCTTCTGTGTCAATTTCCATTCAAATGTTAGTAGGCACACACACACCCCATGTGCACTAGACAGTTTGTATGTGTGTGCAGTACGGTAATGTGTGTGTGTGTGTGTGTGTGTGTCAGAGGGGACTGGGATGGAGTAGGAGGTTTATAATGGGGCATTATTCCTGTTCGTAAATTTCTTAACTGCTGTGCTAATGGGCCACGTGGAAACTGAAGAGCGGCAACAGTGGGCATATGAAGAGTAGAGAATGAGCAGATGTAATAATTGGTGGCTATGAGAGAATGATATTTTAAAAATGCAATGTTCTGTGAATGAAGAAGCCAAGGGAAATATTTTTCAAACTTGTTTGACCATAACTCTCAGGAAAAAAATCTGACACCCACCAGCCCTGTACCCCCATAAAATATTACCTATAATTCAAGCAAAAGTTTCATGAAAAAATACCCTTATTACATGCGGTGATTGTGGATATTTTCTTTTCTATTTTATTTTGTAAAAATGCTGCAGCTCACTAGATTAACTTCATGACTCACCACTGGCTCTGACTGGAAGTTTGAAAACATGGTGGGGGTGATGCCCTAGGGTAAAAGCCTGGGCCATGGAGGTGGGTGGGTTGGGAGAAGAGTAAGCCTGCTTGAGTTGACAGAGTTGGGAACTGCAAAGCTCAGGTACTGGGTGATCACTCACAGTGCTATCCAAGTTCCCCAGGATGGTGGTGGGACTAGTGGATCAGGGAAGGTTGTAATACGTGAGCCCAAGTCATCAGTGAACATAGAGGAATCATCAGGATGTCACTCAAGGTCTGAAAGGAGGAGCATGAGAGGGCAGGTTGGAGAAAACCTCAGAGGTAGTGTTTTTCTCTGAGTGGAGGAGTATTGGTGGTTTAGAAGTGTTCTAATCATCCTTCTGGTCCCCGGCACCCATGGCACAATACAGCTGCATTTCACAGGTGGAAAATCCTTGTTGATGGAGTCATTCTTTTGACACACATTCATTCAGCACCCACTAACTTACCACCAGATCCATACACTTCTGTGTGCTGCTTTGTTCTTCCTAAGAGCATCCTAGGGGTTCACAGCTACACCTGGGGTGCTGCCTGATAACGTCATCTTTTTCCTCCCATACTTACCTTCTGCATGAACACAGGAGTCAAATGCAAGAAAGCGATCAGAACGGGTAAAAATCTGAACTTATCACATAAGCCTTGAAAATGGCTCCTGACCCCGTTATAACATAGATGTTAGGGCCAGATTACATGACTCATACGGTCCAAGACTAACTTCAGTGCCTGCGAGAGTGCTGGAATAAGTAAGCAGTGAATCTGCAGTCTGACGATGAAAGACTCAGGTCACTGGATTCCAATTATTACTTCAAACATCATGTCCCTGCTTCAGGCCCTTTGGGAGAAGCCTGTGTTTGAAAAGATCACCGTTTATTTACCCCTTTCCCGGCTCAACGTCCATCTGTAGCTCTGCAAGAGTAAGATAGAGGTTGCTATCTCCAGCTCTCTATCCATTGGCAAAGTCTGGGGTCTGTTGGACCCGTGTGTGAACCCGGGCTCCGTTGCTCACCAGCTTTCCCATCTAGATGTCAGTTTTCCATTTATAAAATAGGGTTCTTGTGCCTGAAACACATAGTACGATACCTGGCACAAAATAGATCTCTAAAAATATTATTTCTGTTGCCATCCTTCCATTTATCTTCCCTCCTTATGGTAGATGGCTTATTCTCAATTCTTCACCCCTCGATGTGTACCATTTCCCGTGTTCCTTCTAGCGAGAGGCAGAATATATTTTTCTGCCCCACTGAGGCTGGGCCTGGCTACTTGATTTGATCTTGGGCATGTGACTTGCTTTGGCCATTGGCATATTAGCCGATATGACACAAGCGGAGGTTTGAAATGTGTTTTTATGGTTGAGCTTATTCACTTACAACCCCACTTTTTCCCATGAGAACAACAGGCCTCAAAAAGCTGCTGGGCCGGGGAGGATGGGAAACCTGTGCAGAGACCTGGACCCAGCCTGCAGCTTGGAGTCAAGCCCAGTGGAACCCAGCCTAGATCAACTGAACCCTAACTGCTCTTCAGAGGGAGAAACAAGTGCTTATGGTTGTAGGTCTCTGAGTTCAGTAGCATTATTGTAGCAATAGCTAACTGATAACTACCTTAAAGTTTTCACCGTCCATAATAAATGCTGCATACATTAAGTAGCAGAGAGAGTAACTTTTCTAGGGAAGCAGTAGCATAAAGTGAATCACTGGTGCATAAAAGGGACTAGAGCTTTATTCTTCTGCTAAGCCTGAAAAACATTTAGCAGGTGTCACTTGGCCAAAGCAAGTCACGTGCCCAAGATCAAATCAAGTAGCCAAGCCCAGTATCAGTGGAGCTGCAACTTCCCCTCCATCTTTATTTGTGGGTAGGGGATTTCATATCAAAATGAAACTGTATGGATAGTAGTTTCATTTTTGGATAATAGATAATAATGCCAGGATTATTGTTTCTCTGAGACTAGACCCAAACTATTGTTAATAGAAAAAATAAGCGTATTTTGCACGAAGCTAGATTCTATTGGCTTCAGAAGAAAACTAATTCTTACTGGATGAGGTCGTTTGCTCTTAGGTAGTCATAAGGTAACCCGAGCCATCATGGTGGAGAAACTAAAGTGGGTCCCTGCCACGCATGGGACAGAGACCCCCTCTCTCTACTTTGCAGCCTGAGAAGGAAAGCAGAGGAGAAGGGGCACCACCGCACACAAGTCCTGGAGACATCATTCACATTCGTCTGCAGACTCGTCTCCCATGGGAGGGTGGAATCCAAACAGATGGGGGCAAGAAATGGGAAGGAGCAGAGCAGAGAGAGGGGCTACAGGAGAAGAGGGATGGAGGCGTGCTGGAGACAGAGTTGGGAGACCTTGGGGCCCCCAGAGCGGGTCGAGCATTAGTGACCTGGTGGGCGAGTGAGGACGAGAATTCCAGATGCGCTCCACTTACCAAGCCAGGGGTCAGACATGAGCTGTGTCTGCCTAGCACACCATTGAGATAGAGATAGAGGGGACTTGCTTTATTTTCTGATTCTCACAGGAGCACAGCATAAACTGGCAGCTGTTCTGGGTAAGAACAAAGTACCGCTTCTGTGGGACTGTCCCTGTGGGACATCCTCTGAAGGCCTAAGCTCTGAGGTTTTGTTCTCCCAGCTCCAAATGTGTATGGAGCAAGAAACAATGTTAGTTAAATAAAGCCACTTCTTCCGGCCCATCTACTGTGTCTGCTGTAGAATACCTTCTTGAACCTTCAGTAGAACGTCCTGCTGAGTTCAGAGTGAGCTCCTTCTGAGGAGGACGGGCGTGGCGCTTCTTCCAAAGGGGAAGCACCTGTTTCCTGATCACCTGGCAGCGCCTGGCCCTTCCGCTTTGGCCTGTAATTCCTTTAGCCCGAGGGACCATCATGCATATTTCTCTGTTTACCCAGGTTCCCCCTTTAAGTAGTGAGGGACATCCCACTGTGAGACAAAAAGAAGGTAGGGTCCTGATACACCCTGCTTAAATTCTATTCTATTTCAAAAGTAAAAATGTTGCTCAGAGAACTCCTACCTCTGAGTTTTCTGGTTTTATTTCTCTTTCCTCTGTTTGTATGACACTCGGGATAGATCCAAGTTTTGTAGGGCCCCGTGCTTACACAATGTGAAGGGCCTGATTTATGAAAAACTGTAAAAGAACAGGGTGGAGCTAGGTACAGAAGTGGCGCTTTACTTAGTTTGAGACTGGAAGGGGCTGGTGTAAGTACCTGGTCCTGAAACGTGGGCTTTCTTTGCTTCATGGTAGTCTGCCTCTGACTGCAGCTGATTTAACTTCTCCCCCTTTTGTCTAGGAGGGTGGGAGCCAGGAGCCAGAGCCTCCTCGGGGGGCAGGGGAGCGAGCTTCCTCCTGGGCTCCCTCTGGGAATGTCCTTCAGTTTGTCCTCGGCCTGTACCGCCAGGCAGGGGTACCCTGCAAACAAGGCTGCTCGCCATGTCCTGTGGTGTCACCCTCAGGAGGGCTCCAGCAAGGGCCTAGCCAGGCTGCTGGGGCAGATTCATCCCTCCAGACCATAAAATGAGTGGGATCCTCATGCAGAAGTCTTGACACATGTCAAATGTCACCCTCAGCCCTTTGTCCCCTAGGTGGAGCCTACTGGTAGAGCTGGGAGTTGCTGTGATGTACCAGAAACATCTACTGGCCTTTCCTATTTTCTCGAGGAGCACACCCAACCTCCCCAAAGGCCACTTTGTCTAAAACAGTCTCTTCTAAGGCTTCCTTTTCTTAAAATGTCCACAGCTGACCATTCTTTCAGGTAAGAAATGTATTCGGGCTTTTTGCCCTGCGAACAAATCTAAGAAAGGACAAGAAAGGAACCAGGGCAGGTGTGGAGCTCTAGACAGCCAGAAGCAGTGCACAGCGTTTGGAGCCCTACTTTTGCATACATTTTTTCCAGCTGTTGAGTTATTCTTTTGTCACTTCTCTCAAGGAGAGCCTGACTGGCCTGGTTATGGTCATGTGTCCACCTCTTGTTCATGACAGACCAGGTCATCCTGAGTGATGGTCCTGTCAAGATGGCATAAAATGAGGAGATGAGGTTCTGTAAAGGGGGGAATCTGAGAGCTGCTACAGAAAATGGGGGAGGGACGCAGGGTGGTGCCTGCACTAAATGGATACCCTAGGTAGAAGCGCTTTGTTTCACAGTCTGCCATCTGAAGAGACTTTTGCAGTAGTGTCACTTCACCATGAGATTAATTAACAGAGTCCAGGGCGTGAGGAGATGGGGCACAGGGGGATTTGATGGACATTTGGGCTTCGGGAAAGTTCTGGAACATGGAAAGTGATAAGAGGCAAGCCTGGGTGAAGGATCTAAAAGGAAGAGACGAGTCTGAGCCCTAGAGAGGCCTGGAGAGTGCTGGAGGTTAGTGCCAAATGAGATGGGGTTACTAAGAGGAGGAGGATGGGCCCTAACCAGAAACTCTGTTGAGTTCACCAGTTTGTCTTGGTAGAACTCTAAGTTTTTCCTATAACGAAGCACTATCCTTTTACAGTAGCCATTTTCAAAACTGTATCCAGGCATCTCAGCCCAAATGGGGGTCAGAGAGTAAAAGAGGTAAGCTCGGAGGAGAGAGCAATTAGAGAGCAATTTTGTCTTTACCAGGTGAGTCTAAGGCTCTGAGCAGCATCTCTGCAAGGGATTCTGGGAGCTCTGAGGTGTTGAATGATCAGAGGCAAAGCCACCTGGGAGATATTTGTGGGGAACTCATAAATGCCATGGGAAACTACGAAAGGTTGCTTCTCAGAAAGAGCAGGGGACAAATAAACCACTTTTGGATTTTAAAAAGGCAAACAGGGGCTTCCCTTGTGGTACAGTGGTTAAGAATCCGCCTGCCAGTGCAGGAGACACTGGTTCGAGCCCTGGTCCGGGAAGATCCCACATGTCGCGGAGCAACTAAGCCCGTGCACCACAACTATTGAGCCTGCGATCTAGAGCCTGCGAGCCACAACTACTGAGCCCATATACCACAACTACTGAAGCCCGCGTGCCTAGAGCCTGTGCTCCGCAACAGGAGAAACCACCGCAGTGAGAAGACCGCGCACCACAACGAAGAGATACCACCCCTCGCCGCAACTAGAGAAAGCCCGCGCACAGCAACGAAGACCCAACACGGCCAAAAATAACTTTAAAAAAAAAAAGGCAAACCAATTTGACATCACAGAGTCCAGTGGAAAGACTTACTGTATCAAATAGCAGGTCACAACAGATGCTCGGGATCTACACCGCAAGGCCTTGATAGTCATAAAATGAAGGTGTCATTGCTGGACTGCAACATACTCCAACTTCAGGGTTTCTGGGATCGTAAGTCACTTGCATGGTCAAACTGTGGCAATAGTTCCTTTCCCAGCAGATTCCTCAGGCTCAGAACACATGCAATGAGCAAATCTGTAGAGTGCTTGTCACGGTGAAGGACCTCGGGCTCTTGCCAGCCAGGAGAAGGGCATTTGGTTATTGTCAGAGGCTGAGCAGAGGTGAGCGGCCCCATCTTTCTTCCTGCAAAGAGCAGAAAGACCAGAGCTCTGTGGTCTTGCCTCTTCTTGGCTTCCTAGGTTCCCCTCTCCCCCACTTTTAGAACAGGTGTATTTCCTGTCCACATCCCCCTGAAACCACTGGGCTCTGCCTAGAACCACTGATGTTCATCCCTAATCCATTCTGGGCTCCTGTCGCTCATTCAGCTGTGCTGCCCTTGGCTTTTTATCCCACTAGAAGCTGCTGCACTAAGGGGAACAGGCCACTGTGTTTGTTCTTTCAACTACACAGAGAAGCGGAAAGTACCTGTGTGTCCTTCACCAAGGAACATTTTTAGTTGGTTCCCAATGAGGCTTTTTTTTTTTCTTCCCAAATGCCTAGATTTATTCTTGGAAGCAGCCCCTTACTGCTGCTGCGACCTCTCTCCTTGGTTATGCCTAAGTAGGATCGTTGAGCCAGAGTCCCTCGTTATCTGTTTTATGATGAGCGAGATGCTCTTCTGCTTCACAAAAGAACACCAAGCTTGTAGGAAATGCCCTTGTTTCAGCTCTTGGCTGCTCCAGCTGAGGTTTTGTTGGCCAATTTTAAACTCTCTCCATAAGCTTTGTGGCCTTTGACAATCTTAAGCAAATACACGAAACCCACGATCTGAGTTCATCACTCCCTGCTTAAACATCTTTGCTGGGTCACATGCCAAAGCTCAGGCTCTTCATAAAAGGCTACATAAAAGGCCCTTCACGATTTAACTGCAGCCAAATATTCAAGCCTCCTCTTTTTTTTTTTTTAAATAGTTCTATTATTTGATTAGTGAATTTCTTTCTTGTTCTTCCTTTTTTTTTTTTAAAGAAGATGTTGGGGGTAGGAATTAATTAATTAATTAATTAATTTTTGGGTCTTCGTTCCTATGCGAGGGCTTTCTCTAGTTGTGGCAAGCAGGGGCCACTCTTCATCGCGGTGCGCGGGCCTCTCACTATTGCGGCCTCTCTTGTTGTGGAGCACAGGCTCCAGACGCGCAGGCTTAGTAGTTGTGGCTCAAGGGCCCAGCTGCTCCGCGGCATGTGGGATCCTCCCAGACCAGGGCTCGAACCCGTGTCCCCTGCATTAGCAGGCAGATTCTCAACCACTGCGCCACCAGGGAAGCCCAAGCCTCCTCTTGTTCTACCATGACAAGACACTACACCCCAGGCGTGCAACCTCACTCCTTTCCTCTAAAACTGGCTGCCCATCCCTGTACTTCCTCTACCCATATGAGGTCCTCAGCTGGGAACACTCCTCTTCCCCCATCCCGGTCTCCTGGATGGTGGCATCTCTCCCAACTAAAGTTCATGTGTCTCCCTTCTGTGTTTCCATGCTGATGGCCATCCCTCCTCTGGGACACTTATCAAGGTTCATTTTAATTATTTGCAGACAACTCCCTTCCTTGACCATGAGTTCCTTGAAGACACCAGGTTCTTATTCTCACCTTTCAAGCCTTAGTACGGGGTCTGGCCAGCGCTGGAGCCCAGTAAATATTTGATGAGCAGAATGAACAGTTCTGCAAGGGCAACTTTTCCTTAGACACCAGAAAATTAGCCCTTTTAAAATGGACACACATCCCTGCAGGGACCGGATGTTTGGGGAAGGATTCACACCCATTCTCCCCTCAACTGGCTCTCCTCTGGCCAAAGGGGACAGAATTCCCGGGAGGTCGCTAATGCCTCTCCTGATGATCTGTTTCCTGTTACTAGCTAAAGGAAACTATATACCATTGTGTTTGCTTTCTTTCTTTTTTCCTTTCTTGGAGGACAGGAAGTTCGGGGTGAAGCCAGTGCTTCCTGGTATAATTATTCTACAAACCTCCTCCCCCTTTTGCCTTTTCTCCTTCTTAGCTCTTGCCTTCTGACTTTAGTTTAAGAGGTTGCATGGTTCTTTTATATCCGTGCTTTTCATTGAAAGCCGTGTCACATCCTTCTGGAAGCAGGTGGGACATAAATAATAAATGAGAGATGAACATATGATACAGTGCTCTTATGTTGCTTCACAACAAGCCTTGCTGCTAATGCGAGAGGTTTCCCAGTCCATCTGTGGGTGTGTGCCCCTGCCCTCCCCCAGTGCACACCCTGGATACTTGGTCACACTCACGAGGCAGTGTCATTGTTCATATCATCCCTAGCTGGACCTGGGGAGAAAGTCCTTTGACTATGTCCTTCTCCAGAGCACCTCTCACAGATTTCAGAGAAGGGGTTCCGTGCATGCAATGCATTCATCTTTATTGTAGATGGACCACGCTGACGTGCCTGCCACGTGCTTTGTAGGAGATTCTGAAAAAGTAGGGTGATTGGAAAAATACTATGCCTCAGCGTGACCGCCTTTCATTAGCATCTCTGTACACATACACACATATACACATGCACACAATTTTACATACACCTTTGAGGCGTTGGGAACTCTGGTTTAAAAACCCATTCTCTACAAGATGGCTTAAATAGGATGCTGTTCCCGGTCAGGGATGGCTACATCCTAATCACAGCTACATCATATGTGGGTGAATAAATATGTGATAAATGCCAAGGAAATGTTGAAAACAGAACAGTATGATGGTTTTGCTTTACCTGCTTTAAAACTACCATAATTAAAAAAGGCATGGTGCTCAGATGGCCAACAAACACATGAAAAGATACTCAACATCACTAATTATTAGAAAAATGCAAATCAAAACTACAATGAGGTAACACCCCACACCGGTCAGAATAGCCATTGTCAAAAAATCTACAAGTAATAAATGCTGGAGAGGGTGTGAAGAAAAGGGAACCCTCTTGCACTGGTGGTGGGAATGTAAATTGATACAGCCACTATGGAGAACAGTATGGAGGTTCCTTAAAAAACTAAAAATAGAACTACCATACGACCCAGCAATCCCACTACTGGGCATATACCCTGAGAAAACCATAATTCAAAAAGAGACATGTACCACAATGTTCATTGCAGCACTATTTACAACAGCCAGGACATGGAAGCAACCTAAGTGTCCATTGACAGATAAATGGATAAAGATGTGGTACATATATACAATGGAATATTACACGAAATTGGGTCATTTGTAGAGATGTGGATGGACCTAGAGACTGTCATACATAGTGAAGTAAGTCAGAAAGAGAAGCACAGATATTGTATATTAATGCATATATGTGGAATCTGAAAAATTGGTATAGACGATCTTATTTCCAAAGCAGAAATACAGACACAGATGTAGAGAACAAACATATGGATACCAAAGCAAGGGTGGGATGAATTGGGGGATGGGGATTGACATATATACACTATTGATACTATGTCTAACATAGATAACTAATGAGAACCTACTGTATAGCACAGGGAATTCTACTCAGTGCTCTGTGGTGACCTAAGTGGGAAGGAAATCCAAAAAAGGGGGGATATATGTATCCATAGAGCTGATTCACTTTGCTGTATGGGAGAAACTAGCACAATATTGTAAAGCAGCTATACTCCAGTAAAAAATTTTTTTAAAAAGGCATAGTACTGACACAAGTACAAAAATTAATAAATGGAAGAGAATATGGAAAGGGATCCAGGTCAGTCTGGAGACAGTGTCTGATAAAGGTGATGACGTCACTCAGGGTTCAATCACGGAAGCGGAACCACTCTCAATGATACAGAGCGGCGGTTCTGAATAGAGGCGAGTTGGCCCCGAGGGACATTTGGCAACGTGTGGCGGCGTTTTGTTTTGTAGCCCCAACTAAGGGGCAGGTGCTACTAGTATCTAACAGGTAGAGGCCAGGGAGCTGCTGACATCCTACAATGCACAGGACAGCCTCACATAACACAGAATTCTCTAACCCAATGTTAATAGTGATGAGGTTGTGAAACCTTCCTGTAGAGGATTTATTATTTGCTAAGGACAATACACTTATAAAGGTAACTTTACTAATATTCAGGGACATGGACACTAAAAGCAATGAGCCTTTGTGACCACAAGATTGACCCAACTTAAAAATATAGAGGCCCTTCAAGGGTGGTCGTGGTGTGGGGAGAAGGAGAATTTAATTTGTGATGGGTTGTTATGGACTGAACGTTTGTGTCCCCCCAAAATTCATGTCAAAACCTTACCTGCACAATGTGATGGTATTAGGAGACGGGGCCTTTGGGAGGCGATTAGGGTTATAAGAGGTCATGAATCGTCTCACCAGTGGGATTCACGCCCTTGTCAGAGTTCCCAGAGAGCTTGCGCCCTCTCTGCTCTGCCAGGTGAGGCTACAACAAGAAGCCGACGGTCCACAGCCTGGAAGAGGCTCCTCCTCAGACACTGATCATGCTGGCACCTGATCTGTTATTTATAAGCCACCCAGTCTATGCTATTTTGTTAGAGCAGCCCAAGCTAAGACATTGGTATTACTGTGAATTATAGGAGCATTTTGGAGTGATTTTCAGAAATAATCATTGATACCAAAATATACACATCTTTTATCATAGTACTAATCCAGCTTCTGGGAATCTAATAAGTAAAAATAATTTCAGTTTTTAATGATATAGCTTCTAGTTTATGTATTATAGCCTTGTGGACATGGGAATGTAATGCTACATATTTACTACGTTTAAAACATGGTGAAGTTCAATACCACGGTTAACTTGGATATCTGGTTAACGCAAATAATGTGATTAGCAATATATGGATCATGGAAATATAGATAGATTCCATATTTGAAAAGAATCCTGCAAAACAGAAAGTATGTGAGGGCACATGTCAAACTGTCAACAGTGATTACAATGTGTGTATGTGTGAACAAGAGGAGGAGGCTGCCCATGAAAGGACAGTATTTTGTGTAGATATTGACTGTATCTATCATGTGTGCTGACTTCAAAGACCTAAGCGTCTGCAGAAATGTGTCCGTCTTACATTTGAAGACTTTGGGTGCTTGCAAATTCCTACAGGAGCCATATTCTGCTGGGCCTTTTTAATATATGCTTTCTTTCTCGTGGAAAAAGCTCTGTATGCCACCTACTCCCAGGTCCAAGTATCAGCCCCACTCATGCAGCTAATTCCTACTCATCTTTTAAGACCCAGCTTGAGGGCCGCCTCCTCTAAGAAGGCTTCTGAAAGCCCCCACTAGCCCCACAGTCTGGGTAGGGACCCCTCCTCTGATTTCTCAATGGGTCCCACATCACCAGATCCTGCCTACTTTTCCAGCCCCTAGAATAGCAACACGCAGCATGACGGGCAATCAATGTTTGCTCACTAATGAATCAGTTTCAGATTTTCTGACAGACATTTTACATTTGTTTTCTGGTGGCCGTTAGAAGTGTGCCACAATTCTTGTCAACCTAACACTACACCAGAGTGAGGCTTAGCCAAGGGGAGAGACTACATTATTAAAGCCCCCATCCCTCCCCACTGCACTCAAGCCCCCCCACTGCCCCCCATCTCTGAATACAATGCACATATTGAGATTTTCCCTCTTCACCTGACAGCTGGGTCTCTGATATCCCGGGAAAAATATATTTCCATTTTAAACATTATAGGGTAAAACTACATTGAGCACCTATGGGGTCCCATTAACCATGTAGAATGTCATGTTTGTTTAAACACATTCAGGGCCCAGAGACTGCTTACAGTGCTGTTACTCAGCCTAATGCTCTCACATGCAGAGTCTGGATGTCAGAGCAAGCTCGATGAATTTGTATTTACAGTCAAAACAGACCTTCAGAAAAGCTAAGGAAGATCCAGCACTGCCTACATGTGTCTGAAACCTCCGGACCATGCAGAAACCACAGGAAAGAGTCCCTGTCCTCTGATTCCCCTGTGGCCCTCTATGTGGCAAGACAAGATCGAGGGGTGTGGTGGGGAGAATGGCAGTTATCCTAGGCTTTAGGGCATATGGGTATTTTACTGTCTACATCTAGAGCAGCTTGCCGCTGTAAAGGTACATCACAATGATGTACCTTCAAGGGTACATCCAGTGATGTTCCTTTTGTTCAGGCATCAGTGCCAACCACTGAGAACAGCCTTCTCCTTAAGATTCTGGGAAGAAGACTTTGGTCTAGCTTGGGTCACCTGTCTACCTCTTGGTTAGGGGAGGACAAACAACCTTAATTTATGGTCCCATCAAGACCACAGCAAAGGGGGCGTTAATGCTACAAAAGGAAAGTAAGATGCTGTTATCAAAAAAAAAAAAAAAAAAAAAGGCAGCAAGGAAGCATGGCACCCAAATATCTACCACTACCTGAGGCTTTCATATGTAGCCTCTGTGCGTTTTCACCTGCCTCCTCATTATACCAAGGCACATGGGAAGGACTGCTTTGTTCCCTCCCCATGCATCTCCACGAGCTGCATTAAAAATTGAATCTCCCGGGGCTTCCCTGGTGGCGCAGTGGTTGAGAGTCTGCCTGCCGATGCAGGGCACACGGGTTCGTGCACTGGTCCGGGAAGATCCCACATGCCGCGGAGCGGCTGGGCCCGTGAGCCATGGCCGCTGAGCCTGCGCTTCTGGAGCCTTGCTCCGCAATGGGAGAGGCCACAGCAGTGAGAGGCCCGCGTACCACACACACACAAAAAAATTTGAATTTCCCACCTTCCAATGAGGTTCCTTATATTCAGTGTAATCCGATTCAACCTGCATTTGAAAACGTGTAGGGTGGGGTTATAGGGTCCCTCTGGGGCCTGCCCTGTCCTTTAGCATGAGCTGGGTCCCTTGAAACCTTAAGGACAACCATTGTGCATGTCATCTTGCTTTTGGTGGTTTGGCATTTTACAGTTTCTTATCTTAGTGAAAAGGCTTCAGATTCTGGGGTTCCTCCCTTTTCCTGGGCAAGTTCTCCCACTCTACCATTTACAAAGGCAGTTATTAAGTGTTCTGTTGATCCTTGAGACTCTCACACCAATTCTCAAAGATCCTGAAAGAGAAACAGTCGTATTGTTTTCAGCTTGAAGAGGTTTCCTCCCAGAATGTCACCCTTACCCAGACTCAGGGGACATGAAGAAAGGTAGGGTGTACATGGCCTGCTGATGCTGGGAGGGGGTCCACCGCCTCCAGTTGTCCTTCTGGCCCCCCTGCCTTCTCTGGGCTATCCCCAGTTCTTTGCACGGAGCCGGGGGTGGGGCAATGAGAGTACCTACAAGTGAGGAAATCCTCGTGAGACTGCAGCCCCCTCCCACCCTTGCCCATCCACAAAAATATCCCAAACTTCTTCAAACGAACATTTTCATCTCCAATTTTTGAATAAGTGAAACTTGAAGTTTTGATGCCTTATTTATTTTAAAATCAAATTTAACTCCTTCCCACACAGCCCAGATGTTCCTTCATTTTTCCTATTTTGACTTCTTCTTGACATGAATGATGAATGGTGGAAATGAGGGCCAGCGAAGGTGCCATTGCAGACAACGCTGCGCTCCTTGAAAGGTTCATGACCTGTGGATTCCCCCAAATCTTTACCCAGAGCTTCTCTGCCGCCTCGAGACCCTGGTGATCTTGCCTCTGAACTTGGGAAATGGGTGAGCCTGCTAATTCAGGCACCCTCTGTCAGCTTGCAAATGCTGGCACAGCACAGAGACGGATGAAGAGCCCGAGTAAAAATCAACCTAAAATAAACGGTATTTGAAGACCTTGAAGCAGATTAATTTAGACATGGTTTGAAAAAAGAGTGGATTGGCTTTTTTTTCCCCTTAATTTCTTCGTTGGGATTTGGAGATTTTCTTTTTTTAATGGTCGAGCAAAAGATTCAAATTCTATCCCTTTAATTTCTTACTTCAAATGGCTGCAGAGAGTAATGAAGGCTCAACTTGGCTCAAATATTTTTCCTTTGTTTAGAGCAGGCAATTGACGAGGGGACACTCGGGCTTCTGGGTACAAGAGAGCTCCTTCTACCCTCCTAGCTCCCACTGCAGAGAGAGGGAGAGGCAGATATTAAACGCTGTTCAAAAAAATTAAATAAGTAAAGAAGAGCCCTGGTCCTTGAACTACCTCTAAAAGATATCCTATTACATTTTTTCAGTGTTTCCTAGGAAACCAGTTCAGTGTAAAAACATATTCTTTGTCTTCTGCTCTTTGCAAAATTGTTTGAACCATCATATCTCATAAAAGGTTGCTCCACCGGCAATTTGAACAGCATTAAAAAAAAAGCTTAATCTGCAGTTTGCTGCACCAATGACGGCGATACACCTTTATCGGAGGCTTGAATGCTTCAGACTGTATTTGCTGAAAACGGATAAGATTATGCCATTATTTCTGAAGTGTCTGTGAAATCAAATCTTGTTGTCTTTTTCCCCTCCATATCATGTCTTTTTTCCCCAACATACCCACGTTGCATTAAAAAAAAAATCTCCTAAGATGGTTTTAGGAGATTCTTCTCAGTACTTACACAGCAGAGCATCAAAGTAGAGAGAAATCTCTCTCTCTCTCTCTCTCTCTCTCTCTCTGTATTCAGCACATATGTGCTTGGTGTCCAGCACTGATATGCTTCTGTGTCCCCAGTGTCATCACTGGGTCACAATCCCCTAATGCCCACTCTGCTGTCTTGGGTCATCTCTGATTTATCTTCCACTATCATTGCATGTTTAGTTCTTATTGTGGTTTTGCAGATTGAGGTATTTGAGTGTGTACTGGGGTGGGGACCTCATGAGGGTCAAGGGTTTAGGGCACTGGGAGATTTCTTTGTTTGTTTTTGACACCTGAAGTTTCAGTTGCTGACTTCATCTCCTATGTGAAGGCCCTTTGGAAAACAGGAGCAGCATCTCCTTAGTACTGACGTGGACGTGCACATACGGAATATCTGCAAGATGGGCTGCACGGTGTTGTCTGCACCATCAGAAGAGTGTCTCTGAGGGGTTAATCTGACTCCCATCCCTTGTGTCATTAATCACTTAGCTTCCTGCGGTGTTGGCTGTCTCTTCGTTTCTGATAGGCACTCTTTGTCATGTTAAAAAAGCATCCCCAAGCCCACATCACCTAATAGGACACAAGGTGATTAAAAGCACTGGCTATGGTGTCACCCAAATGTACATCCCGGATCCACAAATCGCCAGCTCAGTGAGCATGGAAGTTCTTCAGTTCTTCTGTGCTTCAGTTACCTTATCTGTCAAATGGAAATGACAAAGGTAGGATTCTTGTGAGGATTAAATGAGCTAATGCTGGGAAAACACGTAACCCAGTACCTGGTACCTGGTGAGTGTGTAATCAGTGGTTTGTGACAACTGCTAGCAGTAATTTTGTTTCTGTGTGGACGTGTGTGGAGACTCAACTCTTACTATCTTACGTCTGATGATAACTTAGGTTAGCAAATTTCTTGTGCACCTACAGTTTATCAGGTTCGGTGTCGACTGTAGACTTACAAAGGTGAAAAAGATTCACTTCCTGCCCTTGATGTGTTTACAGTCAAGTGGAGAAGCAAATCTTTCCAATGGATTGTGGTACAAATTAGAAACCTTTATGCACAAGCTGCTTTGGACGACGAGAGAAGGAAAGCCCAGCTCTGCCTGGGAACTCAGAGAAGGCTTGGAGGAGGCAGGGTACCTAAACCAGGTGTTGATGTAGCAATTGTGGTGGTTGATTACATTTCATTTTTGTAAATGAAATGTTTTTATGTGCACAGAATGTGGCAGGCTGCTGATATCCTGCAGTATCCATTCCCCCTTCTTTTTTTTAAAGTCCCAGCACACGCCTGAGTTTTAGCAGAGCACAAGAAACTGAAGTTTCCCAGCTTCCATTGATGCCTGATGTAGCCCTGTGGTTACACTCCTGTCCCTGGGATGTGCTAAAGAGTTCCGTGCAACTACTGGGATTAGCTCTTAAAAATGGCTGGGGAGGGCTTCCCTGGTGGCACAGTGGTTGGGAGTCCGCCTGCCGATGCAGGGGACGCAGGTTCGTGCCCCGGTCCGGGAGGATCCCACATGCCGCGGAGCGGCTGGGCCCGTGAGCCATGGCCGCTGAGCCCGCGCGTCCGGAGCCTGTGCTCCGCGATGGGAGAGGCCACAACATTGAGAGGCCCGTGTACCGAAAAAAAAAAAAAAGGCTGGCATGGTCCACCACTCTCTCCTTTGCTCTTCCGGTTGACTGAGAAAATGGCACAATTAGAAACGCTTCTCGGATCCAAAGAAGGAAGGTACACATTGAAAGTTGCAGAGCTGCCCCACCCATGCCGGATCACGTGCTTTGGGGCTGTTACACGAGAGTGAAATAAGTTTCTATCTTTCAGCCTCCACGTTCTGCTGTTACTTTTTTTCAGTAGTTAAATATGTACTGCATAGCGTATGGTGTGAGGCAGTGAATTAGGAATGGGGACGCCTGCTTCTTGCCCTCAGCCCTGCCAAGAAAGAGCAGCGTATTATTGAGCCACCTCTCATGGCATGATTTCGTCTTCTCCAAAAGGAGAGGGGTGTTGAACTCGATTTCTCAGCACCGTGAGATATATGCTAATGACTCTCACTGACATTTTTGGTATAATGCTTTACAGTTGTAACAAAGTAGTTTTTCTCTTGAAAGAAATGTCACAAACTCTTGGGATGAGACATCCCAAGGGATGGGCTTGGGACTGAGTGAGTGGTACATCCATCCAGGCTAAATGGAGCTGAGATTGGAAACGCTCTGGACCCGGACAGGGCAGCACTGCAGGTGTGCTCAGGGAAAACGGCTGTGAGGGTGTTGGCATAGAGTCCAAGGCACCAAAGCAGACAGGCAATCCAAGACCGCCGGGCGTCATGCTGGTGCCACGAGTATTGCCTCAACAGCAGAGGCGGTGAGTGAACCTACAGCTGTGTTCCTCGCAGTGCTTTCTGGGGCCCGTTCTCGAGGCCAGAGAGTCCTGCCCAGAGGCACCACTGGGGCCAAGGAGACAGGAAGAGTCCTGGCAGCAGGGAAGGCAGGATTCAGTGACAGGACAACCTGTTCTTCCCAGCCGGCCATCTGAGAAAGGAGGAGGGGCACAGCACTGTAGTGTTTGGAGCCCCCAGGCCTCCGAACGGGCATCGTGTGGCTGAGATGGCCGCAGCAGTGAGAAAGAGCCAGAACCCTATCGGGCCAAGCAGGGCTTTTGTTTAACGAGGTCTGGCTGGCTGCTTTTGTTGGCAGATAAGGAGTGTTTAGGAGAGAGAGAAAAAAGAGACATTTTCATTATCAGCAGGATGGAGACTCAAAGTCATTTATTTAATTTGAAGATTTAAAGGACTAGGATCCCATTTTGGATGCCAAGTTGGAGAAGAAGGATACGGTGAGATTCTGGGTTTTGTAAGCACCAGTAAACATTCACCTCATGTGACTTTTTTTTTTTTTTTTTTTTGCGGTACGCGGGCCTCTCACTGCTGTGGCCTCTCCCGTTGCGGAGCACAGGCTCCGGACGCGCAGGCTCAGCGGCCATGGCTCACGGTCCTAGCCGATCCGTGGCATGTGGGATCTTCCCAGACCGGGGCACGAACCCATGTCCCCTGCATCGGCAGGCGGACTCTCAACCACTGCGCCACCAGGGAAGCCCCACCTCATGTGACTTTTACACACTTCTGTGAAGTAGATGGGGCCGCCATCATTGTCTACTTTTGCACATGGGGCAAAGGACATGCCAAGAGTTTGAATGACTGCCCCACAAAAGGGGAGGCCAGCTCAGACTAGACCCACAGACTCACAGTGAGATGCACTTCCTTCTCAGCTGCTTTGCCTTGTGAGAAGTGAGAACTCCAGATTGCCAGATGAGGGCTGACTGTCCCTAAGAGCCTCTAGGGGGCTGGCCTTGGTGGGCCTGGTCTTGGAGCACCTCACCCTCATGACACCACTCCCACTGAGCGCTGCTCTGTCCCTGGGCCCAGGCTTGTCTGCTGCTCTGGCCAGGTAATTAGAGAGGATCTTTTTGGGTCACTCTTTCCTGAGGACAAAACAAGCCCTTTGGTTTCTCAATTAGAAATCTCAACAGATTGAGTGACAAGGAGAAGTTTTTGATCTTGCTGTTATAGTCACCTAATTAAAATGAGAGGCAGATGCTCCAACACCTAGTAATTTTCACCTCACTTACTTTAGCTCCAGTTACAGCCCTTCCCTACTGACTTACACTGTTTTAATTACAAAGTCAGAGGGAAATAAGACTCTTTACCTGTTTCTATTCATACATGTCAGTCTAACACATTATCTTTTCTCCCCAAGCAAGCAATGTGATTGCAGGACTTCTCTTCACTCTGGAGACAGAGGGGGATAAATCTTTGGTTCTTAAAATTAAACACCAATAAGAATTCAACGCAGCCAACACCTAATCAGACTTCAATAGACAATTTTGTTTCAGACAACAAATGTATCCTTTTCCCAGGAATGGAGGAGGCAGGTCTTCAGAACCGCTGCATTTGGTATTGTCTTGGAATGCACACTTTGGAATAGAAACCTTCCTTTTCAAAGTTAATCGGTTATTGACTCAGACCCTATAGATCAGGGAAAGTTAATCGTGTCAGAGGTCGTTCAGTTTACCGAGTACGTAATTAAGTAAATAGCACCGTGCAGCAGTTGGAATTATGTGTATATTTTATACCAGAACTACCAAAGTTGGTGCCAGCCAAGCCTTCATCTTTACTAAAAAGCATATTTGTGGGCTTCCCTGGTGGCGCAGTGGTTGAGAGTCCACCTGCCGATGCAGGGGACACGGGCTCGTGCCCTGGTCTGGGAGGATCCCACATGCCGCGGTGCGGCTGGGCCCGTGAGCCATGGCTGCTGAGCCTGTGCTCCACAACGGGGGAGGCCATAACAGTGAGAGGCCCGCGTACCGCAAAAAAAAAAAAAAAAAAAAAAAAAGCCTATTTGTGTACTGAGAAAAGGCTTGTGGACTGCGAACAGGTCTTCAGCTGGCAAACAAATAAACAAACAAGCAGCAACGCTCCAACCAAGCAGAAAGAAAACAGTGGGGTTAAGAAGAAGGGTGATTTTCCTCTCCCTCTGAGTGACATCTGTCTGAGGTTACCAGCTGAGCAGGCAAGTGAAGATGCTGGCTTCCTCAGAGGGCTATGGAATAGCCCGACACGGCGACTGGCTGGGCCGCACTGCCCCCAGGGCAGGAGGGAGGCCAGCCACCCACTCCAGACAAGAGGGCCCTGCCTCTTCTGCACCATGTGCCCTCATACCAAGCAGCATGTGAACTCTAGGACGGCCAGTCTTCAGCACTGGCAGCATGGAACATGGGCAGTGATGTGGCAGAGGAAGATAGTTACCTAGGTGGAGGCCATCTCTACCTTCTGTCTCCCATCGGGAGAATCATCCCACCATTGACATCAGAGATGATGTCGAATTGTTTAGTTGGTACCCATAGTGCCAAAGTGGCCAATGGGCCTAACATGAGAAGTCAGCAGGGGTATTTCTTTCTTACCTCTTCTTCTCATACTTACTTTACCTCATTCTTCTATAAAGGGAAGGGTAGGCAAATGCTTTACCCTTCTAGATATAGGGCATTTCTTCGACTCTGTTCCCAATTAAGCCTGCATTCTCTTAAGCTTCTTACATTTCTCTTGTGCTCTGTGAGGCTCGGGTAAAAGGAAGAAGCCCTGAAAGCCAGGCCTTTTCTTCCACTGAGGCAGCCCTTGTCACTGCCCCTGAAGTGGGAGGGTGCATCTCAAGAAGGGAGGTCACGGAATTCGGCTTCAGCTCTTTTTTTTCCTGCTTTGTTGACAGTTCCTCATAACACTGCTGGCATCAGGACTTTGCAGACGCAGGAAGGAAGAGATGTATTCTTTAATGATGGAAAAATATTAGCGCACAATACCCTTAAAATAGAACGTGTGCGCCTGGCCTTTATTTGGGGGATTTTATTGTTGTTAGCCGCCGCTCCTGGGAAATGCTCTTGGGGGGCTTTTCCCCTTTGGTGAAACAGAATAATTGTGTAACCTGAGGTGTCCCCGAGAGAGCTGAGGGGATGATGTCAACACACAGGTTTTGGAAACATGACTCCATTTTTATTTCAATCACTGTTCCAATAGATCCCTCCTCTCCAAACTCCAGTTTCTGTAAAATAAGAAGAATCATACATGTGCTGCTGCCCACCCCACTAGGCTGTTCTGAGGATCTAATAATAGAACGGACAAGATTATGTCTGCAAACTGGAAAACGCCCCCGACGTAAATTGTCATGTCATCCAAAGGCAGAAGCCCCTGCTCCTCTTGGGTTGGCACCATTCCCCATGTCATCTTTTATGAAGCAAAAGTTAGCCCTATTATTGACATTCGTGCTTATGCACTGACACGGGCCAGGTCTGCAAAATGTTCTGTGTCCACACCTGAGAACTAAGTTTCTTACCCTCTCTCTCAAACACCCACTTTCTCACCACCCTGTAACATGGTCAGGGCAGGTGTCATGATGAACAGGATGACAGAGAGCGTTTGGCTCACAGACAAGAGTTCTCATCATCTTCCTCATCCTAGGAGACCCCTGGGAATCCTGCTGGAGTTTCTTTCATGCTGGTTACCTGGCATTGCTCTTGTGTAATGTCACCTTCATCTGTTTTTTTTAAAAAATGAAAATGGTCAATGAGAAAAATGCCTCCAAATTTCATGGTTACTTACTTTCCCCTTCATTAGCATCCCCTTATTTGGACTGTTATTGCAGCTCCATCAGCGGGACCAGTAACTTGCTCTGGGGATGATGTTAGTGATTCTCAAGGGAAAATCTCCTTTTATTTGAAGAGATTAGGAAGATTAGGAAGAATAAAAAACTGCTAGTCACCTCGGTCAGCATCCGTGGGCTGCCAGCGACCCGTGTCCAGGCCCCTCTGCAAAGGTCTTGTCTCTCACTCCTGAGACTGTAATTTATGACAGTTCACATTTGACCAGAAAGTGCTGAGGTGGAATGCATGTTTTACCAGGAAGAGGGGTGAAAGACCTCCCAAAGGGTCTACCTTCAGCAGACACTGGTTCTGACCCCTGTGACATGTTTGGTATTGGACACCAAGAGGAAAAAGCCTCATGACAGCAGCTGTTGGCACATGTGTGCAGGGATGTGTTTGCAGAGGGGGATGGGGAACTCCCCACCACTCATCTGCCTCTCTTGATTTACTCAAATTTCACTTCCATTTGCTAGAGGGACATCTGCACATTTTTCCGCCCAGTCACATTGAATGCACATCAGTTCAGATATAGCTCTCTGTTGAGGTCAACTGCCCCCCACCTCCAGGCATCCCCGGGGGCTTAGAGCTAAGGATACACAATAGTCTAAATGGAATACTGAAGATCCCCATCTGTCTGGCAGGCCCGATCAATAAATGTGAGCCCTTCCTTCCCAATTCTGTACAAGAGACACATCACCACGTGGGGTTAAGACAGGCGTGAGGTGTGGGTTTCTAAGGGTTATTGAGTCCAAGCACCCAGCTGTGGCAGTGCTCAGCCAGGACGAGGATTACGCTCTTAATTGTGTTATTTTGTTACTAAAGGGTCTTTGAAATTCCCCTTACCCCTTTCCCTTGAGCAAAATATCCCATGTCTGAAATTGATTAGTACTCCCCACTTTTGTTTTGTCTGACACTTTTGTTTCACTTGCTGAATGACTTTTTTGGAAAGAGCTTTTGTTCATGCAAACGCCTAGGCACTATGGTTCTGGGCATCTTGTTTGGCTTCTGCCAACTTAGGAGACTGAACAATGAGACCAGTTTGTGTTTGCTTGGCATGGCACTTAAGGAAAGCAGGCGGGTCTAAGACATCAGCTCTGGCCCCGTGAAACACCTAGCCTGTTGGCAGTGCTGGGACAGCCACTCCTGAGAGCCAACAGTCTGAAAACATCTGGCAGAAGCCACCAACCCTGTAACAGGCAAGCAGGCAAACACAACAATTCAAAATCTAGGTTATCTGAGGCACTCCTCAGGCCTGAGCAGGGACATCCCTGGGGCTCCAGCTAAAATACAGGCTGCACCTGTTCAGCTTCTGTCACCTCTTCACCAGACAAGAACAAAGCTGACTTCAGCAAAAGCCACCATCCCAAGTATCAGGTTGCACTGCAGGGACTGTCTACAGTGTGATCTGAGCTCCAACCGACCGACTTGCCTCGGCCCAGATGAAGGAATTTGGGATGCCCAGCTGGGGAAGAGTGAGGCGTGTCTGCGGGCCTTCCTGTGACAAAGGATGGCAGAGTGATTTGGGGATGAAGTTTGGGAGGAGCGAGTGTCAGGTCTTTTTAGCTAGCATTACTCTAATGATATGAATGAAGAGGGCATGAAAGACAATAAATTCGTCCTTGGAAGAGTGTTCTACTGCCAGCTTTGGGATCGTGGCAAGTCCTTTCACTCAATGGACCAAAGCTTTCTCATTTTTTAAAATGAAAGGGTCAGACAAGCTGTTGGCCATTCTCTCCATTTGACGTTTGGATATAACCAGGCAGGGCAAACCCGTCAGTCACGTAAGAAGGAAGCTCTTCTGACCGACAAAAGGAGGAATGGTCACAGAGCTGATTCAGTTCTGTTTCCTAAAGAATCCGAAACTGGATGTGGGGTTTTCACGCATTGCTCCTACCAATTTGGCATGCCACGTGGTACATTGCCCAGCAGCCAGCAGCCTCTTCCTGGACCATTTCCACATTACTGCCAGGTAGCTTTCTAAAGCACAAACATATATATGTGCTTGTGGCTTTATAGTCTCCAAATGCACTCCACTGTCCATCAGCTAAAATCCTAGCACATGGTCCACAGGCCGCTCCCGATCGGACCCCAACCCCCTTCCCAGCCCTGGCCCTGTCAGGCTCTCTCACAGACCCTGCTCAAGGTCCACTAAACCTTCTGTGTCCCAGTCACAGCACCTTCGGCACCTTTGTACAAGTTTTCCCTTCTGCCTGCCCTAGCCGTCCAGAGAACTGATTCCGTAAGGACCAGCTCGTGTGTAGCCTCGAGCTCCAAACCTCTGGGCCTTTTCCTCAGCACTTTGTTCCTGTCTCCCAACGGCAATTACAGAGGCCGTGTCCACTCTCCTTATAAATGAGGAGGCAGCAACTATATTCTAGTCAACTTTTGTGCCTGACAGCGCCTCGCCCTATGGGTGGGATTCAAGTAACACAATTGGAAATGAGTTATCAGAAGGTGACTAGATCATTGTAGGTGTAAATTGAGGTCCAGCCGCAGCTTCCCACACTCAAACTGACCCAAAACACTTGTAAAAAATTATTTCAGAAGGTCAAAAGTAAAATACTACAGCTGAAGACCTATTTAAATAACTGTTTTAAAAATATTCCAGAGGGGGAAGAAAAGCCCTGATCTAGGCATTTCAAAAGGCTACCCTGCAAAATGAAAATCAAGTGCTGCATTGCACTATAGCTCTGACCGTGTCTTCTGGCTTACAAGAGATAGATGCGAACAAAGAGTAAAATCCTGCACCCTCCACCTTATTAATATGTAAAAAGGCTGAAGTCACATCTGTGCAAGGATTTTTTTTTTTTTGCGGTACGCGGGCCTCTCACCGTCGTGGCCTCTCCCGTTGCGGAGCACAGGCTCCGGACGCGCAGGTTCAGCGGCCATGGCTCACGGGCTCAGCCGCTCCACGGCATGTGGGATCTTCCCGGACCGGGGCATGAACCCGTGTCCCCTGCATCGGCAGGCGGACTCTCAACCAGTGCGCCAGCAGGGAAGCCCAGGTTCTATTTTTAGTGGACCTTACATAGTAAAATCCTAGCCTTGATCTCCTTAACTATCAAGCCTACCATAAATGTTTGATGATGAACAAGCCCATAAAAAGAAAATGCGTGAAATGAATTGAGGGAGTCAACGCATGCTCTGCCTTTTAATTACCAGTGGCTTCTGCTCCGATCCTGCTCCAGACTGGGTGCAGGCAGAGAGAACACTTCAATAATTTGGGGAGCAGGGTGTGGGTATTGCAGACAAATGGTTCTAACTACATTGTGATTTATGCTTTGGAAGCCAAATAGAGATGGAGGAAAGAGGAGCACCCTAGGCAAAAAGGGGGAAATTATCAGATAAATAAAAGCATTCAGGACACAAAAGAGAATGTAGAACAGTCTTGCTTTATTACTTTTAAGTAATAAAGAGCCTTTTCCTTGCCTTTTTGTCTTTTTTTCCCTTCTTTTTTTTCTTTTTTACAACATACATTAAGTCGTGAATCAGATGTTAGGGGGTGTGGAGATGGAAGGAAAATTGGTGACATCACAATATTTTTTACAACTTTACAACAAATATAAATCTGAGTTGGTTGCATCTACCAGTGTCTAGCAAGGGTGGAAAGCAAAGGCACACTCAGGTTCATGGACCCTCTCCCCACACGCTGTGGGGAGCAAAAGAAAAAGGGAAAATACTTAAATGCAGAAGACCAGCTCAATACCTGTGGGCATTTCAGGGTTAACACCACAAGTGATGGGTTGTGGGATACAGGGACTGGGGTGGAAGTTTGACACGGGACTCTGTAACACAGCTGAGGCATTGATGCCCGCACATGGGGACGAGAGAGCAGGTGTTGCACCTCAGTACTCCTGGGAGTGAAGCTTGGGGGAGAGGGTAGCAGGGTGATACATACCCACACCTTCCTAAGTTCCACATTTCTAAAGAAAATAGAAGGAAGAAGACAACATCTCTGTTCCTAGCAAAGTTTCATGGTTTCAGGGTACAGAGTTCACGGGGTGTGAACATTGATTCCACTAACAAAACAAACAAAACAAAAACATAACACAAAAATAACAAAAACCTATCCCGAACAACAGCAAAACTGCAAGGGGTGTTTGGAATAAAAGGCTGTGCACGTGCCCTTGCGACACGCCCAGGTCTCACTCTGTTTACGGAGGTACCACTTTTCACAGCCAATTCAAAATTATCCCCAACTGCCTTTTCTAGAAAGTTTTCTTTTTAAGACAATACTAAACCCAGAAGATCAAACTGGAAATGAAAAAGAGACAAAGAGACCACTAAATATACTGTTTAGCTGTTTTTAAAAAACCGATAACAACCAACAATGCTCACAGTTTACAGTATGTTGACAATTCTTTTGTTCGTGATAAGAGTAAACAAAAGTCCCTTGTGTGTGCTTGAGCTAATGAAAACCAAGGGGAAAAACACACGCCCGACCCCCTCCCCCTACAAACAATACCCGCAAAAGGATAAAGAAATTTAAAAAAATTAAAAACCTTTTGCCCCAGTCAACGTTTTTGTAGCATCCATTGTTGTTGGCCTTGTACTTGGAGTTACTCATTAATCACAGCAGGGACCAGCCTGCCTGCATCTATTTCCATGTCATTTCTTTGTGAGCATTGCACCTGTGTGCTGCGCACATGGCTTGGAGACTCCACCCAGGTGCTTGCCCAACCTCACTGCTGTGTTCTCCAGGCAGTGGACACAGCAGGAATGAGGACTGGGATGTTAGTCCCTTTTCTGCTGGCTAATGAGGATATCATCATTTTGAAAGGATCTGAGAATACAAGGGAAGCAGGGAGCTCTGGAGGAAGAAAGGAGATTTGCCACCCACAACACTGGGGTCCACGCTTGGCAGCATGGCCAAAGGGTGGTTGGAGTTGGCACGACCAGAAGAATGCGTGAATCAGAGGGTGTGGTGTCGCCCAGCTTTCCCAGGCTGCAGGATTGTAACCATCACCACTGCATTGTTCTTCCATCTGCTGGACGCTAATCTTCCAGAGGGCTGGACTGGGGGTGGGGGGAGGGAGGGTTAAATAAATATCTGCATTTATTTCAAAAGGGGGAAAAGTTGATCATAATGACAGTTTGCAAGTGTACACAACTCAGGGTGTAAGGCACAAATTTACATGTGGAAAACAGGCTATTCACAGATGTAACCCCACGAAAAACCTGTGTGATCAAACCATTAATTGATGCAAGGTAGCAGCCAGCATATTAATTAGTTCACACGGTTGGTGGATTTTGTTTTCTGTCTCACATGCAAAGTGAAATGAGATGGCGTATCACAAGCTGGTGCCTTCACAGAAAGTAGGAACCACTGACAAACCCATGTTGGCAGCAATGGGACGCGATGTTCCATTCTAAAAGTTCCTCTCCTGGTTGCTTTAGAAGTTAGGATCTGGAAGGACTTTTAAACTAATTACTCTTTTGCATGTTATAAGCCAGGGACCTGACCAGCAAATTTAACTGGTAGATTTAAATAAATATTCCCCTCTTAAGTTTTTCCTTTAGCTAGATATCAGTCCAAACACAAGCTCAGGATTCCAGCTGCAACTTACTTACTCAGTGAATTTATTGTAAAAATAAACTCAATTATTCCAGTTAATGGATTTCACGTTAAATAGTTTTAACTGTCAAAGGACTTTCTGAAGAGCTGTTCAGAGGACGGTATGTGGAGAGTCCTTTCCTTAAGGAAAAAAGCGTGAAAAATAAATAGTTACTTGCGTTAACGGTCAGGTTATTTCATTAAAAGAGAGGAGCAGAAATTTATGACATAGTTGCCCAACATGGCATTCATCTGCTATAACAGAAAGCTGTAACACTGGTGGGCATTTCACAGTATCTGCGCATAGTAAACTTCTGCCCTTGTTAACGTCTGAGTTAGAATTATCAATGAATTCTTTTTTTTTTTCTTTTTAATTGTCATGATTTTTAAAAATGTATCTGTGTTTTGCAGGTTGGAACGCTAGCCCAGTTGGGCAGCGCTTGGTGCAGTCATGGACACAATGTTGCAATTGCCGTTCACGCGCGTGTGTGTGCATGTGTGTTACGTGCGCGTGCGCGCAGACTTGCGCGCAGGCGCACACGCGGGGCTGGGTGGGTGGGTGCGTATGTGCTTTTGGCTCATGTTTGTGATGCTGATTGAAGTCTTTCGTGAGTCCGACCTGTTGCAGGGCGTGGGGGAAGAGTGAAGGAAGAGAATGGAGGTGAGTCCCGCGTCGCGAACCTTCACCGAACAGCTTGGCCCAATTTTCAAGAGCGCCCCCCCCCCGCCCCCCGCGTCTCAGGGGAGGACCCAGAGTCCTGGGCGCCGCCGCGGCCGTCTTGGTCGGGTGGGTACTCAGCAGCCGCGAACCTTGCTGAGCTGAGCGGGCGCCTAGCCTTTCCTGCTGGTTCGACACCTGACCCCTCCCCCAGGGATTATGTACACGCATCGTTGGGCTTCATGGAGGTGGAAAGGGGGGCAAAGGAAGGTTTGGGGGGCACGTCCGGCTTTAGCGAGGGCGTGCGCTTCAGCCCCGCCCGGGTCAGTGAGTTGTAGGCGTTGAGGCTGGGCTGCCTCGAAACAGTCACGGCCTGGCCCGAGGGCTGCGAGCTGTGCACCTGGATGGAGTCCACCCTCTGCGGGGCGGGGGGTGGGTTGTCTCCCCGGCCAAAGCTCTGGTTTCTGGAGAGGTGGGAGGAATTGGAGGAGTTAGTATTGTTTCTTTTGAGCGTGGCGGCCTGGTGGCTTCTCGTGAGCGAGTTCGTGGGGTAGCTCCTCTTATAATCAAGCCCGTAGGACGAGGAGTGGTGCATCTCCAGCCGCTTGCTCAGGCCGTTCTGAGACAGGGAGGCTCCGGGAGGACCCAGGGAGGCCTCCCGCTGGGGGACTTTGGGGGGCAGGCTGTCCAGGTTCTCCACCAGGTTCACCCCATGGTTGGGACTCTTGCTGCTGAGATGTTCCTTGATGGTCTTATATTCCAGGGTGGCCGCCTGGTCCTCCAGCGCCAACTGGGCCACCTCGCTCATTTTGGGCTGGTCCACGTACTCGTGCTGGTAGCCCTGCTGCGTGATGGGCAGCACGACCACGCTGGGGATGTGGCTGGGGGAGGCCCGCAGGGGCAGGTCGGTGGGGATGACGGGGGAGCCCATGGGGGGCATGTCCTTGGTGCAGGCGTTGATGAGGTTCTGGTTCCTTTCCCACTCGCGGCTGCCGCGGTTGGGCTTGCGCTTCTGCTGCAGCGTCGGGGTGGACTCTGGGGTAGGCAGGGCGGCCAGGTCCAGGTGGTGCTGGTCAGCCTTGATGAGCATCTTAGCGGTGTTGCTGGGAGTGGCGAGCTTGCCGTTGTGCATGAGTGGCGTGAGGATGGCCTCCGGCTTGGGGTCTTTGGACTGGGTGTCCCCAAAGAGGCCGCTGAGCTTGGTGACGCTGCTCATGGAGCCGCGGCGCGAGTGGGCGAGCTCCTTCTCCTTGCGGTGCACGGAGGACACGTCTTTGCGACGGTGATCACAGACGCAGTAGACGATGATGCCCGAGAAGACGGCTCCCATGACAAAAGCCAGAATGACCGCAATGGCCAGGAGGGTGACAGGAACGAGCTGGTCGTGGCCTTTGAGATAACTCTCCCGAATCACTCCTGCAAAATACATCGCATATGGTGTTAAGAAATGAAAGCAGACCGTGAGGCTGATTTTTGTTTGGCATGCACCCAGTTAATTAATAACAGTAATAAGTGAGAATAGCACCTCCGCAGAACTCGTCTTCAAGACACCGTTTGCCAAACGTTAACTAATTAATCCTCCCCACCCCACCCCCAAGTGTGTAAATGGACTTCAGTTGTTGCCCTCGTTGTGTTCTAAAAGTGTTTCCCCCTCTTTTCAAGTACAGGCTCTTTCTACTTTGCTTCACTCCATGGAATATGGAAGTTTTTCCTTTCCAACATTTATCCTTCTTTCCCTCTCATCTCTTTTCAATCCTCCCGGTCCTAAAACTGCGAGATATTTTGAGTCTGGGGGAATAGGCAACAATTTTATGCATGTTAAATGAACAAACTGCACATCACTCCAGGCTTCCAGGGACTTTGCTGATGACTTCCTGTGGGCAACATGGCCTCTATCTGGAGAAAAGCTGGTTAGCATTTCAACCAACTGGGGGAAAGACAGGGTGTATCATTTATAGTGTAAGAGAATAGCTAAAGTGCACAGATTACAAATATTTATGCTGATTTTGCATCACTTCTACAAGGGAGAAGAAAATCCCTTGCACACTCAATTTCAGATAAATATGCTAAATGTTTGAATGAAGCTCTTCCCTTACTTGAGCTGAAAGAATATTTAGAAAAAGAGACCATTTGGGCTCCTGTAGTGAGTTTGAGAAGTGTCAGGTATCATTATTACCGCTAGAGTTTGTTGTCACGGTGAAATTCTTCAGCAGAGCTAATCTCCTCAGTTTAATAAAAATTGTGTGGCTCTACCTGTCAATAATCTTACACTACGTAAACCAAGATGCCGTGTTTCTGAAGAAAGTGGCTTTCCCTGGTCCTGCTTAATTAGCCACCAAGCTGAGAGACTAATCAAATGCAAACACTGAAGCTTTTATTTTTTTAATACCAAGTGAGAATACACATCACAATTGTCAGATCTTAAGTGCTTGATGCAGTAGCTAAAAAAATAAAATCTCAAATACCTCAATTCCTGCCTCTGGAGAGTGAAAGAACATGAATACATTAGAGGCTCTGCATGGGCTGAGGAAATGTAAACATTGTTCCTATTATGGAAATGATAGTAAGACAGAAAATGTACCTTCTCTGGTCTCAGGAGACACATTTTTCATCGACTAAATCAACTCTTTCTGGAATATGTTTAATGTGTTTTACTGGCAGATATCAGTGGCATAGAATTAGAAAGAGATGAAATAAAAATCTCTATCCCTTCCCAAACCCACAACACACAGCCCTTACACTTCTGCTGAAATGCTTTGTGTCACAGCTGAGACCTTGAAGAAATGCAGCTTTGTCACGGAGTTTTTCTGCTAAAATATTTTGATTGGTGAAGCAGTGGTTTTAAATCTCAGAAACCTTAGCCTGAAGAAGAAAACGTTCTCTTTCTCTTTTCTTTGTGAACTCTCCTCCTCCCCCCAATTGTGACATCACAGTTGGTTGCTGTGGAAATGATTGTCCTGTGACAAAGGATTGTGACTTCAGGTGGGGGGATAAATAGAAGCAGCAAATATCTCTTGAGAAATAAAGATTCTGTGATTAAACAAATGCCCTTGGTAGTGAAGGGCAGGGGAGGTAATTCACCCCAGGGAAAAGATAGTAAGACACTGAATAATTTCCATATGTGACACTTGTCAAATATTTCAAGATTTATCTTCATGAACTTTTAAGGGGTAGAAACTGAGAAGCAAAAACGAGCCGGAAATTCAGCTGTAACTCACACCTTATGTGTTGTGGAGCTCCCCAAACAGCGGGGTGTCTTGTGTCCAAATATGTTTGAATACCTAGTCACCAAGGAACTGTGCCAATGAGAATTTCTTCCTTAAATTTGCATTTCCTTGTTGTAACGCTAAAATAGCAACTGATTTTCTTTCAATTTTGATTTTGAGTGGGTTTCTACTGAACATCATTTTTAACCACCTACATATGATGGTACAAAAAATGTACACCTGTGAATAAAATGGGTTTAATTTTGCGTATTGGTGATGTCACCGATGCGGGGTAGTAAATTTTTTCATAGCAGTGGGTATTTCGTGGGTCCCTTCCAGCCAACTGTATTTACGGGGGCTGGGCCTCCCCAGTAGATTCATATCTGTGGTAGGTAGTTATCTACAGTTGACTTTGGGATTTTACAATTTAAATTACCATCTCAACAAGAGAACTATAGAAAGCCCGAGGCTAGAGCAATCCATTTGTTTCCTTTATTGTTTAATTGGGAGAACTCCAAAATTTTAAAGTTTATCTATTGCTTCTTTACTTTTAGCTCCCAAATAATTTTCTTTCATGTCTGAAGGTCCTTAGCTGTCTTAGACTCGTGGACCCCACTCGCTCTTTCACTGGGAAAAACTCTTTTAGTGGATGATATTTGAGTTCACGTTTCTGATTGTTAACAAATCAAGCAGGGTCTGACCTTTGAGAAAAATAGTGTCTCAGATGGCTTTCTCTGGCTCATTTTGTTATGTAAATAGTGTCCTTAAAAATCTTTCTGCATATACATCCCTCTTGCTTATAGCTGATTCACTTTGTTATAAAGCAGAAAATAACACACCATTGTAAAGCAATTATACTCCAGTAAAGATGTTAAAAAAACCAACCAACCAAACAAAAAACCTTTGTGCGTTTCTTCGGCTTTGAGATATCGACCGTGAAGCAGGTGGCTTCCCTCATCCACCTGTGCACATTCAGAAACCCCACGTCCAAAGTTAGAAACAGATCAGAGATTAAGTTGAAAGTCAAGAAGATAAGACGTTAAAAGTTATTTTTGGAAAACACCTTCCAAACTGAAAGCTTTCTACTTATATCATGAAAAAGGGCAAATGATTAAATCAACTTTTTGCCAATGGTCACTGCACAGGCTTGAACACACCAGACTTGTCAGTGAGGCCGGGGGTAGTGCAACACTAGAGCTCTCCAAAGGCCTGGAGTTTTAAGCTCCCATTTACTGTTGGGTGACCTTTGGGCAAATGACTTAACGTCTCTGAGCCTCAGTTTTTCCCATCTGTAATGTGGGGTTAACACACTTAATGCCTTACTGTGTAGTTACAAGAATCAGTTTAAATAACGATTAAGAAAGAGCTTAAGTGCTGTAGTTTGCTGGACAAATCTAAAGGTCAGAGGAAGCCACAAAAGAGAAATGGTGGGTTAGTAGTTCACCGAGGGCTTAAGAGTAACAGTCATAGGCTTTGCCATTAGAATCCATTTGCTATAGGTCTCCCAGGGGAGGGATAGACCTCTTCTTTCCAGCTCCAAACCTTCGGCTGTCCAAATGTTGCCAAAGGGTTGCCAGAGGTCGATGAGGCAACATCGGTAACATGTACCTCTGTTTCAGGACTGCCTATAGGTCCTGAGTTTTGAAATAAGTAAAACAACAACAGTGGGAAATGTTGAGCAAAACACAGAGATTATACACTCCTAGTGGAGGAATAATAATCCTGCAGTCAGCTCCTTGAGGGCAGGGACCATATTTTATATACATTTATAATCCTAACCATCCCCAGGGCTCTTAGGTCGGACACTTAATAAGTGATTATGAAAGAAATGGGTTTGCAGTACATTGTAGAGACATGTTTTTAAATGGACTTCTAAATATGCTGGGTCATCTTTGGAGTGACTATGTATAACCTTGCTTCTGAAATCACAGAAACATATCTCTAATCATACAACAGAATATAATCATACTAGCATCCATTAGGCGAAAGAATCTATACAGGTGCTCAGTATGTATTCAAAATAATAATAGGATAAACTTTTTTAAAAATGAAAAGACATGTGTTCTGGGATAATTCCACAAGAGAGGGTAAATGGGTTATTTGTAACAACTGAGTGCGCCAGTAGAATTGACTAATTCAGAACAAATGCGTCTTTACAAAGGGCTGGGGCTGGAGGAACATCATTGCTTCAGATGCTGCGATGAAACCCTGGGGAAGCGGAGGGCCTTTGTAGGGTGGTATACTCCCTCCCCACGTTCCCCCACTGTAGAGGGGGAAAGTTGGCTCCAGCCTGGGCTGTTGAAATGCCTTCCTCCAGCAACCCCTGGGCCTTCTGCTGTCACCAGTTGAAAATGGGGCGTTAGTAATGAAAACAGTATCTGAAAACCCCTCTGCACTGATTAATTCACCAGTCGTGAGGTGCTAAATGGTTATTCTTTCCACCTTCCTATTGCAGGAAGCAAGACACACAATGGCGTAGAGATTTCTCTGAAATCATGCCTTAAATTGGCAGAACTGAGAAAGAATAGAATATCCACTTTTTTTTTTTTTCCTCTGAGGTGAGAGAGTTTTCAGATGCTGCTAGAAGGAGGTCTCGGAGGGGCAGTTTGAAGCTCTTTAGAGGCTGAAGCGATGAAAAGATTACGAACAACCCCGCCCTCCAGGCCCTACAATATGTAATTCAAAATAAGAACAATTATAAACTGCAAAATAAGAGGAAACCCAACACAGTTCTGACTTTTCCTACGATGACTGTATCAATGCACTCTGAAATTTCACACATCAAATTCTTTATTTAAATAATGGTTTTTGGTAGCTCGCGGGTACTCTGCTGTTGTCTCTAGTCTGCACAGGGAGCCCAGCGCCAGCCTCTGGGACAACATACCTCAGAAAATACGCTCTCCTAACTCAGGGCTCGATGGTGATGTTCTTGGTGCCTTGACTGTCACTCTCCTGGACTAATAAGGTTTTGGTGGCAAGCATCTTGCAGCAAACATTTACTAAGCACAGATGAAAGTACTATGCTGGGTTTTGGGGAGACAAAGGTGAAGGAGGCACAAACCCTGTGATCCAGTCGGGGAGAAGGTAGGTGCGCACACATCAACTACATCCAAAGTGCGGAAGCGTCATGAGATGCATTGCTTCTACCTAATATGGATGGGCAAAGGCTTTATGTAGGAGGTGACGTTTGAGCTAAGTCTAAAGGGTGCGTAGGATGTCAGCTCAAGTGGAGACAGCAACAAGAACCAAGGCATGGAGGGGAGGAAAGTGAAGGCTGTGTTCAGTAATGGCCAGTGGTCCAACTTCCTTCTAGTCTCTTAGCTGTAGGCACCAGCCTCTCCGCTGCATTCGCACTTGCTTCTGGGCTTTCACACAGGCTGCTCCCTCTGCCCGGAATATCCCTGCTTACCTCCCATCCCACTGACCTTCTCCTTTAGGTCTCAGCTTACATGAGGAAGCCTTCTCCAACTCCCTCAAGCCAGTTTAGCTCTTCCTTCTGTAAGTGTCCCCAGAGCTCTGCACCTCTCTATCCTAAAATCATCAAGGAGAGATTTCCTGCTGAACCCCCAGGCATAAAGGTGCTCAGTAAATAGCTGTTAAATAAATAGTAAATGAATGCATGAATGAATGAGTACTTGCAGGGGAAAACTAGGAGTGAGTGCTAAACACCATTTGGAAGCAGGCTGTGAAAAGCCATGAAAGTCTGAAAAAGATATTTAGAAGACATGTCAGTTTTGGAAGGAAAGTTATTGGTTAATTTACCTGTCATTTCAGTGGTCTTCTTGCTTGAGAAAGCTGACCATCGAGTCAGAGCAGGGTTCAGCTTACTCTGTTTCACATTGAATCCATTATTGAAAAAAATACAGGCTTCAAAGAGTCAGTACCTTTGCATCAAAAGCACAGCCAGTCTACTTGAATTTATTATTACTGTTATTAAAATTAAGACTCTGTCTTCAACTGTACTTATCCCCTGCATCATACAGACATACCTGGGAGATGTTATCTGTCCTATGAAAAAATGAAGCCAAACAGACCAAGAAAAATACATGAAATCGATTGCACCTATTTGAAGTAAGTCCCAAGGAAGAGCCCGACCCATCCCCATCCCAGTTACCTTGCTAAGTACGTGAGGCCTTGGGCAGACAGTACCTTGAAATGGTTAAGTGCACACTTTCCGCTCTCACCCCTGTTCACTGGACTGCCTGTGTCAGAGCTGCTGTGATATGATGGATGTGTCTGTCGCCATAGTGAAGTGATTAATAGGCATCTGTGTAAAGCGGACCTGGTGACCACAAAGGCAACAAAGCCCCTCTGTGTCCTTTAGAGAAATATGCAAAGGCAAAAAGGAGGATGGACATTTCCTCCATCGTAGAGCCGGAGTGGGGTTCGTGTTGGGCCTGAGAGCTAAGAAGGATGGCAAAATACCAAGAAAAGCCCTGGAGTGGGAGGCCCTAAAAATAGACTCTTGATTCTGCTTTGTAGTAAGACAAGCCTGTAATTCCCTTGAAATCCTCCTAACAACTTGGGTGGATGGAATCTAACAACCCAATCCTTCTTGTTTGAAAATCTTATTGCAGCAAAATGCCAGCCTCACAGTCCTGCAAGGCAGTGCGAGTGAATGAACGAGTCCCGGGCCAAGCATCACCCTGCTAACCACAGAGGGCCTGCTGTAATCCCTATGAAAGAGAGAAAAAAGCAGATAGGGGGAAAACCCTAACTGGAGACAATTTATCCTCAAAGCCACACCCCAGCCCACAGAGATGACCACACGGGAAGTGCGGTGGGCGCTCTCTGTGGTTATCTCGGCAGGAAGCAGCCTTCTCCTTGTCTTACTGCATAATGCGAACCAGATGGCTTAGAAATGAGCTGAACTGCCAGCAGCCGTGGAAATGGACTCAGAGTTTATAACTCAAACTTTCCTTTTTCTTTTATTTTCAATTTTTTTTTTTCCTCCCCCTGGCAGGCTGAAGATTAGGTGCCGGGAGGGGCCATGGTCTTCAAGATGTATCAAGTTCATGACTGACCATGCCAAAGTAGAGGCAGCTTCCTGGCGGTTTAATATCCTCAGTTCAGAAGCTATTTTAGAACTCATAAATTGAAATAATACTGACTGTGGCTGTCTGCAGATGAATCCACTTCCATTTCTATCACCTTTGAAATTGATACATTTTTACTTCTTGTTGGGATGCCATCGCAAGAGGGAACGGGGGAATGAGCATACAACTTCATTTTTCCCTCTGGGCCAGTGGGAGTTCTGGGTTCACTGTTCCTCCTCTGCTCCACTGCTTTAGACCCGGCACTGCCAGGGGGAGTGCTACACCCGGAGTGGAGATTGAGGTCTAGACCGGGGGTCATGATGAGATCGTTTAAAAAAGCCATGCTCTGGAATGTTGATCTGTGGTTCCATGTGTTAGGACTGTCGCTGTCTTTGTAATGACTATTTCAGATGGGCAAAGTTTTAAGCAGAATTTGCATGGTTTATCTTCCTTCCTTTTGAGGCTTTCTTTCTAATAAGGCTAGAAACCCAACATCTAAATAGGTTTTGAAACCAGACAAAGCATTTCTGTTTTCCAGCTTCCTGGTCCCATCTGCCTTTGCTCTCTTAAGAGGCATCAAAGCTACAAAATAGGGAAGTGGATCTCCTTATAAAATTGTGAAATTCAGGTGATTCTTTGGATTATTTGCAGTGCTTTGATTTTTTTTTTCTCTGCCAAATGAAGATAAAACAAATATGAGGAAATAGGTTTGTTTGAATATTCCTAAAACTTAAACTTGCTGGAAATATAGTTCTTGGGATCTTGGGTTATAGATGGGGCTGGGTATTATTGGTTAAGAATGTAAATCTTGAGGTCATAAAGACCTGGGTTCAAGTCTTGGATCTATAAGTAACTAGCTGTATGATCCTGGGCATTGTGCAGGACACATGTTAATGCTCAATTAATAATGTAAGGGGAGTGTTTCTAGAATTTCTGACAAGTTACCTGCCTTCTGCATGGTCTCAGATAGGCTACCTTAATGGAACGCTCTGGTTGGGTACAAGTGTATTAGCCAAGAATGGAGCAATAAGGATTTAAAAATACAACAAAATCTTGGAAAGTGACCTTAAATAAGAGCCCATACAACTTGGAAGGTGTCCTAAATCAGTAATACTCAGCGTCAGCATCACCAGGAACTTGTTAGAAATACAAATCCTTGGGTCCTCCTCGGACCTTCTGAATCTGAATCTCTGGAGATTGGGTTCCGAAATCTATGTTTTAATATGGCCTCCAGATGACTTGTATGTTCACTGAAGCTTGAGAGGCACTGCCCTAAATGATATGAATAATATTCCAGAAAACAGCATCAAGGTGTTATGCTTTAAAGTCCAACCCCAGACACCCCTGAGGCAGTGTATAGCCAGACTTTCAAAATTATTTGTAAAAAAATGAATAAATAGTCTTCCTTGATGTTCACTGAAGCGTGACTCTTTAGTGGGTCTCGTGTATGACATTTTCTTGCAGTTGCCATATTCTGACAAAGAATACAAAATGGATAAGGTTTTATTGGAGAGACAAACACATCCCTAACACTTTCCCTTGGTACCTGACAAAAGCTTGACATATGGCCTAAAATGTTGTACCACTACTTCCGTAACAGAATCAACCCAATATGCCAGAGCGAAAAGCTGCTGGAAAAATGCACATGGTTTCTTTATTTGCCTCAGCATAAAGACAGGGGAATTGTTGATGCTCCCCAACTCTGTCGCAGGGGCCATCAGGTAGTGGGTGGTACTAGAGAGCCCAGTCAGGACTGAGTCCCAGGGACAGAAGAAGCAGAAGCTTGGTAGGAACTCACTATTGAATAGAGCAACCTCCTTTAAAGCTTGCATCACATGTCACCTTGAAGTCAGCTCCACTCAAGCAATGCACAGCCATCAAGCAACATCTGATAATGACTCAGGGGATCTTTTCCCTCACCCCTCCATGATCAGACAAGAGAATAAGAAACTCAGCAAGATTCTTTTCCTTTCTTTTCTGGATGGAAGGAGGGACCCGAGCTCATGTTCATTCCCCATATTAAGGTCCTGCTTTAGAGTAATAAAAATGCCCGGTACAAAAGTGCCCTCAGCGGAGCTCCGTGCTTACACATCTGCTGAGTTGAACTGAATCTGCAAATCCATAGAATTACATAAGACATTTTAAGTTACATTAAATTTCTGCTGTGTGCTTTTAAATCATGGAGTGCAAGACCCATCATCACTTACGGTGTATTTATTACCTTAACAAAATGTCAGATGATTGTGTCCAGTGTTATCTATTATTTAAGAATAATAAGAGGCTGTAGGACTGGAAACAACAAGCTCTGATATGTCCAAAAGCTTAGGCATAACGCAGTTTGCTGCCTTATAAATTTCTTGACATCGTTTTCCCTTCTAATAAAGCACTGTCAGTGGTGACTATACTGAACTTCCATTATTTCTATACAGTTCATAATGGCTGCCCCTGCCTTTAGCAAAGAAATCTAATTGCAGATACTTATTTGAAAAAGAGTGCATCTTTTAAAAAATACAAATTTTAAAAATAATTGCATTGGGAAGTTCCTGTTATCCCATTAAAAAGGAATCTCTTCACAAAGATAATGCCCAATTGTAGACTTACAAGAGCTTAAGAAATACTCATTAAGGATGACAGTCCTTCATACCGCCCATAATTAGCTTTCTGACACCGATTAAGAGCTGTGTACTCTGTACCCAGTATATGTGAATTTATCCAACTGCGTTTCACTAGTAGACTCCAGGGCCTTTCTACCACTAAAGTGCTGGGAGACTGACCTCTGATACCGTTCTTGCAGGTCTGCTCAGGCCCGCAGTGCAGTCCACGTGCTTTGCAGGACTTCACCTGTTTATTACTTGCACAGCCTGTGTCTCCCTGGGACCAGCGAGTGGACACAGCTCTTCTGTCCTCTTTCTCTCTATGGCAATGGCATGAATTATGTATTCTGAGCAACTCTTGCAGCTTTTAAGGCCATTCTCATGTATAATGTCAAGAAAAGAGAGGCTGTCCGCAAGAGATTTCCCGGTTTCCACTCTTTTGCCCTTGCTAGACTAATTTGTTGGTGGAGCAGCGAGGTTTGCAAAGTAAAACTTGTGTGTTACAAGCATTTTTTTTTAACTCCAAGAAACGAGGCTATCAGAAAGACAGTTTTGAGACAAAGCTAATATTATTTTCCCATTATTACACATGCTCCAAGATATATGTCGACTCTTCACAATTCTATTGTTAGGACAAAACAAATTTGAGATGAACACAGTGCAGCTGAACCAATTAAAGAGCACATTTTTTTTTTTTTTTTTTTGCAGTACGCGGGCCTCACACCGTTGTGGCCTCTCCCGTTGCGGAGCACAGGCTCCGGACGCGCAGGCTCAGCGGCCATGGCTCACGGGCCTAAGCCGCTCCGCGGCCTGTGGGGTCTTCCCGGACCGGGGCACAAACCCGCGTCCCCCGCATCGGCAGGCGGACTCTCAACCACTGCGCCACCAGGGAAGCCCTAAAGAGCACATTTTTAACTACACCAGATGTTCAGTTAATATGATCATGCCTAACCTAGTCCCTGTAGTCCTTGAAAGTTCCATTAAGCTGTCAGAAAACTTTGTCATTTGTGTGTGTTTTTGTGCAAAAGATAGGAGGGAATGGAAAAAAAAAAAAAGACTGAAGGAAAAGGGTGGGAGCAAAATGAATTCATGTCAAGGGTGATGTGGCTTGAAAAAGTGGCTACAGATTAAAGTAAGTAGCACTTTTAGAAGGTGAATTGATTTTTTTAATACCCCAAGGTTTAAGTTGCTGATTTTAAAAGAAAAAATTAAAGTCTCGATAATCATAATTTAAGTTCTTCATTTTTTTTGAGAAAATGATGTTAGGCGAAGAGAAAAGGGTTTAACTGGTATCTCTAGGAAAGAACATTCAAATATTGGTGTTCAGATTCAGGCAGGCAGGGAGATGAAACAGCTTTCTACATGGCTGACATTTAACTATTGTTTTTTTGCGGTATGCGGGCCTCTCACTGTTGTGGCCTCTTCCATTGCAGAGCACAGGCTCTGGATGCGCAGGCTCAGCGGCCATGGCTCACGGGCCCAGCCGCTCTGTGGCACGTGGGATCTTCCCGGACCGGGACACGAACCCGTGTCCCCTGCATCGGCAGGCGGACTCTCAACCACTGCGCCATCAGGGAAGCCCTGACATTTAACTTTATTTTTCTTCTACCCTTTCCACAATAATCTCATCAAGACCTTAGATAAATGCAGCAAGTTGTCAAGAGGATGCAAAATTAATTAGATCAAATCTACCTCTCTGCCCGCACTGCTGAAAGAACAATTACAGCCGACCACGTGGGCATCCTCCCCGCCACACGCTCACAGGGAAACTTGCATGTCTTCCAGTAGAGAGCCCAGCACCTGACCTCACAATCTATCATTTTCCTGGGTGCCTCAAAGAAAAGCCAGAGACTGCAAATAGATTCCTTTTCAGTAGGTGATAAAGAAATATTAATTTAGTAAACAAATAAATGGTGGCACCCTGGATTATATTAGCATTTCTTTCTCAGCCTCTCCACCAATTTCAAAATCTGTTCTGGATGAAAAGTCTGCCATGTGCCCTGCACCCCAGTGTTTTAACTAAAGTGATAGAGAAGGCCGAGTCTGGAGTTGAGCTTGCTTGGGGCTTTACCTAGGATAGAGCTCTTAGCTTGGCAAGGATCATCTACAGAAAATGCCAGTGATGTGTGGAAACACACTTTAGATCCAAAATTGATGCAAGATTCCACTTCCCAAGCTTATTGTGTGTACGTGCAATTAACCACCTAATATGATTGAATAATCAATTTATTATATATCTGTCATCTGTCAATCTCTTGACCTCTGTATTTCCTTCCCTACCACCCATCTTCCTTCATATCACCCACTGCTTACAGGTAAAGCCAAAACCCCTTAGCGTGACTTTTAATCTCAGTTCCCTTTCTGGCCCTTTTAAATGCTTCTCTTACTCTCAGACTTCACTCTGCCCCACTGGTAACCAGGATGTCACCTGTGTGTACCCCCTGCTAAACTGCAAGCTCCTTGAGTGCAGGGCTTATGTTGGATCAGATCAGTGTGTACTGTAGCATTCAGCAGAAGGCTTATGTGTAGCGCATGTTTGCTGAACGTCTGTTGAATGAACGAAGAAAGAAGTGAACAAACGTTGCCACTTTGCCTTTCTTTGAGACTAGGGTTATTGTTACCATTATTACATTTTCTCTTAAATTAACTATTATTTTCTAGTGCTCTGATTCCAGTTCATATCCTTCAAAGTTGTGGAAATGAGAAATGAAAACAAAGGCAGCCGTATAATTGAAGAAGAAAAATCACCCCATATAGTTTACATAACTGTTGATAAAAACCTGAGGTTAGATTAAAATTAGAAAGAAACAGTTTTAATCATACCCTTGTTTAGGAACAGTTTGACTTCTAAGCCTTCTTCACTTAAAAGTGGTGTTTGGAAGCTTGCTTTCAGTGATAATTTTTAAAATTACTCTAACATATTTCAAACGCATATACAACTTTTAGTGATATTTCTCTGGAATTAAATACAATGATAATATTTTTCACAGGATGAAATCTTTAATTCCTCTTATATGGGTTATTTTAGATTTTCTAACAGTTGAAGGGCAAATGTAGACTAGAGATTAGATCTTATATACTCACTGGAGAAGTTATCAGCAACCTCTTCAGTAGGATTGCCAGGTAGCAAATAAATATACAGAACTCCTGGTTAAATTTCAACTTCAGATAAATAATAATGTTTTAGTATAAGTATGTCCCGTGCAGTAGGTGGGGCATACTTATACTAAAAAATTATTCATGGTTTCTCTGAAATTCACATTTAACCGAGCACTCCATTTTATGTAGCAACCCTACTCTTCTGCCTCCAAATAATGGGCTTCTACTGGTTCCCCATAAATATTCTTCAGACTCACTCTAAACTTTCGGAGATTAAAATAGCTTAACAGAGCATAACAAAAATGATAGTAAGCCTTTATGGGGCAGGTTTAGCACAATTTACAAATTTAAAAATATACTAATGGACTAAATTTCAAGAATTGTATCTTCATCAGCAACAACAGCAACTTAGATGCCAACTTTCTTATGAACTTTGAAAGATACTTTTCCTCTAACCCTCAAAACCAGAAATAAGGAAACTCAGAGCTTCCCCGGTGGTGCAGTGGTTGAGAGTCCGTCTGCCGATGCAGGGGACACGGGTTCGTGCCCCGTTCTGGGAAGATCCCACATGCCGCGCAGCGGCGGGGCCCGTGAGCCATGGCCACTGGGCCTGTGGGTCCGGAGCCTGTGCTCCGCAACGGAAGAGGCCACAACGGTGAGAGGCCTGCATACCACAAACAAAACAACAACAACAAAAAACCAGAAATAAGGAAACTCTAATTCAGAAGCGTTGTTGGAACAGCAACCAGTCCCCCATCTCTTAGTGTTCCCTGGCCCTGACCGTGCATGTTCCTACCAGGTTGAGTTAGTCGTCGATTGTTAGGTGGAAGTTGCAGCCCTTTGTCCCCCCGCTAGCAGCCCCTTCCCCATCAAACAGAACCCCTCTCAACCCCCTTCTCTGAGTTCTCTTCCAAGACGGTCCTGTTCTACCATCACATTTAAAAATGGCTGTGATACTATAGGTTTTACTAATAAAACTATGCATATTACCATGGGGTTAAGTTTTTTTTTTTTAAATAAAGCTCAGAATGTTCAAAAAGAGCCTGAGTTTGCCAGCATTTCCACAAAACTTTTAAATATGAGTCCTGTACCAGATGTACCTCACTTCCCTCATCCTCCCTGTCAAGTGATATATGACTGCTATAGTATTGGCACTGAAGGGGACGACTAAAGGGGCAGAGAAGCCGTTTCCAAGTGCTATGTCCTTGATGTGTTCAGCCAGGTTGTCTTCAGTTGTCTAATATCTTTTTCTAAAGTCTGCCGTGCACCGTTTTGCCTTGTTCACAGAGACAATAGCGGTTGTAAAGGCTTTTTGGTGCATTTTTGCATCTTTGTGTGCTTCATCTGTCTCGCAGTTTGATATTTCTTGGACAGGAACTATGTCTATCTCTAGTTTAGCCTCTAATTCCTTATATTGGCATCCAATACTGCGCTGTAGAGCCAGTAATAAATTTTGCTTGAAGACTCCTCAGAAAACATTTTTGTTATGTAATGTTACTGAAGAAACGGCAGAGAAAATGCAGTCCAAGTTTAGGAGTCAGGGAAAGAAGAGAATCTTATTTTTCTCCCTTTATTACCGTCATCAGCAATAATTTTCTCTGTAAATAAGATCACCTGCATATGACTTGATAGGAACCAAGAAATCACTTTCCCCATTGGGAGAACTGAGATACTTTAAAATCCTTCATCCATTAGATTTTAAGCGTTGCAGATTGTTAAAACACAGAAGCTGTCGGGCCAGGCTCTGTTACCAAATATACTCTCTCAAAATGGGATTTCCTAGCCTGTTCATGAAGAAAGCCTGGCTCTGTGGGTTTGGGACTCAAAATAGGTAAAGTTTGAAAGAGAGAAAAGGGAAAGAAGGGTCAAGTGTAGGTTACTGCCAAGTCAGGGGAACATGCTGTAGCCCAAGAGTCCTTACAGATCTCAGAAAAGTAGGCGGGAAGCAGAAGTGCTGGAGGTAAACTTCCCCGGGCCACAATTTGGGAAATAATGAGCTGCTGTCTACACTTGGATGCTCACTGCTGGTCTGGAGAATCATCTCGCCAGATGCTTAACAAGCCTAGAATGACTAATCTCTTTTTAGTCTAAATCCATTTTACTCTCAATTCCTACTTGACCAAACTTCTCATCCCTAATCGCAAAGCTCAGTAGTTGGAAGAGAAATCAGAAGAACACCAGGTCGTATAACTGCAGGGCTCAGAGCCCAGCTAGAAGATAGGGCCATTATTCAGTCTCGTTCTTCCAAATGCCAGAAGCACAGTTTTGGTCTAGGTTAATCATCACTGGACTTTTTAAATTGCTCCAGGCCAGAGTTACCCACACTTTACTCATCAGCTACCAATGCTACAGTCCTAGTGAAATCAATGAGCCTCACTTACCATGTTATTTACTTTTTATACCTCTGTGTCCCTATACTTCCTGAATTAGTAGTTACTTAATATTTAAATTACCTTTAAGGTGAGTTTCCAGTGGAAACTTTATATAATTATCATAAATGGAAAAAAGTGTCACTTTTCATAAATAGAAGGTAACCATAAAAATAAAATTAACTGAAAGCAAAACAATGTTTGTTCCAGCTAGCTCCAGCTGCATGGCAAAGCCCCCGATCTCAAGCCTGTTCTTTCTCCTCAGAAGGGTAGTAGCAAGTTTCTGGAGTTGTTAAAGCACCAAACTGAGACTTTTGCCTTGACATAACCAAGAAGATGGAAAGAGAAATGAAAGGGGTGTTAACTTTCCACCACATGATTCAGTATTCTTGAAGGCCATGGTGTCTCTGAACCATCTAAATCAGCTCATGTAAGATGTGACATGTCCTACTTGGAGGCTGTGATGCCTTTGAGGAATAAATAATTGACTGTAGAGAGGATTGTTGATAAACTCTATGATTTATACAGTTCCATTCAGGATTGTCATGCAGTGTGGCCAGTATACTCATCATTCTTCATAGACCTTCTGAATCTTACCGGAATGTTATTTCCCAAACTAAAAATTGCTTACAAAATAGCTTGTACATTGATTAACATATATTCACCATTTGCTGTACATTTTAGGTTAAATTATTCATTTGATCCCTAATTTAAATTCTGTTTCTACATCTTTTCCTTGTCTGTAATGACATCTTCTTGACTAAATATAATAATGTGATAATATCTTGTTTTAAAGATTTCCCAAAATATATAAGCACATATATAAGCTCTGGCATTTCCAATCAAATGGGAACATTTTTGTATATATTGACTATTTCATCAGTTTTTTGAGAGCTCACAAGAACTCTAGAAAATAAACTCTGAAGTAGGGGATTTTCTTCTAATCTGATTTATTCTTGTGTCTTTGTGGCAGTGGTCCATGATTACATTAGACATTTATGCTACACAGCTCTCTTGGCAAATCTGTCCCTGGCTAATTTCCTCACCTATCTTGCAGTCTTCTTGGAAATCAGGTTTTGGAGGATTATTGCTTTTGGTCAGAAACAAGAGGCACAGGAGTGGCTATTAATTCCCAGTATTGCTTAACCTAGAAAAGAAAGCTCTTATTTCTCTTGCTGTGGGAAGGAGATGAGGGGAGACAAGCCAGATCTAAAAATAAACTGGATTTTCTTTCTTATTCGTATGTAATTAGAGCCCCTTTGTAACTACTCATTACCACCTCGATAGTTATAGGATGAATAAATAATATATATTTTTAAATGTGGCAAAACCAAGAAAGAAGTAGCCAGGGCTGCTTCTAATTTATCAACTTGGTGATTAAAGGGCTGGCTCTAGAGGCTCCAGACATCTAGGGAGCCAGAGATAAAACAGGGCAGTTGGCTGTGTTTTTACTAATGAATCTAGGGCTTGAAAGATATCAGGCAATTTTAAAGAAAAGCAGCAAGGACAAGAGATATTAGACAAGGCCAGTAGGGTAATGAAGGACAAGGCCAGTTACTGAGCGAGAAAATTACTTCATTTTCTGTGATAATACTTGTGTGTGCTTTGTAGCTCTCTTCTCACGCTTTGTTAGTATGGCTGTATATATATATACGTACAGCATCGGAATGCTACCCCCAGTGTAGAAGGAAAGAGCCTTGGAACGTTCCGCAGAGGGGCAGAGGGCTTGGGTCTATTATTTTGAAAGGGGGAGGCTAAGAACAATGGTAGCAGAAGGGGGTTAGATTGCAAGGTGAGGAACAGTGCTTTGACAGAACGTGAGGGACGCACAGGATTAAATCAAGACGAAAGACACAGCAAGGAAAAGAAAGAAAAAGGCAAGCAAACATACTCTGGAAATGCAGAACTGTTTGGAGGATGAGCTGGGACCCGGAGTGGGATCAACCCAGTGGTGCTCAACATTTCTGCGGAGCAGAGCTCTGGGCTCGTTTGCTCACTGGTCTTTTTTCAGCAGCCAAAGTGAAAAGGGCATGGGACACTTGACTCCTCAGCTAGCTGGTCAGCAGACACATTTTCTGCTTAGTGGTAGAAAATGTGCGGTATTTTACAAACAGTTCCAGAGTATATTTAGCTCCTAAAGCTGGGGCACACAAATGTCACATTCCCATAAGACAATTGGCCCAGTGAAAAGAGCACCCACCAGAGGCCCGCAGAAACCCCATTAAACTCTTGCATCCCAGGAGGTGCTGCACACCCGGATGTGACATCATTAAGGCACCCACGTCAGGGAATGGAAAGAAGCGAGGGGATCACAGATTGGGTCAAGTTAAAGGACGTAATCATGAGTCAGAAAAGAAACAAGACTTTTCCAACGGAGAAGTAACGCCATCACCAAGTCATACCACACAGTGCTTGGCAAAACAAAAGTTCAAAATAAATCATGAACATTAAACAGAAAAACACTTCAGAGCAAAATGGAAATTAAAATCATAAAAAATCATGACAAAAGGAACATCAAGCTACATTACTTTTTTATTTTTAAAGTTTCTGCATAACAACTCATTGTCATTGCCCTATCAAATACACACGTAATCAGTTGTCAAAAATGAAGCTCAAATTTGACAGGGCAAGGCAAGGAGTTAATAGCACGAGAACAGTGATCATGTTAAACACCCATGCAATCACCTCTGCCACCATTGTTTGACAGTCTGTAGACTGCTTCCAGCTTTGTCAATATTCATAATAAGACCCAAGAGGATGAACAATGCCGAATTTTAAAATGATCTGTCAAAGTGTTAATTGGACTCTTTGATAACCTCCCTCCCTCGGGAGAGGTAACGATTGGAGAAAATTCACACCATCCGTCTCAGTGAAGCGAAGAGGAAATGACTGTAACCAACAGCTAGATATTTGGTTGACATATTTAATGCTTTACTGGAAAGGCTGTTTGGTTTTTCAGAAAGTTGCAGTGGGCAAATACAAAGTGATTTTTACTGTGTTGTCTGTTCTTGAGAACTCGGCCAAGACTAACACATCTGCGGTCGGGAGCCACACAGAACAAATAATGGCACATGCTAGGGCTGGTGGCCTGCTGGGATAGTTCTGCCCCGTCACGAATTGGCCTGGTGCTTTCTTGTGATGGTTAAGAGCAGGGATCCCACCAATTTAGAGGCTGCTGAGACAAAAGCCACTTAAAAAAAAAAAAAAGATTGGGGCAGGACATATTAACAGTAAGAAGTTATAGAAGAATAATAAAATCGATTAAGGGGATATATTAAAGAACGAGTTAAGGGACTTCCCTGGCGGTCCAGTGGATAAGACTTCACCTTCGGACGCAGGGGGTGCGGGTTTGATCCCTGGTAGGGGAGCTAAGATCCCACATGCCTTGCGGCCAAAAAACTAAAACAGAAGCGATATTGTAACAAATTCAGTAAAGACTTAAAAAAAAAAAAAAAAAGTTAAAAGGACTACATCTTCCCATTTTGGGCTTGGCATGTAGCAGCAGAAGGTACGACATTCTCAGGAGATGAGCCGCCAAAAAAAAAAGGTGAAAATTTAGTGTGTGAGTCTGCCTAGCAAACATTCTCTAAAAGTAAAGATGGAAATATGTATACAGAAAACCCTGGGGGAAGACACGATAGAGACTGTCTTCCAAGGGTCACTGTGGCTGGTCTGCCCTTGAGACTCAAATCCCTGCTTGGATGAAACTCTTGAAAACATATAGAAGTAAACAAGGCTGAATGGGGGGAAACAGCTCGCAACATAACTGAGCTTTTCAGTCTCTGATTTACAAGACTTTTTTGGACAAGTAAAGGCCTCTTTGGTTGCAGCTGCAACTAAAGTAGGATGTGTTACCAGAAGCAGCAAATGGCGAGAAAAGAGATGACATTTCCTGTCTCTAGTTGAGCAAAGAAAGCCAGGGAGAATTTAGGACAGTTCACAGTAGAGTCCCTTTCATTTAGTGCAGCTTCCTTTCCATTTTAAATGCATAGCAATTCTGCTTGATTAAATAACATATTTTTGTTTTAGCTGTTATCCTCTAAGGGCAATGAAGTGCGTCCCAGGACCTCAGCTCTATTCAAATTCAGCACCATGCGAGAGTGAGGGATGCTACCAGCCAGAAAAGACTCAACTCTGCTATTTCTCCATTCACTGATTAAACGGGCTTTTACTTTGATTACATGTACTTGCCAAAGCCCGCACCGCATTCCATCCCATTATGGGGGGAAGAGAGGATCCAGAAATCACTGAACGAGCTAAGAGGAGTGGAAAGGGATCTCAGCGGCCAGTATCTGCTTTGGGCCAAGCCATGCCTCTCTTGGGTGGAGGAAGCTTAGAGGCTGTGTTATTTGTTTTGTGTGGTTTCTCCTTGGTCAGGGAATCATTGTGGATCAAGCCTAGCATAGAGGATCGGGTTGCAGCCTTTTCTGAGACGCTTTCAATCATAGTGTGTTGGAGGTTCGTTCCTTAAATGCTGCTATGATTCAGCTGGAAGCAGTTCCGTAGTCCTCCCCACTTTTCCCTCCCTCTCCCCCCAGAGGAAGAGGTACTTCCAAGGCCTTACCCTTCTTGTCTTGGTGATTATGGGAAGACACTGCCCCCAAAGAGTCTGTGCTGTCAGGTGAATCCTTCCAGTCCAGCATTCCTCCCCTAGACTCATACCCCTCTTGAGCCGCCGAATTGGACGTGGTGGTGCTGGGCAGGAGGGAACTGGAGTGCCCTGTTTTCATCACAAATATAGTTAGGGAAAACATCACCGGAGACACCCACTCTCCCTTTGCTCAGAGGCCAGGAGGTTGGACACCCACGCTGGCTGTAAAAGACTCAAAGGAGATTGTCCTAGAAATAACAAGACTGGTGGGTAGGATTCAGCAGAAGACCCCTGAGATTGTCCTAGAAATAACAAGACTGGTGGGTAGGATTCAGCAGAAGACCCCTTGTACTTGTAGTTAGAGGATGAAGGGCCAGATCTCGTCTCTGCTGTTTGCTGAGCCTGAGGGAATCCCTTAAGCTCTCTGGGCCTTGGTTGGTTTTCCCTGTGCACGAAGTGGAGATGATGTCGTTTACCTCCCAGTGTTGGAAGGATAAAGTGACATCACGTTGAAAGTACCTAACAGTATCTGACACACAGTAAGCGCTCAAGAAGTATCCGAGTCCTTCTTTGGTATTCTCACAGCAGCACTAAGGTAGAATGTGTCCACTCTGGGGACAGCGTTTGTGACGGATGGGGCAGGTTTATGGTAGTGGGTGAGCCTCTGCCCCGTCACAAACAGCTCAGCTGCCCTGAGCCTTTCCCATGGAGGACGTGTCTAGTTTTCAGCTGCAACTCAGCCTCACAGGCGTTCCTCTTTGCGGGGGAAGTGACTGCTTTCTAAAGGGATCTGCTCCCACCCCCTCCTTCCTGGAACAGAGGCCTCAACTGCTCCATGTTGTTATGGCTGTGCCTTTTGTGTCTTATTCCAGCCAAGTTAGTTTCGTGGTTTCATGACTCATACGAGTGAGAGGTGGTTTTCTGAGGCCACACTGACTGATCCAATTCCGATTAGAAAGGGATAGCTTTTTGAGATCCAGAGCGGCCAACCCTAGGATAATGCCAGAGGAAGGATGGCTAGGTTGGGAGTTACGGCAGAAACTGGATGTTTCCTGTGAACACATTTCTAAGCTTTCCCCCCCATCATTCCACAAGGTTAAATGCAGATCATATCTGGTGCTTTGATCTAAGCTGTCACAATGATTTAAAGAAGCCCCACTACCTGTTCTCTCTGGTGGAAATAAAAAATCACCTCTCTGTGATTTTCCAGTAGAGTCTTTGGCTTATTAAAGCATCTTACCTACAGCAGCCTCTTGAACAATTTTTAAAAAGACATCAAGGCAACCACTGTGAATGTGTAATTGGGGCCTTTGGTAGAAAGTAGGACAGATTCACAAGTGGCTCCAGCCTTGGGCTGTGATCACCGCATATGTGATAAATATGATACTAGCCACCAGAAAGAAAGATGATAATGAATGCACTGCATTCTTCTCTTTTACAATTATGATTGGAAGTTGGATTCCTAGGAGACTTTAATACTGTAAATTACACACTGTGTATACACACACGTGCGTGTGTGTGTGTATGAATAAAGCGGGGAAAAGCAAGCCAGCCAAGTGGCTTATCTAAGCTATAGGATTTCCATGGAGGTTCCACACTTGAAGTGTTACCACAAAGCTTTGGTAACATCTAAGAGGCCCCTTTCAGTGTAGAGCTTGTTTGGCTCTTCCACAGCTTCAAATATCCGCTTTGTTGCAAATAGTCTAGTTCGCATCCAACCGCTAAAAACCTGTTCATTGAAAAGTAAAGAATTCTTGCGTCTAGACTTTTTGTTTTTATATTTCTGGGTTTCACATCTCATCTCCCAATACTGGTAAGAGAACAAGGGTAGGAAAATTATTAACCTGGAATTGGCAATACAGACTTTCTTGTACTTCCTTTATGCTTATATTGAGGTCTAAAATACAGCCCTATTTTCTACTCTTGAATTCAACAATGCTCTCGTGCAGTATACGGTCAACCTAAGAGACTTCAGCACCCAGCCTAAGCAAACAATTAGAAATAGCTTTGCAGGGAGTCAGGAAGGGGGGAAGGAAAAATAGAAGCCTCTCCTCCAAGTAGCAAGAATTTCTTTTACCTGAATTGATATGCATTTTGAGCACTTTCAATTTAACTGTGTTCAAGGGGCAATTTTATGGTAATGCCATTAAGTATGGTTTAGGGAGAACATTTCTTAATACGGTAATCTGGGGGAAATAGATGCCTAAGGGACACATTCTCTGTAGAAAGATTTCCTGGACCATATGCTGCAAATATATGGAAAACTCATTGGTAATGGAAAGCTATGGCTATGAGAGGAAATTAATGTGGACCAGATGGTAGTTAGGTAGGAAAATGTTTCACACAAATGTGAGAAATCAGCTCCTGCCTATTGCTGAAGTGTTAGTCTAATACCCACCACATCTCCATATTCTACATGTAAATCTAGAGAAACCATGCATATGATGTACTCAAATGGAAAAAAAAAATAGAGCAGCATGAGGTTTGTAATCTTTTAAACTTATGCTTGAGGACAGGCAATATGTGTCATGGGTGAAGCAAACAGTCGGAGAAAGCAATGCCTGATTCTCAAGAATTTTAGAACTACCATGTAGAAGCACCATGAAGCAGCCACCCTTAGTTTGAAATCAAAGAGGTGTATTATTATTACCTCTCCAGCTGTTAAAAGGAAATCACTTATATTCCTTCTTAGAATCTGATTCTACAGGCTATATTGTTTTTGTGCATTCCCTAAGAGACTGTAACCAAAATAATGCTACAAAAATAGGCAATCGTTTGTGGATATGGTATTACATGTCAACAATTTGGAACCTATAATTTTGTGTTGTTAATCCAGTATGAAAAGTCATATTATCATCAATGGAGCTTATGGTGTATTATTCTTATAATATACAAAGAAATACTTAAAAAGTTAACTTTAATATGCATCATATTGTTTCTCTATATCTACAAGTCTTTGTAATTCTAGAGGTTAGAGATCCTTCAAACTACTCTAACCTATTAACAATGATTGTACCCAGTTAGACACAGAAGAGACACTAAATCAATACAAGAGAGGATGAGAGAAGGAAGATAATCAGGGTCCAATTCACTAAAAAAGGGTTCTTGTATATGTAAGTGGTGTTGCACAGAGCTTTTGCCACACAGAGAGTTTGCATGGCTTACTGAACGATCCCTTTTTCAGAGTTAGGCAGTTCTGGTTCTGCGGGTCACCCTATGAGTCTGTACTCAGCCACTGAACTTTTTATGGGAACATGCAAAGGACACAGCTAGACACAGTGGGTGCATTTTGGACTTTGGGGTTGGCTTCCTAGTCTACATCCATGCTCATAAAAACAGCAATTTGCTTTTTTCTTTGATGGTTCAAATATAGCACCTAATCCAGTACCTGGCACATAGTAAGCACTAAACTAATGTCTACAAATGAATGAGTTAAATCTCTTCTAGGTTTATTAGCTCCAAAATAAGCATCTCTTGCAGTAGTTTGTGAAAAGAAAGTCTCCTCTGTTTTTGTAAGTACTGTCTGGACCAGCCCTCATGTTGATGGTCAGTTAATCATCTAACCCCTTCACACCCGGGAGAGATTGAGCCTGAAATGGACAGGGTCATTAGTTGAAAGGAAAATTCCAACTCTTCTTTAGTTTCATCACAGAAACCGCTGACCGAGCGAATGGGCATTGTTCTTTAAAGTGTTAACACGGAGGAATTAATAAGTTCCTTTCCTTTTATAAAGGCAGTAAGAGAGATCCATAAATTGAAGAGTGATTTTTGTTCATAAAGAGCATCCCATGGTTTAATTATTCTATCTATATGAGAAATTACCTGGGAGTTAAAATTGGCCGTAGTACTATTGATGAATGCTGGGGTTACTGGTTCAGTTAGATTCAAGACCTGAATTTCTCAATATCTGATAAAGATTATTCAATTATAGGAAATGGCTGCAAAGTATGATATTGGAGAAGTGCAGATGCGAAGTGGGTTCTCTTTGTGAGGGGCAAGCTAAGCTAGATGACACTTGCCTCCTGAGAAGTGTTTCTTCCAGCTGTTGGTGTTTGACATTCTGGCTTGAATCATAGACGAGAGAATGGTAAAGGTGGATGAATTCAGTGGGCTCATCTACGCCATGCTGCCTCACTTCACGACAGGAGAAACCGGGCATTGTTTTCCCTACCTGCACAGCCCCAGTTTATAAGATAGTCTTTAGGACTTTCAAAGAGGCTTTTTATTTATGCTAATTAGACACAGGAGTGAGAGTGTCCACAGAGCTATTAGATGTATTTGTAGCCATCTTGAACTATTTTTTTGAATCCTGAATCCACCTTGCTTTCTTTTCTTCCCTCTTTTTTTTCTTTTCTTTATTTTGTCCCCTTCCTCTCTTACCTACCTCTACATTTAAAGACTGACCTAGAGCTGTTATTGTTACGTGTCTTCAACATAAGTTATAAAATGTGTATCAGTGAAGCTTGTAGTCCCCATCATAATGCAGAAGCTTAAATTTCCCATTACATATATGTTGTTCATTATCTTTAAAAAACACATGAATAGTTTACCTTAATAAACATTTGGGGAGGCTTTGAGAAATGGAACTGGAACATTTCAACTACAGTTTAACTTTTCTTATAAAGAGTTCAGAACAGTCTGTTTATGGACTTAATGGCTTTGTTTAGTATAGTGTCTGTATATTTCAGAGCGGGAACAATGGGGTAAATCCTGTTTGCACATCATTTCCACTGCGTCACTCTTCCTTGTATACATTTAAAGACGTTTCACTGAAGATACGTCTACGTATTCATACTCTTTGTGTGATTAAATTTCGATGGCTATATTGGAAAGTTTTGCCTAATAAGAACTTAGTATCTGCACTCTGTATAGATTTTCCTGCAGAGGGTATTGTTCTGAAAGTCAGCATTTTGGGGAATGATACTATCAGTTAAGGAGCTATGGCCTATGAGTTATAAGCACTATTCTTTTATCTTGGATGTACTTATGTCCAGAAGCAATTTCTTCTCCCTCAAGAACTCATTAAATGCATTCACCAAATTCCCTAAGGTTGGCATATTTCATGTTCTGTGGATTAAAAATGTAGGACTCATTCTCACATGTCAGTTGTCTCATATATGTAGAGTAATTTTTGAAGCATCATGAAATCTATGAATAATTTTAGTGAATTGGGGCCCTGAAGTAGCAAAGAATCTGGTCCATGATGTTTAGGAATGAAGATTATAAACTACCACAGGATGAATGGCTCGAAGAATAAAAAAAAAAACAACCCATAAACTGACCATATACTGTGTTGTAAGACATTTCATGATCTGGTAGAGGAGTTGAAATGTCTATAAAAAATAATGAGAATTTAAAAATTAATTTAAAAATAAACGTAAAATTCGAAAATATTCAAGAGGTTTAGTGAAACAGGATTTCTCAAATATATTTCCATTGCTATTAAATTATGAGTAATATCTTCCTTACCATTCAGTGCCACGAAGGAATCTGAAAGACAGAAGGGAGGAGTAGGTTACTTAACATTTAACACTCTGCTCAGTGTGACTTCCGTAATAAGTGGGAGTGAGCTGATACAGAGCTGTGCTAACATACGATCCCCAATACTAAGTAAGCGCTTTTTACTTTCTGCTTGTAATAGAAGATGCTTCATATTTGGTCCGATTTCATATCCTTATACTATCTCTTTCCCAAGTGAGCTTCCTCAAAGTCATGCCTTTGTTTCCAAGAGGCAGAGAAAAAGCAAGTTAGTGGAAGGAATGGTAACTGCGATTATATGTAAGCCCTACTCCAATCAGAGGGATGTGTATGTGGATAAAGTGAGTCACATCTGGACCACACTTACAAAGCACATTTTCTTTACATTCTCTGTCATTTCATCCTCCCAACCATGCTGTGAGCAACTGTCCAGTATCACAATGTTCTGAACTCAGCAGGAGTTTTAGTTAGGAAATTAACAAAAATAAAAATCACACATACAGGCAACATACATTTGTGTGTGTGTGTGTGTGTGTGTGTGCACGTGTGTGCCCCCGCTGTGTGTCTGGGTCACGTCACTTGTTCACTCAGCCTGCTACTGAGCCTCTGACACTGGCTCTTTATGGTTTCCTCATTTTCCCTAAAACTCCTGTTAAAGAGTCATTGTGTACCAAATATCTAAATCCTTTGAATGCTTGTGTGTGACTCGATATGTCTGACAGAAGTAGGTCATGCTCCAGTGGGCGCCCAGGAGCAGAGAAGCCACTAGGAAAGGCATTACCTCCTGCCCGGAGCAGGCACCCTACGTGCCTCAGCAGGAGTGGGGATCGAGTTACCGAGCACATGGAAACACAGAGGCTTGACCAGTGAGACGGAAGAGTAAATCACAGGCCTGGGGCCTGAGGGTCTGCCCTGCACTCTGCCTGAGGACCCAGGCGTGGTGTAAGCCTGCTGGTGTAGTGGATGCTCTAGAGAGCCAGTAGCACTTTCACATTTTTCATATATTTACCTATTCACTCCAAATGGACACCCCTATTTTTCTAGATGCCTATATCATCGAATCATAAAAATATGGAGAAAATTATTCACTAAAAACAGCTAATTAAGTTCACTCAGACATACATACCAACCGAAACCTGATTCCCTAAAAATGGGGCCATAAGGCACAAACATGATCAAGAGCCACCAAATCAAACATCACATTGTTTCACTGCAGACACATAGCAGAGCTTTTGGGCTCCGGACGCGCAGGCTCAGCGGCCATGGCTCACGGGCCTAGCCGCTCCGCGGCATGTGGGATCTTCCTGGACCGGGGCACGAACCCGTGTCCCCTGCATCGACAGGCGGACTCTCAACCACTGCGCCCCCAGGGAAGCCCCCTATGCTAATTTCTTAATTCAGAGTTTGTGTGTGAAGACAAGAAGCTTTTTCTGGTATATATTTGCAAACAAACAAACAAACAAAATATGACCAAGAATTTGGAGATGAGGCTCTGTGGCCCTATTTATTTGATTATGTCTGTTCTCTAGAACATGGCTCAAAGATTTAGAGTTATAGCCATGATTTTCATTATCAAATCAAATATCAGAAGTAATATAGTTTCATTCCCTTAGGAGCTATTTTTGGTGCCATTCTGAATACGGGCTTCTTGAACTTTATCACATACAACATTTAAAACATGGGAAACTAAATGTTTTCCAAGAGTATGGCATTATTCTCTAAATTAGCATTAATAAAGCATTTTCAGGAGAATATTGATATTAATCAGATCACTGGACAACTGGGCAGACCTTTGACCAGGTTCCTTTATATAAAGTTCTAACTAAAACGTTGGCATGTAATAACTTTTGAAATGACCTCTGAGATTAGTATAGCAGGTCAGTTCTTATAAAAAGGTTACTTTGAGTCACCTCGTATGTAGTGGGTTCTTTCTGAAATTTTTTTCTACTGCAAATGGTAATAAACCTAAATCTAATTTAAAAAATAATTTTGTTAATCGATATGTTCAAGAGAAATAAAATAGTCCCATTCAATTAAAAAGCTAGAGTACAGCGATCAGTCTTTTTATTATTTGGCTGAAAATCATGGCAATAACATATCTTTAAAAACAACAAAACTGGTTTTAAATGGAAGTGCTGATGTAACTTACTGCTCTGCTGTAGTAGACATCCTCTAGAGTGAATTTGTTCACTCTATGTGAACAAATGAATATAGGTGCCAGCACTTACGGCAACAGCATCGGCAACAGAGGCTTCAAAACACACAGTTTTCTTTGATATTTAGAAGGTGATTTCTGTTATTTATGCATGTTTTAGAGGCAGCTGCACTCAGTTTCACATGTGGGGTCATGTTTCTAGGCCAGTCTATAAAAGCATCTTTTTTATAGAATAAATACCCAAATGGATAAAAAGCTCTACTTACTGTGACAGTCTCCCAGGCCATCTGTATTGCCACGCTCTATGTCCTGTTCAAAAGTCAGTCTTCCAAAAAAAAGGAGGGAAGAGAAGAAAGAGAGACACAAATTCAATGATATGAGTCTATTGCAGGATGCATCTTAAGTTTCACTAAAGCAACTAACACAGTTTGATAAATTGAGTGACAGGTGCCAAAAAAGTAGGTAACAGCTCGAAAGTTTATCTCCAAAGCTTACAGAAATGAGTCCTTTGTGAATCTCCCAAGAGAAGCCATGTTTTAGACAGTTAATTCAGGTATTATTCAGGGAGTTAATTAGTTTGTGGATTACCTATATCACTCTTTGCCTCTGATGCCCTGAGCATTTCTTAAATATCTAAGTTTACATGTTAACACACACTCCTTACGTAAGTGATACAGACGTCTCTAAATTAGAAAAAAGTCTTTTCCTCTCTTTTGCCCCAACTCTTGCCTTCCTAGACCTTTACTTGTTTCTTTGCTTAGAAGTAGCTTTGTATAACAAAGTGTTCAGATGGTCAGCGGATATGTGGGACCCTGAGAGGATGGACATGGCGGTGCATTTTGCTGAGACCACTCAGGTGTTTCGTTCACTCCTGCCGTGGGCCCAGTCCTCAGGAGTATTGCCGTCATGCTCCCTTACAGGCTCACTCTTCTTATAAGGTCACCTTTGGGCTGTATAAGCTATTAACGCCATTAATAGGATCCATCCTAATAGAATGTATTTTGATTTTTAAATAAGCACACTGGAATACTCCAAAGGAGTCTTGTCCTTTTTTGGGGGGAACTTTGCTCTTCTTTCTACACCATAACTGAAACTCCTGTTTTGTAACTGCCTTCAGAGTTTACTTATGAGCCATATAGGAAAACTTTCTGGAAAGTCACACCTTGATCTAATAATGCACCATGTTTGTTTTCCACTGTTCTTGTGTTGTATTAAAAATCAAATTCATCCTCAAAGGCTAAAGATTTCTAGTGCTAATGAAAGCCAGTATGCACCAGGCCCTGAAGGCCACTTTCCAAAGAGAGTTCCACATGTTTTGAACAATGAAATGTTCTCATGTTGACTTTAAAATGATTCTTAAAAATCAGTCTGCCTACTTTTGGTCACACCTTGACTAAAGAGAGGAGATAGGTCATTTCTCAGCTTCCCTCACTGTGCATTGTGATCCTTTCTCCTTCACTTCAAGGTTCCGGTGAAAAGATGCAAAGCTTTAACACTGTAGTAGGTCAATATTGCTACTCACAAAGTTGATCTAATAGTAAATGGTGAGTCAACCCTTTGCATTAGTCAAATTTCCAGGTCAGACTTGATAGTTACCATTAGCTCTGTATATGGAAATACTTTCCCTCGAATTATGCAGGTGGTCATCAGATATGCCCTCCTGTCTGTTGACTAGCTATTCTCAAATGGGAGAGGAGGCTCAGAGTGATGTGAGGACCATCCTTTTCGCCCTTTAGATCAGAGGAAGTTGAAGAAATGGCTAAGAAAGAACTGTGCTGCCATCTGGCACTTTCCTTGAATTGCCATAACCTGTCAAGGACATGCGTTGACTGTTTTTCCAAATGTCACTTTGGATTTCACATCCACTGAAGTAAAAGCATAAAACCTTTGAGCTAATACCATCCAGGCGTTTAAAGTCAGGGTAACAATTCTAAGCATCAAAATCACATGCATGGCAGACTAGCTTGATCTAGCTGATCTGCTGGAGAAATGCCAAGAATTGATTTTACTGCCTAATGAGTAATAGGGTCAACGGTTCTTCAGTGCAGGGGAGAGGTTTATTGCATGTATACACTGTGCTTGCAGTACAAACGCATTGCTTAACAAATGCTCGGCAGTTTCTTCTCAGCCCTGGACGGTCAATTAGAAGAGCCAGTTTTGCTGTGGCTGGACAAACCACATCGCTAATCTAATTGGTACTCTCCTGCTCCCTTTCTCTGCTGTTCTCGCACTGTGATGATCCAGGCATGTACCATCTTGTCCCTCTCTCCAGGGAATACTTAGAAGTCCACTGTGTTGTTTCTTTCTGTTTTTAATTAGTCTGAGGATGGATGATTAATCAATTGGAAATCTGCCACGTGATGTTGGGTTGTTCTATGAAATGGGAAAAGGAGAGAGAACGGCCGGCAGTCGTATTGATGAGGTTTGTGCACAGAAGGCTGAGTGGCGGTGGTGTGTGTGAGCGCAATTTATTGTACGTCTAGGCCGCTTTATACTCTCCCACACCTCGGGCTCCTTACCTACTGCCAGGTGACAGATGGGCACAGGCACCTCCTTCCTTTACCCACCCACAGTAGGGGTCTCTGGAAGCGATACAGGTTCTGTAGGAAGAGGATGACTGTGAGCTACCTAGGACTCTTTTCTAAGCACCGTGGACTTGCTAATGATCAATGAGGCAAATACATACTTTTTGCACTTCCCATGTCGTTCACACCGGCCAAGGGGAACCTTTATCACACAAGTGGAAAATGCAACATACAGAGAGCTGCTTGCTTTGTCCAGTTGCATGCCCATAATCCTCTTGTCTTCTACTCCGTCATAGCTGCACCTAATTTTATAAGGCAGGATAATATCATTCATAGTCTCTCTTGGGTCAGTTCTCTCTTTCCTGCCACCACCCTTACAGCCCACCTCCCAGCGCACAAGGTCAGATCTCTTAATCTGATCCAACTGAACGGGAAACAGAACCTTATGTGTGCACCCCCCCACACACATACACGTAAACACACAATGTATGTGTTTATATAAACACACACATTATTAGCAAGGAGAAAATAATGCTTTTAATGTATGAAAAGATTTTTACAAATAATACTACAAGTCACCTAAGTGCATAAAATCTAAGTCTGCCATGATTTCTCTGAATGGAAAAGGTAATAAAGTAACAAATAGTTACTAGGAAAGAACCAAACATTCTACACACTTTTCAGGGTTGTAGACGCTCATCTCCTCCAGGAAAAGGCTGTCATTTAGGAAACCACTGTTTCCTATCCTGGCCAAGAACTTCAAGATGATTCCTTTCTCTGATCCCAGGAAAACCACAGTGTGATTCTGATATGGCCCAGCAGCGGTGTCCACCACAATTTTGGTCAGGCGGTATCTAAAATGACAGGATCACATTTTTTATCTCTTCGTTGGTCTTTCATTAAAGTGTCCCCTTTTCCACTTCAAACAATTGGGATAGAGCTTTCTAGTAATAACCTCAAGAAAAATATATGCATATAAATAATGCTCTCAAGCTGTTCTGCTCCTTTATTTCCATATGTAGAGCATTAGTATGGCTCCAGGGGGGAGGAAAGAGGTATGTATGTGTGGAGGCCAAGTTACATAATAAATACGTAGCCATCACCATCTGAAACCACTCAGCAATTATCCCTTCCATGAACAACAAGGAAAGACTGATGTCTGCTGTGAAGAGGGGAAGAAATAATAAGTGAATTCATTTAACATTTCGCAATGCAAAGTACTAACCACTATGCGATCACAGCTAACATTTCACTGAACACTGAAAAGAAAAGCAGCGGCTACCATTTTTCCATACTCTTCCTCTGAGGTGCCAAGACTTGTCAACAAAATGTCAGACTGGAAAGCTTTCTGTTTGTGTACAGAGGGGTAGAGAGTTCTGAAGGATGGGGAGGTAGAGTGCTAATGGCAATATTAATAAAAAAATGGATATACAAGCCTAACAAGATCCACCTAAAGCCAAAGGTGAAGGGCATTAGTCCTCTTGCCTGCCTAGATAAGTCCTATTGGGCATGCTCCTTCTCTGAAATCCCATAGCCGTTCAACACTCCACTCTCCTTAAGCATCATGGCAGGAACCAGGAAACATGGACTCTTCTGCAAGTTACATACCATGGTTTCCATCTTATGGGCAAGAGCCATTATAGTATTGGGTTGGCCAAAATCTGCCTTCGGTTTTTAAGTAAAAATAAAAGACACATTTTTCATTTTCACTGAACAACATATTCACCCTTTTGTCCCACTACCTTCTGCCATTTTTCAGGCAACTTCATAATTCCATCTTTCCAAAACTTTTAATCTTTTTGAGCATGGAACTGTTCCAGGTGCCTTTTACAGTCTTCCAGGGAATTGAAATTTTTCCATTAAGAGAATTTTGTAAAGACCCAAATAAATGGAAATCCAAAGGTGCAATGTCTGGTCAGTACAGCGGATGCATCAGAACCCTGGCCAAACCGTAACAGTTTTTTTTGCCTGGTCACTGAAGAAACACGCAGTCTTGCCTTATCTAATACATCATATAATTCTGGACGCTTTTCATCAAGTGCTGCATTCAGTTGGTCTAATTGGGAGCAGTAATCGTTGAAACTGTTTGGTTTTCCGGAAGGAGCTCATAATAGAGGACTCGCGTCCAATCCCACCATATATGCAACATCACCTTCTTTGTATGAAGACCGGCCTTTGGAGTGGTTGTTGGTGGTTCATTTCGCTTGCCCCATGATCACTTCCATTCCACATTATTGTACAGTATCTACTTTTCATCACCCGTCACAATTTGTTTCAAAAATGGAGCGTTTTCATTACATTTAAGTGGAGAATCGCATGTAGAAATATGGTCAAGGTTTTTTTTTTGCTTAATTTATGTCGAACCCAAACATCAAAGCGATGAACATAACCGAGCTGGTGCAAATGATTTTCAACGCTTGATTTGGATATTTTGAGTATGCTGGTTATCTCCTGCGTGGTATAATGTTGATTGTTCTCAATTAATGTCTCGATCTGATAGCTATCAACGTCAACTGGTCTACCCGACCGTGGAGCATCGTCCAGTGAGAAATCTCCAGCACGAAACTTCGCAAACCACTTTTGACAGGTTCGATCAGTCACAGCACCTTCTCTATACACTGCACAAATCTTTTCTGGCATTTCGGTTGTGTTTTCACCTTTCTTGAAATAATACAGCATAATATGCCGAAAATGTTGCTTTTTTTCTTTCATCTTCAGTATTAAAATGGCTACACAAAAATTCACCGATTTTCATAAGTCTTTTTTAAAATGCACACTGATACGACAGCTGTCACACACAACCTAACAAAATTGCTTCGAATGAAGTTAAAGACAACTAAGTTCTACTAGAGCCATCTTATGGAAAAAATGGAATGAACCTTTTGGCCAACCCACTACTTTAATATCTTTCAATCAAGTCACTGTTTAAAAATGGTGGTAAAGTTAATTAACATTTTGTTTGATGACTGCCCAAACTGGATGGTACTTGGGAAAGCCTGTTGAACTGTTTGGCAGTAAGCCCTAAATAAATATGAGAAGGAGGAGTATTTAATGCTGTCACAGATTTCTAAGCAGCTATCCGTTCTCTGTTGGCCACCACTCCAGACAACAAATGCTCAAGTATGAACCCTTCATGCTGGTTTACTTGTGCAAATGCTCCATTACTCCATGCTCCGTATGACAGCTAACAATCTAGGGACAGTGCTCGGATGACGTCTGCAGCATGCTTTGCAACCATATCCAACCAAACAGGTATCTACATCCATTGCCTGATTCTCTTCACTGCTCCTCTACTCTTACACACATGGGATGAACAGGCTAACGCAGAAGGAGATATCTTTGTTTCTCTAATTGCTGGCAAGTGTCCAATGAGCCTGCTATCTGAACTGTGTTCACTGGGAATGTGGTCATGGGGCTTGGTGGCATCCACCCATGTGCCCGGGACTTCAGAGCTGAATCAATGCCCAGGATAAGAGAAGATGTTTGTGGCATTTCAAATTGTGATCCACTGATGATAGGTTCTGTAAGCATGGGAAGGAACAGGGGACATCCAGTGAGGACATGGTTTGCTTGACACCCACCTGACCATCGTCCTCAGGAACCATGGCTTGTTGATGATGGAGGGCACGGCCTCATCCATGAGTGGGTGCGTTTTGATGAAATTCAGGGTATCGTCAGGAAATTCATTGGAGGTTGCATATTTTTCTAAGGAGGATGAGCCAGCGCAGCAACCTGGCCTAAAAAGAAACAAAGGGAGGGGGCTTATATCACGCTTTATGGCAAATTCTTTGAATGAACTGCTTCTCTGTGCCTATTGCATGAGGGAGAATATACCGTAGGCTGAGAAGAGGAAGCTGAACAATGCATAATGCCACCAAAAAATATGCTTAGATTTCCTCAGGGCCACCTCCTCACTCCATAGAGAAGCCTGAGCCAGGACAGTTCAGCCTCGGCTGGGAGCAGCTTGGCTTCCCCGCCAGAAGCACAAACCCACCCCATAAACAGTGATGGAGCTTGAAACAAGTGAGGGTTTGCTTTGCACGTCTCCGGGACTGCTCTGTCTGTCTTAAAACACTGCTAGAGGGCTTCCCTGGTGGCGCAGTGGTTGAGAGTCCGCCTGCCGATGCAGGGGACACGGGTTCGTGCCCCGGTCCGGGAGGATCCCACATGCCGCGGAGCGGCTGTGCCCGTGAGCCATGGCCGCTGAGCCTGCGCGTCCGGAGCCTGTGCTCCGCAACGGGAGAAGCCACAACAGTGAGAGGCCCGCGTACAGAAAAAAAAAAAAAAAAAAAAAAACACTGCTAGAATTTCTGGAGGCATTTGCTCCACAAAAAGAGACAATTGGGCTTTTTCACAAATGTAGAAAACAAAGGCGTTCAAAAAGCTGCCAGCCTTACGTACCTGCTAGACTCAGTGTAACCATCTCTCATTAATAGGGGGTCAGAGAACATTTGGGTTTTGTTTTTTATTGTTTTTGTTTGATTTGGGTAGGTATGAAAAGCCATTTACACTGAAATTCTTGCCTGAAAAGGCATTTTTAAAATTTCTGAACAATGACACTGAAAATTCATTTCTAAAAGAAATTATATGGTTTTAGGAGTCAAGGGCACATCTCAGCAAAGTCAGATCAGGGAGACACCGGCACCAGTCTTGTCCAGACACCTGCTTTGCCCACTGGTGCAGGAGAGAAAAGTGGACCCTGACAACACTGGCAGGGTCTAGCCCCAGGCACACGCTTTCATGGCACTAACCCAGCCAGCCAGTGAAAGCGCCCAGATATCTGTAAGAGAGACAGGCCAGCACGTGGAAGGATGAAAGCAAACATGCTGCCACCAGTAGAAAGTCACTTGAAGTATGTGTCCTGGTGACAGCTGAGTGACACCATCTTTCGATACCCAGGGGAGCATATTGCATAAGTACTCCTGAAACCTGATCCCTTAAGCTTAACTCCCCTTCCTGCTTACCTGGAAGGTAGCTAAGAATCCTAGGCAATGACTTAGAGAAGCTATCTGAGGTTGCCAGGGTATGCTTTTTACACCTAGTCTGCTCTCCATAAAGAACAGAATGCACATGCCATTTAATTCAGGGGATGAAAATGGATGAACTGTAGGGGTTTCTCCCATGGCAACAGTGTTTCATATTATCTAAGTTAGTTCAGTTAAGTGAATTGGGCTGGGTATTTTGTGTGGGGGATTGGATGTCGGAGGAGAGAGTTGGAAACCAAAAAAGTTTAGAAGACACTGGGTTTCCTTCCACAAATTAAGTGGAGGAAGCCGAACACACAGGGATGTTTCTATATAACTTAGATCTCGAATGCTGTGATGGGAGGTGTGCAGCGTGTGCCACATAAACAGGGCAGGCACAGGGCTGGGAGAGAGTTTCATCCTGTCCCAGTTAGGAGGAATGAGTTAACTGGTTTAGTGTGAGGATTTGATAGATATTCCACAGGACCAAAAGGTCTCTGTATTGTCTCTCAACAATAGGTTCCTCATGAAAGCACTTCTGGGGCACATTTTGGGGAGGGGAGAATCAACAGTGCATCTGGACCCCAAGCAGACCAGAACCTGACAGACCAGAGACATCCTAATAATGGCCCATTGTACCTGCTGCCCTTGGCCCAGAGTCCGGGATCAGCTCTGATCCAGTCTAGTCACAAACTCCAGGGAACACCATTTATATTTTACATTTTTTTTAAGGCTGAAAGACATGGGTCTCTGCAAAACTGAAGAGAAGCGGGGAGGGGCGGTGGAAATCATCTCCCCAGAGATGTGAACTTGCGCAACTCACTTTATACCTCTCTGGCCCTCAATTTCGTCAACTATAGACCATTGGGGCTGCTGGACCAGATGACTCCTGTCATCCTAGGATTGCATTGGATAATCCACAGATAGAGAGTCTAAGCAAAAGACTAGAGAGTCGCTGTTTTGAATACAACTATAGGTAATTTGGGGTTTCGGTTAAGGGAATGAAGGCAAACGGCCTCACCGGCCTTTCTGTTGTGTTGGCATTTGTATCTGCGTGGCCAGCATGGAAGGCACTAGTGTGCAGTTTATGAGATGCTTATTATCAGGGGAGCAAATGGCACCATTTCTAGAAATTCAAGAAAGCCGTATAAATATGTGCACATACCTAGGCTTAGGCACTCGTTCATCAGGAACTGGTGTCCACGTGGAATCTGGAGACTTCTGTTCTTTGAATCTCCCAGTAAAAACAATGGCGACATCATGCATGTCATAGGCACACACTGCAGACCCAGGGATGCTGCAGTAGGACATTTCACACAAAGTGTTATTCATGCAACAGTCACGCATGCTGTTTGGAAAATATACTCCAAAGTAACTTTCCTAGTACGGGCGGTTGAAATTTAATGTTCGCATCCTGAACACTAGAAATGTAAGGGATCCTGGCTCATAAGGAGAATGTTTCTGTGACTCAAATGTGCATCAGTGGCCTTAAAGAAAGGGCTAGTTACAGCAGGATCATAGAGGAACATCTCTTTATGTCTTGTGTCTGGCACTGCTTTTGTTTATAAAGGAGGAATGGGCGAGCTGGTGATTTATAAGTTTCATGAATTCCCTGAAATGATCAGTCTTTAAACCAAAGATAAAACGTTTGGACAACATTCTGCATCTCTAATACTGGTGAAAATGTGAAGTAAAAGTGCCCCTACTGTTCACATAGTCCTTCTTTGAATTTGGTTCCTCAAGCCAAGGGCTTCAGGAGTGAGGATGTACGCGTGAGGAACCCAACCATATTTTATGTTAGTCAGTGTACATTGCAAAGTTTACTTCCTGTTTATTTGCATAAGACTAAACAATTGAAATCTCTAAAGCACCAACACTTTGCAAATAAAATGCTCTATTAAGTGCTAAATAATAACAATGACAGTAATCTCTACCTATAATTACATTCTTGCCTGACACTCCTAGAAGGATTTTGGGATTTTTTTTTTTTTCCATCAGTGGTGAACAGACATGAATTATTCATTCATCTAGGTACACTGCTTAAACCCATGTTTGTTTTTGACTACGGTCGTTCCTTGATTTTGATCAAATAAATTTCAGCCACTGGCTGGCCAACAGTTTTAATCAGGCTTTGAGGTAGTGGGTCACTGCACACAGAGGCATCCAGGGCAAGACACAAGCACTTTGCAGCATAAACATCATCCAGGGAGAAAGAATGATTTAGTCCTGATTTTGCAGATGTTGAAAGGATACGGAAATCACTTCATATATGATTAGGAGAATTTTATGCCATCTTTAATTTCATAACACAGTTATGAAGTATTACTAATAAAGCAAGAAATAGGGAGAGGATTAGAAAGCTTATTTAAAACAAGGTGGCAGGATGAATTTTAAAGTATGTAGCGTGTGTGTGTGTATTCATAGTACTGAGTCTGTAATAAGAAAATGATCCCCATTTGTTTTGAAATTTCAGAACCCCCAGCATTATTTAATTTTGTAAGACTCTCTCCACATCTCGCTTTCCTAAAAGAGGTGTACCTATTTACCTTAAATATTAAGAAAAATAGGATAAATATTGAAGTATTTTATGAGGCACTTCCTAACAACTAGAGATACCCTAGGGTTTTATAATCTTCCTAAGGTTATACTCATTTGTAAATCCTTTCTTTTTCCTTCCCTGCTTTATTCCCTCCCTTTCTTCCCATCTTCTGTCCATTCAGCATATATTTATGGAATCCCTAATCTCAAGCAGTGAATGTCAGTAAATAAGGGCATCCTGCTCTCAGCTGACTCACAGTTCAGTGTGTAAGAAAACAACAGCAACAACAACAACAGTGATAATAACAACGATAACAAATATTCCAACACAATCTGGTAAAAAGAGGTATGTGCAGGGTTCCACGGGAGGCAGCTGGAGCCGCGGCTTGGGGCATCCCCGGGGGTTCAGTGGGCAAACCTGGCAGAGAGCAGGGCATGAGCAAGCTCCAGTAAGCCCTGTGCGCTGGAGGAGGAGCCCGTGCCTGATCACGAGGGAGCCTGCATGCTACGCCAAGGAAGCTGGGCTTTATCCCCAGGGCAGAGAGGAGCAGCTAAAGGATTTGAAACAACCTGACATGATGAAGTGTGCATGTGTGGAGGAGCCCGTGGAGAGGGATGAAACCAGAGGGAGTGAACCAAGAGAGGGACTATAATTTATATATGAAAACTGGTATGCATATCTTTGCCATTTTCTGATTTTACTAAACAGACACGGTTTCTGAGACTGCATTAGCACGCACTAATTGAATGTTTCCTAGGGCCCTTTTAAGAAAGTTCTTTACATGGGAGTATACATAATACGCAGGAATCTACTACTCTATTGTAATCGTGAAGTGACTCACCCTCTCAAAAAACATACACAAAAACTAGAAATGTGCTCTGAAACTCCACTGGCACCTACATTCTGTGTTCCAAAATAGTATTCTTTTTCAACACTACTAGATACATCGGTTCCAGCAGTCAGGGCCTGAATTTTTTTATCTTTTCTATCCTCAAGTCTAAAAATTCCTTCAGATGGTTGCAGCTTATTTAAACCGAACTCAATACCTCTTGCTGCAGTATGGGTTTATGTTTTCATATCTCTTCAGTGGGAACTCTTGACTCTTGCCCTCCATATAATTGGGGAACATTATTTCATCTTTCAGCTAGCTCTGTTCTGGGCTCTACCCAATCCTTAAGCATTTCTTCCTAGCGGCTATCCTGTCATCTAGCCAGCCACTCATCAAGTTCTTCAAAGTTTTTGTAAAAAGTATGATCCAAAACAAAAGAGTGCATTCCTTATGGAAGATTATATGGAACACACAGAATTCTACATGGAAGTGAGAATATAGTACATGTATTTCAATTTCATGACAGAGTTAGGATCATTTCCACACAACGGTGCTAGTACTCTAAGGTTTGGGAGAGCCAAGTACCAGGGAACATAGTGTCCCTGTTCCTTCTGTTCTTTAGTCTCTACACATTTCACTGTTCCAGGGACAGTTATTAGTGCCATTTAATAGCTCAGTGTCTTCGCTTAAGTAAATACAAAAATAAGGGTGAACAGGCCGAGACGGTATTTCTCCGTGCAACGTTTGATGACTTGTAAGTCGTCAGTAGAACCCTCCAGAGTCAGACAGTAGTGCTGTGGTTGGGATCCTGGTTCCTCTGACAGGATAATAACCAGGGTCCGTTAGGTGGGATGCAAGATGGACTCATCTAATTCCTAAATCTCACTCTGTAGCATTTTAATAAGTTTCCAGTATTTGTACTTCAAAAATTACTGATCTAGTCATAGAAATATTAAAAGTCAAATAAAATGTTAGATGACCTAGAAGGGAAAGGAGGAACATTCTTGAGTTCCAAAGCTGCTGCTTCCACCCATTGGCTACCTGGACCAGATAGTATAATTGAACTCAGTTTCCTCAAGTGTAAAAAGAAGGCAGCAGTATTCACTTTTCAAGATTACTGGAGGGATTGAGGAATAGCACATGAATAGTGTTTATACCCCAGGCATATGAAAAGACTATATTGTTATAATTTATCTAATTACTTTCTCCAGAATCCTACTCTAACAGTGCTTATAAGTGACTGATAATTTGTTGATGAAAACTGAATGTTAAGTGCTTCTTAGCTACAAATAGTGAATGGCAATTTTTCCATCAGTTGCAAATCTTGTGTGTTAGACAACAACCCCTTGGGAAAAGGAAGCCAGGAAGGACCGATTAGGTCCACACAGCCAGGGCATGGTTACCTGTTATAAGGTGTGGAAAAGGTTGCCAGGACAACATCACGGCCATTAATACGAATCACATCTGTAACGGCCTGGAGGATGTTGAAATAAAAATGAGAGTCCCCTGGAACTGAGCAGTTCAGGCGAGCTTTAAGGAAGGATGTCCACTGTTTCTCCAGGACTCTTTGTGACCCTCCCATGTCATTCTTACAAACCTGAGCCACTCTTGGGAAAACTACCTGCAGAGGAAAAACATGGAGAAAGCGGAATGCACTTACTTTTCGTGGAGATCTTAGTAGAATTTGCCTTTCTTAGAAAACAGAAACAGAACAACAAGGTGCTTAACTTAATCCTGTGTTTCTAAAATCAGTAGCAAAAAAAAAAGAAGGGAAAAACTCAGCATTGGAACAGCATGTTTTGAAAGATAAGGCTGTGGCATTTAATACAGAGCCATAAATCCTTCAGGGGATCAGCTCCCAGCCACATAAACTCATTTCCATACAGACTGCTTAGCTTTTTATTTCCTCAAACAAAAGCACACTTGTATGCACCGTCTCTGCCATGCTCACTAGCTGCCTCTGGGCTCTGCATCTCATGCTCTGAATTCCTCTAACTGTGCAAGCCACCCTGGCAGTGAATTGTGCCCTCTAACTTAGTGATCTTGATCTACTCTCTGATAAAAATAACTGAAATAGACATCCCCTAAGTGTTCTATTGCTTTTTGTAATACAGTCAAGACCCTTGGTTCTCTTAAAAGATATTCAATATTTATACTGTCTCTCTGGAGCGACTCAATTTAAAACAAAAAAACCCTGATGAGTGGACCTGGAAACCACATCTTAAGGTACTTGAAACTCAGTATGAAATCAACCCAACATCTGTCTATTAAATTTTCAATATAAACATTTAAGAGGTTTCCCTGTAATCTGTTACTACTCAGAAAAAGCATACAGGGGTTTGAGGAAGCGAAATGTTTCACTTCCACCCGTCTTTGGCTGGATCTTCTCAAAACGATGACCTTGTCATTCGATTTATGGTTCTTATTTCAAAGTCATTGATAACCACACTGGCCCCAAATTGAGACATCCTCCCCGCTTACCTTTCCCATGGTGTTGTACTCCACCGCTATTTCCCTAAAGAAGAAGTAGATGTAGTCTCCATAATCTACCGCTTGGACAAAATACGGTTCTGTGGACAAATGGGCACTTTAATTGGGGACATGTCACACAGAGTTAAAAGAACTGCAATCAGCTGCAACCAAAGACATGTTATTAATTACAAGTGTAGGGCCGTTAGACATTTGGTTAACACTAACCATTTCTAGTGACTTCACACGTGCAAGTGCTGGTGATTTCAGAAAGCATTTAAGCCTACAGATTTTTATCTTTCAGAAGCAGTTGCAATGAACAGTGAAGAATAAATGAGTTTTGCATATCTATGTCATTTTATTTTCCACAATACAACGCTCAAATTACAGAATGGATTTTGTACACATCCCTTTGTCACCCTTGACTCATACAGTGTTGTGAACAGCTTTTTTCCTGTTCCCCACCACCTCCAATCCCCTGTTCCCTTCCATGAATGAAGTGTTTAGTTGTTTTCGCGTGGGACTCTGAAATGAGAGCTTGAAGCAGGAAAGATACATGTCACGTGTTCTATTATAGTGGCATTGGTAGTTTTGATAACACTCCAGAAACTCATGGGAAGTGAAAAGGGGAGGTAAATCAATCAACTGGGGGCAGAAGGTGCAATTTCCACCTTCCTGTCCGTGAGAAGCCATCACTAAAATGCAACTACAGTCTGGTCCATCCAGGCTCTGAATCTCCCTCAGGATATGTATCTCCCCCACCTCCCCTCCTTTTCTTCTTTTGTTTGTTCACCTTTCAACCATTTTGAATCATGCTTGACGGTCCGTAGGGTTGGGCTGTCTCCGAGACTCCGGTAGATGACTGCATCAATGGCAAGGAAGTCAGTCACTGTAGCTGAGTACAGTTTTCCGTCTTCGAAGAGAAAAAGAAGAGGTGGTCGGAGTTGCAGCAAGACAGTGGGCATGCGGGAATAATAGAGGCCTCCCCCGCCCCGGCTTTCCTGTATCAGGTAGATAAGATAGGGCACCTGGGAAAAGCCCAAGAGTCTCTGGGAAAACACTTGGCCCACATTCCTAACCATTTTCAATTGGGATCCTGAGAGATGAAACATTTTTCATTTTTTAAATTGCACGGCAATTTCTAAGCAGCAGCTCAGGGAACAGGGTAAATGAAAAATGTTGTTTGCTTCACTCGATTAGATGTACCTTGACGGAAATCTCAAGGCCAAGGCCTCTTGGACGCTGCAGCTGCCACCACACCATGGTAAACTGGATTAGGGAGGAGCCCAGGGAAAGATAGAGGCTGATTTTAATCACCAGAAAATTTAAGTGCAAGCAGAAGTAACAGCGTCCTCGGCCTGAGCAGGTGAGGGAGGTTGAAGAAAGGGGATTCATAAGCAAAAAAGAGCTGACTAAAATTGCTACGTGTATCCTGTGCGTCTCTGCCCCTCTTTACCTCAGTCGTGAGAGCCACTAAGCCCTGCCAATCTCGCTTTCCATTTAAGAAATATTTGCTTCATTATTTCCAAAGTCACAAACTGAGAACGTTCTGATATATAAGAAGCCAAAGTAAAGTGGGGCGGGGAGGGGACGGTGCTGAGTTCAAACTGGTCTTTCTTTAAGAATTCATGCTCTTTGGGACTTATGCTTGAGGATGCATTCAAGGCAAAAGAGAGCGAAGATGACTGAAGGTGAATCCTTGAAATTTTGCGTTCTTTTCGCGGATTAGCAAGCATTGTTTATACAAATAATCAAATGGGCTGTTCTGGAATAGCAAAATCTATGTAGATGAAATGAAAACACTAATTATATTTAATATAAAAAATTACTTCCTTGGCTCATTTTTAATGGATTACATATCTTCATTAATTGTGGCTTCAAAAGCATCTTCAAAAGTGGTTTATATACAATACAGTGTTCTTTTAAGCTCTTCCACTTGTGGAATAAGCATATGGTTTTTCTTAAAAAAAGTCTTATCCAGACATACCTAAGCAAAGTTCTTGATGTCTACTTTTGGTCTTAACTGACATTTGCTTAGTTTCAGGATAGAGCTGTCTTCACACCTACACTCTTGGCATTCATATATCAGTAAGTGTTGACTGTTTGGGTTAGATTCTAACTGCAGACAGCACACCTTTCTATTGATAAACATATGTCTACAAAAATCACAACTTGTCCTATAGAATCCTAGCCCCAGGCCATACAGATACACCTGAAGGGTGGAGGGCAGTGGCAGCACTGTGTGTGCGTGTGAGGTTATTGCTGTTGAACACTCCCCCGTACACTGGGTGTCTCACCAGAACTTTTACTTGTAACATCAAGTACTATTCTGGCACTCTTCGTAATATGGCAACCGTTGAGGTGCAACAAATATCTTCTGTTTATAAGGGCTGAGCGCTTATGAGATTTCAGACGTTTCAGTGAACACTGATTCAAGTATACCTGTTGGAGGGGGCAGAGGGGCAGTCACAGTATGGTCTCACATGGCTTGCTTCTTGAAGCTTGGTGGCCTTAGTCAACACTCTGCCCATTCTCCTCTTTCTACCTCAGGCTACTTCTTTTTAGTTAATGCTTAAACTTGTGTTCTCCACTGCAGCCCACATCCTCCATGGTACTGACGAATGCAGGTGCCAAGTGTCAGAAAAGTGTTGCTGCAGAAGTTATGCACTTAAGAATATGCTCAAACACCCTAACCACTGGCCTTGCCCCTGACCATGCTTACAAACAGGTTTACAAGACTTTGTGTTTCTCACAAGGCTGCTTCCCGACAATGCTGTGCTCTACCTTTGGAGGAGAACCTGAGAAACGTTTCCTTCTGAACCTGGCACGAACCACTTCTTCAATCTTTGACTGCAGATTCAGGCCCACAAATGGATGACACTGAGGATGAAGTTCAAGGAGCTAATCTTTTTTCATAATCGAAGCCCTAAAGTCTCTTATCTGGCTAGGATGTGCCAGTTTTTAGCTGCTGTGATGGAAATTATAGCTAACTGCTTTATTACATGCCATAACAATCACTGTTATACCAACACTTCTCCCTGTACCCACCTCCACGTGCACAGCTGGCCGTGAATTCCTAAATAAATTTCTAATTAAAACACACACACATGCGCACACAGAAATCCCAATCTGAAAGTCATGGCTTCCTTGCTATTGTTTTATATCCTTTGCAATGGAAGGAAGGAGTAGGGATGGGGCGTATGGGTCAAGCTCCGCTAATCAGTATCATCCCCTTGGCCACTACAATTTTTCTAGCAGAGATAGGCATGCAACCTAATCAGGTCAATGATATTTGAGAAGATCTTTGCTGCTAGCTTATGAGTATGTGGTCTCACTGCTCTGATAGAGCTTCCAAAAGCTTCCTTTTGTCCCTTTCCTTCTCCCTTCTGTATGTAGACAAGAGGACATGTAGCCCTAATTGAGCCCCGGCAGCCATCCTATTATGACTCTGAGAACAGCCAGTCTCTCTCAGAGAAAGAAAGGAAGCAGAGCAGAGAAATGAAAAGGACCTGTGTCCTGGATGAGACTGTTGAGTTGTTGAATCAAACCAACCCCAAAGTCTACCCTACCTTAAATACTCAATACACATTGGTGGTTCAAGGTGGGATTTTCTAGTATTTCAGCCCAAACATGCCCTAACCAGTATGTCGCACGTTCAGTACAAAGTTGTTATTCTTTCTGAAGGCACAAAAGCACGGGTAGGCGTGGCAAAGACTTCTCTTAAGAAGCGAAAGTACAGTTTCCATATGAATTTCAAATGGAAAAGGCGTTGTTAATTACACTGTTCACTAGAGAATCAAAGTACAACTGTGACTCTGCAAATCCTCCAGAGTAGATGTGCGGCCACAGGCTGAGCACATAAAAGCAAATGCAATGAGAAGAAATCAGGTCATTTACCTGCAAACAGTGCAACGTTGGCATGTTTGGCATCGTAAGGGCATCTGGCCATTCCACTAAATTCATCCCCAAAAGCTTCCAAAGTATCCATCTAAATGAAATAATAGGACTTGATTAAGAACAACAGAAACCAACAGTAGTAACAACAACTAATATTTACAAAGCTCTTAATTTGCTAAGTAATTCACATGCATGGCGCACATACTCCTCGAATACCCTCTGAGGTAAGTCTTTCGGTTTCAGATGACGAAGCTGAGGTTTAGAGAGATGAAGTCACTTGACTAAGATTCTACGGCTAGGAGAGTCAGAAATTCAGTCATGTCTGCTTGACTCTGAACCACTACAATAAAGAGATTCCTTTATTCCAATAAGAGTATCATTCTGAAATGCTCAAGAAGTAGCATCTTTCTCCTTGGAAAAGGAATTTCTGAGGCAGACACCAGGAAAACTTAATTCCCCTCCTTCCTCTACTCTGCATGAATTATCTGTTGAGTCATGAACTCTATAGAGAATGACTTCAGTTTTGGTTTTGTTGTGCCCGAGGAGTCCTGCCTTTGTGGATTAAATCCTGGAAGACGACGCTGGAATCCTTTCTCGGGTTACCTGATAAGAATAGTATGGTGTCAGCAAAGGTACAAAAACATGGATGCAAGCAGAGCTCAGGTAGCCTTTGTACCTACTTCAGAAACATGTCCCATCCTCAGACTGTGCAGCTGAGAAAGGCCCAGAAGCTGAGAGGCTCCCAACAGCCACAGGCTGCTGCTTGACTTCCATCTCCTACTGCCCAACCCTGGCCTTGTTCCTGTGAGCTAGAGGTTATTACTGGCGAGGGGTTATTACTGGCCTGCCTGTGAGCCCTATTTTTAAAAACTTTATTTACTTTTGCTGCGTTGGGTCTTTGTTGCTGTGTGCGGTCTTTCTCTAGTTGTGCCGAGCAGAGGCTGCTCTTTGTTGTGGTGCGCAGGCTTCTTGTGTTGCGGAGCGTGGGCTCTAGGCATACGGGCTTCAGTAGTTGTGGCATGTGGGCTCAGTAGTTGTGGCTTGTGGGCTCTAGAGTGTAGGCTCAGTAGTTGTGGCGCACGGGCTTAGTTGCTCCGCGGCATGTGGGATCTTCCCGGACCAGGGCTCGAACCTGTGTCCCCTGCGTTGGCAGGTGGATTCTTAACCACTGTGCCACCAGGGAAGCCCCTGTGAGCCCTATTTTAAAACAGGGAGATTGCATATAAAAACCTGGATTTCCTGCTTCTTTTGAACAAGTTGGAAAGTCAGTTTAGGCTGTTCTTACCCAAGTGGCAGCAGGCTATAGTTGAGTAATGGCAGCCCCTGCCATTTTCTTCAAACAGGCACGTGGTCTTTAGCACCAGGGCTCCTTCACCCATGGATTATCCTGACAACCTGATTGCTTGACTCCTGTGAGTTACCTGTCTGGCTCCATAGGCATTTGCAGGTGAGGCAGGGCCTTACTAGCTGTTCACCAAATTTCATTTCCCTTTCCTGCATATCCCACTAAACTACATTTCCCATCCTCCCTTGCAGGTCAGGTATGATCACATGACTGAGCTCTGGCCAATGGGGTGTGTGTAAGGCTCTGCACCACCTCTAGGTCTGGCCTCTAAAAACCTTGCAGAGTCCTCCCCTCTTGCTCTCTTTCTACATTCTTCCCTTAGATACAGAGGATCCAGTGGAGAATTCCAAGATCCTAAGAGATGGCAGACACAAGAGCAGAATGGAGCTGGCTTTCTGAATAACTTCCTCACAGAACAGAACCTCTCTCACTGACCCACACTTGACTGTGGTGTGAGCAGGAAATGAACCTCTGATGTTCAGCCACTAACACTGGTCAGCGGTTGGTCCACCTAGACCAATAATTAAGTGGGTTCCTACCACACCATGGATCGTCCTAGAATTTAAACCTCAGCAGCACAGAGTCCCTAGACAGATCTCCACATTATTGATGTTTTGACCCTCTCTGTAGTTCAGTCTTCTTTACGGTTTTAGGGTATTTTGTGTATCATGTGGCAGTTGCCTGGTTTGACTACGTATATGAAAATGGAAAGAAGATAAACCTAAGACAGCCGTGGTGCTGAGGAAGGATCTGTGAAAAGGCCTTTAGCACTAAATCAGGGTGCCTTGAATCAAGGTGCTTGGAGTTGCTGCCCAGGAGGAAGGAGCGAGGTTCTCACTGAGCAACCGCCAGTGTTGTCCAACACTAGCCCTTTGCCCTCAACCCACAGAAACCTCTTCAGGGATAGGACAGGCCGTTTCTATGTACAAGCACTTTGAGATCTCCCCCATCGAAGCCATCCTGTTTGTTTAAACTGTAGCCGAGAATCCTATAAAGCAGTGTGTTAAAAATGTAATTTTAGGGAAAAGATGTTCAAGTTAGACATCCTTTAAAGCAAATGTACTCTCGCCCCAGCACATTTTTATGAAAGTCTTTTCCTGATATTTTGTCCCAAGGAGAGCTTCCTGATGAACTGTGACAGACTTCGCGGTCTGTGGCAAGTATTCAAGGTGAGGCTTAGTACACAGTGATGCAACGGAAATGCTGTTATCCCAAGCAGTGCATGCTGTAATCCTGGCAATGGGGAAACGATAATATACAGTGGGGATATATGTTTTAAAATGTACCTACTTCTAAAAAAGCGGCTATAGCTATAGCTAGTCAAGGGCAGGAAGCAATGAAGAATTAATGTATTGGTTTGGGAACTTGGAAAAGCCCAGAGACAAAACAATGCCATGGTGAAATCCTCCTTCCATGAAGTAAGAACTAATCCTTGTAGCAGTCATCAGATCTTAGACTTAATAGCAGCCCCGAGTAAATTAAGTCACCGTAGGGTACAGATAATTATACTAAGAACCAGCCTGACTTGTGCGGAAGTTCAAGAGGTTTAGAGAACAGGAGGGAAAAGGTGTGGAGTGTAGTTGTAGATTTATAGTGGGCAGCCTTCAGAATTCTTCCCCAGATAATCTTATTTGGGGCTCTAATCTCTCTAATATATTCAGCTTACTTCTGTTACAAAAATTGTGTAAGTCAGGGCTTCCCTGGTGGTGCAGTGGTTGAGAGTCCGCCTGCCGATGCAGGGGACACGGGTTTGTGCCCTGGTCTGGGAAGACCCCACATGCCGCGGAGCGGCCGGGCCCGCGAGCCATGGCCGCTGAGCCTGAGCGTCTGGAGCCTGTGCTCCGCAACGGGAGAGGCCACAACAGTGAGAGGCCCGCGTACCGCAAAAAAAAAAAAAAATTGTGTAAGTCAGGGCCCGGTGCAGAAGCAAAGACCAAAATTTTGTCACTCTCCTGCTTCAGATAGTTTAACTTGACGCTTCTGCGCTCTGAGAGTTGGGTTAGTGGAAGACTGGTCATTGTTTTTGCTTTGACCCTTTGGTCCTGATCTGGAGATAACAAGCACTTAAGAGAGAGGCTGTCCATTCTCCCTGCAGCCAAATACATTATGTCTCATATCCTCAGCAAAGTCCCTCGTGCCCCGAGAGTCTAAAAACACTTGTCTGAGCAATGCCAAGGGTTCTCACTACCATTCGCCGTGCTAGGTGTATCCTGTCTGTGGTTTCTGAGAGGCCCAGCCTCCTGGAACATGTTTCAGCAGGTGTGGCTAGAACAAGGGAGAGATGAAGGCATCCCTTAGAGATGAAGCGCCCTGGGGAATAGAACATGTGCAGGAAGAAAGAGCTGGAACACTTGCAGGCCGGGCCTCACAGTGCCAAGAAAACCTGTAATTTGTCATAAAAGATAGCTTTCCAGCTAGGGAATTTGTTAGGATTTGTTAGAAGCACTGATCTTAATGAGTCCTAAACAATGACAAACAGGGATGGAATATTACGTGGTAGAATGGAAGTCCGTGCTCCAGTATACCGTTACTGGCTGAATGTTTGACTGGACTGCTGCCTCTATTACAGCCTGAATCGGCTCCTGTCATTATTTAAAATTTGGATATGACAGTATTTTTTGCATTAATTTAGATTTAAAAAAATACTGCATTGAAAAAATCATTTATCTTGATTACTGAATTTTTGGATGCCCCCCCCCCTTACATGTTGCTCCTGAGCCAGATGCCTCACTTGCCTCACCCTAATCCTGACCCTACTGGTGCCCTTTTCCAAACATAAGATGAAAGATGAGCATGAGGGTAAAACAGACCCTCCCTCCGATGTCTATGCTAAGGCAGTCTTTTAAAACTGTCAGACCCAGGCTGGTGAGCCCTCTGGTCCTGATATCAGCCCAGCATTTTTTTGCTCATTCTTCACACCCCTAAGGTTTCACTTTATGCTGGTGAAACCCAAATCTAGATATGCCCCCCATGTCTCTCCCTAAATCAAGGTTGACCCCGTCCATCTTCTTGTTGGAGATCTTTATTCATGTCCTGTAGGCCTTGCCATCCATGGTGCCAGGAGTACTGCTAACATGCAAGATGGAACACCCGTGTTCTCACCACCCCCCTCAACCTCACTGCTCTTCCTTTACTCCCTGTCCAAACTGGTGGCCGCCCCATCCGTCCACCCACCCAGGAGATAGCCTCGCAGCCGTTCTTAACTCCTGTCTCTCCTTATCCTGTGCTTCTTGTTAATTAGCAAATCCTCCTGGTTTTTGTCACCTAAGTATTTCCTGAATCTCATCTCCTCCCTTAATCCCTGAGGCCACCTCCCTCTCTAGGCTCTTTTTTGTTGTCACTGTCACCTCACAGTCCAGCACTTCAGAACCAAATGAAGTTTCTCAAGCTCAGTAGACTGTTTCTTACTCCATGCCTTTGTTCATGCTGTTCCCCTACCTGGAATGCCCTTCTCCCTTCATTTGGTAACTTCTGCTTCTTCTCTAAGACTGAGGTTAGTTAGGCATTATCTCATTCACTATTTACCCCTCAAAATTAATCGAACATCTGTTTGGAGACACTGTGTCAGGTTCTGGGCAATCACAGACGCTTGGGTTTCTCCTGGGCTGGGGTGTTCGTGTTCCATACGTGGGGACAGCAGGAGGGAACACTTGAAGACAGGAGTCGTCTACCTCCTTCTGGAAGCTTTCCCTGACTCCACATCTCAGGCTGATATAAGCACTTTTCTGTGATACTTCCATCATGCTCTGCATTATGTCACCATGGCAGCAAACCCATGGGATTGCAGTTTTCTTCTCCCTGTCTGGCTTCCCTAAGGATGGAGGCCTCCTATCTGTCTTTACAACATCAATGCCTGGTCACAGGAGAAACTCAAAATGGGTTTGCTGAATGACAGACTGTTGCAGAAAGAAGGGACAAGGAGAGACCTCAGATCATTGCCATCTCTGCTCCTTCAGCAACACCACCATCAGCTGCATCAGAACTAACTAGATTTATTAATGCTGCGAGGGTTAATTTTTTTTTTTTTTTTGGCAGTATGCGGGCCTCTCACTGTTGTGACCTCTCCCCTTGCAGAGCACAGGCTCTGGACATGCAGGCTTAGCGGCCATGGCTCACGGGTACAGCCGCTCCGCGGCATGTGGGATCTTCCCGGACCGGGGCACGAACCCGTGTCCCCTGCATCGGCAGGCGGACTCTCAACCACTGCGCCACCAGGGAAGCCCGAGGGTTAATTTTTTTCCCTTGCATAAAGGCCAAGTTAAGTAAGGCCATAGTCAAGTAAGCTGAGTGCTGAATGGAATTAACTTCCTGTGTTCTTGAAAATCTTACCTAGAGGAAAGTCTGCAGTTTCCAATGACATGCTTTTGAGATCCCTTTAAAAATAGGAATCGTTCACAATATAAGTGTGTTTTTGTGCTCAGAGAGGAGATGGTAGGGTGGGAGGGAAAAAGAGAAAGGGAGAGAGAGGAAATCCACTATGTGGTACATATGTTGGCGTTCTGAACAATAGAGAATAGGGTTTTACAGAAAGGAACTTAGCCGGGTCGGCTCTTTAAAGCTGCGTCAATCAATCCTGAACAAACAGGAAGCTAAGAAGCCTGCCCAGGATCACTCATGTGGAGCAATACATTAAGTCCAACAAGTGAGAGGAACCCAGGTGGTGTTGAATTAACCCTCTTAGGTTACTGCAGGCACAATCACAGTGAATTATGAAATACCTCCGGGCTGTGTGGTTCCAAGAGACAAGAGAGCATTTACCTTATAGTTTCTGCAGGAAGGGTTGAAGGCATTAGTTCCACAGACAAACAAAGTATCATCGTTTTTCTTTAGAAGCACTTTAATAAAGTTGTGACACTCATCCTGAAAAATAATTCAAACTTTTTGGTATCCAGTCCGTTCAGTATAGAGACCCCTTGACCGTGTACCATGATCTGCTAACAGCAAGGTTAAAATGCTGGTGGCTGGAGCGTTCCCCTGTGAAAAGTTCGAGCCCCTCCTTATGTTTACCACAAGATGATGATGAGAGTAACAACTGCTTTTTCAACAGTAAATAAGAACATGGCATAGAGTGAAAATGTGTTTATGCCTCAAAAGGAAGGCAGGCCTGGAAGTACCAGCCTCCCCATCACATTAATTCTAATGCCAGAGACTCCAGGGTCCCTTGATATATAAGGTTCCTGGCTGAAGTGTGTTTTTATGTTCTATGACCAAAGGCACAGACTGCTGTATGTCTGCGGCAGCCTTTCTGAGCTCTTCTGCAGACTCCCTGAGGGCTCTGGACCGTGAGGCGTGGGCTCCCGGAGAGGGCACTCACAAGAGTCGGGGCAGCCAGCTTGGTGTCCATAATCCCTGGTGCCCCTAGATAGTTCATGACGCATCCCTAGCAGCTGTCGTAATGTTTTATCACATGAAAAGCAAACTATTTTTGCAAATTAAAGCCTTCAATAAGTTGATGGAAGAAACAATTACTGGGGGAAAAGGGACTAGTGTGACCCATTCCCCATGACGGTCTACGGCTAGAGATAACAGTCAAGGACTTAACCCAAAGTGGCAGCTGCAGGAGAAATGAAAATTGCCTACCTTATGTTTTCCCTTCATTCTGCATGTGTCTACATCGGCCTGTCTAGATTTCCATGTCAGTTTCTGCAGTGATCAAGAAAGAAATCAATTAGAACCCAGAGGTTGTTGCATTTGATTTTAGAAGTAAGAGTTCCCTGGGGGAGACTAGAGGCTGAACATATATTTATTGAAAGCTTTCCGCACCCTTTCTCCATGATTAATTCACCATAACAACAAAAGATTAGAGGTGGAAATGTTCATTTAATTTTGAACCCCTATCTATTCATTAAACTACAAAATGATCTTCTTCTTGAGATGAAGATGAAGGAAAAAGGAAAGAAGAATAAACAACAGCGTGGTTTCTCCATGATTAATTCACCATAACAACAAAAGATTAGAGGTGGAAATGTTCATTTAATTTTGAACCCCTATCTATTCATTAAACTACAAAATGATCTTCTTCTTGAGATGAAGATGAAGGAAAAAGGAAAGAAGAATAAACAACAGCGTGGATGGACATTTCACATAAAATCTCCACATTAACTTGCTAAAGTACGCTCATTTTGATAAAATACATGTCCTTGCCCTTCTTTTTCACTTGATAAATCAGTTTCCGTGAAGCAGGCCTTTTTCTTAAAATATGGAAGTCATTTTCTTAAACATAAAGGAGACATTCACTTTAGGTTGACAAAGATTTAATTCAGGTTATACTCCTTCGCATAAACTCATGGGCTGAAGGGATCATCTACTTCTGGGGCGGATTTTATTAACTAAAATACCTCCATGTGGAGTTACAAGGGAGGCTTAAGGTTATATTTTATGTGTGTCTGAAATGGGTAATTATCAAATTCCTGAACCACAACAGTCAACTCAAACTTAGTATTGCAAGATATGGAAACATAACAGTGAAACGTTTGTACGACAAAAGTTTCCATATGAAAACTGATATTTTCCAGGACAAACATCCAATATTTTATTAAAACAATTTAGCAATTACCTAAAACTCTAAAGTGTACATGCACACATAATTGATGAATAAAATATGACGTACATAACCATTTCTGGGTACGTATTAAGCCCTAACTTACCCCCAAATTAGGACTTCACAGAATGTTCCAAATTATTATAAGCCATGTCATCTCAATCAATGCCTTTAAAATACATATTCTCTTCAAGAACTATCCTAAGGTCCTTCATTTCAGAAAGAAGGTTTGAAAACTACTTACTTTGCTACAATAAATTTCTTCTGTGTGTGAGGTGTCTATATCAACAGTATAAATATGGTCCCTATAAACAAAGAAATATTAATACAACGTCAAACACAAGAGTCAAGATCGTTCATTTTCTCCTGAATACAAGTATATATCTCATTCAAGGCAGATAAACCCACATCCATGTTATTAAAAACAAAACATGCATATGCAAGAAAAAGGGGAGGGTTCAGCCTCCAAGAGATGCCTCTGGCTGACATGCAGCATCTTCTGACAAAATGTGGCATCTTGCCACAAGGGACACCTTTTATGAAAACTTTCCAGTCGTCTCTCTCATCATAGAACTATAACATCTGTATATATGTAGTTTAGTGGGAGATGTCTGAAAGTTGAATAGGCTTCCAAACTGGAACACAGATGGGTTCGCATGCCCTTTCACATGGTATTCAACACGCTACAGTTGTTCATCAAGGGAGCTAACAAAAAGCTCATCTCCATCTCTTTTTAGACAACATATTTTCAGCCTTAGCTTTGATAATTTGAGAAGATGGAAGACGATAAAAGTAAAACTGTTTCCAGGAGCCGCTCTCTCTTTTCACACGATGATGGTCAATTAAGGTCTAAAATGTACTTGAGCTAAAGTTTACATTTCTTGCTTCTGTTTACCTTCCTGTTTTGCTGAGAATTTGGTTGACTTTATGATTTGCTGCCATTCTCCCCTTGGAAGGGGAGAAACAGAATCAGCAGCTCAGGTGTGGGGCTATATTTAAACATCCCCTTCTGTGTGAACTGAGTACAAGGGCGTTTTTGTCTGGAATTCAGAATAAACGAAAGAAAAGAACTACACTCAACTGGGGAGATGGGGGGCTAGTGAGGGAAAGCAAAACAGCTCGTTTTCCCTTGAAATAACATTGACTTTTTCTAAAATGCAGGAAGTCCTGGGGCTGGAAAATTACCCACAGCTTTAAAGCAAGACCTCAAGGCTCCAGTGCAGACTTTCAAGCCCCCTCATTACTTAAAAGAAACGGAAAGGGGAGAAGGAAAGAAAGAAAAAAGAAAGGAAGCTGCTGTCAGGATTCACTTCAATTCTTTTCCCCCCAGTTCTTTGGAAATCTGTTTGCTACTGCTTTTAGGGAAAGTACAACAGAGAAAAATGGAAATAAAAACAGGCTCTCTCCTGTGAAAATAAAAGGGGGCAAGGCAGTTGGCCTACAAAATTCCCTTGCCTGCTCCTGGACTGTGAAAGAGAGAGAGAGTGAGTGTGTGTATGTGTGTGTGTGTGTGTGTGTGTAAGGGTGGTGAGGGGGAGAAAGGGGAGCCTGTTTTGTAAATTGCTGAATTGGGAAGTTCTTCAGACTTCAATAGGGTGCCAGAATCGCCCTGCCCTTTAATTCCGAGGCAGTTTTATGGCATTCCTTTATCTCTTGTTTGACTCTATTGGTGGTGCTGTAGGTCAGGTTCATTATTGGAATGGAATTGCCTATTACTTTGGTATTAGGTTTGAGATGACTCGAGGTTTTTCCTGGCCCTGTCTCTCCTCAAAACTTTACGTAAGAGCTGAACATATGAATTGTAAACTAACAACTGATTAATATTGGCAATTCCTCAGAAAGCTCTTCGATTGCCCCCTTTTGGCATGGCCTGTTTATGATAATTAGCAGTTCAGAGATTAAACAACAAAAAAAGAAGAATTTACAAAATGGATAATAATAAAGCAGAACTGAAAAGCCTTCTTCCCATCAAGCTTCACTCAGTCCCTGGGCTCTGGATGGGACTTGGCTTCTGATTGCTGACACACATTGTCTAGAAGAATGGGGGAGCCTTTTAACTATAAAATTCTGTGAATGAAGTCTCCTTTTGGACAGTGGCAATCTTTTTCAATCTCCAAGAGATCACATTGCCCAGCAAACAGAACGACACTTGATGCTAAACCACAGACCAGGGTCAGGGGTTATTCCCCAGCACCAGTGTGTGCATCGCAGGGTTCATACCCTGCTCTCACTGAATTAAGTTATTTGAACACAAACTGACTTAATCCAAGGACTTCCTCTTCCCCCCTTCAGTGAGTACCACTGAACTGTGTTGCCATGACTTCAGCGTGGGGGAAGGATTTCACTTTAAATCGTGTTACTTGCTGCCTGAGAATGGATCTCTCGGGGCACTGTTGGGAAACCTGAAATTAAAGGGAGAGGAGGGACCCTAAATACAGCGACCACAGAAATAATTTAGGAACTTCTCCAGGGGTGTGTATTGAAGGGAAGTGGCTGCACGTAGACTGAAAACCAACATGTCAATGCTAGGCTGTTACAGATTTGACCTTTAACCAAAGACAGTCTATTTTATGGTGTTAAAAAAGTGAATGTGTTTCCTTTTTTTTTTCCTTCTCTTCTTTCTCCTTTTCTTGGGGTAGGGAGTTACGATAAAACGGTCTTGGTTTTAACAAGCTGTAATAATGGTTACTTTGAAGTCTGCATAGCACCTTGCTCCTAACTCAGGTGCCCGCCGAGACCTGCAGTTCACACCCATGCTAAATCATCAGGCACAAGCGCAGTCTGTTATAATGTTTCTTTTCCCCTAAAGACTCAGTTGCAAAGTGAGCAATTCGTAGAAGATTCTTGAGTCAACCTATTTCTCACAGATGCAATGTTTAATCATTTGTTTTGACCATCCTTTAGCTAATTGGGTACAAATGTAATCTTCCAGACTTGCTACATTTAGGAAACTAAAAATGGGATTTAAGAAGGAGCTGATAACTCTCCCAGAGAGGCGGCTACTCAGGACTCACTGGATTGCTTTTTAATGAATACCTACAATGGCCATGTTCTTGGGCAACAGCTATGAGAAGGTTATCAGCCAGGACAAATAGTACCGCTTCTACGGCTCAGTAGGCTGCGGAGTACAGGGAGTAGTGACCCAGACTCTAGAGCAAGACCATTCCAGTTCAAATCCTGCCTCTGTCATTCTGACCCAGTCATTTCACCTTTCTGTACATGGTTTCCTCCTGTAAGACATGGGTATGATAATAGTTCCATCTCATAGGTTTTTTTCCAGGATTGAATGGATTAACATTTATAAAGGACTTACAACTGTATTTGCAATTTATATAGCACATACAACCAATATGTACTACATAAGTATTTGTGAAGTAAAAATTTTAGAAAGTGCTTTGGCGTTGCTCCCTGTGACCAAATGTAGGGTACTCGTAGGATATTTTAATCCAGCCAGTGGATTTTTACTTTATGTTGTATAGCTTGTATTTTCAGGACATTTAAGTGCTTTGAAGGAATCCAGCAGTGTTGTTACTTACCTGTTTGTTGCCTGTGCTCACAGCCAAACAGGTACTACAAACATAATCTCTATTTCTCCTTCCCAGTGTAAAACGATTCATCAGGCTAGACCCAGGTTATACTTTATATTTTGAATGAGCTACACACACACCCCCAGATGGGAAATCATGTATTTTTAGAATCCCAAAGGACTTCATTAAGATAATCTAATCTAGTCTCTCATTTAACAGAGGACACTTACACAGCCAGAGAAGTTGTGGTCCAGGTGAATTAAGATTAGAGGTGAAACAAAAGCCTAATGCATGTAATTCCTGTCTGGGCAGTATTCTTACCATGCCATCCAGCCTTAAGACATGGTCTGTTTAAATGACATGTCCCTAGTGGATAAGTGTTTTCTTAACTAGATCCAAATCAAAATCTTCTAAAATGGATGGCTACTGCTAAAGTAATGATATATACTATACATTAGCTGCAAAAACACAAGATTAATATACACACACCCACACACTCATTGAACTTAAATTGATACATGTTTACACATTCAACTTAATTTAGTAACTATCAAGGAGAGAAGCACTTTACTCTGTGCTTGAGCAAATATTTGTATATATATACGATGTTCAAGATAAACAGTGGATTATTTGAGTCTAAGCTCCAAAATATGCCATTATTTCAACCCAAATCCACATAATAAAGTTAAACAGACACAGAAAATCTTGAAAGAATGACTGCTTGACAAACTTAAAGTAGACTTTAAATTAAAGAACACTCTGTTGGGGATCTTTAAAACGATGCATAGCGGGGACATTTAGGTATTAGGACCCTGGGATTTCTCTGAAGGCAAACGTGAGGAAAAGGTGGCTCACCTAGCAGCAATGTAGAGGGTTCTGTTCATGATCATGATCATCTGGATGTCCAGTCTATGCCTCTGTGTGGTGTTCCGTCCTGGCTTGTGGCCCACAAACACCGGATACTGTTTTGTATCTGTGAAAAGAGGAGATGGGGCAAGAGAGGGAAAAGGAAATGAAGCCAAGAGTTGACAGGGCAGGGAGAGGAGGGGGGCCAGCCACAAAACAAAACCATATTTAAGTCCAACCGGGCCACCATTTTCCAGTCTGTTATTTTAGGAAATGCTGTGATAGAAGAGTCCTCTTTAAGGATAATCAAGTTACAGTTTCATTTCCTGATGCTAATAAGACTGGGCTTAGATTTCTAAGTGTCACTCTTTCTGACTTGTCCTTCTTTCTGGGGGTTAAACTTGCCAGTGAACCCTTCACATGAAGGTGCTCTTTTCATCCACAGTTTTCTTTTCATCTTTAGAGTGCTAAGCCCGAGGGGCAGTCTGCCAAAGATCTTGTCTCCGGACAAAACTATTTCAAAGCAGCCTTCCCATCAATCACCACAAAGGCAATGTGGTCTGGAGGCAAGAGCCCTCATCCAGGAGCCAGAAGAAAAATACAGTCTCCACAGGCGTCCAGTTGGAATAATCTACTATTGAAGGCAGCCCCGCTAGGTTGGTTGGCATTCTAGGAACTGTGGGAAGTTCGCTCTTGAGTTAAGCAATTGGCTAATCTCACAGAAATGGGGGCTTTGACAGGACAGGGTCAAACTGAGTGTAGCCAGTCGGGTGATCTGGAATTTTCCCTGACCTGGAGAGTCAGTGAGCGTATTTCTCCTTTTCTGCAATTCCCTTTAGCTGAGAGTGGGCAATTTGTCATAATATTTGACCTTTGGAAATACCTACACCTCAAAAATCTCTCTGCCTTTAAACCTACAATCTCCAGAGCACTGGCAATCCTCCAGAGAAACTAAGGAGAAAAGAGAGATGAGTCACACTTAAAAGGCAGTTGTTTTGGGGGTGGGAGGGGTGGAAATAATGACTTGTAATCCATTCACAGATGTGTGCTCAGACCCCTACACCTTAAACCCCTGTAGCATCTGAGCATGACTCACTCTTACTAGAGAGCCTCAGTATATTTCACTCACAATCAAGCTTAGTATGGGATTGTCTTGTGCTTTTTCCTCTACTGCTCTGAAATTTCATCAACCCACTGATCAGGGAGGTTGCTAAAACAATTCATGTCTCTCTCCTATCAAAGATTTGACTGTCCACTGAAGCATGATTTTCAGCAGCACATTTGGGCCCGGGGTCTCTTCAGTACAGGGGCACCAAAGATAGAATACCTACCTCAAATGGACATAAATAAATGCTTATTCAGGTTTGGTACCTTGAGTTAGGTGGACTCTGCCACTTGAAGAATGATGGTCTCAAACTACACAGTTTGGTCCTTAGTCATACCCTGACTTTTGTTCTCAAAGCTGTCAAGGCTTGACACCTCCCCTTCATATAAAATCATTTCCTTTTACAACCTAGACTGTCCAGCAGAAAGCTGGGTAGATCTCTTTAGTATCCTAGTATTACTGTCAAATACTTTTTTAAGGTTCCTTCAGTGTTTGGAGATTATTACTGTGAAGATAGATATTTGGGTAAAATGCTTTCACTTTTACTGTGACAAAATATTTTATCTTTTGGAGAGAAGGAAAAAAAAGTAATTGTCTATTTCATCCCACACACAGGTAGAACTTTCCTCTTTTTGAAGAGGAAACTGACTTTTTCATCATGTTGCTTTCTACTCTTGACAATGAAGCAGAGATCAAAAGAAAGTTATAAGCAGTAAAAGTCAGTCTACTATGAATTCAGAATCTCTCTATCCAAATCTAGCAATGATGAAACTTCTAAGTCTAAACAAAAGTTCATTTTTGTCTCTGAAGTACTCAAAAACAGTCTTCTTTTCTGTTATCTTGTAACAATGCCTCTGTCGTAATTACTTATGAAAATGTGGAGTACTGGCAACACCCAGATGACGGTGATGTTCTCCCATAGCTGGTTTCCAGGCATGATCACAGCCTCCTTGTAGTAACTGAGACTTCATCGGAGGTATCGAGGGATGTCTCAAATCCTCACAACCACGTTTATTGGAGTTACAGAACAGTCATCCCACCAATTTTGGCTAGACTTGAATTATTTACCTCTGCCATCCACACAAGTTAAAGTGACTAACAAGTTTCCTGTTTCATGAAATGTTTAATTTGTATGTTTTGCCTGTTGACGCAGGCTCAAGTGCCCACAGAGGGAGAAAGTGAGAGTGAGAGTGAGATTGTGGATACTTACAGTTGCCATGCGAAATACTGATTGGCTCAGAATCTTCTGGGAAAGCAGCCCCAGCGAAGTGTAGCAGTGTGAAATATAGCAGCAAGGCTTCTGACCTCATAGTAGTTCAGCGGGGAGACTTTATTTCTCTACTTCACCCTGCCAAAGAGCAAAGGGATTTTTTTTTTCTTTCTTTTACAAGTCAGCTTTATTCCACTCCATAAAATGAAACGGGCTTGAAGATAAATTTTAGAGAAAGGGGCTCCAGTTTCCTGTCTCTTCCACTGTGAATTCACCGATGACAGTGTTTTGCATAAGGAGCCCGTGTCCATTACCCACTGCAGCCTCCTTCCCCATGCATCTGGGCCCTTTTGCAAAGCTTCTACCAAACAAGTAACTCAGAGCCTTAACTGCTTTGTCCTGAGTCGGTGTTAGGCCATTGTGGGTGGCTATTTCACAGTCACGAAATAGCATTCCACAAAATGTGGATGATTTAGAAAGCCTTTTTTTTTTTTTTTTTTTTAAGGTAAATACATCTTTTTTCTTCTCAGCAGGTTTATAGCAGCATGCCATCCCCAGACATGAGTTGTTTGGGCAGCCCAGAATCTTCCACAATTTTGAAGTAGTTGCCCGATATTGAAAAATTAAATATCTGATATAATGACCTAAATGCCAGTTCCCTTCAAGCACCATTCACCAACCCCCGTCCCCACTCTACTGGCCCAGTTCACTGATTTCCATTACCTGCTTGACCCCTTAGTTGAGATTTTCACTCATTTATGTAATTCTGTAGTAATTCTGTAGTGACCTTAGACATAAATAAAATCACAGAATCTACGTTTAAAAAGAAATAAATGGATCCTTTCAGACTCTGTGGAGAATGTTATAGGGAGCACCTGAAACCACATCCTGAAATAGTATTGTTGATTTTTAAACATATCTCTGTATATTTTAGTGTCAGATACTACCTTGCAATGAAACAGTAGTGAATAAAAATGCCAATATACTGTTTTACCCATCTGCATTTTCTTAAAGATGCTCTTCATGTGTAGAAAAAATTCTTCTAAATCTTAGAAGTAAAAACATTCCCATATGGGGCTGCTGGATACAGTGAAAGGAAACTCATAAGACAGTACATATTGCATAATTCTCAGGCATATTTCAAATAAGTGTTGATCTATCAGGGAAATTAATGTAAAATGGGGCTATCTTTTTATCTTAGTAAAGCCTTTGAAGTAGACTGCCAAAGGTCTTGTTTTGAGCAAAGCTATTTCACAGTAGTACATCAATCATTTAAGATTGGTGTGTAATAAAGTCAAACTTAGTAACTTAGATGTCTTTGAAAGTTAATCTGGCAAACAAACTGCTAACTTATGCTTTTTAGAACACACTTAATATGAGATACCTGTGTCTCTCTCCTTCGTTGCCAAAAAAAGCATTAACAAGTCCCGAGTGTTGCATCCCAACTGATAATTTCACAGACACAGCTGGGTCTTAATCATTTCTTCAGTCGAAAAGTGCACATTAATTAATTTGCTTTATCTTGAAAATCAAAGAGGGAGAGAGGTTGAGAGAAAAGCCTGAGCAATTCCATATCTCCATCTCTGATGTGTAGATGAAAATTAAACTTTAAATAATTACTTGTTCACAAGGGCGGTCCATAACCAAGAGACACGAACATGTATTTACAGACAGGTGAAAAGCACCAGTCCATTCATTCATTTGCTAGTTCTTCCTATTCTGGAGAATCTAAAACCAAAGGGAAGAAGCTCTGTGGTGCCCTGATTTTGCTTGTCGTAGCTTCTGTTCAGTGTAACATTAAAGGCGAGAAATCAGTCACAAGAGCAAGTAAAACATTTTTTTTAAAAAAAAAAGAGTAAAACATAAACCAGCCACCAGTCAGAAAGTATACGGGGAAGAGGAAGTGGCAACATTTACCGAGGGCTCAAGAGCAGTATTATAGTATTATACAGAAGCCTATTACCTCAGAGAGTTTGCAGCACGCCGTGGAAGAATAATGGAGACTCAAAAGGCTGATCCTCATTCCGTTAGAAATCTTTGGGAATACAGGTATACTTTTAAAGATTCATTTTTCTTGACATGACAAAGGAGTCTGTATCCTCCCATAACTGCATTCATCTTTGTACAGATGTCCTAAAGCTAACGAGACAGAGTCCTGCTATTTTAGTCTGTCTCCCAGTTTTAATTTTTTCCATCTTAAGATTGCATGGATTGATGCAACATTCTCAACCCAACCCAGAAGCTGGCAGGAAGAGCAATGCATGCATAAGAAATCTGTTATGCAATCCAATGGCTTTTTTTCAATCCTCATCCTAGCCAGGATCATGGCTAAGATGGGTTATTTAAATATCTCCAGGTTTACAGAAGGGCTCTCTGCCAGGAAAAATATCTGTTTTATGTGTCTTCCTGTCATCGTATCATCAGGTTGTTAACATGTACATCATGTGGGTGAAAGTGTTCTGGCAGTCCCGGTTCATCTTGGCCATTCCATACGAACGCTTTCTAATTTTCTTCAGCTGAGGTTTTGATGTATTATTCCCTTCCTACACAACTTTGGGCTCTAACCCTTGTAAATATGTAGACAGTATATTTTCCTGTTGAAATGATTACTTTGTGGCGAGATCCCAATCAATCACATTGTCATTTTCCATCCTGCTGAACAGGGGCTGAGTCTCCCTGCTAAGACCTTAGCACGCAGACGTGCGCTAGCCCAGCAGAACAAAAACAAACAAGAACTTTCCACTGCGTTCAAAATCTGGAGCTAGCTGGGCTGCCGCTACGAGGTTGTTGAAGCGATCTTGAAACTTTGTAAAGCGGTACCCACATATAGCACAGTTATAGGCATCTGCAGACACTTGTCGATTTCTCTCTTTGTGACTGTGCTTGTAGAGGCTAAAAATGACTGAGACTTAATCAGCTACCCAGAAAATTAGATCATGGGAAGACTGTCAACATGAGGATTCTAAACAAAAACGTTTACTTCAAAAAGAAGCTCATTATGCCTGAATTGTCCATCTAAATTGTTTCAGCCTCCCATAACTCTTAGCCTGAGGAGAAATGACCTCTGTAAAATACACCATCACTAAAAAGTGATATGCCTATTCTTCTCCACCCCAGAAAATTCACTGGAAAACCTTAAGGACAGGCAGGTGAGGTTAATGGGTAAAAAAGGCTTCCTAAGACAATGGTGGGAATGTTTCCACTGGGGGAGGGCCTGCCCCTCTACTCTGGGCACCTGCTGTTCAGCTCTGAAGTGCAGGCCCTATGCAGTGTTGGCCCGCAAAGCCAGATCTCTGATTTTTATTTTTATTTCTTAAGAAGCCAGAAATCTGGAGTTGTATGTTAAACCTCCTATTTTTTTTTCTTTTCTCTAAATGTTGGCACCTAACTTAGTTTTTTCTTCTCTGTGAGTCACCTTTGGCCAAGTCCTACCAGTTTGTGAGCCCAAGTACAATTTTCTGGGGCAGGATTTGGGGAGTAGTGGGCAGAGGATTAGAACTAGTATTGGGGAAGTGTGAGGCATTCTCTGGCCAGGTGGGCTTGTCATGGCTTCTCGGTAGTAGTGGCTCTTGTGAAATTAACCTGATTAATCAGAAGTAAGATGTGGCCATTTGTGACCTGATTATCTGACTTCATAATCATTTCTGGCTCTCGTGACATCCCCTTTGCTTTATGCTCTGCTGACACAATGACTTCTTCTTTTTTTTTTTTTTCATTTCTTTTTAGCTGTGTTGGGTCTTTGCTGCTGCGCGCAGGCTTTCTCTAGTTGTGGTGAGTGGGGACTACTCTTCATTGCAGTGCGCGGGCTTCTCATTGCCGTGGCTTCCCTTCTTGCGGAGCGCAGGTTCTAGGTGCGCGGGCTTCAGTAGTTGTGGCATGCAGGCTTCAGTAGTTGTGGCTCGCGGGCTCTAGAGCACAGGCTCAGTAGTTGTGGCGCATGGGCTTAGTTTCTCTGCGGCATGTGGGATCTTCCCGGACCAGGGCTCGAACCTGTGTCTCCTGCATTGGCAGGCAGATTCTTAACCACTGAGCAACCAGGGAAGTCCCGGACACAATGACTTCTATACTACGACAAGGGTATGAGGGGTAGATAGAAGTCCCAGTTATTGTCTGTACACACGAGTGAATGAACATTGCTTGTTTTAAAGACCCAGTTGGGCCTGCCCCACATACCCTCTGTGTGTCCAACTGCAGCAGACAATGCATCAGTGTACTTGCACTTGGACTTGGCTGTACGGATATAGCTTGTATCTGATTTGGTACAACCATTCTTCCAGAATATTGGTATCCAATGAACATTTTAATAGTAAGTGGTAATGATGAGAAAAATAATTTATCTGGAAACTTGCAAAGGCAAAGTGCTCTTGATGGTAACTCTAAGTGTGGCCTAGAAATGGAGACGGAATCATGGTAGCGGCGCTTCTCTTTTTCTGTGGGGAAAATTATTTGCTGCCATGCTTCTTTTAAAAAGCACATTTTCTACTGACATAATAGGAAGTTTCAAAGATAATCATTAATTCATGCCGTCATTAATAGATGGAAGGTGTGACCCTGGGTCAGTCTCGTAGCTGCACTGGCTCCTAGCATCCTCACCAGTAAAATGAAAGGATATAAAATATAATGGCCTATCAAACTCCTCTGGACTCTGAGACTGTACAATTCTAGGCGATTCTGCCCTAGTGAAGAAAGGATTGGGTACCAGATGGTGATTCAGGAGGATAGTACATGGAGTGACCCTGAGCTCGGACACTGCAAGGCCACGGACACCTTCTGGAGGTGTGGGGCTGGGACGGGAGGAGTAGGCATCGACGCAGGGTGGGGTACTGGAGCTCGAGACAGCGGGAGATGCGGTTGGGCTCTGGTGGCGGTTCTGTCCGCCACCCTCTGAGATGATGGCAGGGCGGGGGCAGGACAAGCTCTGTGCACTTGGGCAGTGATCTTTCCAAAGAGAACAGGGCTGGGTTTTTTCTGTACCCTTTCCTGGTTGCCCCTAAACTGCATGTGGTTTGGAAACTCAAGGAGCCATCAGTGTGTCACTGTGTGGTACTGCGTGTGGCAAACAGGAGGGATGGAACAGGTTCTCTTCAACTTTGCTCTTGGGGGACTGCAATAGGCAGAGCACACAAGTTGTAGGAAGTTAGTCAGGCTGGAGCAAAGAACTGTGACTCTGTCTAGTTTCAACATCAGGACAAAGTTCAAGTCCATTAAGTAGTTCCACCCTGGCCAAAGAGAACCACCGTTATTACCGCTGAATCATATTCGGAGTTTAGTCGGGTTTTACGCTAAGATAACGTTTTCATTTTTATTGCTCCAGCCTTCTGACCTCATCCATCATCATCTTTGTTTTCACAACGGGAGTATCTTTAAAAATCTGACTTGAAACTGGCGTAAAAGCTTTTCCGAGAAATCAAACGATCGCTAATCGTACAGGGAGGCAGCGGGAGCAGAGGGTAAAAACACAGGATTTGAATGCCTCTGCTCCACTTATTAGCTGGGACCTCTGGCAAGATGCGGAAGATCTCTGAGCCTCAGTTTCCTCAACTTCAGAGTGGGGAAAAATAGCGTCTCAAGATTAGCTGTGAGATACTGCACGTAAAAATGGTAGTCCTCCATAAATGTCTGTTTATTCTTCAGTTGAGATACTAAAAATTGCCTTATTTGAATAGTTTCTCTTGGAATTCCTTAAATTCTCAGAGTAGCAGCTGGGGTTCTGTGTCTTCAGCAGGAGAAGCAGCTCTCTTCTTCTTCTCCTTGCCGGCCCCTAAGCTTCCCAGCTCTGGAGGTGGGTGTCTGGGAGAGGCAGGAGAGTCTGTCTCAGGATGGCACAGCTCGTGTTGTGTGATTTAAAAAAAATGTGAATCACAGCACTCGCACAGGTGCAGAGGAAAAGATCAGTGTGGACGTCGGTGAAAGGGTGGGGTGGAAGTGAAAGTTTACTGAGCACCTTCTACGTATGACGTACACATGCGTGTTATTTTATTTAAATATGACAGCCATCCAGAGAGACAGGCCTTATCCTCTCCATTGTGCACACAAGGAAACTGAGGCTCACAGAGGTTAAGTAACATGTCCAGTCAATATCTATAGCCCATCAGTAAAAACAGAAGGCCAGGTTGCCAAGCCAGGGCTATGTGATGCCACAGTTGATGTCCTTCCCAGAATGTCAGGGAAAGGGGAACAGAAGGAAGGCTGGGAAGAGAGAGAGGCTGGCATAAATGGAAACTGCACTTAAGATCATAGTTGAGTATAGGTTGATGCATCTATGCTTCCGTGGACAGAGTGGCTGAAGGTCCCTAATGGCTTCAGTAATAATAAATCTATTAAAGGAGTGCATAGTCGCTTGCAAATGTGTAGGCATGCGAAGGCTCATTCCACTTGGTGGCCCTGCGATTGCAGGCTTAAGGTGACAGAAAGATGCAAATGCTTTTCAACCACGGTTTTAGGAGGAATTGATGATCTCGTGACACCACCGGGTTAAGTGGAACCACGTGCCTGCTTGCAGCCCCCTCAAGAGTGATGTTTTAAAATAAATACACCAAAGAGAACAACGTCTGTTATGAAGGATAAAATCAAAGTTGCCTGTTTCAGGAGCTGAGAGGATAAACAGATTTGGGTACCTCTCAAATCCGAGTAGGGAACCTCTGCCCAGAGAGAGGTGGGACAGCAGATGTTGGTGCAGAAAACCCAGCTTGCTGAATGCTGAAGACGGCTGGTTATTCCTGCACCAGAGGGACAGTTCAGGAATCAAGGAGTGTTTCAACAGCAGGTTTCCTTCGCTGGCCTGGACTGCCCTGTTTCAAGGGCTGCAGCATTACGAGGATGCTACTGTCCACGGCAAGCACGGCCAGGCCACAGAAGGACTCCTCCCAGATGGAGTTAGGAACAACTTGGGCCCGTTGATCCTGGTTGAAATGTCCACTGTACCCAGTCTTCAGGGGTCACGCTGGCCACCTGTTTGGTGACACTGCATTAAGGTATAAGTTTTATGCAAATGAGAAAAACAGCTCTAGCCTTTTAATAAAACATTTGATCTTTATCTTCTCCTCAGCCATTAACAGAGACATGAAAGCTCCCATTTCAGAGGAAAGGGAAATGCCACAGACCTAACTCCAACACATTTTGGAGAAGGATGATGGCATTCAGTGGAGTATAATAATAAATATCGACTGTGTATATAGATGTTCCAATTTGATCTGAAACCACTGTCACAAAGGAGAGAGAAAACAGCTGTGAATTCAGAAGTCTTTTTAGAAAAAAATTTTCTTTTTTAGGAAAATAAAAGTTGGTTGTAAACCTATGATCTTTTGAGGAGAGAAGGCGAGTCTTGTCTTTCAGGTGATCCTTTGTTATGATCGTTTTCTTTCTTCCTACCAATGCTCTCCCTATCCCGTAAATGCTTGAGACAGTGCATTTAAGGCACTTTGCTTGGATGTTTCAGGTACAGTCTCATGACTCATTAGGGCTCTGCAGTTCTAGGCGTGATCTCAGCAATCTGTGCAGAATATCCTGTGGAAAACCACCTTGATCTCAAAAAGCTGCCACAGTCGCCAGCATGTTTACCCATGTCACACCTCAGCTTTTTGCCATCTCCATCTTTCTCAACTTTTACAATAGCGCTGACCTTAAACATATGCTCCAGAGACAGAAACAAATACCCGCTTTGTTCTGCTGTTAAGGAAACTGAGGCCCTGAGAAGTGAGATCATTTGCCAAATGTGGTGCAGCTCAAAAGTGGCCAAGCTGAGCCGCCACTGAGGACTCCTGGCTCCAGCACCGAGCTCTGTCCCTACATTACGCAGCTTTCAGAAAGGAAGCCAAGACTCATTCATTTCTCCTTGGCTTGCTGCCTGGTGTTCATTACTTCCATCGCTTGCTTTCCCTCTCACTGATTCCCTGCTTTCTGCTGGGAGCCAGGCTCCTGTGCTAGGTGCTGAGACAGAGATGGAAAAAATAGATCCCTTACCCTCTAGGACCTTGCTGTTTAGTAGGTGGGCCTGACAGTTCCAGATCATTGACCAAAAATAGAACACACAAACAATAATTTTTCCAAAAGAAATGAAAGTTCTGTTGGGGAGAATACTATCTGGAGGGTGAACGTGTTGCAGAGGGACGCAGGTGGGAAGCTCAGCGAAGGCCTCTGTTTGGAGGAAGCCTTGGCAGGTTGCGGGATTGTTCACTGAGGACTGGGGCGGTTAGAGGAGAGGCAGCTGGGGGGACATATCGGGTAGAAGGACCAGATCTGGAGAGCAGGGCATTGAAACGGACAACTCCATGCTGCTTGGACTTCAGACACTTTCAAACTGGACCATTTCCCTCTTTGATTAAGGAGTTTCAAATATTTGTCTCAAGTAATGGATGGATGTTTTTTCACTTCACTCAAAGTGTGGTTTAAAGAATATAACTCAGAATAAAGATGGTATCTGATGACTTTTTTCTTCTAAGAATATGACAGAAGAAGAAGTAGTAGTGTAGGGAGGAGAAGTCTGAGGTAACAGCTGGGAATATTGGTATTTATTCTTTGAGTTATTGTCACATTATTCTCCCTAGCTTTCTGTACATTTGTAATTTCATTAAAGATCAAAGAGGGCAAACATAATATGCCTAAACTGAAGGCACTTCTTACCAGCCCTTAGAAAGTTACTTGCAGAGCAACTTTTAAGGGAACAAACTAGGGATATTAGCGACTGGAGTTTTCCATGAACCTTTGTCAAAATCCTGAGCTGGTTTAAACCGAAGCAGAGCAATGGCTGCCCTTTGCCAAGATGACTCCCCCTCGTAATTTCTCCTCTGTTTGCTGTCAGTGTGGTTTACAGAAAACAGAATCTCCCAGCCGTATCTCTCAGGTTCAGGTGGCTACGGCAGTCTCCCAGCCATATCTCTCAGGCTCAGGTGGCTGACCCTTCCTGGTTTTGAAGGGGAGGTCAACTTCAGACATGACTTGGAGAGAATTAAAAACAACCTGCACGTGTCTCCTGAATAACAGTCCCAAATAACAGTATCACCAAGCATGGATGATTGAAACTTTAACAGAACGCTACAAATTCTTACTGCTTTTTTGGTAAAAAGTCTCAAGATCAGGGAGTGAAAAACATTTCCTTGAGCTAAACTTTTTGAATCCGTTTCTCTGGTGTTTACTGCATGCCATCTTTCACTGTATTGCTTGTCTTTCTCTGTGACCTCTGATGCTCTCCCAGTACCTTGAAAGCCAAAAATAGACTTTATAGTTGACTACAAGCTTCTGATTGTATATAGAGAGAGACATAATATCATTTCAGGATCTGTTCCATAACAAAGCATGATACTGCTGACTGGTACTTATCACCAGCAGAAGATCTACAAACACAGTGGACTATCTGTATGTTTCTGTATGTCTAGACACATCCAGAACAGAAATGAGATGGAACTACTGTCTCTTGAATTTCCACAATTTTCTTATATTCTTTAGGAAATTCATTTCATTTATTGAAAGGAAAAAAAAGTCCACTTTGTGTCCCAGTAAACTGCTGGGAAACTGCAAAGGCATACATTTAAACCTATTTCAGTTTATTATTGCATCTGGTGGATAGCACTACATCTTTCTGGAATTAATGATTTCTTTATTGGCTTTGTTCATGTTCTCTACACATAAAATGGACTCATTAGTCTGGCTTGATTTACTTAGAGCAGTATCAGTTTGAATTGGGGTGGAGAAAGCACTATTTACTAGTTACCCATTCCCTAAAGTGTTCATTTGTTTTTAGTGTGAAATCTTACCCTCGAAATTACTAGCTATTTCCAAACATCCTGAAAATATGCTTCCTTAAGGCCAATGAGAGTAAGCTCCGGGAAATTATGGGTTTGTTTAAATATCTCTACCGCTTGGTGACTTGATTCCACACACAGGTGACTTAAAGGTCACTGCACAGAAACATTTGAACCCCATCCACTGAGATGAAGGTGGTCAGCACACAGGTGAACTATTTTGGTGGTAGTAGCTGTTTTTTTGTTTTTTGTTTTTTTTTAATTTTATTTATTTATTTATTTATGGCTGTGTTGGGTCTTCGTTTCTGTGCGAGGGCTTTCTCTAGTTGCGGCAAGCGGGGGCCACTCTTCATCGCGGTGCGCGGGCCTCTGACTATCGTGGCCTCTCTTGTTGCAGAGCACAGGCTCCAGACGCGCAGGCTCAGTAATCGTGGCTCACGGACCTAGTTGCTCCGCGGCATGTGGGATCCTCCCAGAGCAGGGCTCGAACCCGTGTCCCCTGCATTGGCAGGTAGATTCTCAACCACTGCGCCACCAGGGAAGCCCAGTAGCTGTTTTTTAAAATGCCTCACTTCTCCTTTAGTTTAAAGAAAAACAAGCAAGTTGCTGTCTGAAATACAGGTACACAATCCCTCATTTGCAATTAAAAACGAGAACAACCCCCCGCCCCACCCCGAAAACCAAGAGTTTTTTCCTATTCAATGGGCAACAGAACTTGACCTACAGTGGCATGACACTTTATCCCTCTTAGGATAAATATTTGTACATTTCACTGCAAAAACATTAATGGGTTTGATTACTGGATGTTGCCCACGCTGGGAGATATGTCCCATGTTACCTTTCTAAAATCTGAAAAATTTTAAATTCTGAAGCGCATCTGTTCGAAAGGTTTTGAAAAAGAGACTTGTCCCTGAAGAGATTAAAAAACAAGGATAAAAAACAAACGAGGGAAAAGGAGATCCGTTAGAGCAGAATCCCCAACACTGGTTTTGCTAAGCCCAGCAGCTCTCTAATTACCCTTGGTGTATCGTGAGATTCTCACAGAATTAAAAAAATGTAATCTGATTTCATTAAAAAATACGTATATCCTATTATACTTCGCTTGCAAGAATAATTCGGAGATTAGGAACTGCAGACAGAGCCATCTAGCCTTAATTTTCTCTATTCTGTGCTCATAGTGACAGGCTCCCAGGCTCGGAAACCATTCAAGGGACTGATAGGTGCAGGCTTCCCCAAGATGAGCGATGCTCACAAGGTAGAGGTGATCTTGGTAGAGAGGGTCTCCAGGGCTCCCGTGAGTGAGCGATGACGTCCAGCAGTAGCAGAAGGTGACAGCCTCACCAGGCGCAGCAGCCCTCGCCTGGGTGAGGGTTTTCCTCCCACCGAACAGCCAGCTACAGGCAGTTCAGCACTCCTTCCTCTCTCTGGGTTAAATGGATAAGACTTCACCAGGCTTTTTTGTGCAGTTGGTGGTGGTTTCTCCAAAGGAATGTCCATAAGGTCTGCAGCCTGTACTCTCTCTCGCCCATGGAATGACCCTGGTAATGGCTTTCTCCAGTCGCTATAATCAGAGGGAACTGCGGGCTGGCAGTGTCAGCCCTTTGCTTTGTTATATGTACCTGCCTTTAATTTTCAGTCACCTGCAATTTTCTTTCCATGGAGAACACCAGTAGGTTGAAGGATTAAGTAATACTGTGAAGAATCTGAATTTCAAGAATATTTCGGGAGGACAGCTATTACCTTGGGCGGGTGGGGTGGCTGAGGAGGAGGGCATACTCTCTTCCCTTCCTGTCTGAGGGGCTCTTCCACAAACGGTCCCCCTCCTTTCTTCCTCACTAAAGGGGTAGCGGGCATCAGGCACGATGGTCATCAGTCCTAACTCTGGGATAAAATGGAGGCAAATGGTTAATAGCAGATAACCTGGACACCAGGTTAATCGCTGCAGTCTAGATTATCTGGAGGGAAGACAGCACATGGCCGTCAGCAATTAGCCTCCGAATCTAAAAATAAATAAATAAATAAACCACCATTCCTGTAATTAATAGCACGGCAGACGATCAGTATAATTACCATTTCTGTGAGACAGTCCAGAATCAGGAGGAAAAGTGAAATTATTCAATAAGCTTGAGTGTGACAGGCAGAAACCAAATTAAAGTGCTGGGGTTAGACAAAGGGGACACGATAAATCAGAGAGAAAGTGAGTGTGTGACCTGTGCCCAGCCCAGCAGGCGTGCCTGGGCAGCTGTCACCCCAGGAGCCCTGCAGGCACAGGCTCACCTTTCCGGGGAGGAAGTGGAGGTGCAGGAAGTGCATAAATGGCTCTGAAAGCTCATCGCCTGGTTACTGGAAAGCACAGAGGTCCATCTGGGTCACCCAGGCTTTCACTGGTGAGGATTCTCAAGGGCTGAGCCGTGAGATGGAAAAAACACAGCTGTGGAACACATGGAGAGGGGATAATACGGGAACTTCTTCCTGAAGGGGAGATCGCCCCGCTTCACTCTGAATAACTAAAAGACTATGGCAGAATTATGTTCTACTCAAGTAGCAATATTCTTCCTGTGCAGTTCACAGAGCCTTCACCTCTCCAAAGAGTAAAAACAGAAAAGTCATTCTGAAGTGTTAGGCAAGAATAGGCAGACGTGCTCCTCGAATATCTGTTTGATAATCAGTCCTGGGCTTCCCTGCTGGCGCAGTGGTTGGGAGTCCGCCTGCCGATGCAGGGGACGCGGGTTTGTGCCCCGGTCCGGGAAGATCCCACATGCCGCGGAGCGGCTGCGCCTGTGAGCCATGACCACTGAGCCTGCGCGTCTGGAGCCTGTGCTCCGCAGCGGGAGAGGCCACAATAGTGAGAGGCCCGTGTACCGCAAAAAAAAAAAAAAAAAAATCAGTCCTTTCCAGCACCACTAAAATGAGTAAACAAGGCTGAGTCTCCCCCAGAATCTTCAGTGAGGAGGGAGCATGGTGCTACAGGGCACGAGGGCAAGATAACCCCCACTGGGGCACTGCTTCCCCATCTGCAAGTGAGGGACTTACGGATGCCTCCTCCTCCCTCACACAGAAGGTGTATTTGAAGGTTGAGAGTCGTTATTAGTAATTTTTCCATGTTTTGCAAGTACTTTAACTCCAAGGGAGCATTCCTTTTGTGCATCACGGATAATTTCTTTAATGTTTCGGGAGTTACCAGTAAGAACATGAGACGCAAGAAAATATCTTACAAGTGTGTAGGCGCTGAAAGTAAAGTAAGAAACTGCCTTTGTTGATGGTTCACCTTGACTCATTCACTCATCTGTTCATTCACTCAAGAGTCTGATGTGAGCCAGCAAAGCACTGTGCTGGGACAGTGGGGGAGACCCAGGTCATGGGTCGGTCTTGGGGTTCTGCCTTTGAGGAGCCCCCAGACTGCTATAGGAAATAGTACAGGAGCAGCTCTAACAAAGTGTTTATAGAAAGCATGTGAAGAAATAGGAGAGGGCTTCCCTGTTGGCGCAGTGGTTGAGAATCCGCCTGCCGATGCAGGGGACACAGGTTCGAGCCCCGGTCCGGGAGGATCCCACATGCCGCGGAGCGGCTGGGCCCGTGAGCCATGGCCGCTGAGCCTGCGTGTCCGGAGCCTGTGCTCCGCAACAGGAGAGGCCACAACAGTGAGAGGCCCGCGTACGGCAAAAAAAAAAAAAAAAAAAAAAAAAAAAAAAAAAAAAAAGAAATACGAGAGTTCCTAGGACTGAGAGAGAACATCCTGGCATTGATTCTACAACCCAAACACCTGTCAAACCTCTCCTCTTCTCTACATGCTGCCTGTGATCATCTGACCCTCCATCAGCTCCTGCCTGGACTACTACAGTAGCTTCCTCATTAATCTCTCTACTTCCACGTGGCCCTCCATCCATTTACTGTCCGTGCAGCAACTGATGGTCTTTTAAAAACGTAGATCAGGTCATGGCCTCCCCTGCATAAAACTCTCTAGTGATTTCTTATTACATTTACAACACAGTTGAAACCCTCTATCCTGGGTGCAAAGGGCTTCACCTACCTCCCTGACCCTATCTTGTTCCATCCCACCATTGCCCACTCTGCTCCAGCCTGTCAGCTTGGGTTTCCTCCAACACACAGCTCTCATTCCTGCCTTAGGGACTTGCCCCTCCCTCCTCGCGGAATGATCTTTCCCCACCCCGATCTTCACGTAGTGGGCCCACTTCTGTCCTTCAGAACTCACTTAAAATGCCACATCCTCGAACAGGCCTTCCCTGACCCTGAAAAGAGCCCAGTGCCTTTTCTTTCATCACTTTATTCTAAATTTCTGGGATGGATTTGCCCCTACTTGGTGTTTCTTCATTTATATTCTTATTTGTTTTTGTCTGTCCCTCCACTCCATTAGGAATATAAGCTTTGTACGGGCAAGTTTGTCTTGTTAATCATTGCATCTCCACGTTCTGGAACAGTGAACTTCCAGCAAATATTCACTGAATAATGAATAAATGTTAATCCAAGGAAGAGCATCAGAACAATTTCTGACAAATCAGTGTTAAAAGCAAAGAAAAGTGGAGATGCAAGGGGCAAGGATAGGTATTTTCAGATATCTGAAGAAAAACCTGGAAGACAGTTACGAGGGTAGCACTAAGATCAATGGGCAGAAATTATGAGGAGATAATTTCTGCTCAAAATAAGGAGGACCTTTCTAGTAGTCCCAGTAACACAAACCTGGACTGGCCCCCGTAAGGGGCCGGGAGGCCAGAGGAGGGCTTGGGTGGAAGGAGTGTCGTCCACGGGAGGCAGACATCGGGTGTGGGGCTAGACTAGACAGCATTTAAGGTCCCAGTGGAGAGCCTGATTGCCTACGATTCTTGGATCTTCTGATGAGCCCTCCCCCCACGTCCTGAGGAAGCACTGCTTAGAGCGGGAAACCACAGATGGTCCAGCAAAATCCTGCTGGTGACTCAGTCTCTTTAGATGAAATAATGTACCTGCAGTCAAAGGATCGAAGAGGAAGTCCTTGGGCTTTGGCTAGGCCTCATTCATTCAAGATCCCAGTTTGACCAGCCTGTAGAGGCTCTAGGTCAGTAGCCAAAAAAGTACATGCAAGGAGAGAGATGGTCATAACCTGCTGAGCATTACTGGCAATAATCAGAGGCCTTCTGGGTTGGGAGCATACCGTGTCCATACTGCCCTGCCTCTTCCCGTCTCTGCAAGGCTTACAGAAGGTCTTGAAGTGTGGGATACAGAGTTAAGCTCTGGTGTGTGGCCTTCCTGGGGATGCATGTCATCCACTGGCTTGTTACTAAGGCTCAATTGCCAATGACATACAGACCCCAGGAGATGATTTAACTCCACTCTTGTCTCATATCCCTTACCAGTGACTCATAACTTTCTCCCGACACCAGAGCAGCTGGGCCAGCCAGCCGGAGAGAAGACGTACAGATGTTGCTGGCTGGAGTTGGAGAGGGCTATGGGCCTCTCATCTGCAATCAGCGCAGAACGCTTCAGTGGGGTGCAGAGTGGGGTTGAAGACAAGATGTGGGTGCGGATGTCAGCTCTGTCATGGACCGTCTCTCATCCTTCCACACATCCGTGTCTTCAAGCAGAAAACACTGCAGTTCCTCTTTTTCTGCAACTCAGAGAAGTTTTATTTCTTTGGGGAATATGAGACCCTTAAGCCAATCCATCTGGAGAAGGTATGCGAGATAGTACACTGGCCAGAACGTACCACCCACCCAGATGTGTGGGCTTAAAACAGATCTCAAATTAGAGAATTGTGAAAGGATGAGAAGACAAATGAGCGGGTGGAGGTGGGGGGCAAGGAAGAGATGATCTTTGTTTCTGAGAAAAGGATGTAGAACAAAGACATTCAATTAGATCTGTTGATTATACACCAGAAAAATGAAATATATACGTGTGAAATTCGCATTAGAAATGGCTTGCTCAGACAACATTTTGTACACTGAAGGCACTTGATAAATATTGGTTGATGTTGATCCAAGTGGCTTCGAGTATTTTTAAATACCAGTGCATTGAGTTCTACAGTGATTTGAAAAGAGGCAGATTTTTAAATGAAAATTGAAACACAAGTCAGGACTGACTGACTTTTTTGAATTGTGAACGTTTCAGTTCTGTTACATATGCAACTACTAATAGTGGCTGTCTCTGAGGGAGAAGGACTGGAGGTCAGATGTGGGAGAGAAACTCACTTTTTATGCTGTACCCTTTTATGTTTTTTGGAATTTTTTTCTTATGTATGTGTTTCATTTTTGGAACGAAACAAGTTATTTTTTTAAATCTGTGTCTCCAGAGGCAGACCCGGAACGCAGGCCTGCTGCTACCTGCCAATTCCCACAGTTTTTCCCAGGTTCCCGTCCCCTCACAGTATGCTCAGCCAGTGGTCATATGCTGCAATACAGGATGAGGGTGAGGGACGTTTATAGGCATTGTAGTGTCAGTAGTGGTAACTTCATCTGTGACCCAGATGGAGATACACGGTGGCTGGTAGTTTTCACAACACCATAAACCCGCCTGTGTACCATACGAGTGGCTGCCTAATTTATTAGCTTTCAAATAAAAATGTAACCAACTCAGAAAAGCAGGACATAATGAAGTCAAATACAAAGAATCAGATGAGCTCAAAGCAAAACCCCTTCATATTTAAAATTTTATTTTCCATAAGGAAGAGTACAGGGCTGTGTATGGGAACTTACTTTTCCTCCCCTTGCACGTTCATATCTGGGCAGGCTCCTGCCCCCATGTTCTTTGGCACCATTGCCCTTTCTTGGCGTTCATGTCCCATGGCAAAGGAAGGCCAAAGGCTGCTTCTGAAGCATGCCCAAAGGATGCCCAACTTTTTAGAAGTGGAATGAGTGTTCTCTTCTGGGAATGGTCACCTTAGTCTCTCCCAGAATGACTTCTCCCAGAGAACAGAGGTCACTGACTAGAGAAAGAAGGAGACTTCATCAGAAGAGTGATGAGGGCTGAGTGGAGAGGTACCCACTGTACTGGGATATGATGGATGAAAAGTGTCCTTCACCCTTATCCCAGCACCCCTCTCTGGGGAGTGAGGTTTACTCAACAAACACTGAGCTAGGTGCTGAGATGGGGGCAAAGGCTTGTTTCTTCCTTCCTTGGTTTCCCTTCTCCCGAGAGCCTATTTCAACCACTGTGAAGTTGCTTCTCCTGTTGGGTGGGTCACATTACGCTCCTCTTCTTGGGGCTCTAGGTTTCTCACTGGGGTGGGAGACAGTAGTTTCTGATTTGAATTTCAACTCCAACTTGAACCTTGGAGGCAAGTGCTACCTATTGGAACATGCATGTTCTCTTTTCCACACTCCACCAGTACCTGCCGCCCTGTCTGTAGCTAAATGCGAAAATGGACCATACTGTGGCCATAAACCACTGGTTTCCAAACTTGCCTACACATTGGAGTCACCTGGAGAGCGTCAAACGTTAAGGATGCCCGTGTCCCACACGCAGAGATTGTGACTGAATTGGCCTGGGGGTGTGACGTGTGCTTTGGAAATTTTAGTAGATTCCCCAGGTGATTCAAGTGAGCAGACAAGTTTGGGAACCGCTGATGTAAACACAAATGGTATCCAAATTACAATCCTTGTCCCTTTCATTCCAATGCCTTCAGCTACAGCCAGGGATAATTAATCATGATTCAAAAAACTTGCATTTGTGCCAGGCACATGGAGTGGCTTTTAAAATATCCAAGTTTATTTTGTGCCCACCACCCTCATGCCAAACCACTAGCAAAATATAATTTAATCCATTAAAAGTTACAGGGAGCCCTGCAGAAACTTCTTTTCCAGCATGGGGCCTGCAAAGTATTTTTAATGTAAACACAGACAATAGGTATGTTCTCTCTTATAACAGAGTTGAAATAAAGCAGATCTAATTAACCCACTCAGATGATATGGAGTGGAGGCCATGTGAACACTGCCTTAGGAAGCCTGTCTTGCAGCCTTATCAGAATGGCTTTTCTCTTCACCAGTGCCCTGGTAACCTGGGAAATACAAATTTTGATTACTAATTGCTACATTGTTAGTAACTGACCATATATCATCAGGAGCTGGTCACCAGTGTCAGCCTAGACTTAATTATCTCAGCTGAAGAGAAAGTAACCCTCTGAAAGAACTGTTTTCCAATTAAAGCAGCATAGAATATGCGATTTGTCTCTCTGGCGATATCCAATTCACGCCCCTTTTCATGTTATTTGTATTGTCTTCTTTTCCTCATTACAGGCTCAGAGTTGTGCATCTTGGGCTCCCTAACAAGAAACACATAAATATCAAGAGGGCAGCTGTCAGACCTTTGAAAAAAAATCATCACCACCACCAAAAACACAATAGTTATTACAGAGTTTCCACTAGCAAATGCTACAGCTAAGATTAAAGACAGCTTTCAGCATATCCATTTACTTTCACAGTTTCGTAACCTCAATAGAATGTGGGTATGATTACTTGTACACACACACACTCACATACTTAATTTTCAGAAGATACTCTTTAGGGGTGCTTTGTCTTAGCTATTGTTTCACTGACAAGGACAACATTTTTATAATAATACAAGAAAAAATATTTGGGGTAAAATCCCAGGCAGTACTATCTCTTTAATTCTTCATCTTTCGTATCTTGTTTGTTTTTACTGCTGTTAATTTGTTATTTATTCCCACCGAATGTGTGCCCACTTGCCTATCAAGGCAATTCTTTTTTTTTTTTTTTTGCGGTACGTGGGCCTCTCACTGTTGTGGCCTCTCCTGCCACGGAGCATAGGCTCCGGACGTGCAGGCCCAGCGGCCATGGCTCACGGGCCCAGCCGCTCCGCGGCATGTGGGATCCTCCCGGACCGGGGCACGAACCCGTGTCCCCTGCATCGGCAGGCGGACTCCCAACCACTGCGCCACCAGGGAAGCCCAAGGCAATTCTTTATCCCAGGAGAAAGTATAAGTTTGTCTCTCTGTGACTAGCTCGACCCTGACCATGCCATAAACAAAGGTTTAGAAGTCTGGGTTGTTTCAGAAAAGATTTATCGAGCACCTGCTGTGTGCCAGGCACAGGTATATTCTAGTGGGTTTCCAGCCCATTCCTTCCGTTAATGGCTACGTGGCCTTGAGTTGGCTATTTAATCTCTGTAAGCCTCTGGTTCTTGTAAAGTGGGACAGTGATGCTTTCTCTTCAACCGGTTGTGGTTAGGACTTAAAGCCCCTGGGCCCTGAAGAGGTGTTTAATATATGCTTCCATTTTCTTCTCCATCCCCTTTGTGCTTGGGGGCTGGCATTGGGAAACTAAGGATCTTCAGGTTTCAGCATTTTCAATTTTGTGTACTGTGCTTATGCATCACTTGTTTCCTAAAAATACTTCCTCTTTGTAGTTTCAATTTTCTGCTTTCCCTAAAACTTCCCAACCACACATAACCTTCTGTGTCTTGCCTTGGAGCTGCCCACATTTTGATTCACTTATGCATTGCTGCCATTCTGAGAAGACAGTAATTGCAGTTTGGTACTTAACCAAAATGTCATGGAAGTTTAAATTACTTCTTTGGGGGAGGGAGTGCTGTATTTTTTTTGATGCATTTTTCAGGGCCATGTCATTTTAAAAAGGAGGAATAGCCTATGGTCACTGGTGTTAGTCATTATCTACTAGTCTCATATCCCTCTCCCCAGCTACTTTACAGATACCTCAAAGGAAGGAGCCCTTTTATAATAGACAGTACATTGAGCATTTATTGTCTATATTGATGAGCAAGGTACTGTCTCAGGCACTGTGGCCAGTACAAAAATGAAGGATGGCTAATGTACAAGAACTTGGAAGGAAGCAGCATTAAGAACATTTCTGGAATCCTCTCACCTAGCATTTCTTGGTGAGTGCCCTGCCCTAGTGCCTTGGCTTTCCTGCCTGTGCCCATTATTGGTTTTTCTTCTCTCCTGTCAGTCCTTTGTGTCTGTCTTGCACTGCTCTTCCCTCCACTAGGGGTGGTTTCTTTTTTCCCCCAGTGTTTTCCTCATTGCCATCCCCCGCAACTCAGCCAACTTCTTTATCCCATTCTTTTTCCTGCCTTGGGAATTCCTACCTTTTCCTTAAGACACTCTTCAAATATCACCTCCTCGTGAGGTCTTGTCTTTCCTGATCTCCACTGACAGTTAATTACTAATGTCTCTCTTCTTTCTTCCACATGAAAGAGTTCTGTCATAACAAACTGACATTATTTGTTTACTGATCTGCCCACACCACTAGACAGTGAACTCGGCAAGGGCTAACAAAATAACAAAGGTTTGATGGATAAATAAATGGGTCAACGAATGAATAATCGAATACACAATCTCTGTCCCCAGAGGATTTACAATTTATGGGGGAGACAGATATGTCAATAACGAACTGCAAAGTAAAGTACAAATACGAATGTACTATAAGGAAAACGCCACACATCTTGAGTTTTTTCAGAAAGGCTTAGATTTCCTTGCTTAGTTCCCTTCATAATGGATTGGAGCCGTGAAGCGGTTACTGTAGATGGCACCCGACCTTCTTTTTTAAAGGCCTTAGTCTAGCTGGCCTCAGAAACCCTGTTATGTATACATGCCCTGGTAACACACAGCAGCAGACTAACGCAGGCTTGGCCTTTCTATTTGCAAATACAGGCTCTTGAAATATACATGAAATGTAAGACGCTGGTGTTCGCACAGTGACATGAACACCTCCATATTCTATGAAATCCCTGACCTAGTTACGCTGCTGAAAGCATAGCTTTAGTGCATGTAATGCCCAGCACGTGGAAGAAATTGTTATCTTGAGAAAAGTAAATTTTGCATTCCCCAAGTTCTATATTATTAAATCTGTGATCTTAATATTACATTAGAGTAGACATTTTATTCAATTATATGGACAATGAAATAAGAACTGAGAAAGAGGTAGCTGGCCCAGATTCCCCTGGGTGTGAAAGGATGATATTTATTTTATCTGCTTCTGACAATGAAGGTTAAATTGTTACATAAAGTTCCTACCAGCAAAATATCAATTCAGATGGAGGTTAATTCTTCAGTCATACTTGGCTTTCAGCATTTTGTCATCAGAACTAAGCAGCTGAACATTTCTGCCCTAAAAATGGGTGGAGTTGGATCTTCCAATATGCTGGATCAAGAAAATTGAACGTGGCCAAGAGCTGACTATTGCCAAATTAAACAAATGGACTTGGGGCTTGCTCAATAAAATAAACTGTTTCTAATGATCCAATGCATGGAAATATAGGGGCTTTTCTTTTTTCTATATGGAGGGAAATATTTCTCACCAACGTACTTTCAGAAAGTGACCTTTTATACCCAGTAGGCCATGAAAAGGTGAAAGTATAAATGAGGTTGGAGGAGGAATTCTTCTCCGTCTTCCTCCTGCGAGCTGATGTTTTAGCTCTGTTCTAGGAGAAAGGGGTAGGGAACGTGGACCGTTTCATCTGTCCTTCTCAACCAGTTGGTTCTAATGAAGTCTAATGATTAGTCTTAGACGGTCTGTTAACTGCATGGTGTGAAAGTCGGTAAGAACCTTCAGTTAAAAGTCAACCCTGAGACCACAAAACCTTAGATAAGATTAAATTCTAACATCTAAAGAGCTCTCCACTAATCTGTCTAACAGGCTGAAATCCAACTCAAGTGTCATTAACTTAATAACACTCAAGTCTAAATGCCACAAAGCAAAAGCTTATTAAAAATGAACAACTTAGAGAACCCAAAAAGGGAGGGGGAGGGAAATGAGGATTTTTTTTTAAATTAACAACTTCTTGCAGGATATAGGTTGCAGGTATCATTTCCTTTAGGCCAGATCATTTAAGTGGATCTAGTTGTAAAGCAGTTTACACTCTCCAGGATCACTAGAGGTTAAACACCTAATCAACAAATGGTAGCCTGTTTTATCGCTTCCCTTTCCTTTCTTCATTTCCTTTCTTAACAATTGGATACTATTCCTGAGTGATTAACATAGCGCATGATCTCCTTCTCATTTTCCAACTTCATCCTTTGAAACCGAAAGTGAATTAACAATCATCCGTAAACTTCCTGCCATGGTTCTCACTTGCTTACGGATGTGATGTGGATTTCTGGAAATGCCCAGTTAAAGGGGAGTATGTCCACATAGACTCCAGTTCCCTGATGACCAGCCCCTCTCACCTCACCCCATCCTCCCATCCTCATTTGCCTTTACAGTATGGAGCTGATACTGCAGAAGCAGCCGATTATCAGGAAAGCCAGATCAGGTAAATTAACTTAATGAAACAGATAACTCTGTATATAAGTATACCTTTGAAACTGACTAGGCTCAAATATCCACTCAGCTAATGAGCCTGCGATAGGACCCTGGCAGAGGTGTAATCCTTCTGCCACTAAAAGCCTTTCCACAGCCCTGCATCCTATCTTTCTGTCCGAAAACTAGGCAGGAGCTTAACAACTGCCGAGCTTCCAAAATGCAAACAGCAGCAGTTGCCTATCTAAGTTGTGATTGATGGTGCACAAAAATACACAGCTACTTCATAGTTACGCTGGCCCGCAACAAATTAAGGATCTAAACCTTTGTGCTAGGCAGATAGCCAGTATATCGTGGGGTACTGCTGGGGCTCTATAATTATATCCAGCCTGATAATTATCCATCCCACCGCTGTGAATGGCCGGCACCCAGGGACTTTCATTTCACTGTCCCCCTCCACCAGTTAATGCCTGACCCTATGTCACTCTGACTGTGAAAGACGCTGAAGGAGACAAATGAGTTTTTCTCTGACTATGTTAAATTAACTAATGGATTCTGATTGTGAAACGGGCATCATCATAACAAACCAAGGCTCTGCTTTGCTGGGTGGACATGTAGACAGTCTCTAAGGGTTATTAACTTCAGGCATTAGAACAAAACGGCAATAAAACCAAAAAAATCTGGCGAGTGTGAATGTAAAGAAGCTATTTAGTGTGAATAGTGATTAATGAAATACTTTATATTTCAACCCGTTATTTTGGTGTCCGAGACACATCTACAAGAGAGCTGTTGTAGGGCCTAAAACTAGGGATTAAGTGACCGGTTTTAATCAGCATTTCCCCCTTTTCTTTGAGTGCTTTTGTTTTCCTCCTCACAAGGTAGCTGTAATTCAATATGGCTGCACATCTATTTGAGCTAAATGTAAATCCTGAATATCTTAGACTGAAAATAATCACTGTTTTCATTGCTTTCATTCTAATGTAAAAGGCACTATTGCTTCCAGTAATTGGTAAAGGACATTATAGTCTGTCCAATAGGGTAATTGTACAGATTCCAGTGTTGTAGCTATACAGACACTCCCTGTTACACATGGTCTTAATTTTTAATATGTATTTTTCGTTTAGTTCACTAAAATATTATGGGTTTCATTTTCGTGCAGCTGAAAAGATAAATGTCCTTTCCCATGTCCCCATCACAAGTCTGTGTTCTGGGAGATTAAAAAACTGTAACTCATCTGTTCCGTACCGTATTAAGAGTGAAATTTGGCAATCTAGATGTGAATTTATTTCCAAAAAGAAACAGAATCTGGTAAGTTTTTGTCTTTTAGAGGAAAGAATATTTTAGAAGCTTAACTTATTTTAAAAAAGACTCATACTGATTTTTTAAAAAAGATAAAATTGTATATAATTTTATTTAAACCCTTTGGACTTCTGAAGAGTAAAAAACCCATATTAATCTAAGAATTTTACTTTTGAGAACAGGATACTGAAAATGCAGAAGTCATAGAATCTTTCTTAATCAGTGACCAGAAATACCTGTTTACCTTTATTGTAGGTGGTATATTTTCAGAAGGGTTCCCTTTGCCCAAGAGGAATTCATTTTTGCAAAATAATAACGTTTTATTGTGTTTACCATGAGTCAGGCTCAGCACTCTTTATGTGTTATGACTCATTTAATCCTCACAACATCTCCAGACAGATGCTATTATTGTCCCCATTTTACAGGTCAGGAGACTTCCTAAGGTCACACAATAGTTAAGTGGGGGAGCATGGATTTGAACCCTGGGCAAGCCAACTCCAACGCCTATTCTTAACTACTATGCATACTGTCCTCTAATCATAGTCATTTCCTAAATCTTAAATTCACTAAACATTTAATAAGTGCCTATTATTCTAAGTGCGGGGCATCGTACTGGAGGTTGGGGGTTAGAAATGGGAGGGTCTAGAGTGGAGAAAAGGGGGGACAAAATTTTAAAGAAACATTCTTCCTACAATCTGGTCAGATGGACACAACTCCATGACTTTAATTTGATGTTATAAATCCTGCCTTTCCCAGTTGGCCTTTCCATCTGGGAAACTGTGGGACCCAGAGGCTAGTGTCAGAGGCACTTGGGTCTCTCGGGTCATGCCCGGCCCAGTCGACCTGTGTAAAGGCCCTCCTTTGCCACTGGAGACATTTACAGGGTTACCCTCCTAAAGGCATCCACAACCTGGTGGTAAAAGTCCTCACCTGCGTCACATCACGGTGCCTTGTTATTTTCCCTCAAACTCCAGTGGACATCAGTCACAATGCCTTTGGATGCGGTTGCTTTGAAACCACTGGCTCTTAGCACCCTGTCACACATAACCCAATTGTTAAAGTGTCATTAGCAGAGACCCAGAGAGATGACAGGTGTAAACAGTTTATAATTTACAAAGCGCAGGATCAGGTTTCTCCACGCCCTCTGCCAGCAGCTCACAAGCACTCCTTAGCTTGGCCCTGTGTATGCACTGTACACATTTTTACAGGACTGTTTTAAAATAAATCCCATGTCGTACCTATTTAGTAACCTTTTGGCCATTTGAATCCCTTTGACTGTTCGGGAAAACTATGCAAAGCTATTGGTTCATTTTGAAGTTAAGATTTCAAAACGTCCTGTCAACTAAGTAAAACGCGTGTGCCTTGGAATCCTCGGAATGGACTGTCCTTCAACTCTGTGCTGTGGATTTCCTTCTTTTCTTTTTCCGTTTTTGAACCTGTGGTGCTCTTGTGCATTGGAGATGGCAGGTTGGTAAATGACTAGCTTTTAAAGAGACCGGCCGTTTGTTGCTCTGTGCACGGATGTGGGATTTCTGACGCCTTTTTAGTTGGTCCTCCTGAGCCGCCTTCTGCATTTTTCAGTGCTGACATGTCTCAGTAAAACTTTGACTAACTGGAATACTTGGGGGAGGGGGGTTCTGGCTGAATGATTTCCTGGTTAAACTGAAAGTTATTTAGAAAGCTCTTGTTATTGAAAATCTTTCCAAAATACATCAGCACACTTTTCTCTGGAGTGAGGCAGCACGGCTGGAGAAAAATTGTACATAGCTGTTTGGAAGGGCTGCAAACAAATTTAGCAACGCTGCTAACTGCTCTCCAGTCCTTTCTCTTACTCGAAAGCAGCCCCTCTCTGGATTGACGAGGCAGTTCAGATGGCAGACCCTTACTACCCTCTTCAAAACCTCTTTCCCTGTCTAGGTGGAGGTCCCACTTCCAACCGGGGGCGTAAAACCAAGGCCAGGTGGCCATCGGCTGTTTCTTTCCCGTGCTCACACACCTCCAGGCTTCCCTCCCTCGGGTTTCCACTTGCCTTCAAGACTCACCCCTCCTTCACCTCGTTCCACATTCATTCTTTCCACCCTCCCCAAGGAGGCTGCGCATCTCTTTGGCCCTTTCTCTGGAAGTTTCACTCTCTCCCAACCCACTGACACAGCCATTAACACGCCTGTCTCCCTACTCCAAACAGACCTTTCTCTCCATCTGTCCTCCCCTTGAAGGCCTTAACCTTCCTTGCCAGATGCCTCACCCGGGTTGGTACAGCTCCAACCAGCATTTACCTCCCGACCTCCATCCGCTCCCCAGTGATCTGTTTCCCCTTGCCTGTAACTCCGCCGGAGCTGCTCTCGCAAAGGCCGTCAGGGACTAGCTCCGGAATCCAGTGGCTCTATCTCCCAAGCCTTGTTGATTCTTCCTAAATACAGCTAGAATTCCTTCCCTTCTTTCCACATCTGCTGCCACCTCTGTTCTGCTGACTGTGTATGGAGCATGAAGCGGGTCTCAACCTGCTTCACTGCTTCCACCGCACTTGGAACAAAATACAGACTTCCTGAACCCACGGCCCTGCACACTCAGCTCCTGAGAGCCCGTCCCCACATTCCAGCCAGCTAGCGCCCGGGCCCTCCAATGTTCTAGAGCTCTGTCTTCTCTGGAGCTGTTTTCACTCGTGGTTCCCTCGACCTGGAGAGCTCTTCCCCCTGGCCTCCCTGGCTGGCCCCTCCTCCACTTCCAGCCCTTAGTTCCAATACTACCTCCTCTGAGACCTTTCGTGCCCAAACCATCTGTGTGGGTTCCCGACACCCCCCCCCCCCCATCACAGCGCTGTTTGTTGTTGTTTTGTGGTACGCGGGCCTCTCACTGCTGTGACCTCTCCCGTTGCGGAGCACAGGCTCCGGACGTGCAGGCTCAGCGGCCATGGCTCACGGGCCCAGCCGCTCTGCGGCATGTGGGATCTTCCCGGACCGGGGCACGAACCCGTGTCCCCTGCATCGGCAGGCGGACTCTAAACCACTGCGCCACCAGGGAAGCCCCACAGCGCTGTTTTTCATGCAACCCCGTTCTTTCCCTTCGCGCTGCTGACCACAGGCTGTCGTGGGCAGTGTACTCACTTGCTCACTGGTCGGGTTTTCTTTTGTGGCCACTAGACTTTGAGCTCATGAATCCTTGGATCATGTCCTGTTTATTCACCACTAGACACCCAGTGCTGAGCCCGCACTGGGAACATAGTTACTGAATGACTGAATGAACAAATGAAGACTTTCTACTTTTACAACAGAGGACCTTTCTAGAAGGTTACAGAAGCCTCACCAAAGATATAACTCAATAAAGAGCAGCTGACGAAGTTCACATTTTCAGCTTTCTAGCGTTTGAAATTCTGTACTCATCTTTACCTATACGTAAATCAGGCCCCTCAGCCGGGAGGGGAAAAGCACTCAGCATCATACACATACACGTGCTGCTATAAGGAGACGAGAGTCTAAAGAGAAGCACAGACATTGTGTCGAGAGCAGGGACTAGGGTGCCCTGAAGGAAGGGAGGAGGGCAGCCTCTGCCCTGGGAGGCTAAAGTTAGACCAAGCAAGAAGGTCATTGACCTGGCTGGGCAACAGGGAAGCTGGGTAGCAAGTGGGATGCAGAACTGCAAGTCTGCACAAATGCAAAGTTGGCTTTGCGACGGCGAGAGGGAGAGTACAGGAAGGATTTGGGTGGAGACAAATAGAAATCGCAGCGATGAGCAAAATCTTGTGGCATAAGGGGGCTGCTGTGAGTGAGCAGCGGGAATCTTGTGATAGGCACGTGATCTTGGATTTTGAACACGATGAAACTGTGACCCAGGTAATATCACAGTTATTCTGACTTTGTATCCAATCAGAAACACAGGTAATTGGGTTGATGATGTTTCTAATGTTAGATGGGAATGTAAACTGCAGGATTAAAGGCTGCCGACAGCCTGAGGGAGATGATGAGAGCAGCCCATCAGCTGGGGCTCAGCTGGAGTCATAAAGCATTCCCATCCACACTGGCGTCCTGCACGGTCCAGGGGGGCCCACACACCCTGAAAAGCGGGGCTGATGCTGAGCTGAGGGAGAAGTTGGAAACATGCAGCACCTTTCAACAAATGTAGAGCTTTTAAACAAGTCATGTTATAACTGTAGGAGCAGAGTTTCTGCTTAAGACTCCTCCTGTGAACGATTTTGTAAAACAGGTTACACCCACTCCCTCGATTTTTCTCCAATCCAGATTTTCCTATACTGAGACTGTTGACAGCAGGGATTTCTGTATCATTCTAAAGCAAGAAGATGTGGTAGTCATTTTGCATGGCCCTTAAGTTTTGAGGCATTATAAAACAACTATTAAAAAGTTAAATGCCAGTACTAAATAACTCAATCCTATATACCCAAAAGGAAATGATTTCAAATAAAGATTGATTTCAAATAAAGTCCATCTGGCTTTTAGTTCACCCAGCCCTGTCCACCCACAGGGAACACAGTCATTTCCTCTGCACAGACGGGTTCTCCAGAATCATCAGTTAGAAAACTCACCTTCGGCAGTGTGAGGAAGCATCAGCCAGCACCAGTAAAGTTGCCTTCCTCTTCCTCCACCCCTTTATTGCAATTAGATTCGTTTTTTGGTATTATTTTAAGAGTGATTGGAATTTTTTTTTTTTGCGGTACGCGGGCCTCTCACTGCTGTGGCCTCTCCCGTTGCGGAGCACAGGCTCCGGACGCGCAGGCTCAGCGGCCATGGCTCACGGGCCCAGCCGCTCCGCGGCATGTGGGATCCTCCTGGACTGGGGCACGAACCCGTGTCCCCTGCATCGGCAGGCGGACTCTCAACCACTGCGCCACCAGGGAAGCCCGAGTGATTGGAATTTAATTTTAGTTAGGAAGAGCTGGGCCCATTGTTTACTTACAAACAAACAAAAGAATCCTCTCCCAGGCACTAGAGTCCCTGCTTGGCTGGTTTTAAATAGATGAGGCTGACCAGATATTTACCATCAGCTTGGTGAAGAAAGAGACATTGTCCTAGGGAGCCAGAGCCCTGGGAACTCAGTTCACACAGTGATGCGTTGCTAACTGGGTGTGGACTATGACCAATCAAAGTCTCACTGTACATTTCACGGAGGTGGGACCAAAACAGGAAAAGAAAAAGTCCCCAAGTGTCAGCATGTTGGGAAGACATGGTTGCAATAATATTGTGAAACAAACGCTGGCTGGCAGACAACAACCAATAACAAACTGCAAACTGCTTATCGGGGTTTGACCGAGAAAAAGGCCCCCAGTCTTTCTGAGGACACTGGCAAAAATCCCAGGTCCTGCAACTCCTGGAGAGCTCCCTGAGCAGTGTTTCCTTCAGGTACTGCATTGTCAGCAGCGAGATGTTCTCAGCAGTCAAGGAACAGCTGCACAATGCAAGCAGCCTCTGAATGGTGCAAGAGCTTTTTATTCAGCCCTTGTGTGATAGAAAAGAAACAAAAAAACACACACAAAATCACCCCAACTGGTATTCTTTTGTGCTTTACAAAGGCAGTACTTTTCTGGCTCCAAGTTCAAGACTCATGGGCTATTAGGAGAGGCATGATAGACAATGTATTAGCATGTGTGAAAAAGAATAGGCGTTCCTAAAAATCAAGTCCATAATAAGAGCAGCCCAGTGTTTGGAACACCTACCTAGTCAGAAACATTTCTAGCAGCAGTTAGAAGGTAAGCATTTTGATTCATGTGCTTTTGATGAAAATCTTTTGGCAATAGTCACACACACACACAAAAACACACACACGCGCGTGTGTGCGCACACTCCCTCAAAGATCTATCGATAGGAGACTATAGCAGGTATTTATAATAAAGGTATTCTTTACGTAGGATGGTAATCGAAGCTAGAATCACAGAGAATTTAGAGCTAAGAAATCATCTAATCCAGTATCTCAGGCTGCAGAGAGAAAGAAACCTTCTTCCAGAAGAATAGGCTTCTGGAGAAGTTAAATGACTTGCCCAAAGACACAGAGATACTTCATAAGGAAGCTTTCATATGCCCTGCATGTGAGACAGTGTTTAGGAGTCAGTGGAGACCAGATCATGGATTTTGCCATCAGTCCAGTCTGGGCTTGGAAGCCTAGCACTGCTCATTTCCAGTTGTGTGGTCTAGGGAAACATGCTTTTACTCTTCAGAATTTCAACTAATTTAACTAAAAAATGGGGATCATAGTAACAGGTGCCTTTAGGGTTGCTGTTCGGATTAAGTGAACAAATAGCATGCACTAAAAAAATACTGGTTGCTATGATTGTTGCTATTATTATTATTTTTAAATTAATTAATTTATTGGCTGCGTTGTATCTTCGTTACTGCGCACGAGCTCTCGTTGCGGCAAGCGGGGGCTACTATTTGTTGCGGTGTGCGGGCTTCTCATTGCAGTGGCTTCTCTTGTTGCGGAGCACGGGCTCTAGGTGCGCTTCAGTAGTTGCAGCACGCAGGCTCAGTAGTTGTGGCTCGCGGGCTCTAGAGTGCAGGCTCAGTAGTTGTGGCACGTGGGTTTAGTTGCTCCGCGGCATGTGGGATCTTCCCAGACCAGGGCTCGAGCCCATGTCCCCTGCATTGGCAGGCAGATACTTAACCACTGCGCCACCAGGGAAATCCTTGATTGTTGCTATTATTAATAGTAGTCATGTTTTCACCTTCTTGGGAATTTTAGCACATTTAGAAAAAATAACAGAAAAGATACTAAAAAACCCCCAAGAGAGTATATGAGTTAGCATATGGAGAATAAATGCAGGCAGGTCACACAAGCAATATGTTTAATTGCTTTATCTGCTCTTAAAAACTTAGGTCAGCTGCTCTGTAGGAATAACAGTCTGCTGTCTTCACACATGAATATATCATTCCTCTTACCCATCTACTTAGGTTCAATGGTTTGAGGGTTTATTTCCCAATGTTAGTAATAGGTATTTGTTGATTCTTTAAAAATATTTTACCTTCCTCAAATAACTTACTGCTGAGCATTTTCATTTTTTCCCCCTGAAGATGGGTGGGTATCCTAAAGTAATGAACTTGGATGGCCAGGATGCAATGCCACTTACTGTCCTGAGATGTCAGCCTCACATATGTGGAGCCACCCAGGCTGTTGAGATAATGCATGACTTTCAGGTCCTTCAAATTCCATGTGTTCCAAAGCCCTTTTAACACTATCATTTTACATGAGTTCTCTGGATAGTTCTGTTCAGAGGAATAGAATTTCAGTTAGTGCTTTTGCTTTCAGCAACAGTTTTGTAATACTTTTGTCTGTTATCTTATTTAACCTGTTGTGTATATGTTAGACTATACTTAATAACTTTTTCATGCGCTTATATTAACTCGGAGTTGGTAGTGTTTTTTGATGGAAGTCATTCATAACCATCAAGAAAATATCATTTTCAGTTGTATGTTCTGCAACCAGGCAAATTTTTCTTCATTGTATATGAAGTGCAGTTTTAAACGGCTACATCTTTTCCTTACGTACCGCACCCCAACACCCCGACTTATGGAATTTAGAACAAATGGCATGTCTTTCCTCAGCCCTAGGCAACTTTCTGCGATGGGGTTTTAGCTGTGATGATCTGGGCAAGCATTATGTGGTAGGTCTGCTTCCTAAAGCTGAAGGTGATACTGGGTTGCTTTTGTAGTTCTTGTTGGTTTTTGGTCTTCTTCCTGGAATAAATGTCACAAATTCCTAATTCTAAGGGTGCTTAAGAGGTGTGAACTGTGGAGTATGCACATAATCTGACATGCTATGAAAAGCATTCTCCTGGTTTTGCGATCTGATAACAAAACAAATCATTGACGCTTAGTGCTTGTAAGAACCGTCTTGCCCCTGCAGCTGCGCTGGGTGGTACACAGAGCTGCCATCCATACTCTTAGGTTATACTTCAAAGAAATGGCTCCCAGTATTCTAATATGGTAACCTTGTACCTCTCACTAAAACACATCTTCATAATTCCCCTAATGCTGACTTGTGTGGCCTTTCTTTAATTTGTGCCTGATTGATTCCCCTCAAATCTCACATAAACATAAAAAAACTGATGGATTTCCTTCAGTAACTTGATTTTCACTGCTAGAATTGTTAACACCATTTCCGTCAGTGGTAGACGTTCAGATTAAATGATTTATGGGTCTTCTGTATGCAGAAAACTATAAGACACTGATGAAAGAAATTAAAGATGATACAAACAGATGGAAAGATATATCATGTTCTTGGATTGGAAGAATCAGCATTGTGAAAATGACTCTACTACCCAAAGCAATCTACAGATTCAATGCAATCCCTATCAAACTACCACTGGCATTTTTCACAGAATTAGAACAAAAAATTTCACAATTTGTATGGAAACACAAAAGACCCCGAATAGGCAAAGCAATCTTGAGAAAGAAAAATGGAGCTGGAGGAATCAGGCTCCCTGACTTCAGACTATACTACAAAGCTACAGTAATCAAGACAGTATGGTACTGGCACAAAAACAGAAATATAGATCAATGGAACAGGATAGAAAGCCCAGAGATAAACCCATGCACATACGGTCACCTTATTTTTGATAAAGGAGGCAAGAATATACAATGGAGAAAAGACAGCCTCTTCAATAAGTGGTGCTGGGAAAACTGGACAGCTACATGTAAAAGAATGAAATTAGAACACTCCCTAACACCATACACAAAAATAAACTCAAAATGGATTAAAGAGCTAAAAGTAAGGCCAGACACTATAAAACTCTTAGAGGAAAACATAGGCAGAACACTCTATGACATAAATCACAGCAAGATTCTTTTTGACTCACCTCCTAGAGAAATGGAAATAAAAACAAAAATAAACAAATGGGACCTCATGACACTTAAAAGCGTTTGCACAGCGAAGGAAACCATAAACAAGACCAAAAGACAACCCTCAGAATGGGAGAAAATATTTGCAAATGAAACAACTGAAGAAGGATTAATCTCCAAAATTTACAAGCAGCTTATGCAGCTCAATATCAAAAAAACAAACAACCCAATCCAAAAGTGAGCAGAAGACCTAAATCGACATTTCTCCAAAGAAGATATACAGATTGCCAACAAACACATGAAAGAATGCTCATCATTAATCATTAGAGAAATGCAAATCAAAACTACAATGAGCTATCACCTCATACTAGTCAGAATGGCCATCATCAAAAAATCTACAAACAATAAATGCTGGAGAGGGTGTGGAGAAAAGGGAACCCTCTTGCACTGCTGGTGGGAATGTAAATTGATACAGCCACTATGGAGAACAGTATGGAGGTTCCTTAAAAAGCTAAAAATAGAACTACCATACGACCCAGCAATCGCACTACTGGGCATATACCCTGAGAAAACCATAATTCAAAAAGAGTCATGTACCACAATGTTCATTGCAGCTCTGTTTACAATAGCCAGGACATGGAAGCAACCTAAGTGTCCATCTACAGATGAATGGATAAAGAAGATGCGGCACATATATACAATGGAATATTACTCAGCCATAAAAAGAAATGAAATTGAGTTATTTGTAGTGAGGTGGATAGACCTAGAGTCTGTCATACAGATTGAAGCAAGTCAGAAAGAGAAAGACAAATACTGTATGCTAACACATATATATGGAATCTAAAAGAAAGTGGTCATGAAGAACTTAGGGGCAAGACGGGAATAAAGAAGCAGACCTACTGGAGCATGGACTTGAGGATATGGGGAGGGGGAAGGGTAAGCTGTGACAAAGTGAGAGAGTGGCATGGACACATATACACTACCAAACGTAAAATAGATAGCTAGTGGGAAGCAGCCGCATAGCACAGGGAGATCAGGTCGGTGCCTTGTGATCACCTAGAGGGGTGGGGTAGGGAGGGTAGGAGGGAGGGAGACACAAGAGGGAAGAGATATGGGGATATATGTATATGTATAGCTGATTCACTTTGTTATAAAGCAGAAACTAACACACCATTGTAAAGCAATTATACTCCAATAAAGATGTTAAAAAAATGATTTACGGGTCTCTGAAGTCCAGATACTTTATATTTTAGTTATTATTTTACTTCTGTCCTGGAATTACTTAACCTCTTGATTTTTATATAAAAATTTAATTATTTAGGTCATTGGTCACATCAGTTGTTCTCTCCCATGTATCTTAAATTAACATTAGCTGTAGAACACATTATATTGCTGTGGTGAATTTTTAGTTTGTTGGGTAAGTGTTCTTGAAAATTTTCTGATCTCGTTGATTGTTTTGGTAAGTCTTCTTTCCATTACCAGTTAATGTCATCATATTCATTTTCTTGTACTAAACTGCATTTTTTACAAAACTTCTTTTCTTTTACTGTAACTTCTTGGTTAGGTAAAAGATGGATCTTTTTTATATGCTCAAGCTGATATTTTCTTCAGATAATGAGACAGGATCCAAATACTCTTCTCAGGGCATGCAGTTATTGTAACACTGAGATATACAGATTTTTTTTTTGATAGGGAAAAGTATCCATTATCATTCTTTTGATTCACCATCAGTTCAAATACCACTTGTAAAGTAGGTAAGTGAAAAATGACTATGGTAAATGCAGGCCAAAATGGACTCTGTCATCACCGCAAACTGCAACACGGAAGCCACTTCCTGCCCTGTGCCCTCCATCTCTGGCTAAACTCCTGCTTCAGGTGTTCACAAAGATCCCTTAATTTCTAGCTATAGCACTATTTCAAGCCACTTCTACTAGAAGAGGCTGGCCCCTGGTTATTCCCTGAAACGGAGCAGAAATGAACTCCCCCATCTTTGCCACAGGTCACTCTAACCTCTCACTGTCAGAACCATATGGCAAGATAAGGAGGTGGGGCACGAGGGTGCACTGGAGTTTTGTCCCCAGAGTCCCTGTTTGCTCGTAATCCGGCATCCCTCACATTTCAGAGACCGATGTTGTGTGTACGCACGTGTTACATACCTAATGTCAAGAGTGAGAGAGCGAGAAAAGCAAACTTGGTCCAAGCTAACGTTTTTCACTTGTGTCTTCCCTGGCGGTTTATTCTCGTTTGACTGGCACCAGTACCAGCCAACACCTTTTCCTTCAGATCAGCATCGTTTGGCTTTTAGATGACAGTATATTTCTGCATGGCTGAATGCAGACAGGAAAAAGTCTTGTGTAAATAACATTTTCCATTAGCAACGCTGAACTGATGTAAGAGCTCTCGATCCATCCCAAGACAATAAAATTCACAAGCACGATAATAGGAAGATGACAAGGTAAATGGTTTACGGTGGAGATTGTTGGTGCTCCACTTGATTCTCATTGGGGCAAAATAGAGGAGTCACATCTGGAGCATGTCTTTCTCAAGCTGCAAATGCTTGATAACATTCATGTGGATCAGCGATGATGGGTGGTGCCAGTGGAGGGTGAACACAAAAACAGCTGAATCACTTGCTGGCCTGGCTATGCGAAATGCTAATTAGTGATGATCACTGTGTCCAATGCACGTTAAATACTCAAAATAAGAATCCAGATTCATACCACAGGTCTTTGATCTAAACCTGTTGTGTTTGTTTTCAGAAATCTTATTATGACTATTGGGTGTGAGGGAGGGGGGGAGGCAGAGTCACCAAAATTCTTATTATTTATTTTTTAAATGATAACTAGTATTCCAGGACATTTGAAAGCAATATTCTTAAAAGGTAGCAACCCTCGACGGATGTGACTAAATAAAGGGTAAATGACTGCGTGATCCTATGCCGAGGCCACACGCACAAGTTCATTCTGTCGGTACCAAGCTCACATTGTCGTCGCTGTAAGTTCAAATGCTAATTAATAGTTAGAAGAACTTGGTAACATCTTACACCTGAATGGGTATCTAGGGCAGAAGAAGCTTTAAGCTTTTTAAGATGCTTACTTTATCCAGTTTCTCATGTGCAGAAACACATGTTGTATCTTGGGAAACGCACTGCTGTTTGCCCACTGCATTTCTTCCCCATGTTTTCTGAAAATTCTGTCCCTGCTGCTGGGAGGGTAGCCTGGAGAGCCATCAAAAACTAAGTCTCTTTATATTTCGTCTTCCTTTGAGATAAAGGAATTGGTGTGGGATTTTTTAAAAGACTTTGGATAGGGAGTTTGAGATCATCATTTCCTATATCCTTTCTAGTTGTTCTTTGCTAACCAAAAATAGTGTAAAGGTCTAGGAACTATGCACCAAAGGCACTACCATAACTAACCAATATTCTGGTGTTTATATAAGTCAGAAATCTGGACAGTTCTTTGAGAAATAAAGTATCTTCTAAAGGACACTCAGCATTTTCATCTTGGTTGCTCTACTGTGTTTTCTTTCTTTCCAAGAGATGCCTCCCCAGCCTCTTCACACACAGATACGATTTTAACAGCCTTTTTTTTAAAGGGCCCTGTCTCTTTATCTTTCATTAACAGGGTTAAGGAAACATTTGTTTTCTCCCCTCTCATTTACTTTAGACTACAGGGAATTTAAAAGCAACACCCACCCATACATCTACTGTATCAAAGAAACTAAAAAAAAATTTTTTTCAAAGGCAAATAACACACTCTACTGGATGCCGAAAGAATTTGGATTTCTTTGAAGGTGAAGCCTGACCATTTGCAGATACTAGTAGATCAGGGCAACCTTGTGGGGTTTAGCATCATTTTAAACTCGGCATAAAGCTGGTTCCTGTGTCACGCTTGGAGAAACAGGAAGCGTCTGTGGCTGAATGGTCCCAGGAGCAAGGAAGTGAGGGTGCCAGAGCCTCTTCTGTTCGGGATTGCTTGGTTCACTTCTCCATCTCTTTACTCCTCTAGGCCGGCAACCACTTCCCTTATTCCAGAGGCTGCTGTTTCAGCACCACTTGAACCTTTTCCCTGATATTTTTTGTCCTGTGGGAGATAGCATCATTTTCCATTTGTAACATTGGGATTCTGTGATGTCAGTCTATTTGAATATTCACAGAGCCCAAGCAGCATAACATCAAGTTGAAGGTTTTTCTCCCCTAAGCTCTGAAAATACTTTTCTCTTCCAAAATGATGTCAATTTCATTTTTCAACGACTGCGGGTTATGGTTGGTTTTTTGGTTATGCCTATGCCTGCGTTCCTTTAAGCCTTAGAAGGTGCTGCCTTTCTATTTCATAACTAACTAAATTTTACTTAATGTTTTTGGAAAGCCCTTACAAGTTCCCTTGGTTCAGAAAAACCCTCTCCCCCTGCGCCCTCCCATGCGTGGAGCCTGAGAGCCCAGATAATCCAGGTCAGGAGAGGGTCGCTCCCACGTGGAACCCCTCCACTCTCACCTTTTCTGGGATCCTCTCTGCAACTGCAGATGTGTCTCAATCTTTTGTTTTTCTCTTGATCTAGTTTCTGCTGCAAATACTTTTTTCTTCCTAGAATAATTCTCATTACTCTTGAACCCTAATAGGTTCTATTGTAGAAATACTATAGAAATACCCACTAATCTAAAAACAGTACTTCTCCTTAACCTCTACACTTGTTAACCTTTTAAATAAGACCAAAAATTTCATTTTCTAATTCCAAGTGGTCAAGACTGGCCAACATGTGCTAACTCTTTGATCTTCTCCAAAAGTTTATAATCCTACTAGTTTCCTGGCTTGGCAGGGCTGTCGCACCCAGATTAGGCAGCAGAGATACCACTCCCACATACTGACATGAGTTTGTGCTGGAAGAAGAAAAAGAGAAGTGAATGGGACAATACGATAAGGCACACCGATTTGGTTAGATGATGCGGTTAAGCCTCCACGCTCTTGGTCAAGTCTCCAGTGTGGTCAGATTCATGCCCAACTAACCCTTTTCACGTTTGTGGTAGACTTCATAGGTTGTCTCTTCTCCTTTGCTTGTCATTAAATTCTTTAACCTTTTGGGCAGCTCTTAAAATACATTTGGCCAGTCTTTAATTACATGGCAGTCAGTATTCTCTGCTGTATTTCTCAGGCAGATTAAATGTGCCTTGGTAGAGATAGGAAAAAGAAATTCTCTTTGGTCCCTAGTATTTCCAAGAAATAACTCGTCTACTGGAAAAGCTTGGAATAGACTCTAGTCCTTCTTCCAGCAACATATTTACACTTCCGGTTTATTACTGCCGAAGGCACTCCTTCCAACCTCTGTCACTAGGGGTGGCCCTTCCTTATGAGAGTTGGTTTCTGAGATCACTGAGGAATCTCCTTCCCAACCGTCCCTCCCGAGCTTGGGGTCAGGCACAATCTGGGACACGGATGCAGTTTGCAGTTTCCTTGTGTACTTCTTGGGAGAGGTCTTGGGAGAGGTCTCCTGTGATTCTCAGAATGAATTCTGCCTGCCAAACAGGACTGAGATGATTACATCAAAATGTTACAAGGACAAAAAATTACTGGCCAGCATGTAATCACTGTGATATCACCATTCCTAGTCAATATTTCTCTAGCTTGGTACTTATTGCTTTTAGACTTTGGCATGAAAGGTGAAGTGGCAGGGGTTTATCTGCAGCCTCACCCTCCACTGTTACAGGAAACTGTAAGAGGCTTATTCACATACTACCTAAGCACTTGATTGCTCTGGAAAATGGTGGCCCAGTGTGGGAAAGTAAGAGACAAGGGTCGATCTAGTCTCTCCATGGAGGTAGGAAGAGGCCATTCAGATGTGGTGACAGTCTGCTCTGAAGAGGAGCCCTTTTTATCCCGCCATCTTCACAGCCCCATCCAGTTCTGCTGTCCATCAAAATTGTGGAGGTGATGGCAGAAATCCTCATTTGCCTTAGAATCAGAGAACACAGTGTGAGCTATCCTGGGAAGCTGTTACGATGATGAAGATTGTCGTGGGCTGTAAAGCATTTTGGAAGCAGGAAATTTTAATAAAATAAGTCATTTCAGTAATAAGTGCATCCTAGAAACCAAGGGCAGAGTCCTGTTTCCTAGAGCCAAAGCTCTCAGACCTGACGAAAGCCATAATCCTAAAGGCCATTGAGATTAGTGTCACTCTTCTTATCACCCAGCGCTCTCACCTCAGTTCTGTTTGCCCATGTGGCCTTGGGGCTGTTAGACAAATATTGGGCCCTCATGACTCCACAGGTACAAGCATGTCAAGGTCCAAGTTAACGACTTCCCGGAGACATTCTGCTTTACATCTTGAAAGATAAACTACCAACAAAGATCATCACATCCCTACAGTGTAGTTAGCTAGCAAGCTAAAAATTTTTTGTTTCTCCTTTTTCTATGACGACCCCATTTTTGCACCCCACATTCTGTGTGTCCTCACATCTCATGTCCATGAATCCTTTTGCCCAGTGCCTCTCAAACATTACTGGGTACCACAGTCACCCTGTTACAATACAGACTCACCGCCAGTGAGTCTGGGGAGGTGGTGGGGAGGTGGGGAGGTCTGAGCGTTTGCGTTTCTAATAAGCTCGTTTCCCAGTGGTGGGGAGGTCTGAGCGTTTGCGTTTCTAATAAGCTCGCAGGTGGTGCTCGTGCTAATGCTGCTGGTTGGTGGGCCACACTTCCAGGAGCAAGGCTATAGATCACCTGTCAACTGAATCCTAGGGCTGGAAGTAGGTGATGTCCGAGAGCTCTTTCCTGCAGCCAGAAGACTGTCCAGATTGCCTGGAAAGCCCCCATACCATTACACAGGTCCTTATCGTAACCCCTTCCAGTGAACATAACACCACAAGGGGGGATTAAAGGGCTTTCAAAGCTCCGATCTCGAAAACGACCCTGAGTCCACCCATTTTCCCTGATTCCATGTCCCCGCATGTTAGCCACTCCCACCTCTTTTTACTGCTCATTATAGCTAGTCTGAACAAACACAAGCTTTGGCCTGATAAGCTATCAACTGACTTTTCCATAAATATAGATTCTCATGAAAAACAGAAAGAAAAGGGAACAGAATGGAGAGGTGTCCTATGTTCAATTTATTTTTGGTTCCAAACCTATTTCTTTCCTTAGGCTTGTTACCTGATTTCCATGAAGTCATCCTGTTTGCTCTCTGCCTTTGCATCAGTTTTTCCTGCTCTACAGAGACATTAAAAGGATTTTGAAAAAAATCTATTAGCCTTAAAAAAAAAAAAAATCCATCCTTTGATTTTAGTGGCATTGAAGAAATGGACATGTCTACCAAGTGTCCTGAAGAGGTATATAGCCCTGATGTGGCTGAAGAACCTCATATTCTATTCTATGGATCTTTGCTTTGATCCTTTTCTTCCATGTCATCCCAGTTGGGTTCCCAGCCAAGGAATCCAATGTGCTAAACCCTCAAAATATATTCACACTATATTTGTATTTGTTTATTTTTCAGTATTCAAACATGAAATTAACTCCTAAAATGCCAGCCAGTCTGGGGTGTATGTTATCAGAAATGAGTGGTTTTTATATATTCTTAAGGTGAAAAGGGACGTTTTAAAAGCATTTACCATTTTTTCTCATTAGTAACCTATTTGATTAGTATTCTCTCTTTTTAAAAAATATTTATTTATTTATTTATTTATTTATTTATTTATTTATTTATGGCTGCGTTGGGTCTTCATTGCTGCATGCGGGCTTTCTCTAGTTGCTTCTCATTGCTGTGGCTTCTCTTGTTGTGGAGCACAGGCTCTAGGTGTGCGGGCTTCAGTTGTTGTGGCTCACGGGCTCTAGAGCGCAGGCTCAGTAGTTGTGGCGCACGGGCTTAGTTGCTTCACAGCATGTGGGATCTTCCCGGACCAGGGCTCGAACCAGTGTCCCCTGCATTGGCAGGCGGATTCTTAACTACTGCCCCTCCAGGGAAGTCCTTGATTAGTATTCTCTTAAGTAATGTACTGATTAAGAAAAGCTCTTTATTTCATCTCTTAAGGAAGCCTCTATAACAGAAGCTTTTATTTCATAACAGTATTACTAAGAAGCCAGCATTCAGACTGGCTAATAATGTCTTTGGATCTAAACCAGAGGAGGAACTCCAATGATATAAACTCCTATACATTTGATATTTAATAAAAGAAGCCAAATGATCCCTTGAGTCAACACCTTGAATGTAAAGTATTCTGCAAATAAGGAGGGAACATGATCAATGCTATTAATTAAGGTGTATTATACCCAGAACCTTCTCCCTGGGAGGAGCGAAAGCACTTTTAGGGACTGCAAATTAACGCCATCTCCAAAAGTGCTGAACCTTATTCCTGGACATACCTTTTGTGCTGAAAGACTCTGGCCCCATGGCTATCGTGGTTATTGTGTAAGACCATCTACCCTATCACTTACATTCACACCTGCAGACAGGAATGTCTGGCAGCCCTGGAACTTAATTGTTTAGTTTGTGGTTGATCAGTCTTGAATTGCTTCCAAAGCTCCGTGGGTGTCCACACACCTGGGCACTACAGAACAGCAAGAGCCAGTTATAATGCCTTCACCCTCCTTGACAACTTTCTTTTCTTTCTTTCTTTTCCGTACTTGAGATTTGCTTTATGGACCTTAGTTCTTGCTCCCAGGGAGGACTGGCACACTCCTGATACTGCCCACTTAGCTGCCATCTCCTGGTCGGCTCAGCAGTGGTTCTCAAGGCTCATGATGTGTCTCAGTAAATATCACATTTTTCACACTGGAGCAGAAAACTTGCTTTAGGATGGTGTATAGAGAAAAGTTTGAGGCTCCTGCCGTGCAGGGCGGAAACTGTGCGTGTCATTCTGACACAGACTACTTTGAAAATGGGTTCTGGAGGGTTGTTGTGGGCTGTTAATACATCTCTGGGTTTTTGTTGGTCAAGAAGTAGAAAACAGGCCTCCCAGCATTTGTGCTACATTTTTTCAATTTAATCTAGAAATATAATAGTATATACCATGCAGAAGCTGTTGTTGTGCTTAAATAATACATTTTTCATTAATATAGCTTCTTCAGCTAAAGAAAGGGTTTTAAGATATGTTTCCAAAAATCCCCTTTTCCATGAGAAAACTGAGGCCAGGGAACAAACAAGGCTTTCTGACAGATTATACCAAGTCACAAGAAGATATACAAAGGCAACTGTATTCTCTTTGTCTGTACAGCTTCAGTTCACCTTAAGACAGTACTGCTCCACACAGTTCCATTCTGTGCACCATGATGGATAACCAAAAGGGTTTTGTTACTCTCCAAAAACATTTAAAACTCTGTTCTTAAGTGAATGCCGTCTTGAAAACTAAAGGAATAATGGGACAGGCCTAGCATTCTCTGTCGGCAGTTTTTACTTCTAGAAAGAAGTGTACAATAACTAACTGTATATCTTGTAGATACAGTATTGTAAACCACTCATTTAAAGCTTCTCAGAACTAGCTGATGGGAAGATCAGATAAGGACTTTTCAGGCTCTCGATGGATCAACTAAAAATACAGTTAAAGATCATTATAAGCAAACAAGAAAATGGACCTGATAAATCATCTCTTAAATGTCTGTGAAAATTAGGGGGAAAAAAATCACAGGCTACATCCCCTCGATATAGCCAAGGACCTCTAAGAGGTTACTTCATAAGCCTCTACCATTTGAGGACTGAATCAAGAAATAAGAATTTCTCTTGGAGTCTGTTAGCCATAACAACGCGATACATTCTGTTTTGTACCATCCCACAGCATGTGGAGATCTCAGATACCAGAACACAGTTCAGGCTAGAGCCTGAAGAGAGATAAGCAGCAGAAGGATCTTGATGATTATGTTTATCTCCTGGAGAAGACTAGACTACCGGGAAACCCTTGCAACATTTAGAAGGGGAGGAAAAGGATGGGGAGCTGACACGGGGCGGGGGGGGCTTCAGCTGGAACGCCTAGTGAGCCATTCCGCACCCCCCTCTGACTGAGAGTTAGAGAGGTTAATTTCCTTTTCACTTCTGCCAACATTGACCAGAGAAATAAAATGTAAACACAGATGGAAACTGGAGACATGACATAAAAATAATTTTATTTATAATAAGTGAGAAATTACACTTTCCTCTTCTAATGAGGCATAAATATCCAATTCTTGTTAGCAGAATGTGCCACGTGAGTACTCTTCTGCTGGCAACAGGGATGCGTGTACCATCTATGCAAAATGCACCAGAGTTTCCCCCTGTATCATTCATACCGTGTATAAATGATCAATTTTCAGAGCATTTAAAAGTATACAAACAATAACCAAAACACTTAACCAATATTCAGACACTGTCACAAAGACCTCACTGCCAAAGGCCAGTGCTACCTTTTGGACTGGTGACAGCACACATTCAATTCACTTGGCCGTGACTGGTTCCATTGTTCGTGGGCCTTCTAAATGGGCATCTTATGTTCACGTTTAAGTCAGTGATGGATCCTAACTTTGTACAAACAGAAAATAAGGAACTGTATCTGTTTAGGGTTTGAATAGAAAGGGGTTCATGGTTTAAAGAGTTTATATTTTTAGAAGGCATTTTAAACAGAGATGTTCTAATAAATATCCCTCAATTATTTCAGGTCATTAATTTCCTAATATTTCCTTCCATGCCCACTTCTAAGCCTCCTTAATTTTATTTTAAAAGCAAAATAAACGTATCTGCTGAGGGTTAGTCACAAATTTCATGCTGTCAGCAATGTCTGGAGTATTTTAAGAAAGGAGAGATTACCAAGAGAATGATCCCCTCCAAGGTTATCTGACACCATTACTCTACCTTTTAGTTCTTGAACTTGAAACCAGCTCTGTGAAATAATACTGTGTAAGTGCCGATGTTAACAGTATCTAACGATGCAGAGAACCCCATGTCCGGTTCTGTGGGCTTGAAACCTTGCTTTTAACGGACTTCTCTGAATCATAGCAAAAGCAAAGGAGATGCCAAAGGAGAGATCCTTGCCAGTGACCAGCCGCCGAAGGCCCTGTCAGTGTGCTCAGCAGACATCTCTGTGCCCTGTGGTCTAAGGACCGTCCACAGCACCCAGGGGCTCTGTATCTAACAGCAAGAATAGTACCTTAGGTTCGCCTGGTGCCACCCTGGGTAACAACAGGTATGACATCTGCAGCAGAACCTTGGGAGAAAAGTTTGACTCTCTAATCATCTTACACCGTGAGGAACATTATTCTCAGAACAGTTTACTAATCAGAGGCTCCCCACGTTGACCGATCATCACAATCACCTGAGGAACATTTGACTCCTGTTAGTTCCCAGGCCTCAATCCTGGAGATTCTGGTTAGGTAGGTCTTTGGTTGACTCAGTTCCCCAAATAGCCTCATGCCTAAAATTCTCATCTTTAAGGACAGAAATCCAACATTATCAAAAGAGGTCTCGGGTTAGCTCCATTTTTAAATATTAGCATCCATTAGCTCATTCAAAAAGTAACATTGGGGCTTCCCTGGTGGCGCAGCGGTTGAGAGTCCGCCTGCCGATGCAGGGGACACGGGTTCGTGCCCCGGTCCGGGAAGATCCCACATGCCGCGGAGCGGCCGGGCCCGTGAGCCATGGCCGCTGAGCCTGTGCGTCCGGAGCCTGTGCTCCGCAACGGGAGAGGCCACAGAAGTGAGAGCCCCGCGTACCGCAAAAAAAAAAAAAAAAAAACACTGAATGCAAAGATGATAAGGGTATATAGTCTCTGTTCTTGGGGACCTCAAAGTTGAGTAGCTTTATGGAATTTGCAAAACGTCACTTAGGTGGGATACAGGCCATGACCGAAGAGAACATGGGTAGAAGAATCTGAAGCGGGAAGGTGGAGGACGGGATTGACAGAGCAGGGGCTTTGGGTGTAAGGAAGGTGTCAAAGCAGATAAGGTGGGCCCAAAAGGGCAAACTTGCCCATGTCATAATTCGTGTCGAATCAATTCTATATCACATTCTCTAGCGCGTGCGCGCAGGCGCGCGCGCGCACGCACACACACACACACACACACACACACACACACACACACACTCTCTCTTTGTAGCTTATTCCTCATCAGCATGCTTACATAAACAGATTTGGGGGCAAAAAGTAAAAATACCAAACACTTATCTACTGCTTAGTATGTAATAGACCCTTAAGGCAATTTACACATATTGACTCATTTAATCCTCAAAGCAACCCTCTGGGGCAGACACCATTACTATTCCATTATACAGACGAGTGAACTGAGGAACAGGGAGGTTAAGAAGTTTGCCTGAGGTCACACAGCCCAGTGAGTGATGAACTTTGAATCTGTACCCAACTTCCAGCCTCTCTGCTGGTGACCACTGCCATGCTCCCTTTCTTCTCTCACACACATGGTTTCGTTTGCTGAAGTCATTTCCCTCCCACCCACCCGTAAGTTTTGACCTGATTATTGGATTCAGATAGAATAGGTATCTTAGAGGATGTAATCACAACAGGCTTGCTCTGTCAGCTTCCTCTTTGGAATTAAATGCAGACACGCTACAACAACAACATCAATAATCCCACTAAGGAATTAGAATGTCTGAACCGACACTTAAAAGTATCAGGAGCCATCAGCTTTCTGACAGCTAGGATAGGGCTTTAAAAAATACCTGCCTGACGTTTGCCACAAGGCCTCTCCTGAGTGTGTCACAGGATCCTGTCTGTAGATCCTGACTCAGCGATCTACATTAACCTAAAGACACGGTGACAATAAAAAATGCAGGCAGGCCACCACCACATGTCACTGACAGCAGTCGGAGAATTACTGATTAAACTGGAGAGCACTACGAGGTGAGCCATGGTCTTTGTTCTTACTCTTGAAAATTTCCCAGAATGTGTAAAATAGCTGTAGTCAGGGCCTCAGGCTTTCTCTGATGTTCACATTTCTGTTTAAAAAAGGATTTTGTAGCCAACCATCCTTTTCAACATGTTTTAGTGTGCCAAGCTGAAAATTACAAAGCACAAAAGTTGGGCAAAATAATGAGCACACATAACTTTACACTGACTGTCTTTTTATTCAAGAGGAGAATGTTTCTTCTCTTTTTCCAAACTAGGGCAAAGACAGGTGCCACAGTGTATTGTGAGAATCAAATGACATGGTGCATATAAAAGAGCGTTGAAAGCCTTGCACTAATTACTTGGTCACCCTCCAGGTCAATTACTGATTTGGTACTAAATGAAATCCTCCAGGGTGGGGCCCGTTAGGATGATGCATGCTCTCCGGCATGGTTGCTCGAGGCCATAGAGTGAGCTGGGTAAGCACCTGAGGAGTTGGAAGGTGAGAATGTGAGGTCATTTAGGTGGGGCATTAGGTTGCATCCTCTCTACCGGGAGGAGCATTTGCACCTGTCATTCAGGTGCAGCTCTGCAGATCAGATCCTCTCTCAAAGCCTTTTACATCAGTGGTGGATGATTGTTTATACTCACTTACTTACAGGAAGTGTTATTAATGGGGCCGTTTTACACATCCAATAGAAAACTATTTCATAAGTGCAGCCACATGCTGCCAGAGGTGACAAGAAAAAACAGAACATTTTCATTCAGGCATTGCCAAAATATACTCAAAAGTTAAGAAAGTGGGCTTCCCTGGTGGCGCAGTGGTTGAGAGTCCGCCTGCCGATGCAGGGGACGCGGGTTCGTGCCCCGGTCCGGGAAGATCCCACATGCCGCGGAGCGGCTGGGCCCGTGAGCCATGGCCGCTGAGCCTGCGCGTCCGGAGCCTGTGCTGCACAACGGGAGAGGCCACAACAGTGAGAGGCCCGTGTACCGCAAAAAAAAAAAAAAAAAAAAAAAGTTAAGAAAGTGAAATTTTACGTGGATTGGATATAGGGATACATAAGAAATGATGGAGATCCTGTCTCCAGGAGAAAAGCATCTCCCTGACAGATGAGGATCCAGGGGGAGTTGAGTGTACTCTGGAGAGCATTCCTTCTTCCCAAGAATCCTTGAGAGGCACCAAAGGACACTCACTTCTCCATTGGGAAAATGAGGACAACGTTACGAGTTTGCAAACTGCTTTGAAAACTGTAGATTAAAAATATAAATGCATATAGGACATTCAAATAACACATTGTATCAGGCCTATTTTTCGTGACTGTATTGGGAAACTTTTATTAATATGTTCAATTTAAACACAGATAGCCACCTCATCGATCGTTAAGCACTTGAAAATCCACCAAGTATAATTTTAGCCGGATTTTCTTACAAACCTTCATGTAACCACTGTAGGGAGACCACCTCTGAACTCCAAGTTCAGTCCCTCAAAGGGATTAAATCTTAACCACACCATCACGTCGACTGCTTTCAGTGATCACGCTCGGTGTCATTAGCATCTATTTAATATGGCAGCTGATGCCTTGTGGCCCCCTGCAAATGGGGGTGAGCAGAGCCTTGGCGAGAAGTGAATCGTAATTGCTGGCCGCGGGGCTGTGCGGCGCTGTGACAGCGGCAAGTGGGGAAAAGAGGAAAGCATTAGAGAAGGTCTGTTGTACTGATGAAGTAGAATTCCTAGAACACACTGTGCTATCAAATGAGATTTGGCTCCACAGTGCTGGGAGCAAACAATGGGCTCAGTAGGACCCAGCATTGGTTGCTGCGCATATTCTAGCTCCTTTAGTTGCAGCTGCCTTTCATTCGGGGGAGCAGGAACCGCACTAGAGAATGGAAAGGAAGGGCTGTATTTTTGGGCCAGAGAAATCCAGAGAGTAAGATGTTAGGGAAAAAAACCTAGAGAATTTCAACCAGGATGAATACAGTGGTAAGTTATCTTCTCACACTCAACCAAGTCTATAATTTTTTTGGATAAACAGTTATAGAAAGGACTAGTAAAATGTGTCCAGCCTCTTTAGCTGGGTTAGTATAGAGCATGTTTTAGAAAGAACTGGATGGAGGATGAGTCTTTCTTGGACCTTTAGCTCTGGAAAGGGGTGGGGAAAAGGACGCTTTAATGCATGGGGGTGGGCATAGGGGCTGCAGAGTCTGAAGTGTTAGGGAGGGTCTCTATTCTGGGTCCTCATCTGCATATGAGCTGAATCCAGGGAAAACAATGAACAGTAACATCAGGAAAAAAATGTTCCAAATCACTTATTATAAAACTACATCTTGCTTTACAAAGAATTATTTGTCAGTCTCCAGATAGGTAATATTCTGTTAGTAGTAATAATCCAGGATATAAGAGTTTGTGCCCAACTTGCAAAATGGAGAGAAGAGAGGCGAGAATCCCTACTCAAAAAGTGCCTGAGGCACCAAAAGACAGTTTGACTGTTGAAATCAAAGACAGTTGATTGTAGCCTGTACAAGTAGGAACAACTCTACCTAATTATGAATGGGGCATTGTCAAACCAGTTTGCCCCTGAAATACTCACTTTAACTTAGTTTTTAAAAAATCCATTTTATCCAAAATATTTGAACAAAATTATGCTGCAGCTGTTACTAACCAAGTACAACCAGAGGTATGAAGTGCACACATTCTGTTTGAGGGTTCACATGAAGGTAATAATTTTTATAAAGCATGTGTTCAAAAAACACTGCATAGAAACCAAATTTGTGGAGAAAATTCCGCACTCTTAAGAACTGCCTAGGAGGGCGGTGAAGTCCAAACAACCCTGATTTGCCCACCTTCTTGAAAGGTTTCGATTCTTAAGCACCTACATTCAAGCATCCATACACTCAAAGCAAACACTAAATATCTGTTGTGGAGGTTTTGTCACAGAGGCCAGGAACCCCAAATCCCTGAGTACGGAGAAAGCTGGGTTTCCCAACAAGGCCTCCTCCCTAAGCCGGGAGAGGCAGGCTTGGACCTTGGGATGGTCATGGCAGATCCTGCCCATTCGTGCCTTATTTGTTCTGATCGTTAGGAGGGTGCCAATTAGCGCCTATTTTGATGACAGTTTTGTGTTGTGGACGTCTGTCCACTAGCATCTGGCTAGGGCCCAAGTCCATTTCACAGGAAACAAACAAACCAAACAGCTGTCAGATGGTCCTGAGTTTGGGCGAATACCAAACAAACACAATCCTCCCCGCCACAGGGGAGGAGGGCCGGCGTTCCCATCATCCATCATCTCAGGAAGTGCGCAGTCTCCAACCCATTACCTAACTCCTGACCGGCAGCTCCCTTATTTTTGTGAATTAGGCTTTGCCCACTGGAGTAAGTACTTAGAATGGATAAATCCAGAATTCACTTGTGTTTGCTTGAGAGCTAACGATCAGCTTGGCCCTTGTGTTTCTTCTTAAATCACTGAACCTCTTTTCTGTCCTCTCATTGCACCCGGGGGAAGTAGGGGGTGAAGGCTGGGTTGGAATAGGGATTCACTTTCCAATCCAGCTACTTTGCTGTTCAGTTCTTGGGTTTTGTGAAAAACAAGTGTTTAAAGCCAGTGAATCAGTTTGACGCTTTTAGGTTATTGGTGTAGGTAGTTAATGCCATATATACCTTAAAGTTTTGTCGTATAAACTTTTTGTATTTACACATTGATTTTGAGTCAGGTTAGATTAACAGAGACCTTTGGGCCCTCTTTGAAATATCGTGATTCCAAATATAACATTAACTACAATCTAGCACAGAAAACTCCCTCAGTATTATTCCTTTGGAGTTCCTACATGGTCTGTTCCCAGAGTGTAAGAAGGCTTGTGGCATAAGCCTGATAAACACAGGCTCCTCACTGAATGCCAGAACCAACAAAGGCAAATTAAAATGGGATCAAAACCTACTCATCTAACATCTACTTAATATTTTGGGATTATCCAGTAGGATCTAATATATAATATAGCTCAATGCATATTGTAGGTGTGTGCTAAGTATTTCCTAAGTAAAATGAAGAAATGAATGATTATTCAATCAACTATTTAAAATCAGGCTCTGACACACAGAAGTATATAGAGAAAGAGACAGAGACAGAAGCAGGCAGAAAGACTCATCTGGTCACTATCATCTTGTCACTTCAGTTTTAACTTACATGCCAACAACCATGCCCTCCTGGTGGCATGAAACACTGAATTTAGCCAATTCTATAAGGAGAACTTGGTGTCAAATTATAATAGATAATTTTTATTGTGTGCTTACCATGTACCAGACATCATTCTGGTACATGTGGTCTCATTCAACCATCAGAATTGCTTTATGAGGTTGGCACTATTAGTATTTCCATTTCACAGGTGAGGAAAACAAGGCCCAGAGAGGTTAAGTGACTTTCCCAAGATCTCACAGCCAACAGAACAGGAAACTCGAGCTCATACTTTTAACTCCTGCATCATGTCACCCCTCTAGAAGAAAAGTTGACTCCCAAATGCAATTTTAACCCTCAGCTTCATTCTGTGTCTCTCTAGCAGTAATGAGATCTTAGTTGTTTTTCCTGATCTTAGTCTCAAAATTAGGGAAATCATCATCATCAGTCAACATTTCTATCAAATTCATGTCAGTCACTCTACTGCTATGAGCTGGATGTACCTGGAACATTGTAACGTTACCTCCGTAACCCACTGAGGATGCCAACATTACACATGCAAAAGATAGCTACGGAGATTGAAATTTACTCTCTCCACTTATTGCAGACTCTGGAGTGTGCTTACTCTTCATCTGAGAAAAAGCAGAGCTGGCACTACTGTCAGAAAGTACTTAATGCCACAGTTTAGGCTGCAGTGCTGTGCTTCTCAATATCTTCAGAGGATAATCTATAAAGTGCTGAAATTTACTCATTGAAGGTCTGTAATAGGATAGTGTACTGAAGTTAGAGAACTCTTCCCTGAGGGCTAATTATGCCAGGGACTTGGAGGTGAGGCTATCTGGTCAAACATCTCCCACCCAATGGTGGTTGAAAATTCTTTCTTGACGTTTATAATTTTAATTTAAACTTATTAAAGAAGGTCTTTTAGACTTATTTGACAGAGCTTATTTCATCGTATATTGTTCTTTTGCGTGACGTAAAAGAAAATATAAGTGAACTTAATTGGATAACGCAGTCTTAAAACTTCTTGTTCGGTGTTTAACTCCTTATATGGGGTTGGAATTCCCAGTCATGAGTGTGTGTGTTTTTCCACACCATATTGTCCTCTTTGCCATCAAGAGCTTTGATGATGGACACATTTAAATTTGTTCACCACCTTTCAAAGCAGGTATCAAACTTCTTAACACTATTTAGAGACAGTGACTAGCTGGGCTAGGTTAGCTGCTAACTATCTGTAGATGGTAAGAGTCTCTGTTTTTTCAGCTTTCCTGGAATGTAAACAAAAGTAGTTGTGTTGATATCAAGTAACACTAGAGGGCAGCCTGCAAGTTAGAAAGTAAGTAATCCTACACCAAGCACTACTTTGGCATAGTACAATAGATAACAGCAACTCAAATATGGTGTCCCAGTGTAAAAAAAAAATCATCAGATCGTTCTTTAATGTTTAATTCGAATGTGCCTTTAGAAGACTTCAAAGCAAACAATTTCATAAACGTTTTCTCCCTTCTAGAAACTCCCTTATTTGTTAAAGTCCCCTGAAGATACTTGATGTTTCCAATCCTGTTTTTTTTCACTTCCATTATTCAACCTCTTTTTAAAATGTAAAACAAAACTTTATTATGGAATAAAACTTTCCTGTTAGAAGTTTCACTTAGAAGCCTCTGAAATAAAAATGCACTGTGAAGGGTAAAGACAGAATATCCATCTTTTTAGGGTTTTTTTAATAGCATAAATATTAGTTATTTTCAACTATTAAAGGTCTTTGGAGGATTCTTGTGGACAACTGTACTGTATCAGTACTTATCTAAAGGTTGAAACCATAAAACGAAATCTGTAATTCCTCATTCACCTATGTATTGAAGGTTTATTTCTTCCTAAATAAAATATTACTGAACACATTTTTTTTCTTCTACAGTAAGCAGTGTTCAGTTTTAGCATAATGCAGCAAAACTAGGCTTAGCTGTCTGCTAACACTGTCTTATTAAATAAACAACACAATTTAGGTGTTATTTGTGTTTTGTGAATTACATCATCTGTAACATTTCAGTTGCAGGAGGCAACTTAAGAGATAAACACTGGTAAATATGCCCCAGGCAGGGTTAGGAGGACAGAGGGGAGGAAGGGACAAACACATCTACATTTAGTTTCAGAATTCAAAGACTTGCATAAAGTAAAACCGTTCAGAATGAAAAAAATAGGAAACAGGTGGCTCGACCTATGCCCTGATTCTTCCATGAGTGAGTCACGCACGTGCTCTCCTTCCTCCTGTACTTTGTAGCCAGTTTTTATAGATGCATTGGAAGGTGCTTCAGTCTTTCTTATTATTATCCACCTCCTATCAGGGTATTAACCTCCCTAATGTTGGAGAAAGTGGTCCCTGCTGCCAGACCAAATGCAACAGTTTAAATGCTCTTACTTTTAAAATCTTTAGCACTCATTTTACAGAGCTGGGTATGAGCACAATAGAACTCATCCCAGGCTTTGGCGTTTGGCTTCTTGTGTGTTATTTACATATGGTTTTATGATAGCTGTTAAATATTAACTATTTTGTCTGTAAACCTGGGTTCCTGTCCTGGCCAGTGCCACCACGATCCACTCAGCTCCCCAGATGTGACATCTTGGAACCATTTTTTACTACTTCTACCCCCTTATCCCACACGTCCAACTGGTCCCTAAGTCCTGACGGCTGTACTTTGTCAACACACCCAGAATCTGTTTCCTTTTTTTCCACTCACAGTGCTAGCAGATTTATATTTCTAAAACACACATCTGAGGATATCATCATCTTGCTGAAAAGCTTGGAGCCTGCAGCTCCAAGTCCCACCTCTTCAGCAGGGCAGAGCCCTCCACAAGCTACTCTCCATCCCTCTTTCTGTCCGCTGGGCTTTCAGGCCACATCACCAGTCATCAGGAGGCCCCCTTGCTGCTCTGGGGCCAAATCCTGCATTTCTCTGCCTCTGGCCTTTGCTCCTGCCTCTCCCTTAGCCCCACTGCTCTTCTGCCCCTTGCCTCCCATGTACCAAAATCTCACTCATTCTTTAGATGCAGCTGAAATGCTTCCTCCCCAGCTGGACAGAGCACTCCTTCCTGTCCTTAGCATCCTTACCACTCTGCTTTGGGGATGGAGAATAGTCAGACCTCAGACACTATAGTAATTTTTTGCAAATCTAACTTCCTCGATAGAATGTCGACCCAATGTCTGGCCTTGAATGGGTATGCAGTTAATCAGTAAATTCTGAACTAGGTCATCATTGTGTCTCAGCAGTATCTAGAACTTGCCTAGAGTAGGTGCTAAATATCTATCTGCTGAATTAAACGGAACTGCTGCTTTCACTAGACCCAGCAGCGAGGACCAGAGGAGTAAAATAACCTTGGTCAGAGGGAAGATCCATTTATGTTGAGCCATCTGGTCTACTTTATTCCTTGCAAAAAGTGTGTTTCTGTTTCATAGGTACAAGTTGCAAGCCCCAGGAGGATATTCCTGCTGAATATCTGGTTCACCCCTCTGTCCCTCCAGTTGTACCCTGCCCCAGGGTCAAAGTTTCCACTTTTATGTTACTGTTTATTTTTATCCCTACTATAAAACAGGACTAGAATCCTAAATAACAACATCCTCCATTTTTCAAATGATGTCCTTTCGGATGACAGACTCAAGGCCCTAAGAGCTGCTGGAGACAATGACCTGCAATAGCATTCCACCCAGAACCAAGAGTTTAGGTCCCAATGGCAGTGAACCCTCAGGTGAAGTCCTTGGAAAGCTACTTCTAAGCTTGTTTCATGGCAGTAGTCAATCTGCATAGTAGGCATAATGTAAAAACGTCTTCAGTTGGAAGACCGTAAATTGTTCTCAGAAATTTTTAAAGTATTGAGTAAACCGTACAATGGCACGGAGCATAAAAAACGCAGATTCAGAAGGCTGGGGACCTTGTCTCAAGCCCCTTACCAGAGGTATATACTCTTAGGCCAATCATTTGACCTCTCTGAACCTCGGTTATCTCATCTTTAAATTGGGCATAATAATTTCTGCCCTGCCTAACCCAGGTTGTAATAGTATTAAATGAGGTGATGTTTATAAACACACTTTGAAAAATATAAGCACTATATAGTAAGGTCTTTATTAGTAGTAATAACACCGTTAAATGCTGTTGATGTTGATCGTCACCACTAAGCCTGATTTCTAAAATCTGATACGGGACTTGGCAAGACTCCTTCCTGGGCAGAGCAGTCCTGGGTTTGCACCTCACGGCTATAAGCCAGTCTGTCCTCTCCCATCCTGGGAAGGCCGGCACTTGAAACACAGGCAATAAGAAACAATGAAATATGCCAATGCATTATGATTACTTTTAATAGAACGAGCCCTCCAGTGAAGACTGGGTATGGTTGACAACAAGCAAGAAAAGACATTGCCCCAGTCCTACGCTGGAAACCTTTGCAAGCTCTGCTCAGAGGAATTTGCATTTCAATAACAATGCGATAATGTCAAGCTATTCACAACATTGCAAAGCCTTCTCTTGCACACCTGGCTTGGGGAACTGCAAGTGGCTGTTTTCTAACAGCACTGGCAGTTATGTTGTCCTTTTCATTCTTGCGAATGGATGTGTTTGGGCAGTATTCGCAGGTCTTGTGTTCTGGACATGACAAAATATGAAAACGAAAGCCCCACACTCCAAGATCTCCCAGGAGAATTAATTAATCAGCATATTCAACATGTTGAACTTCCCCTCATCACCAACGAATGGAAACACCACGTAGATAAAAGTTGACTTTTTAATAGAAAACTTTTCCCTGTATGCTGAACATCACCTTAAAAAAGAAACGTATCCAAAAGATGTTTGTTACCTTCCTCTTGGCTACATATGAAACTACTCTGTTCCTTCTAGATGATACCAGTAGCATCTCCTCTTGTCTGGGCAAACATGGGACCATAACACAGGGTTGACTTAATTTATATTAGAAGTAAAACCATATTGCACGCAGTGGGACAACCGTCTTGCCAATTATTTCAGATAATCACTCCCCTAGAACACAGTACAGCAAATAATACCAGTCAACTTAGGTAATTTCTCATTAAAACTCTTATAGATCTGTAAGCTTAATTGTAAAAGCTAAGCATTTATAATTCGTAAGCACAAATTATGCTAAACTAGACAGGTTGTATGCTACTAAGAGTTTCGTATAAGCTGCAAAATGATTATTCACTCAGTAGTTTAATCCGTAAGTTGGCATTAATATACTATACCTAACTTTCATTAGGCCCCTCTAGTTAAAAGCTGAATGTAAATAGCGCATTAACATGACAGTTCAGCTTCTTGATATCTGTTCTAAAACTCATGACACAGGAAAAGTACTGTAAATGAAAAGTAAGGCCTGTTTCTCTCCAGTGCCTATAGTGTTCTGGTCGTTATGGTTAGCACTCGGTAAAGAGTACTTTTAGGCGAAGGAAATACCACTTGGTCCAGTATCCCCAGCATAAGTGGCTTTCATTTGAAAGAATTGGGGCACTGCTCAAAAGCCCCATTCAATCTTTGGAAGGCATGGCCTCGAATCCAGCTAGGAGCCAGTATATATCAACAATTTTGATAAGTAAATTCCTTTAAAATACAACATGATTCCTCTAAAGATTCAAAACACTCCACATCACTTGTAAATTTCAGCTGTTCCCCAAGTGATATTTCATTCTTTATATGATCATTCTGCAAATGATACAGAATCACATTTCTCATAAAAGAAGAACCTAGCATGGTTTGCATGGCAAGATAATGGAAGCACATTCAAGTCACCGCTGTCTGAAAATGTTCCAGCAAAAGGCAGCCTCCGAGGCATGGATGCCTTGGAGACACCAAAACATCTGTAATCAGAAATCATTAATTAAGGTTACCTAAAGTCTACATTGTATTTGACTGACAGCCTCACAAAAGCACTGCTTACTTTTCGTAAGGCTGCAGTGTACAATGTCGTCTCTGACCAGATACCAAAGAGTAATCACAACCTTGTCATTGTCGACAGGACAGCAGACTGAATCCCCACAAACTCTTCTTCGAACAAAAAAAGCTTCTGATCTGAAATATTAATCCCATTGTCCTCCCCACTCCATGCTTTTTTCTTTAAAAAAAAAAAAACTATCGTAAAAGAATACTCTAAAACAAGCAGGACCTATTTTCTGACCCTGCCGAATAATCAGAGGTCCCTAATACTGAATTTACAAATGGATATTTTCTTTGCTTCACAGAGATATTTGAGGGGGAGGTGGGGGAGGTCTGGGGGGATAATTGCAGCCTATGGGTAAGCCAGACCACGTGATCAAAAACTGCTGTGACACTTAAAAGTGTTTCTCCACAAGGAATTCCTGTGCCCAGAAGCCTGGTGAAGCCAGTAGCAATTAAGGCCATGTTATCCTTTTAATTTACTTCAAATTATTGGCCTCTAAGATCAATCATTTAGTGTGGTTGAGTAAGGGAGGGGTCAATATAATAGGCACGTGCATTAAAAATTCTTGTTGATCTTAAACAAAAATTTTGGCAGGCTGGATCTGGGGAAATTTAAAACGGCTGCTTTGAAGCTCACCCTGAAATAAAAACTAGTTATTTTCTAGTTTAAAAAAAATGACTAATATTCTAGATTAGGCCCATTTGTAATGAATTCAAGGTTTTCGTCTTCTGAAATCGCCTGGATTTTCAGTTGCTGCACTGCGTGTCCTGAATTCAGTGCTGTTTGCTTCAAGTGTGAGATGGTTTTATTTTATGTTTTAATTTACAAAGGAATTAAATGGCTGGGCTTAGACTGATGGAGGAGTCCTTGAAAGTCCACTCGAGAAATGGGAACTAAAACATTAAGAAGTGTACCAGTATCTGTTACACACGGCCAACTCTACCTAACAAAGGAGAGCTGTGTTCTTCATCACACACGAAGCACATAAATCATGGGGTGCGTGTATCTCCCTCTTGTAGCAATTTAGTCCTCCAGATCTTTTCTTGACCAGGTCACACGAGATGTCCGCCACTGGAGAGCTTTTTCCTCATCAACCCGAAATAGCAAGATCTTATAATCACAGGAAGAAAAAAATGCTCAGACACTCAAGAGCTGGCAAAACAGTAGACCTTTGGGCCAGTGTTGCAAAATGCAGTCAAATGGTCTCTAGCCCTTTAGTAATGTGCGTTGAACCAAAGAAAATAAAGGCGAAACCTGAAGGAAAGCACGAGTGTTTACGTGGCCATACCAAAGCACAACATACAACACTCGTGAGGTCATTTTATTAATTTAGCCATCTGCAGAGCCAAAACCAAGTTGTGAAACTGAGATTTGAGCGAAGTCAGGAATGGCCTCGTTTACCTCCACGTTTAGAGACAGCCTTAATGAAGAGTTCGTACCCTTTGGCTTTCTTGTCGAAAGATGAAAGTGACATCAGCCCCTGGACTGTAATTTTTTACCAGCAAGACTGAGTAAGAGGCAAATCCTGGAGTAAATTATCAGCTTGGATGTGCACGTAACAAGGTCCAGAGAGACCCTCTCAGAAGTTGCCTCTTTTAATCCAACGCTGACTTATACGAGAAGCGGTTTTCAGTGCTTTCAGAAGACCACAACAGCCAAAATCACTGCAAGCCTCGCAAGCCTAGTAGATCTCAAACCTTTCCCAAGACATCCCAACACTATCTGAGGCCCTGAAACTATGGCAACCGAATAAGAAAGTAGCCTCCATGATTAATAGATGAAGATCCCAGCGACAGTGTCTAGCTAGGGCCATCCTTCATGATGCGAGAAGAATTAGCACAGAATCCATCTCAGAAACCATTAACAAGTATTCTTCTTATAAAAATCCACCCAACTGCCGTTCTGCTACCTATACCCCAGTTTAGAATGCCGTGAACAGTTCGGTTTCTAGTTATCGCTCACTCTGCAGAGATGAGGATGTTTTCAGTAACTCAGATGCTCACGTTTTTAGAATAATGAAAGGCTTAATAGGCTGGTGTTCCACCTGGGTATCTGAGGCCTAAGAACAAAGGCGTTCAAACACCAAAGTATGTGAATGAAGTCGAGTGGCTCTCAGGGTAAAAAGGAGAGACAGTTGTTGGACTGTTCCGAGTGTTTTTTGTGGAGTGCAGTTTTTCGTAAAGCATTCCATTTTCAGGAAAGGAACGTTTCCATTCACCAGCTCCATCAGTATTCTCTTACTTTCCTCATTCAAGGACGGTAGGAGTCTGGGGGGGAGGCAAGCCCTAGAGTCGCTGCAATATTAATAAAAAGATTGAGTACGCTCCTGAAAAAAGGACTCGGGAATAGGAAAAAGGAAGGAAGAATAGATCCACAGAAAGCCTGGCTTTAAAACTCTCATATAACATTAAACCACAATTAATATATCCGTTATTTCCCGGTCCCTCAAATGCTTATTTTCCAATGGCATGTTTTCATTGTGTTCAATGCCAGCTCCTGTTCTGTTCTATAAATGCTTCAAATCAAATCATGGCCAAAGGCTTGGTCTTCAACACGTGGGAGGGCAGAAGGGATAAGAGAGGGATAAATGGCATCACTTTTAGAGATTCTTCCGCTAAGGTTTTTGAATTGGCTTGGATTCTTTGAATTAAAGTTTCTGCAGATGGCAATTATAGGTTAGTTGGAAACCACTAGCAAGCGCTGAGTCATATTAAATGAAAGCCTCAGGTCTCAAGGCTGTATGTGGAAACATCTATTACTAACAGTACTTTCAAAGCAACAGTCGCACACTGGCTGCTCCACAGGACCTGGTCCTTCAGTCTTTGGGGCATGTGAATTGCTGATTTATTCCCCTCTCTGTATGTCATCTTTCCACTTGCAAAATTGAAGAGAAAAACATTTTCCTAGATGAAAATAACTGTAATTCTAAGCCACGGAGGGATTCCTGTTCCTTCAGGGAACTGCAGCGATAATATTGCCCCTTTTGCTGTGCTTCTGAGGAGTCAGATAAGAAACTGTATGATTATCATTTGAATCAAATTTCAGGTTGTATAGCAATATATCAGCAGTAGAGTAATCACTGTCTCCACTGTGGTCAGGTGACTATTTCCCTGCATTTGGTGGGGAAGGTAGTGGTTCGCTTCTGCGTGGAGATTCAGGTGCTCCCAAACTGTCACTGTTTCAGGCTTGGCCAGGGAAGACTGACCTGGCAAATATGGCCACCATAAAGACTCTCATGCAGTAGTCCCAGCCATAGTCTCTTGGAGAAGTTGATTGACAGCCAAGCTTCTCCCCTATGTGGTCCTTGGGGTCAATTCAACTCATCCCTGAACAGTCATTATGGGCAGCTCTCAGATTTCAAATGTGGGTACTCTCAGATTCTTTAGTGGGTGTATTTTACTTAACGGTGTGAATGTTCCTTTCCAGTCCGAAGGTGTTTCCTTCGCATCATCTCTTTATGTCACAGATTTGTAAGGCCATTTCCTTCTGTACTCTCCCCACCAGGGCACTCTCCATGACAACTGTCACCCAAATAAAAATAATACTTTATATTTAATGAGTGTGTGTAGTGTATCAGGCATTGGGCCATGAAACTTAAAGATGTCATATTTACTCTCCTCGACAACTGTAATACAAATGTAAACTGTAGCATTTTACAAATGGAAACTGAGGCAGATAAGTAACTGGCTCAAAGTCACACTATTTGTAAATGGCAAAAAATGGGATGCAGTCTGTGTTGTGTCTGCCTAAGATGTGTGACCTCTGCATCACCTCCAGAGCTGTCTACAGCCCTCCCTCCAACAGTTCTTGCACATTTTTTATAAACTTATGCCACAAAATCGAATGAATTTGCCCTGTATTTGGTGGGGAAGATAGTAGCAAATAGCAAAGATCAAAACTTCTTTCCTCTCACTCCTAGTTCGCCCTGATGTGTCTGTTCTACGTTAATGCTTTCACTGACATGAGCTGTGTTAGAACTTACCTGAGCAAAAACAAGCCCTTACTTTTTTTTTATAATGCCTGGCAGAGTGCCACTCCTATGACCTTGCCCAATTCATTGGTCACATTGGAAACAATCACTAGTTGACACGGTTGGCATCTGATTCATAAAGTTGCCATCTGTACACTGCGTAGATTGTGCATTTTCAGTGAATTTGAGGATCTTACTTAATTTCATAATGTGGTTTACATTAAAATGACATCAACACAGTATAATCTTTCTTTTATGATTTAGAAGACAATGAAGCAGGGTCTCTGCTAGGCCTGGGGTCTCGGGAGCGGAGGAAGGAGTCAGCATCAAACTTTTCAAATTTCCAGACTGCATTTAAAAAAAATTAATTAATTTTTGGCTGTGTTGGGTCTTCGTTGCTGCGCCAGGGCTTTCTCTAGTTGTGGCGAGTGGGGCTACTCTTCGTTGAGGTGCACAGGCTTCTCATTGCGGCGGCTTGTCTTTGTTGCGGAGCATGGGCTCTAGGTGTGTGGACTTCAGTAGTTGTGGCACGTGGGCTCAGTAGTTGTGGTTTGCGGGCTCTAGAGGGCAGGCTCAGTAGTTGTGGCTCACAGGCTTAGTTGCTCCACAGCATGTGGGATCGTCCCAGACCAGGGCTCGAGTACGTGTCCTCTGCATTGGCAGGCAGATTCTTAACCACTGCGCCACAACGGAAGTTCCAGAGTGCATTTTGTATTTTACCGAATACAGCTACATTCATGATTTCATATTATTCTCCCAGCAGTCCTACTAGATAGAAAGCATAGGTTTACTATTCACAATTTTTATTTAAAATAATGCAGCTTGAGAAAAGTGGCTTGTCTGTTGTAGTGAGTCTGGAACCCAGGTTGTCCAACTCCAACAACAGGGTCTTCAACAACACTTATCACTGCACTGGGACAGGATAGAAATGTGGGTTAATGGGCATACTATTTCCTCCTGGTAGGAAGTTGAATTTTATTTAATAAATTTATTTATTTATTTATTTATTTTTGGCTGTGTTGGGTCTTCGTTGCTGCGCACGGGCTCTCTCTAGTTGCGGTGAGCGGGGGCTACTCTTCGTTGCGGTGTGCGGGCTTCTTATTGCAGTGACTTCTCTTGTTGTGGAGCAGGGGCTCTAGATGCGTGGGCTTCAGTAGTTGGGGTGTGCAGGCTTAGTAGTTGTGGCTTGCGTGTTCAAGAGTGCAGGCTCAGTAGTTGTGGCACACGGGCTTAGTTGCTCTGCGGCATGTGGGATCTTCCCGGACCAGGGCTCAAACCCATGTCCCCTGCATTGGCAGGCCGATTCTTAACCACTGCGCCACCAGAGAAGCCCCAGAAAGTTGAATTTTAAAAACTACTATTAGCAAACTCCAAAAAGGCAAGAAGGTTCTGTGGCCAGTGGTTAAAATGCAGAACAAATGAGTCCAAGGTCAAAAGCTCAGTCTCCGTAAGTGCTGGCTGTCTTCTTAGCTCTGTTTCTCAGAAGGGTGATTCTACCTAACTCATGTTCGCTCCAGCTTCAACCAGGTGTCCCACAGATGTATGCTCTTGGCTATAGAAGGGGACTGACTGGATGTGAGTGTGGGAACGAGCAGGCTTCAATCCATCACGAAGACTGGAGAAACAACCCAGAGTGAATGCTCCACTGATGATGCATGAGACACATCACCTATGTACATGGAAGACAGTGTTACACACACACACTCATGCAGGCAGAGAGGTGTCTCATTTGATGGACACATATCATAGAAAAACAAGAGCAGGCAAAAGAGATAAAGACGGGTTGTTTGCAAAAAGATTCACTCTTCATTCATTCAACAAATACTTGTTATGAAAGCGCTGTGATGTGCCAGGCACAGGTTTAGGTGCTGGAGATAACAGCAGTGAAGGAAACATAATGGCATTGTGTCTAGCAGAAGACAGAAAATAAATGAGGACAACAGACCGTTTGTCAGGATGTGAAAAGTGCTAAGAGGAAAAAAAAAAACAAACCTGAGGCTGTCCACTGGGGTAAGGAGTGTTGCGACAAAAGGGTGAAGCAAATATGATCAGGAAAGGCTTCACTGAGGAAGTGACATGTGAGCAGAGAACCTGTAGGTGCAGAGGAGCAAATCCTGCAGCTCTCTGGGCAGAGGACCGCCCCAAGCCTTGAAAGGGCAAGTGCAGAGAGACCCTGCAAAGGGGCCCGGGGGGAGCTCGCCCAGCATAGTCAAGTGACCCCAAGGAGGAGTGGAGGTCAGAGAGGTGGGGACCCGAGTGCAGATCATGTGGAACCACAAAGGCCATAGAAAGAACTCTGGCTTTGACTGGAATAAGATGGGAAAGCATTTGAGCACATGTAACCTGATCTGTAAAAAAAACTATATCACTTCAGCTGCTGTGTTGAGAAAAGACTGTAGGGGGCCAAGAGCAAAGCCCGGAGACTAGCTGGGAGCCTAACACAGTAGGTTCCCCAGCAGGAGGAGACCGTGGCTTGGCCAATGTGAGGGCCACTGAGCTGGAAGACCTAGAGGGAGTCCGCATGCTTTCTGAAGGTGGCGCTAACAACATGGCAGTTAGAATGGATGCAGATACCAGAAAGAGAAGAGGCAAGGATGACTCCTGAGTTTTTTGGCGTGAGCAAACTCAAAGGATGGAATTGTCATTTACCAAGATGGAGAAGATGATAAGAAAAGCATGTGTGGAGGAGAAAGATCCAGAACTAGGCGTTTGGAGCGTTTGGGTTTGAGATGTCTAGATTCTACCCCCTGTAGGCATTGTGTATATCACAGATCCAGGAGAGAGGTCTGGGCTGAGGGGGTAATTTGGGAAACATCAAAGTATTGATACTTGTGTGTGACGCTCTCCATTAGTGTAATTAGAATTATTCTAATAAAAAGGTTTGCAAGAACTCATCTGCTTCACAAAGCAAGATACCCTTGTGTATAAACTATATTGTAATAGTCCCATGCTGAGAAGTATCCCCAACTCACTTCTCCCCTTGAGGTTTGTGTGGTATGACATCTTACTTGCCCATTTCAAAGGGATTAAATGCCTCCCTCCCTTCCCTACCTTACCATATCCCCAAGAGGCAATTGTGTGGTTGCCAGCAGAGAACAGCTCAGTTGCTCTTACAGCACATTTTAAGGCAGAGGAGAAAAGCCTTCACTCTGGAATAGAAATCTCTCAGAGACAACTTGGCTCCAGGGCACCCCAAGAGAGTGGGGGGCACTGATATGGGAGGGCCCAGCAGGATGCTTCCAGGTTTCCCCTTCCCCTGGAGATGTGAACACCCAGGGAACACTCGCTGTGGGACGAGGGCAGTGAACTGTCGAAACTTAAAGTGTGTGTGCAGGGCGGGCGGCAGCGTCGAGATGCGTGCAGGCTTTTCCACCGTCGCAAACGGCAGATGCCTAATTAAAGCATTTGCAATTAGTTTGGCTTGTTCTGTGATTCCTTTCTGCAAACAAATATGATGGGAGAATATATTAGCTCTTGGCAAATCTAGTTCTAAAAAAACTTTCTCTCCCATGATTACTCTTTTGTCCTGCTCAGAAAAGAGCTGAAGCACTATGTACACACCCTGAAGTATGTGACTTACCTCCTTGTCCAAAACAGTATTTTTCCTTCCATTTCATAAAGGAGCGCAACTGCCCATTTGCCTTTAAAGCATGAGGATTTATTCTGAATTTAATACAAGTTCTTAATTTGGGTCTCTTAATTTTATTCAATGAATGTAACAGTCTTCCTAATTCTTGCCATCCTTCTGATTCAACACACTTGGCAATGTTATCCACCTCCTCAGAATGCAAATGCTATATTTCTTTAATGATGGGAAAAGCATTCACTAGACTTCGAAAGAACTCTAGGGGTGAGTGTTTGTGTGTGTGTCTCTGTGTGTGTAAATAAAGAGTTGCACTTATTGCCACTTTACAATAACCACTTACTTGATTGCATAGACTTTCTTTTTCACTGTAGGGGAAAAAAAAGCCTAGGTCTATTCTAAGTGGAGAAATGTGAACTGTTTGGGACTATTTCTTTCATTTATTCATTCAATATTTACTTGAGTTTCTACAGTGGTTCTTATGAATTTTTAACCTATTTCAACTTAGATGTTTTATCCAATAAGTATATTCTGCAGGTAGCTACTGAGATCATGATTTTGGGTGTCCGTTGAACATTTACATATGTGGTTATATGCATTATGAGAGTGTGGCCCATCTCTAAACGGTGATAACTGCAAAACAGAACGCTTTGGGAAGATTGTCACCAAACAGTGTAAATAAGAAACATGAACTAGAATGCCTCTTTATATCAAGTTGAAAAAAGACATAACACAAAAAAGAGGTTTAAATCTGTTGGTCATTCATTTCTCCTTTCAGATTGGTTTGCAAAGTGCCTCATCTAAGAATGTCCTAAACCCAAAATAATAACAGAGAGTGGGGGGTTACTCAAGAGTTGAATAAAAGTCACCATATAAACAAGCATGGGTAAACCAAATTCAAATAATTAGTGCAGTTATTTTTTAACAGATGGTTTAGGTTAATAGGTGGAGACACAGTGTTGCCACTGTAGTATTTAAGGTTAGGTTAATAATTAACTTTCGTGCCTGGAGTAGTTTAATCAAACCTTACTGTAAAAACTGCGCCATGCAGACTAAACAGGGTATTCAAAAAACCATGCAAAATACTTGCAATCTTGACCTCTGGTAGTCATTTGGAAAAAGTGTGAAAAAAGAAGATGTTTTCATTCAGAAATGTGCACTAGTATCTTTACTTTGGGGGAAAAACCTTCATAAAGGGTTCATATTATCTGGAACCAACAATCTTCTCCCTGCCATGAGAGTGGCTGACTGTGGACTTCAAATGCCCAAGATGTATGTTGAAAGGAAGACCAGACAATTATCGGGATTAGAGGAAGGCAAGGCAAAGGCACTCGACCTTCGTACCCGGAAAGACTTCAGAACCGGCGCTGGGGGGCATTAAATAGCTTTCCTGAGACCTGCTGGCACAACACTGTAACAGGGTTAAACATCTTTTCAGATACCAAGCAAAGAAAGTCGGGCATACATGTGAGAGAGTGTGTCTGTATGAGTGTCTTCGCGCCCCTGTGTTTTAAACCTTTCGTGGATCACATTCAATTGCAACTTGATTTTCATCCAGCCTAGGCAGAGAGTGATCCCACTGTGGCCGTCCCTGGCCACCACATTCCCAAAGCAGACGCCTTTCTCCCAAGGACCGATGGGGATTGGTAGCGGGGCTGCCCCCTGCAGTACAGGCAAGAGGCGGCCCCTGGAAATGCTCGCCTTGGCCGTGAAAACAGCGATTCCTACCCCGCTCCACGCACACCTGATTTCCTGCTCTGCCCCTCCTTGAACACCCGCCGGCTGGAAAACAGCGCGAGGGGTGCAGGAGGCTGGGATGCTGAGCTTGGAGCCAGCCCGCCCGGGCCCGTGTCCACACGCACCCGCGCGCCAGCCGCTGTCCACAGTGGCCCCGCCAGCCGCTGTCCACAGTGGCCGCACCAGCTTCCTGAGTGCTGCGCTGAACTTCCCCTTCTCGCCCCTCCCCACGCCCACCCCTTGCTCAATTGCTTGAGAGACTGGGCCAGCAAGTGCAGCGCCACGACCCCAACCAAGCTGACCACCGGTCGGGGTGGCACTCTCCGAAGGGCCGGCTCCTACCTCCTAGCCGTACGTATCCTGGGCGGTTCGCCCGCCTCCCTGGGGGTTCCGCTTCCCGCGGGCTGCACATGCTGAGCCCCAATTCTGTAGTGCCCCCCCACCCCTGGCCTTCAGAGAAACTTTCCAGAAGCACCTGGTCGAGTGACCCCGCGCTGGAAAAAAAGGAGGCGGCGCTGGGCGGAGGGGCGGCGAGGGAGCGGGAAAGAGGAGTCCTGTTTCCTTCCCCCATACCCACAAATCCATACTGTTCCCTGGCTCCCCCTGTGCCGTTACGGTCGTGGGAGGAGGGAACGGATCTCGGGATCCTGCTTTGCACCGTGTAACACACTGGGGAGCTGAGAAAAAAGCGGAGCATCTGGGGGAAGAGACACTTGCCATCCCAGCAGGGTCGTGCAGAGTGGGTGGGCACTGTCGGGCTTGCTCCCGAGCGCCCCACTGCCAGCGAAGCAGCGCTCTAGACGCAGCAAGTAGTCCGGACAATCCAGAACCTGGGGCCCGGGCAGAGCTGTCGTCTGGTTAGCAAGCACTGAGCCATCTCTTGCCTGGTCTTCTCACCCTTCCCCCTCCCGGGACACCTTCTTTCCAGAGAGGGACCTCGTAGATTCTGGAAGACGGCACAGTGGGCGCCAGTCCCGGCGTGATGGGTTCTGTGCTTGAGGGGGACACAGACGCGACGGATGCTGTCTTCGCCGCCCAGGAGGGAGCTGCGGCGGGGAATAGGACCCAGGGCGGGGGCGCCGCGGCACACTGGGAGGAGGCCACTCGTTCGAGCAAACAAAGCCCGGAACCTCTGGTGCCAGCGTCCGAGGGAGCCGGGATGTCACCAAGTGGTAGGGTGCGCGAGTGCCAGGGCCATTACAAGTTTCCCGCACTCCACTGAGCCCAGCCCAGACCCCGCACCGACAACAAAAGAGTCTCTTTGCTTCCCCACCGTATCTGCGGAACCCCTGAACCCAAACCTCGTGCCGAGCGAAAACAGCGCTCTTCTACCCAACCTCCTCCAGCCCTGGAGGGCAGAACCCCTTCCCCTGCCTTCGCACCAGGACCGGGCACTTCCGAGAATCACCCTTTCAGGGCTTCTCTGCTGCCTGCTGGCCCGAAAGTGAGGACGAGCCCCCGGGTACTGCATACACATCCCAGGGCCAGGGAGCTATCCGCGCGGTTGGTGTCCCGGGCGGCGCCTGGCGTGTGCGCAGCGCGGGTGGGGAAGCTCGCAGCACGGAGCCCGGCGGTCTCTGGGGCGCCGGGTGGAGAGGAGCAGCGGGCAGGGCTCGCGACTGCTCCCCCAGGGCCGGGCAACGCTCGGGAGACTGACACAAGACAAAATAAAACGCAAGCACCACAAAGCCGAGACAGGGCGTGCGGACCGCGGCCCCGGGACCCGCAGGAGGGAGCCGAGCCGCTCGGGAGGTGGGGCGCGCCGGGGCGCCCCAGCCGTACCTTTTCGGTGCATCGACGGGCAGGCGGCCGGGGCTCGGAGCGGGCTGGTACAGCGTGTATCCCATTTAGTAATCCATTATCGAGGGGATCTCTCCGGGCCGCGAGCTGCGCTCTCTCCTTCGCAAGCCTTTGTCATTCCTACATGTGTGCTTGTCTCTTTGGGGTAACAGTCGCGGCGACTACTTTCTGGGATGCAAACGCGCTGTATTCATCTCCAATGACAGGCGGAGAAGGGGAGAGGAAGAAAGAAAGAAAGAAACCAACAAGAAAGGAGTAAATGTTCAAGAAACTCTTCTCCAAATCCAAATTCCACTTGGATTCCACTCCGGCAATCCCTTCGGTAGTGTCTGCGCCGATTAACAAGTCATTTCAGGGTGGGGGGGCGGGGTGGGGGCTGGCGCAGGGGTTCGCCCTCTAGCCCCGCTCCACGGCTGGGAGCGCTACGCCGCGGGTGTGGCAATGCTGGCCGCTGCCGCCGCTCCTAAGCGGACATCGCGGGCGGTCGACCCCGCGGAGAAGCGCCGCTGCTGCGTCCGGAGCGCCTGGACAGCCGAGTGCGTGGGGAGCGGAGTTGGCTGCAACCTCACCCCGTGCGGCTCACTACTCCTCTGTCACTCGAGAGGCCGCCGCTCCGGGGCGGAGCCAAGTCCCGGACTGGATTGCGCAGAGCGGACTCTCCTCCTGCAACCCCGCCTCCTTTGGCAGGCGTCTTCTCCGACCCAAAGGAGAGCTGCGGTCTATGTGTGCGAACACTAGCGAGCGAGGCGGAGAGACGGAGAACCTACGCGGTTTGGCCGCAGGTGGAGCCTTGGATCGACTGGCCAGCGCAGCTTCCTTCCACCACTATTCCCTGCCCCGCCGCGCGCTCGGCCGAGGTCCCCGCGGGGGCGATGCCGGCAGGAGGCCAGACCTTGCCTCCCCCAGCCCCGCATTTGCTCTAGCAAAAAAAAAAAAAAAAGAATCCCGGACAGCATTGCTGAGCTCTGACAAATCAGAAAAATTAATAAAAATAGACGTAGTGCAGGAGCGAGTCACAAGAAAGGATTTCATCGATTTTCTTAAATGGAAAAGTTTTAAACGATGAGGGTGAGTGAACGGCGAACCTTTCTAATTCTGATTACTGTATCAAGAGGTAGATTCCAGAAGTGATGGACGCTCTGCGCACCCAGATGAATTGGATAGAATCCGGTGCGCTTAAAAATACACTTCGAAGATACGAACACAGCTATTAGTTAACGTACGTACAACACAACACGTTAATAAAGCATGTTAAGTAAGCAAATAAACTATAGTGGAAAGGATGCTGTTAACGAAGATTTGCTTTTAAAGTTAGAAAGTGTGTAAACTGTTCTTAGAAATAACTATGTAAACTTCAGAAATAAGACACAGTTCCAACGAGAATCCAACAGCTTCATGGAATAAGTAAATCTCAACTTCTTTCAAGGCGCTTTTGTTACCATTAGAAGAAGAATGGCAGGCACAGCCTTCCTCCTCCGCTTGAAAGTTCAGTCGCCAAAAAAGCCTTGCTGTTACAGGCTTGGGCCCACTGGGCAGGCCACACGATGTCCCCCCTCCCCCGGCCGCTGCACGCTACCCGCCTGCTTGCCCCGCAGACTGCGCACGGTAGCACGTTGCTCCCCGAGTGGGCTTCTCACTTGGTTTGGATCGTAGCCACAGCCTTTAAAGAAAGTAACACGGGGCGGCCAAGCAGTTCTCCGATCATTACTTACTAGTCATGGGGTCGGCCGAGAAAAGCACTGGGAAGCAGATCAGGGTCTCAGTCGCCCTTAGGCCGAATGCTGTCATATAAATGCAGTAGAGACTGTACCTGTTCCCTAATTGGGGCTAGGGCCACTAATAAGTCTACCCCCCCCCTTTTTTTAAATTACCGTTCCTACATGGAACTAGACTACATACAGACATCTGCTAATGAGGGCTCACGAAGAATAAAATAAGTGCACACGCGACAACAGTGTATGTATATATAAGATACATTTTCCACAAACCGTTTAGAAAAGGTGAGAAGGGTAAGCGGGAAAACGTCGGTCTCCCTGCTGTTTGTCAAAGGTGCCAGCAGGGGCCGCTATCCCCACCTTTCGCAGGCAAAAGCAGCTACAGATCCGCGGCGGCGGGGGGTTGGGGGGCTGCGGCCGTAGGTGCGCGCGCAGCCACCGCGGCACGCGGAGCCAGCTCCGAGAGGGGGCTGGGGCGTGGGGGCGGCGCTCTTGGCTGCGCGCTCCCGCGGTCCGGGTGGGGACTGGCTCGCGAACGTCCCTTTCGAATCTGGTCGGGACCCGGGGAGGGGCCCTGGCCGGCCGCCACCGGTCAATCCTCGGCTGCGCTATTTAACGCCCAAATTTCGGCGTTAAGTCCCGAGCTCGTCCGTGCGTCCCCGGCGGGGTCGCGCGGCCTGCACGTCGGGCCCAAGATGTCCTTGGGGTTCTCCGCCTGGTGTCTCCATCCCGGCCGGGTCGCCGAGGCCCCGTCTTCCTTCTCTGCCGCTGATTTACATGCTAATTGTGTCTGGGAAAAGTTCTTTAATTGGCAGGATTAGTCAGAGCAAACGAATTGTTTCACAGGCTGAACTAAATTCCGGGTTTAGCGTCTTCCCTTGGAGAAACAGACAAACTGTTTTGTTTGTTTCATGGATGTATTGGAAATGCCCCACATCGAGTTTCAGGATATGTTTTTAAAGGGAAATTATTTTCATTATTAATACTTGCATGTTTAATTTGCAGTAACGCTGAGCCAAGAAGCAGGAGATTAAATTTACCTAGTTTAAAATTAGAGAATACAAGAAGAAAAGACTTTGAGTTAATTTTCGCACGGCTGAGAAATATCACCCAGAATCTTCCTGGCAATGACTAAATCCCGAAGCCTCACCATCCAATTAGGCACCCGTCATCCTGACCAGGTGAGATTACATTTCCACCTGCCGGGGGAGAGATGCTTCTGAAGCTGGCAGAAAAGCCAACTGTTGTGTCGCTCCCAAGCCCTCGGGGGAGCACCTGTGGGAAGGCTGCCCCCTGAAACCTCATGATGTCATTTCCCCTTCTGTGCGCTGCTGCAGACTCACTCCCAGAAGCCTGCCTTAAGTTTTCAGTAAAACTTCTGCCCTTTCAAAGCCTTTGAAGTCTGCAATCCACCCTGTCCCTTCAGGGAAGAAAGCCAATGGGAGTTAAAGAATCACCAAGTGTTAGAACTAGAAGGAAACTTGGACTGTTTCGTAGTTAAGTGGCATGAAGTGGAGTGACCAACGCCCTAGTCTCTGGAAGCCAGCTGTTGTTAGGGTAACTTACTAGCTGGTGACCTTGGGGCGGTCCCTTATCTCTCTGGAGCAGTGGACTCACTTGTAAATGAGGATTCAGCTACTACTGTCTTCCCAGGGATGGTGTGGATTAAATGAGATGGTGAGTGTAAACCATGGGTCTAGGGATAAAGGTTAACTCGCATCTGTAAAGGTTAACTAGCATCATTGTCATCCTTGTCATCACCCGTGTCGATCCTCCCACCACCGTTTACAGGGGTCAGACAGGGGCAGAGGAAAAAGGTGGCTTGCTTTGTGTCAGTGCTGGGAGCTAGCCCGTAACAACTCCTCTTCAATAAGCCCACACTGCTGTGCCCCACAGCACCTGGAAAAAGTGTGATGAAGGAGAAGAGGAACTGGAAAGGTAAACTCAACTCACCCAGGAACCTTTGGAACCTTTTTTTTTTCTTTGCGGTACACGGGCATCTCACTGCTGTGGCCTCTCCCGTTGCGGAGCACAGGCTCCGGACGCGCAGGCTCAGCGGCCATGGCTCACGGGTCCAGCCGCTCCGCGGCATGTGGGATCTTCCCGGACCGGGGCACGAACCCGCGTCCCCTGCATCGGTAGGCGGACTCTCAACCACTGCGCCACCAGAGAAGCCCACCCAGGATCCTTTTAAAGACCGAATCCAGCTGTTTGATCAGAATCTCTGCTTTACTACAAAAGGGAGTAGTGAACTTGGAAGAAGTGTCTGCTGGTGTGCACCGCTCAACTCCTTGTGGGTATGAGTTCCTGGAGCACACTGGGGAGTGCAGTTTGCACAATCAGGCCATTACCGCTCGTGATCAGGGAGCCTCTCTGTGTCTGTCTTTGGAGTCCCTTCTCCAAAGTTCTGTTCACCTGCTTGCCTTAAATCAGTGGTTTTAAAATCCATTTGTACATTAGAATTACGGGGGAGCTTTTGAATGGCGGAAATCCCCGGGCTCCAGAGATTCTGATCTATTGGTCTGGGGTGGGGGGACATGGGCATGGATATCTTTCAAAGCTTCCTGGGTGGTTCTAGTGTGTAGCGAGGGATGGATGAGAGCCACCATCACCATGGATCCTGGCTCTGTTCTAGAACACTGCTTTTTTCCAGCCTTCTTTGATGAGGCTGTTTGTTATCCTTCCTGCCTGTTTATCCCAGTGTCAGGAAGTGCGGTTAGTGTCCTTCTTGCTTCTCAGACCACTTCTCCTTCTCTCAAAAACACCCAGACCATTGGAGGCTGTGCGCTACAAAGACATTGGCACTATCTTCCACAGACCTCACTTTTAAAGATTTAGCACCAGGCTTACTGTCCTTCTACCTGTCCCACCACCTGTCACCATTCATGGGAGTGTTAGCGTCCACCTAACTACTAACCCTTTGCTTTTTCAGCTTCTTGCCTTCCTCATCTATGCTGTCCTTTGTTCCTACTCCCCTCTGCCCCCCACTCCAGGGCTTCATGCTGGGCCTTGTTATCAGGAAAGGTGCCATGTTCTAAATCGCTAGTTCTGACATCCCCTCTCCAATCGCAGCTTCCTCTCGTTCCACCTTACTTGCCCACGCACCTCCCTGCGCTCACTCTGGTTGCAGGAAGCCCTCCAAGCCGTGGGTCCTGCCACTCTCTCCATCCATCCATTCCCTGCCTCTTTCATTCCCCTCTGTGTCCACTTCATAATAACAGTGTCTCTCTGGCTAACACTTTCAACTCCTGGCTCCTCTTTCTTTTGGTCACACTCATCTGAGTGAAAACCAGTCCCGAATTATAGAAATACCACCCTTCTCTGCTCTTGCATCGGGTAGCTGAAGCCTACTAGAAAAAACATTTCAAGCACGCATCTAGGCAGGCTGCACACTCAGTCGTCAGCCTCAGTTGGGTCCTCAACACTGACTCGTCATCTTCCCTTTCTCTCAGTTAGTCTCTAACTTTCTCCCCTAATTGGATATTTCACCCTCAGTGCCTCCTACTTCCCTGAAAAAACAGAGTCCATCAGATGGGAACTTCTTGCATCTGTACTCATCGTTTCCTGCTTATCTCCTTACGGTGGAGGCAGTGTCCCTCCTCCAATCTGAGGCCAATCCCTCTACCTGTTTTCAGATCATTTACACGTTCTCAGAAATCTTGTCCTACTGTCTCCAGCTCTTCTGCGTCTCCCCATCCGCACATAAACAGGTTTTAGTCTCTCTCATCTTAGAAACAAGCCTTTCTAGGGTTTTCTGTGCCTTTTACCCCTTGTCTCCTCTCTTCCAAAGACAAAGGATTGTTGACAGTCTGCATTGCCACTACCTTCTCTCCCACTTGCCCATTCCTGCCTAGCTTGTGTTCCCAGCATGCCTTTGCCAAGGCTTTTGCTCTTGTCTTCCGTGACATCCATGACGGTAAATCCAGTGGACGTTTGAAAGTTTTGATTTTATTTGAAGTCTCAGCATTGATGCACGTGACCACGCCTTCCTCTGGGAAATACCCTTTGCTTTTGATTTCGATAGCACATCACTCTCAGCTGGTTCTCCTGCCGCTCTCCTTTTTTCAACTTTGTTTTTCTTTTGAGGCCTTTGAAAGATACAGAAAATTTCAAAGAATAATAATAATTATAAATCCCAGAATTAGCAACGGTTAATATTCTGTCTTATTTGTTTCCTGTCTTTATTGCAAGAAATAAAACATGGTGTATAAAGCTCAGCTTCCTTATAATCAACACTGTCTTTCCCATTCCCCTCCATTTCCTCATAGTAACAGTGTCATGAGTTTCCTGTGCATCCTTGTAGTTCGTTTTCTATACTTTAACATAGATCATATGTGCCCACAACCAATATAGAGAGAGATATTTTTGGTGGAGTTGTCCCCCAAATTAACATAAATAATGTCCTGTTTACTCTTTTCCTCCAGTTCACTCTCCACATTGTAGCTAAAGCTGTCTCTGAAAGATGCATATCTAATCCCATAGCTTCCCTGCTTAAAACACTCTGACATCCCGAAACCTTAATAGGACCTTCAAGGCTGTGCATGATTTGGTTCTTGCGTACCTCTCTGGTCTTATCTCTCTGCCAGGCTCCCATCACTTTCTTACATCTGCAACATCACTGGTATGGAAAGTTCCAAGCTCCTTTGTAACTACAGGCCTGCACTGGAACACCGTCATCTCCCCCTTTTACCTCTTTACCTGGCTAATTCCTACTCATCCTTCAGGTTTCAGCCTAAATGTTTCTTCCTCAAGACAGACTTCCCTGATACTCCAGAAGACATCATACCCCTCCATTATGTGTTCTCAAAGTACCCTGCCATATTTGTCCATCTATGACAGCTAGAGTTAATTTTCGGTCCAAGAGCTTGTTGAATGCTTCTCTTTCCTGTTAGATGAGAAGCTCCTTGAGTCATGGGACTATATCTTTTTCGTTTCTCTTGCATCTCTAGCACCTTACAGACGGTAGGGGCCTGGTACCTAAAAGAGGGGATGAATTTGTGAAAGCAGTGAGTTCTTTTTCAAGGATTCGGTGGGAAGAGAAATAGATTGTTGGATGGGATAGGACCATTTAAAAAGGGAAAGAAAAAAAAACACTAGAAAGTTATTTTGAGATTTCAGTCCTCAAGATGAACAAAATCTAAGCTTTCCCCCAACACAGAACTTTCAATGTACGGTGTCTAACTTGTTTTTTGAATGAGGAAAGAAGGATTTACAGGTGTGAGTGATGAGTAAATACCACAATTACAAAACAAGATGCTTGAAACTAAGTTGCAATAAGAATATAAATACAGCTCTAAAAGACCACCAGTGGAAGGAGATAAAACTGCAATTTGAATCCCCTGGGGACAATGCAGTCTCTGGGGAGTGCTCTCGCAGCAGGCTGGAGTGTGCTAACAGTGATTTACTGTCTGCTCCTCCGTGAATAGTTTCATGGGTCGCACCCTCTCCGTGTAACAATCATGCCACTGTCCCACAGGGCTGCTTGGGCTCCATTCCCTTCTGATATCAAATCATTGTTTGGGAAATGAAGAGAATGGTAGGTTAGAAATAAGGTCGTGAATGAACAATAAATGTTAAGTAAACCAGAACTGCATTTTTTTTCCCTCACAAGAGCTCTTGACATTTAATCGAAGTCTTTAGTTATGTAACGCAGAGCAAAAGCTATGTCTGACCTTATTTTCATCTTTCTGTTCCAACCTAACTTCTTTTAATTGTCCCTCCTACTACCATTGAGACTTAAAAGTATCTGCTTGGTTCTGAGTTTGTTTAAAAATGCAGTTCGCTCAATATAATTTATAATTTTCATAACCAGATAAATCAGATGATGAAACACTACTTTGGAATTTGCTGTTTAGCCAAAAGAATGGTGAAAAGTAAAATATACTTATTTTTGAGAACTGTTTTCAAGGCCTTTGCTTCCAGGTAGTGGAAGGTCTCTAGAAGAGGGCACTGCTCTGGCCTATAATTAAATATCTAATTAGCTTCAAATTCAGTCCAAATCTAGTTTTTAGATTATGTGAGAAGACACTGTACTGATATCAACTGAAAGACTTTTTCCAGGCTGTTTCTGATGAATGTGTATTTAAGAGCAATTTTATAACTAGAGAGATGGAGATAACCAAGGGTGTTTTTGTTTGTTTTAATATCGAAACCTTAGAAACGGGAAGACAGCTGTCTTAAACATCAAACTTAGGCTGGATATTGAGGACGATGAAAGTACTTAAAAAAAAATGATATGCTTGGATCTAAAGTAGATTTTTAAATGACGTATAAAAAATGACATATTTGAATATAAAACGATCCTCTGAAAACTCCTCTATACTTATAAAATATAAGGATGGTTTCCTAATGTCTTAACCTGACTTTGGATTTCATACCTGGGCAAGTCTCTAGTTAGTAGTCCTATAAAACACTGACAACACGTAGTTAGCTAGATTTAAGAATGTTTTCAGAGATAACTTTTAGGTGGAAATTAGCTTAAATATTACCTTATAAACTAAGTAACATATTGTTCGGCACTTCCCCGAAGTTTCAGATGATTCAGTCACAAGCTACTAGTGATTAATTTGTACTTCACCAAAATTTAAGACAAGTGGAACAATTGATGTCACATTCTTTGTGAAACCTTTTAAATATACCTTTATTCATAACCGGGTACTTATTAATTTAAACTAGAATGTTAACGTTTTAACATTTGAACTGAAAACCTACCCACCCATTTTCTTAAGAAATATTGTGTCATGAACTGTATTATTAAGACTCATGTAAACACACACGTTGATTTCCTCCTATAGTTCCTCTCCCTCTCTCTCCATGCCTCAAAGCAATTGAGTCATTTCCTTTCTCCAAATGGCCCTTTAAAGGCTTTTTCTTGTTTAAGCAAATTTTTGAAGGCCCTAACCCTCGCCGCCTCCTCCCCATTTCTGTACCCTTCTCTACCCTTTGAACAAGATCGCAAGCATGGATTTTTGTATTATTATAGCCCAATGTTGACATCGTTTTGCTAGATTCCCTTGCCTTGGGCAGTTTTTTCCCTTTTTGCTTTACATTACTTTTTCCAGTCACTTTTTTTTTTTTTTTTTTGCGAGGGGAGGGGAGAAAACTGTTTAGCTGTTTTTCTTATAATAAAGCACATCATATAAACTGTAATAAGAATGTTGTATGGTAGTATTGACTTACTCACGTGGAGGGAGAGTTACCCTTATGCTCTCAGGTTCCTATCAATGCGTTATTAGATGATGGGGACTCAGATGCAGTGGTGCTTTAGTTATCAGCATGCTGTCTCCGGATCACATCACGAGGTCATCGTCATCCTTCCAGCTGCTCAGGCCAAGCAACTTAGAGTCATCTTGACTTCTCTTGGTCTCCCAATTGTCGCATCCAATTCATCAGCAGAACCTGTTGGCTCTACCTTCAGAATATATCCAGAGTCTGACAACTTCTCATTTCCCCCATTATCACACTGGTCCACGCCACCATCATTTTCACCTGGAGTCTCCTCATAGCTGGTCTCCCTGCTCCTGAACTTGCTGTATGCTGTACCCTACAATCTAGTCCCCAGATCGCTGCCAGAATGATCGTTTAATGTTTTCAATAAAGTCAGGTCGCTCCTCTGCTCCAAACCATCGAGTGGTTTCTCTCCCACCTCCTCAGGTTGAAAGCCAAGGTCCATTCTTCGTGGTCTGCTCTCCACCTCTCCTTCTCATCTCCTCTTTGCCCTTTCACTCATCCCACATCCCACCTCATGCTCTTTGTTTCTCCTTTTCCCGAAACATTATTTCCTGAGATATCCCTCAGGCTCGCTTCACCTTCTTTAGGTCTTTGCTCATATGTCAGGCCTGCCTGACCACTACATATAAAATTACAAATCCTTAACCTATTATACTTTCTTTAATACCCCTTACCCTACTTCTTTTTTCTTATAGCCCTTATTGCACCTGTATATACTTACTTGCTTATTTGTTTAGTGTTTATTTCCTGCCACTTAGACTAAACTTCAATAGGGCAGGAACTGACTTTCATGTACCACTATATCCCCAGCACTTAGAACAGTGCCTGCCATATCTTAGAAATGCAATATGTGTATATATATATATATATATTTTTTTTTCCTTTGGCTGCGTTGGGTCTTTATTGCTGCGCACGGGCCTTCTCCAGCCTCAGCGAGCAGGGGCCACTCCTTGCTGCGTGGGCTTCTCACTGCAGTGGCCTCTCTTGTTGCGGTGCACGGGTTCCAGGCACACGGGCCTCAGTAGTTGTGGCTCATGGGCTCAGTAGTTGTGGCTCATGGGCTCTAGAGTGCAGGCTCAGTAGTTGGGTGCGTGGGCCCAGCCGCTGAACGGCATGTGGGATCCTCCCAGACCAGGGCCCGAACCCATGTCCCCTGCATTGGCAGGCGGTCTCCCAACCACTGCGCCACCAGGGAAGCCCACGGTATGTATTTTTTGAGTGAGTGAATGAATAACCACACCTTACCAGGTTTAATGTCAATCATGTTAGAACCCCTGGGTGCGTGGACTATACTAGGTAACATTTAAAGCAAAGTGAGTAGCTCTCTGTTGAGAGATGCTCCCCAATACATGGTTCTCTAACAGTTTCTTTGTCTAATGTTACAGTAGGCAGCGCTTGGTGAATTTTTGTTTTTGTTAATACAGTTTGCTTTGGGGCGGTGCTGCTGTTCGGTGGCGAGAGTAGGAATAGGTATGCTGAGCTAGGAGGCTCTGAATGAGAAATGCCTGGTGTGATGATGAGGCTCTTTCTTGCTCCTTGCTGGTTGCTTCAGATGATCACTTTCAAAGACCAAGAGTAAAGGACAGCTAGCCTCACATCACAACCTTGGGCTGCCATAATAAAATCTCACAGACTGGGTGTCTTAAACATCAGGTGTATATTTTGTTCTGATTCTGGAGGCTAGAAATCCAAGATCAAGGTTCTGGCTGTTCGGTTTCTGGTGAGCCCTCTCTTCCTGGCTTGCAGATGTTTCCCTCTCACTGTGTCCTCGTGTGGCCTTTCCTGGGGACATGCAAACACAGAACAGAGAGAGAGTGAGCTCTGTTGTGTCTCATCTTATAAGGACACTAATTCTATTGGATCAGGGTCCTAATCTTATGACCTCATGTAACCTTAATTATGTCCTTACTGCAAATACAGCCCCCACTGGAGGTTAGGGCTTCAACATATGAACTTTGGGGGAACATAAGTATTTAGTCCCTAAAAACCTTCCTTCCAGGGTTAGCTGAATCCTGGGAGGTCTCATGCTTACTGTCCTAGAAGCAGGCATACATAAAGGCGTGGCCAGCAGGGCCACTGGGTTTGGACCTCACATTCAGAAAAGTTCTCACATGATCTTTTTTAACCTTGTTTTCAAATAATGTCCATGTACATACATATACTACATGCATAAAAATAACCACATGCATAAAAATATTACATATAATATGTATATGTATATAAAATACATAGAATACATTATATATAATTACTGTATTGTTATTTTATTGAAGTGTAGTTAATTTACAATATTATATTAGTTTTAGGTGTACAACATAGTGATCCCATATTCTTATACTTTATACTCAATTTAATGTAAAATATTGGCTCTATTCCCTGTGCATTACAATATATCCTTGTAGCTTATTTTATACATACCTCTTAATCCCCTACCCCTATCTTGCCTCTCCTTCTTCCCTCTCCACACTGGTAGCCACTAGTTTATTCTCTATCTGTAAGTCTGTTTCAGTTTTATTATATTGATTAATTTGTTTTATTTTTGAGATTCAACATACAAATGATAACATACATTATTTGTCTTTCTGTGTCTGACTTATTTCACTGAGCATGACACCTGCCAGGTCCATGTTTTGCAAATGGCAAATTTTCATTCTTTTTTATGGCTGAGTAATATTTCATTATATATATATTTTATAGCTTGTTTTTGTATTCATCTGTTGACGGACACTTAGGTCACTTCCATATCTTGGCTATTGTAAATAATGCTGCTATGAACATTGAGGTGCACATATCTTTTCAAATTAGTGTTTTCATTTTCTTTGGCTTTATACCCAGGAGTGGAATTGCTACATCATATGGTAGTTCTGTTTTCAAATTTTGAGGAATCTCCATACCATTTTCCATAGTGGTTGCACCAATTTACATTCCTGCCAACAGTGTACAAGGGATCCTTCTTCTCCATGTCCTCACCAACATTTGTAATTTGTGGTCTTTTTGAAGATAGCCATTTTAACAAGTGTGAGGTGCTATCTCATTTTGGTTTTGATTTGTCTTTCTCTGATGATTAGTGACATTGAACATCTTTTCATGTGCCTGTTGGCCATCTGTATGTCTTCTTTGAAAAAATGGCTATTCAGGTCTTCCACCCATTTTTAATTTTTTTTTAATATTGAGTTGTATGAGCTGTTTATATATTTTGGATATTAACCCCTTACTGGTCCTATCATTTGCAAATATTTTCCCCTGTTCAGTAAGTTGTCTTTTAGTTTTGTTGACTGTTTCCATTGCTATGCAAAAGTTTTAAAGTTTAATTAGGTCCCATTTGTTTATTTTTGCTTTTGTTTCCTTTGCTTTAGGAGACAGATCCAAACATATATGCTGTGATTTATGTCAGAGAGTGTTCTACGTTTTCTTCTAGGAATTTTATGGCTTCTGGTCTTGCATGTAGGTCTTTAATAGATTTGAGTTTATTTTTGTATATGATGTGAGAAAATGTTCTGATTTAATTCTTTGACATGCACCTGTCCAGTTTTCCCAGCACCATTTGTTGAAGAGACTGTTTTTTCCCTTTTGTACATTCTTGCCACCTTTCTTGAAAATTCATTGACCATAAGTGTGTGGGTTTTTTTCTGGGCTCTGTGTTTTGTTCCACTGATCTGTTTCTGCATTTGTGCCAGTACCATACTGTTTTGATGACTTTAGCTTTGTAGTATAGTCTGAAGTCAGGGAGCATGATACCTTCAGCTGTGCTCTTTTTTCTCAAGACTGCTTTGGCTATTCTGTTTTTTTTTTTTCATATAAATTTTAGGATTATTCTAATTCTGTGAAAAATGTCATGGGTATTTTGATCAGGATTACATTAAATCTGTAGATTGCTTTGGGTAGTATGGACATTTTAACAATATTAATTCTTGCAATCCATGAACATGGGATATCTTTACATATCTTTGTATCACCTTTAGTGTCCTTCATCAGCGTTTTACAGTTTTTAGAGTGTAGGTCTTTCACTTCCTTGGTTAAGTTTATTCCTAGGTATTTTATTCCTTTTGATGCAGTGGTAATTGGGATCATTTTCTTGCTTTCTCTTTCTTACAGTTCATTATAAGTGCATAGAAAAGCAAGAGATTTTTGTTTATTAATCTTGTATTCTGTATTCAACTTTACAGAATTCATTTATTAGTTCAGATAGTCTTTTTGATGGAGACTTCAGGGTTTTCTATATGTAGTATCATGTCATCTTCAAACAGTGACAGTTTTACTTCTTCCCTTTCAATTTGAATGCATTTTATTTCTTTTTTTGGTCTAATTTCAGTGGCTAGGACTTTGAATATTATGTTAAGTAGAAGTGGTGAAAGTGGCATTCTTGTTCCTGATTTTAGAGGAAAAGATTTCAGCTTTTCTCTCTTGAGTATGATGTCAGCTATGGGTTTGTCATAAATGGCCTTCATTGTATTAGGATATGTTCCCTGTATACCAACTTTGATGACAGTTTTTGTCATGACTGGATGTTGAATTTTGTCAGATACTCTTTCTGCATCTGTTGAGATGATCATATGATTTTTATTCTTTGTTTGTTAATGTAGTGTACCACATTGATTAATTTGCAGGGTTTTTTTTTGTTTGGTTGGTTTTTTTTTTGCAGTACGCAGGCCTCTCACTGTTGTGGCCTCTCCCGCTGCGGAGCACAGGCTCCAGACGTGCAGGCTCAGTGGCCATGGCTCACGGGCCTAGCTGCTCCGCAGCATGTGGGATCTTCCCGGCACGGGGCACAATCCTGTATCCCCTGCATCGGCAGGCGGACTCTCAACGACTGCGCCACCAGGGAAGCCCAATTTGCAGGTGTTGAACCATCCTTGTATCCCTGGAATAAATCCCACTTGATCATGGTGTATTATCCTTTTTATGTATTGTTGAATTTGGCTTGCTAATAATTATGTTGAGGATATTTGCATCTATATTCATCAGTGATATTGGCCTCTAATTTTCTTTCTGTGGTGTCTTTGTCTGGCTTTGGTATTGGGGTAATGGTGGCCTTGTAGCATGAATTTGGGAGTGTCCCCTCGTCTTTAATTTTTGGAATAGTTTGAGAAGGATAGGTATTGGCTCTATGTTATATGTTTGGTAGAATTCCCCTGTGAAGCCATGTGGTCCTCTTTTGTTTGCTGAGATTTTTGATTACTAATTCAATTTCACTACTAGTGACCATTGTGTTCAGATTGTCTGTTTCTTCCTGATTCAGTCTTGGAAGATTGTATGTTTCTAGAAATATATCCATTTCTTCTAGGTTGTCCAATTTGTTTGTATATAGCTGTTACTAGTATTCTCTTATGGTTTTTTTGTATCTCTGTGATATCAGTTGTAATTTCTCCTCTTTCATTTCTTATTTGGTTTATTTGGGTCCTCCATCTTTTTTCTTGATGAACCTGGCTAAAGGCTTATGAATTTTGGTTATCTTTTGAAAAAACTAGCTCTTGGTTTCTTTGATCTTTCTTTTTCTTTTTTGGTCTCTATGTTATTTATTTCCTCTCTAATCTTTATTTTTTTCCTTCCTTCTGCTGCCTTTGGGCTTTGTTTGTTCCTTTTTTATAATTCCTTTAGATGTCAGATTAGGGTGTTTATTTGAGACTTTTCTTGTTTCTTGAGATAGGGCTTTATCATTACAAACTCCTCTCTTAGAACTGTTTTTGCGATGTCCCATAGATTTTGAAAAGTTGTGTTTTTATCTTCATTTGTCTTGAGGTATTTTCTGATTTCCTTTTTGATTTCTTCATTGATCTGTTGGTTTTTCAGTAGCATGTTGTTTAGTCTTCATGTGTTTGTGTTTTCCCATTTTTCTTCCTGGAATTGATTTCTTGTTTAATACTATTGTGGTCGGAAAAAATGCTTAATGTAATTTCTGTTGTCTTAAATTTGTTGAGACTTCTTTTGCAGCCTAGCATGTGACATATCTTGGAGAACATTCCATGTGTGTTTGAAAAGAATTTGTATTCTGCTGTTTTTGGATGAAATGTCCGGTAGATACCTATTAAGTCCAACTGGTCTAATGTGTCACTTAAAATCCTTGTTTCCTTATTGATTTTCTGCCTGGATGATCTGTCCATTGATGTCAGCAGGGTGTTAAAATCCCCTACTATTATTGTATTATTGTCAAATTCTCCCTTTATGTCTGTTAGTATTGGCTTTATATATTTAGGTGCTCCTATATTAGGAGCATATATGTTAACAAATATTGTATGCTCTTTCTGTATTGATTTCTTTATCAATGTATAATACCTTTTTTGTCTTTTGTTCTACACTTTGTTTTAAAGTCTGTTTTGTCTCATGTGAGTATTTCAACCCCAGCTTTCTTGTAATTTCCATTTACATGAAATATCTTTTTCCACACCCTCACTTTCAGTGTGTGTGTGTCCTTAGCTCTGAGTTGAGTCTCTTCTAGGCAGCATATGGGTCTGTCTTATTTTTATTAATCCAATAAGCCACTCTTGTCTTTTGATTTGAGCATTTAGTTTATTGACATTTAAAGTGATTATTGATAGGTATGTATTTATTGCCATTTTGTTACTTTTTTTTTTTCAAAAACAGCTATTTTAATGCAACATCAGAGAAGCTATAAGCAAGTTACACTCTAAAGGATATAATTGTCTACACTCAAGGTTTAAACAGAGAAAAGAAAAACAAAAATGATTTTTTCTTCCTTAATGAAATGAAAACAAAGTAGGAAAATTTCAACTTGAGAAGAAATTTAGCACATTATCATTTGCTACTATCAATATTTCTAATAAAATAGTGAGTAATTACTATATAGCTGGAACTTCACAAAAAGTGTCTCTAATTCTTTTATTTTAATTTTTAAATTTAATTTTATGTATTTTTTATACAGCAGGTTCATATTAGTCATCAGTTTTATACACATCAGTGTATACATGTCAATCCCAATTGCCCAATTCATCACACCACCACCACCACCCCCCTGCCGCTTTCCCCCCTTGGTGTCCATACGTTTGTTCTCTACATCTGTGTCTCAATTTCTTCCCTGCAAACCAGTTCATCTGTACCATTTTTCTAGGTTCTACATATATGTGTTAATATACGATATTTGTTTTTCTCTTTCTGACTTACTTCACTCTGTATGACAGTCTATAGATCCATGCACATCTCAACAAATGACCCAATTTTGTTCCTTTTTATGGCTGAGTAGTATTCCATTATATATATGTACCACATCTTCTTTATCCATTCGTCTGTCGATGGGCATTTAGGTTGTTTCCATGACCTGGCTGTTGTAAATAGTGCTTCAATGAATCTTGGGGTGCATGTGTCTTTTTGAATTATGGTTTTCTCTGGGTATATGCCCAGTAGTGGGATTGCAGGATCATATGGTAATTTTATTTTTAGTTTTTTAAGGAACCTCCATACTATTCTCCATAGTGGCTGTATCAATTTACATTACCACCAACAGTGCAGGAGGGTTCCCTTTTCTCCACACCCTCTCCAGCATTTGTTGTTTGTAGATTTTCTGATGACACCCATTCTAACTGGTGTGAGGTGGTACCTCATTGTAGTTTTGATTTGCATTTCGGTAATAATTAGTGATGTTGAGCATCTTTTCATGTGCTTCTTGGCCATCTGTATGTCTTCTTTGGAGAAATGTCTATTTAGGTCTTCTGCCCATTTTTGGATTGGGTTGTTTGTTTTTTAAATATTGAGATGCATGAGCTGTTTATATATTTTGGAGATTAATCCTTTGTCAGTTGATTTGTTTGCAAATATTTTCTCCCATTCTGAAGGTTGTCTTTTCATCTTGTTTATGGTTTCCTTTGCTGTGCAAAAGCTTTGAAGTTTCATGAGGTTCTATTTGTTTATTTTTGTTTTTATTTCCATTACTCTAGGAGGTGGATCAAAAAAGATCTTGCTGTGATTTATGTCAAAGAGTGTTCTTCCTACGTTTTCCTCTAAGAGTTTTATAGTGTCAGTCTTACATTTAGGTCTCTAATCCATTTTGAGCTTATTTTTGTGTATGGTGTTAGAGAGTGTTCTAATTTCATTCTTTTACATGTAGCTGTCCAGTTTTCCTAGCACCACTTATTGAAGAGACTGTCTTTTCTTCATTGTATCTCCTTGCCTCCTTTGTCATAGATTAGTTGACCATACTAGCATGGGTTTATCTCTGGGCTTTCTATCTTGTTCCATTGATCTATGTTTCTGTTTTTGTGCCAGTACCATATTGTCTTGATGACTGTAGCTTTGTAGTATAGTCTGAAGTCAGGGAATCTGATTCCTCCAGCTGCGTTTTTTTCCCTCAAGACTGCTTTGGCTATTTGGGGTCTTTTGTGTCTCCATACAAATTTCAAGATTTTTTTGTTCTAGTTCCATAAGAAATGCCATTGGTAATTTGATAGCGATTGCATTGAATCTGTAGATTGCTTTGGATAGTATAGTCATTTTCACAATATTGACTCTTCCAATCCAAGAACATGGTATATCTCTCCATCTGTTGGTATCATCTTTAATTTCTTTCATCAGTGTCTTACAGTTTTCTGAGTACAAGTCTTTTGTCTCCCTCGGTAGGTTTATTCCTAGGTATTTTATTCTTTTTGTTGCAGTGGTAAATGGGAGTGTTTCCTTAATTTCTTTTTCAGATTTTTCATCATTAGTGTATAGGAATGCAAGAGGTTTCTGTGCATTAATTTTGTATCCTGCAACTTTACCAAATTCATTGATTAGCTCTAGTAGTTTTCTGGTGGCATCTTTAGGATTCTCTGTATAGTATGTCATATGCGAACAGTGACAGTTTTACTTCTTTTCCAATTTGTGTTCCTTTTATTTCTTTTTCTTCTCTGATTGCCATGGCTAGGACTTCCAAAACTATGTTGAATAATAGTGGTGTGAGTGGACATCCTTGTCTTGTTCCTGATCTTAGAGGAAATGCTTTCAGTTTTTCACCATTGAAAATGATGTTTGCTGTAGGTTTGTCATATATTGTCTTTATTATGTTGAGGTAGGTTCCTTCTGTGCTCAATTTCTGGAGAGTTTTTATCATAAATGGGTGTTGAATTTTGTCCAAAGCTTTTTCTGCAACTATTGAGATGATCATATGGTTTTTATTCTTCAATTTGTTAATATGGTGTATCACATTGATTGATTTGTGTATATTGAAGAATCCTTGCATCCCTGGGATAAATCCCACTTGATCATGGTTTATGATCCTTTTAATGTGTTGTTGGATTCTGTTTGCTGTTATTTTGTTGAGGATTTTTGCATCTATATTCATCAGTGATATTGGTCTGGAATTTTCTTTTTTGTAGTATCTTTGTCTGGTTTTGGTATCAGGGTGATGGTGGCCTCATAGAATGAGTTTGGGAGTGTTCCTTCCTCTGCAATTTTTTGGAAGAGTTTGAGAAGGGTGGGTGTTAGCTCTTCTCTAAATGTTTGATAGAATTCACCTGTGAAGCCATCTGGTCCTGGGCTTTTGTTTGTTGGAAGCTTTTAAATCACATTTTCAATTTCATTACTTGTGATTGGTCTGTTCATATTTTCTATTTCTTCCTGGTTCAGTCTTGGAAGGTTATACCTTTCTAAGAATTTGTCCATTTCTTCCAGGTTGTACATTTTATTGGCATAGAGTTGCTTGTAGTAGTCTCTTAGGATGCTTTGTATTTCTGCGGTGTCTGTTGTAACTTCTCCTTTTTCATTTCTAATTTTATTGATTTGAGTCCTCTCCCTCTTCTTCTTGATGAGTCTGGCTAATGGTTTATCAATTTTGTTTATCTTCTCAAAGAACCAGCTTTTAGTTTTATTGATCTTTGCTATTGTTTTCTTTGTTTCTATTTCATTTATTTCTGCTCTGATCTTTATGATTTCTTTCCTTCTGCTAACTTTGGGTTTTATTTGTTCTTCTTTCTCTAGTTCCTTCAGGTGTAAGGTTAGATTGTTTATTTGAGATTTTTCTCGTTCCTTGAGGTAGGCTTGTATAGCTATAAACTTGCCTCTTAGAACTGCTTTTGCTGCATCCCATAGGGTTTGGGTCGTCGTGTTTTCATTGTCATTTGTCTTGAGGTATTGTTTGATTTCCTCTTTGATTTCTTCAGTGATCTCTTGGTTATTTAGTAACATATTATTTAGCCTCCATGTGTTTGTGTTTTTTACGTTTTTTTCCCTGTAATTCATTTCTAATCTCATAGTGTTGTGGTCAGAAAAGATGCTTGATATGATTTCAATTTTCTTAAATTTACTGAGGGTTGATTTGTGACCCAGGATGTGATGTATCCTGGAGAATGTCCCATGTGCACTTGAGAGGAAAGTGTAATCTGCTGTTTTTGGATGGAATGTCCTTTAAATATCAATTAAATCTATCTGGTCTATTGTGTCATTTAAAGCTTGTGTTTCCTTATTTATAGATGATCTGTCCATTGGTGGTGTCTTTCCATAATTCCTGTACCTGGATTTCTATTTCCTTCTTCAGGTTTGGGAAGTTTTCAGCCACGATTTAATCAAATATATTTTCAACCCCTTTCTCTCTTTCTTCTCCTTCTAGGACCCCTATTATGTGAATTTTAGTATATTGTTGACATAGAGGTCCCTTAAATTATCCCTGTTTTTATAAGTTTGTTTTCTTTTTTCTTTCTTTTTTTTTTTTTTTTTTTTGCTGTACGTGGGCCTCTCACCATTGCGGGCCCCCCCCCCCATTGCAGAGCACAGGCTCCGGACGTGCAGGCTCAGTGGCCTTGGCTCACGGGCCCAGCTGCTGCGCGATATGTGGGAACTTCCCGGACCAGGGCACGAACCTGTGTCCCCTGCATCGGCAGGTGGACTCTCAACCACTGCGACACCAGGGAAGCCCCTTTTTGCTGTTTTGATTGGGTGATTTCCATTATTTTATCTTTCAGATCACTTATGTGTTCTTCTGTATCCCCTAGTCTGCTTTTCATTCCTTCTAGTGTGTTTTTCATTTCAGTTATTGTATTCTTCAGCTCAGACTGGTTCTTTTCTATATTTCCTAGTTCTTCTTTACAATTTTCACTGTGTCTGTCTATTCTTTTCCCAAGTTCAGTTAGCATTCTCATTACTAATGCTTTGAACTCTATCTGGTAAATTATTTATCTGTTTCATTAATTGTTTTTAGGGTTTTTTCTTATTCTTTTGTTTGAAGCAAATCCTCTGTTTTCTTATTATGTTTAACTTTCTCTATGAAATTAGGTGAACCAGTTACCTGTCCCTGTCTTGAAAGGATGTCCTTGTGTGGGAACATCCCTGTGCAGTCTATGTGTGCTCAGTGGCTTTGGTGGGAGAGCTGGGTCTGAGGTGAGCACAGGTCATGTCTTTCCCCAGGATATGCTGGCAGCTATCACCTTGGCGGGAGGTGGGGCTGGAGATGGAGGGGTAGGGCCAGAGCCAGGTATGAGTCACATCTTCTATGCTCAGTGGCTGTCCCTGCCCTATTTGGGGCAGGGAAAGAGCCCAAGGTTCTGGAGCAGAAGCCCTGAGGGTCAGGTCTGAGCTGGTTCTGTTCCTGCTAAGGGTGTGTTCTCCAGTCTCCTGGCAATGGCACTTTTGCCCCAGAGGGGAGCAGTGCTGAAGCATGAAGAGCCAGAGCGGGTGCCAGACGTGACCCAGGGAGCAAGCTGGGATGGTCTTGGCATGTCAGTCAGAGTTCCAGACATCTCCCAATCCACTGCCTTCATGAGCACCAGTAATGGCTGTCCTCACTTGTTCAGATGCAGTGCTAGATCTGAACCAACTCTGTCTCGCCAGAGTTTGCACTCTCCCTGGCAATGGCAGCCTTCACCCTAGTGGGGAGCTTTACGGAGCTAGAGGGGCAAGGGCATGTGCTAGAATGGTTGCTGGAAACCAGCTAGAGCCCCAGGGAAGTGTCAGTCATCTTCCTCAGCCTTGTTCCTGGGAGTAAGCAAGCATATTAGCACTCTTCAGGAGCAGAGTTTCAGTTTCTTACAGCCCTCCTGTGTGCTCCACTGGTTTTCAAACCAGCTAAGGGGACTCGTCTTCCCAATGTCAGACCCCAGGGCTGGCTTGCCCACTATGTGGTTTGAACCCCTCACTCCCCAGGGAGGATCTCTGAGCCTGTGTAATCCCCCCACCCCCGCTTCTTTGTCCGCTTCTAGGAGCACGGTTCCTGTGATTGCTTCTCTTCCCCTCCTGCTTGACTCTGTGTGGATTTTTCTTTACAGCCTTGGTTGTAAAAGGGTCTTTATTCTAGTCTCTAGTTTGTTTTTGGTGAGAATTGCTCCACATGTAGATGTATTTCTTTTATTTTTTTATTGAAGTATAGTTGATTTACAATGTTTCAGGTGTACAGCAAAGTGATTCAGTTATACATATATATGTCTATTCTTTAAAAGATTCTTTTCCATTATAGGTTATCATAAGACGTTGAATATAGTTCTCTGTGCTATAGTCCTTGTTGTTTACCTGTTTTATATATAGTAGTGTGTATCTGTTAATCCCAAATTAAAAATTTATCCCTCCCCCCCTTCCCCCTTATGTAACTCTAGGTTTGTTTTTTTATGTCTGTGGTAGATGTATTTTTGATGTGTTTGTGGGGGAGGTGAGCTCTGCCGTCTCGATCTCCTCCCCACTGTAATGTTATTTTACAAATTAAATATTTGCACAGTGCTTATGAGCATGGTATAGCACTTCTTATCTTTTTTAGTGTAATGGAGCGTCTAGCCTCTATCAACATCAGAGGGACTGCCTTCTAGATTTGGGGAACTGTATCCACCATACTGGACATCCCTATTATTCTTGGTTATCATCCAAACATTGGCCCTTCCTCCCAGCAATTCTTCCCAGTGTCTTACTGTCCACACGGCTCTGAAATTTTCCCTTGACTGGGTCTCCCACTCCTCCCTTCCAAACCTCCCTTTATTGTCCTTGTCCCTTTTCTTGTCCCATTCCGGGACTTCTGCAGGATGAACAATGCCTCCCATATCCTCAGCCTCTTCAGTGACTAATCTTCCCACCTCTGGTTCTCCGCTAATATGGCATAACAAAGGACCCTGGGTGCTTTACGGCCATTCTTGGGTGACGAGGACTTCATCAGTTTCAGGGCAGAGCCCCAAACATACGAAGTGTTTCCCAAACTGATCATCCCCCAGGGTGGGGTTGACGGGGGAGCCCCTGAATGAGAACTGAGGACTGGGTTGTATAAAATGAGGGCCTCTGGTGAGATACCATTTGGTACATGGGGAGGAAGCCTGTAAAGGAGCTAAAAGGCCACAGGGGTGGGACCCAGGAAACCTAGGTGACCCTGGCAATCCTGAGCCTTAGTTTTTTTAATCTGGGATTAAGATATCTGAAATCTCCTACCAAAGTGCCACTCACGAAAAGGACCTCAGACAGTAAACATGACAAGATGCCGTTGAAGCTTCATGGGGGAGCGGGAGTGCTGCGGACCTGGAGCTGGCCTGGGGCAGCTACGAAAGGGTCCAGGGCTGGGACGCACATCCCCTGGGATCAGGCTGGTTGTGGGGATCAGGGTGCTCTTCTCATTAGGCTGGTGGCAAAGACATTTCCCAACTTTCCTTGACAGTGCATTCAGGACAAAGACTCTGTTTTTGAGAATAAACAAGAAAGTCCTAATAATGGAAAAGAGAAGTGAATCTGAAAACATGCAAAGTTTAAAAAGGAGAAAAGTGGGACAGTATGAAAGCATCACCTGCAGGTCTGAAATCTTCCCCTGCCGTGGAACACTGGTCATGCTGGAGACTTCTTGAAGAGCTTTGTGGGTGTCAGTGCATTTAGTCTTTTCAATGATTCTAATATCTAAGTGTTATTATTATCCCCATTCAACAGATGAGGCAGATGAGGCAAACAGACATTAAGAAAACGTGGCCAGTGACTTCTTGTTGTGACGTGGCTGAGGCAGAAGTCAGAGCCAGGCCTTCAGCGTGCAGCCACCACCTGCCCTGTGCAGTCGGGCCAGAGAAGCACGGGAGTTACATGCAGCTGATCCCTTGTTTCAGCCCTTTCGACAAGCAAGTAAAAGTCCAAAACATCCTTGAGGTGGGTGGTGGTTAATGCCGCTGCTAACTTGACAAAACAGAGTCTGGTTCTAACGTGTGTAATGTTCTGGTGAATCTCCCCCAACACAATTTCCGACAATTGTTTAAATTTAAATGTGTGCTTATTCAATCAAAACAAAATTAGAGGAAAATCTTAATTGTAAAAGAGATAAAGCAGGGGTTGATAATTTCATTTATAGAAAAGGTGTTGTGCTTTTGAGAGACATCAATACTGAAGTCATCTCTCAATTCAAGTTTAACGTTTAACCTTACTGAAGTATCGCTTACTGTATGTCTGTTGCATGAAGAATGGATACACCCTGGGTTCTGTGCTTCCAAGGGTGTGGTCCTGTTCTTCTGGGGCATGTTGGGGATGTCTTTATACACCGGTGTATTTTCCTCTCGAGCTGGGTCCAGAAACAGTGAGGGCACAAAAGGGTTTTCTCTTTTTAGAGCTTGAGCTTCTAACAAAAAGAGTCAGTTCTCTACACTGGGACAACTGGCTATCCATTCCAGAAAACAGTAAAGTTAGTTCCTACCTCACACCACTTTCAAAAAATAAATTCCAGACGGATTAAAGATCTAAAAGAAAAACAAAAACAAAATATAAGACAGTTGGTTGAACATATAAGAGAACATGATTGTGATCTTGGGACAGAAAAGGCCTTCTTTGACCCTAAGAGCAAAACCTCTAAAGGAGACAATATATGCAACCTAAGTAACAGACAAAGGATATAGTACATGTAAAGGAGCCAGACAAATTGAGTAAGACAGTGATAAACAATTTGATAGGAAAAAATGGGCAAAACACACAAAGAAGCAGAACTTAGGAGGGAATGCAGTTGGCCAATAAATATCCCAAAGGATGCCTGACTTCACATTAATCAGGGAAGTACAAATTTAAACAATAAGATTACTTTTGTACTCATCAGATTGGCAAAGATATTAAAGTTTGATATCGCACATATTGCCAAGGATGTTCAAGTAGCCTCATAAGTTACTAGTGAGGATGTAAATTGGGATAGCCACCTTGGAGGACAGTTTGACGGTATCTATTAAAATGGATAATCTGCATATTCCATGATCTTGCAATTCAGCTTCTGGGTATCTACCCTGGAGAAATATTCATTCACCTTTGTCATAGAGAGGCAGGTATAAAGATTTTCATTGCAGGATAGTCTGTAATTGGGAAAAAATACTAGAAATGACTTAAACGTTTATCAATATGGTGGTCGTAATTTAAAATAGCTAATAGGATCTGGTCATCATATTTTAGAATATCGTGCAGCAACTAAAAATAATATAGTAGATACTTGTATACCACTCTGAGAATTCCCCAAGACATATTTTATTTTTAAGAAGTTGAAGAAGTCTACACACAGGAAGATTTTAAAAACTAGACAGAATTAAAACGACCTCATAAAATCTATAGTTATTTTTTTGTTTGATTGTTTTTAAGAAAAAAGTCTAGAACATCCCTGTACCTGAGGACTGATAATACAGGGCATAATTAGGGAAGAAGCATTTAGGTGGGGGAAGGAGGGGATGACGTTGTTATGGATTGAATGTCTATGTCCCTCAGAATTTATATGCTGAACCCCTAACCCCCGAGGGTGACTATATTTGGAGTAAGGAAGTAATTAAGGTCAAATGAGGCCATAAAGGTAGGGCCCTGCTTTTATGGGGTTAGTGTCCTTATAAGAAGAGACACCAGAGAGCTAGCTCTTCCCCACCTTGCCTCCTCTCTCTCTTTCCCTCTCTCTCTCTCTCCCTCCCTCTCCCTCTCTCTCTCCACTATGTGAGAACACACTGAGAAGGTGGCCCTCTGCAAGCCAGAAAAAGAGCTCTCACCAGAAACCAAACCCTATAAACCCTGTACGAACCTTGATCTTGGACTTCCAGCCTCTAGAACTGTGAGAAAATAAATGACTTTTTTAGGCCACCCAGTCTGATATTCTGTCATGGCAGCTCAAGCTGACTAAAACAGTTGTTTTAGCCTTAGCTGGCATGTTAGCTGTAATGTTCTAATGTTCTCATATTTTAGAATGAGGATGTATTTACATATGTGATTAAAACTTTGACTTTTTAAAATTGAAGTATAGTTGATTTACCATGTTGTGTTAGTTTCAGGTGTATAGCAAAGTGATTCAGATATATATATATATATATATATATATATATATATGTATTCTTTTTCACATTCTTTTCCATTACAGTTTATTATAAGATATTGAATATAGTTCCCTGTGCTATACAATAGGACCTTGTTGTTTTTCTATTTTATATACAGTAGTTAAAACATTGACTTTTTAAAGTCAGTTGTCTTCCCTCTTCCCCTGTAATTGCCCTTCTCCCCTTCTTCTCCCCTTCCTCTGAGCTGTATTAATCTAGGCAGACACTTATGTTCTGAGCCTCCCAGCAAAATTTTCCAAGAAGACCTCCCATAGGTCAGGATTCTTCACCACAAACCTGTGAGGAAACACCATAGAAGGTACTTGAGGTTAGATCAATAAAGTAAGGCAGTGTAAATTGGGAAGGGGATTTACAGTAAGGGGAAATTGCTTTCTCTTAGAATTAAAGGAGAAATCTCAAGTGAGAAAGTCACTTTCTGTCATCTTCTAACACTACATAATATGCACATAGTGTCTTAAATGTATTACCTTACTACTGATGGCCAACATTTATTTCATCCCCAGTATGTGGCAGGCAGTCTGCAAACATTTTATGTGTATTATCTCATTTAATTCTCACAAACCCCCTATGAGGAAGTTGAGATAATTATTCTTAAATCACAGAATTTTCTCACTGAATTTTATTTATTATAAAACAATACTATATCAACATTGCAAGAAACTTAAAGACAAAATAGTTTTCCATTACCCTCCACTGTAAACACAAACATGATTTCCATTTGTAGGTGTTTCTAGGTTTCATCTATATGCTCACATATTTTTCTGTTGTCACTAAAGGGCTATATCATTTTTTACGTACCTTATTTCACTTAGAAGACTTGTTATATACTCCTCATAATTGTCATTTTAATGGCTACTCAATATTTCATTCAGTTGTTACGTTGGAATTTACTTATCTGTTCCCCTGTGGTTGACATCTAGGCCATTTCCAACTTATAGATAATGTTGAGTAAACATTTTCACACACATGAATTTTTAAATTTGAGTTAGTTCTCTTGGATAAGTTCTCAAAATCACTAAGGGCCAGATGATACAAGCAGTTTTTATTCTTATTGATCAAAATTGCTCAATAGCCTTCCAAACCTTGTGTCAATTAATGATGGCCCCAGCGATGTACAAATATACCACGTTCACCTCAGTATGGTCGGCATTGGCTGGTATCATTTCAAGGTTTTTGCAGATGTAATAAGTTGAGGGGCTCCTCAGCTCTTCTAAGACTACTTGGTAAGCTGATTGAAAACTCCAGAGATGCATAAAAGGAAAAGGATTGTTTTTCCCAGCTCCGCATCCATGCTTTCCCTTTCCTCTAGGAACAGCACCCTGAGTTCCCCTGCTCTCTCAATCCACGTGGTGTGAATGGGACCCCCACCTACCCTCAGATCCAGGAGATCAGCATGTGACGCAGCATGCCCATGCACACCTTCTCCCTCACACACATGCATGCGCACAGAGGAATGGATTCAATAAAAGGCGAGCAGAGCCAGGAGGAAGTGAGAATAAGTCCTGGTGACAGTGTTGGAGTCCCCAGATCAGCTGGGCTTGACGCCAGATCCCCCTTGGATTCAGGATCATTGTATAGAGTTTGTGAATTGCAAAGGGTTCTCAGCCAAAGGGGGAAAAGGGGCTGAATCCATTTTGTGGCTCTGGGAGCCAGACGGCATCTACCTAGAGGAAGGGACTTGTTTTTTTGTTCTCTTTGTTGTTTTCACACAAAGGCTCCCATTGGGTGGCAAACCACATACTCACTCAGGAGTCCCTTTTTCCATTTCTCAGAAGGGGCTGTGTAGGCTGCCAATAGCTTCGCAGTTATAGGAGCCGATAAATCTCTCCTTTTACTTAAGTCAGTTTGAGGTCTGCTTCTGCCCCGTGAAACCTAACTAAAATCCTGATGAATATATCAGATCGAGGTACTTTAAAACTAGGATAAACCTTGAAAATTCCTGAATACCTAGAGGTACTTTACAGATGAAATGACAGGGAGCTTAGTAACTTGCTTGAGGTCAGCATGGGCAAGTGGTAGGCCACTAGTCAGTGGCACTATGTTATACCACTGTGTTAGTGGCCGGCCAGCACTAAAATCCTGGTTCCCAAGTAAGCATTCTTTGCAACATAGTATACTGCCCCTCTGTTTACTACCTGAGATGCTATTTTTCGAGCTTGGGTTTGAGAGTCTAGCTCTGCAGGATGGCTTAGTTCCTCTGGGCTACTCTGCCTACCACGCAGCTGCCCATGGTCAATGTTGACCTCTTGGCTATGGCTTTGGGATCCAACTACTTACACGTCTCCATGGCATAAACATCAGAAAAATAAATCGTAGGATGTGATTTGATAAATTTATTACTATGTATAAGAAGTCAACTCAGAAGGTGCTGGAACACTAGGAATACTATGACTAGGAAAATTAAACAGCTGTACTCTTTAGCCTACGATTTAAAGAAATAAATATATTTAGACATATTTGCATCTATCCTTTAGCTGTTACTAAACGCTGTTATTAAATTTGTGCGTGGTCTTTTTGAAGGCCTAAGTAGAAAATTCCTCACAGGTCCTCTTAGACTCATAGATAAATTCTCAGAGGGAACTTCACCTTGGCCTGTGCCCAGCAAATGTGTCTTCTGACCACCACCCATTGGGTTTATCATTCCCCTTACTTATTCTGATGTTCCTGAATTTTACTTCCCTTGGAGAATCTGTCTTCTGTTCTATATACCTCTTCAAGCTGGAAAAAGGAGGGCACTTTCAGCGTTTCGACAAACGCAAGGAAAGGCTGCACGATTTCTCTGGGTTTCTGTCAAAGCCTGTTATCTCTTCCCGGACAGAAGAGAGAAATTTTCTTCCACCAGACAGCCTTCTTGCTACCCAAATTTGCCCCGTGACAATGTAAAATCAGATTCTGTGTCAAATTCTATAGATGTCTTCTTGTTCTGAGGCCTAGTTTCTTTGACAGTGACCTTTGAACAAATTACTTTTCAAGGAATAAGGCCCCTTTCCTTACGCTCATTGTGAAACCCATTCAGGCTGAGCTCTCAAACTGGCTCCTCCTATTACCGCATTTGGTCAGTGCAGTAGCATCCAGGGAAAGGTGTGGAATGGATGCCATCCAAGGGGAGCTGCCCCCCTCTCCCCAGGAGCCCTGTTCTGCCCGCAGGCGTGGACTCCATCTGCTGCCTGTCTGCAGCTTTCCACTGTCCGTTATCCCTGCGTACGTGTGTATCATGTGCTACTCATGCTCAGTCTCACCCTAAATAACTCCTTTTCTTTTCTTTTCTTTTTTTTTGCGGTACGCGGGCCTCTCACTGCTGTGGCCTCTCCCCGTTGCGGAGCACAGGCTCTGGACGCGCAGGCTCAGCGGCCATGGCTCACGGGCCCAGCCGCTCCGCGGCATGTGGGATCCTCCGGGACCGGGGCACGAACCCGTGTCTTCTGCATCGGCAGGCAGACTCCCAACCACTGCGCCACCAGGGAAGCCCATAACTCCTTTTCTTAATCCAAATTTCCCTTCCAGATATCACCCTGCCTTCTTTTGTCCCGTTCATTCCTATGTTCTCTAAAGATTTGTCTGCACGCACCATCTCTGCTTCCTAACTACCACTTCCTCTTTCTACAGCATTCTCTATAGGCATCCTTCCGCATCTCCCCACAAAACAGCTTTGGCTCAAGGCATTAGTTAGGGAAGCATACAGGCATCTAAGTAGCTCTAACACAGTAGATCCTTCCTGAGCACTCCATTATCACTTCCTGCTGACCTTTTCCTCCTCCATCCAGTCTTTAAATGATGGGATTCATTTGGGCTCTACAGTGCCAACCCCCTTCTTTTTTTTTTTTTTTGCCTCTGTCTTCATTCCTGTGATTTGAAAGACCATCCGTATGTGATGACTCCCGAGTATGCATCTTCAGTCTACAGCTCTTCTCTGGGAATCAGATTCACACACCCAACTGCTGCTTGACACCTCCGTTTAGATGCCGTGCAAACATTATGACCCAGATAGGGCTTTGCTTTTCTCCTCAAACTTGACCCACACTCAGACTTCCTCATCTCACTTTTCAGACTAGAAACCCAGGGATACTCCTTGATTCTTCCTCATCTCTCACAGTTAATCCATCTGCAAATCTCGTCTTCTGGTTCCAACATATGTCACATCCCTCTCTTTCTTCTTTCCTGTCCCACTGCCCCCACCCCCATTGAAGCCACTGTCATTTCTTAACTGTTTCACTGCAACAGCCTCCTAACTAGTTTCCCTGAATCCCATCTTAGTCCCCTCTAATCCATTATTCCTATTGCATCTCGAATAAAGATACAAATGTCATCATATCATTCTATCGCAGAAAATCATTTGCCATTGACCTGAAATCCTTACTGCCATCTGCAAGTCTTGGTTAATCCTCTGGAATGTAAGCCTCATGAGGGCAGGTATGTCTTCTCTCTTATTCTCTGTTTCCTCCCCAGTGCTTAACATCATATTTAGCACATGGAAGGCATTTGATAAATATATTGAAAAAATGAATGATGAACACTTTACCATACTGTGTGCAGTTATTTGCTTAATGTCTATTCTCCCAACTGTGGAAACAGAAACCATGAATTTTGTTGTTTGACCCTTTATACCTAATCACTAGAAAAAGGCTCCATCATTAATATACAAGAATTGGGAATAATGGACTGGCTGTGTTTATGGCATTGTAGTTGTATCTAAAAACATAGTGCTGAGTGAGAGCGGTGTGGAAGAAAATTCAATATATAACACAAGGCCATTTAAAAAAATAACAAGTACGTACATGCAGAACAGCAGTACATACTTGGCAGGATACAAATAAGAAGGTATACATTAAACATATCAGAATGGCTGCTTATTGAAGGGAGGGATGGGCATAGGAAATAAGATAAAATAGAAAAATATCTAAAGCCAGAGAGGACAGATGTGTTGGTTAAATGATTGATGAATGGAGTCTGCAGGTGGTATGAAACTCCAAGGTGAGGAAGCATGGATTTTTAAGCACTGTCAGAACAGGGCATTGAATGTGTTACAAAAATCCATTTGTTGGGGATTCTCAGTTTTGAGAATAATGATGGAAATGCGGCAGTCATAGCCTGGTACTTTAAAAAGACAAAATTCCTTAGCACAGACAATATAGAAACATTCTGATTCCCACTAGCATCAGACATTCCAAATATCTTATTTGGGCAGAGTTGTCCTCTAATTCTTAAAAAAAGTCCTTGTGGGGAAAATTCCTTTGTTCTTTCCTCTTGTGCATGCTAGTTAAGAATGGGTAAGTTGCAGTATCCTCAGAAAAGTGATTTCCAAATCTGATTCTGCTGATTTGCAAGAAAGCTCCATGAGTGCCACCAAATTCCTCAAACAAAATTGGCTTTAATTCATTTTAATAAGGACAAATAAATATGTTATGCAGCACTTTTAAGAGAAAAAATGGATTATCACATCAAATTAATGAGGCTGGGCATGATAAGTGAGGCACTACCATGTTGGAACCAAAACCTTAGGCTCTGTACAACACAGTGTAAAGATTTTAGGCCATTAAAACAATTTCCATAGTTATCACATGATGGATTCATGGCTCAGCCTAAGCGTGTAAAGCCCGCTTTTTTCTGCTTGAGAATCAGAGTCTGGTGATTCTAGCACCTAAAGCACTGGTGCAGCGAAAGCAAAATTTACAAGTCTAAACTGACTTCTTTTTTTTTTTTACATCTTTATTGGAGTATAATTGCTTTACAATGGTGTGTCAGTTTCTGCTTTATAACAAAGTGAATCAGTTATACATATACATATGTTTTCATATCTCTTCCCTCTTGCGTCTCCCTCCCTCCCACCCTCCCTATCCCACCCCTCCAGGCGGTCACAAAGCACCGAGCTGATCTCCCTGTGCTATGCAGCTGCTTCCCACTAGCTATCTACCTTACGTTTGGTAGTGTATATATGTCCATGCCACTCTCTCGCCCTGTCACAGCTCACCCTTCCCCCTCCCCATATCCTCAAGTCCATTCTCTAGTAGGTCTGTGTCTTTATTCCTGTCTTACCCCTACGTTCTTCATGACATATGTGTTAGCATATGGTATTTGTCTTTCTCTTTCTGACTTACTTCACTCTGTATGACAGACTCTAGGTCTATCCACCTCATTACAAATAGCTCAATTTCGTTTCTTTTTATGGCTGAGTAATATTCCATTGTATATATGTGCCACATCTTCTTTATCCATTCATCCAATGATGGACACTTAGGTTGTTTCCATCTCCGGGCTATTGTAAACAGAGCTGCAATGAACATTTTGGTACATGACTCTTTTTGAATTATGGTTTTCTCAGGGTATATGCCCAGTAGTGGGATTTCTGGTTCATACGGTAGTTCCATTTGTAGTCTTTTAAGGAACCTCCATACTGTTCTCCACAGTGGCTGTATCAATTTATATTCCCACCAACAGTGCAAGAGGGTTCCCTTTTCTCCACACCCTCTCCAGCATTTATTGTTTCTAGATTTTTTGATGATGGCCATTCTGACTGGTGTGAGATGATATCTCATTGTAGTTTTGACTTGCATTTCTCTAATGATTAATGAAGTTGAGCATTCTTTCATGTGTTTGTTGGCAGTCTGTATATCTTCTTTGGAGAAATGTCTATTTAGGTCTTCTGCCCATTTTTGGATTGGGCTGTTTGTTTTTCTGATATTGAGCTGCATAAGCTGCTTGTATATTTTGGAAATTGATCCTTTGTCAGTTGCTTCATTGGCAAATATTTTCTCCCATTCTGAGGGTTGTCTTTTGGTCTTGTATATGGTTTCCTTTGCTTTGCAAAAGCTTTTAAGTTTCATTAGGTCCCATTTGTTTATTTTTGTTTTTATTTCCATTTCTCTAGGAGGTGGGTCAAAAAGGATCTTGCTGTGATTTATGCCATAGAGTGTTCTGCCTATGTTTTCCTCTAAGAGTTTTATAGTGTCTGGCCTTACTTTTAGGTCTTTAATCCATTTTGAGCTTATTTTTGTGTATGGTGTTAGGGAGTGATCTAATCTCATACTTCTATATGTACCTGTCCAGTTTTCCCAGCACCACTTATTGAAGAGGCTGTCCTTTCTCCACTGTACATTCCTGCCTCCTTTATCAAAGATAAGGTGACCATATGTGCATGGGTTTATCTCTGGGCTTTCTATCCTGTTCCATTGATCTATCTTTCTGTTTTTCTGCCAGTACCACACTGTCTTGATTACTGTAGCTTTGTAGCATAGTCTGAAGCCAGGGAGACTGATTCCTCCAGCTCCGTTTTTCGTTCTCAAGATTGCTTTGGCTATTCGGGGTCTTTTGTGTTTCCATACAAATTGTGACATTTTTTGTTCTAGTTCTGTGAAAAATACCAGTGGTAGTTTGATAGGGATTGCATTGAATCTGTAGATTGCTTTGGGTAGTAGAGTCATTTTCACAATGTTGATTCTTCCTATCCAAGAATATGGTACGTCTCTCCATCTATTTGTATCCTCTTTAATTTCTTTCATCAGTGTCTTACAATTTTCTGCATACAGGTCTTTTGTCTCCTTAGGTAGGTTTATTCCTAGATATTTTATTCTTTCTGTTGCAATGGTAAATGGGAGTGTTTTCTTGATTTCCCTTTCAGATTTTTCATCATTAGTGTATAGAAATGCCAGAGATTTCTGTGCATTAATTTTGTATCCTGCTACTTTAGCAAATTCATTGATTAGCTCTAGTATTTTTCTGGTAGCATCTTTAGGATTTTCTATGTATAGTATCATGTCATCTGCAAACAGTGACAGCTTTACTTCTCCTTTTCTGATTTGGATTCCATTTGTTTCCTTTTCTTCTCTGATTGCTGTGGCTAAAACTTCCAAAACTATGTTGAATAAGAGTGGTGAGAGTGGGCAACCTTGTCTTGTTCCTGATCTTAGTGGAAATACTTTCAGTTTTTCACCATTGAGGACGATGTTGGCTGTGGGTTTGTCATATATGGCCTTTATTATGTTGAGGAAAGTTCCTCTGTGCCTACTTTCTGCAGGGTTTTTAACATAAATGGGTGTTGAATTTTGTCGAAAGCTTTCTCTGCACCTATTGAGATTATCATATGGTTTTTCTCCTTCAATTTGTTAACATGGTTTATCACGTTGATTGTTTTGCGTATATTGAAGAATCCATGCATTCCTGGAATAAACCCCACTTGATCATGGTGTATGATCTGTTTCATGTGCTGTTGGATTCTGTTTGCTAGTATTTTGTTGAGGATTTTTGCATCTATGTTCATCAGTGATATTGGCCTGTAGTTTTCTTTCTTTGTGACATCCTTGTCTGGTTTTGGTATCAAGGTGATGATGGCCTCGTAGAATGAGTTTGGGAGTGTTCCTCCCTCTGTTATATTTTGGAAGAGTTTGAGAAGGATAGGTGTTAGCTCTTCTCTAAATGTTTGATAGAATTCGCCTGTGAAGCCATCTGGTCCTGTGCTTTTGTTTGTTGGAAGATTTTTAATCACAGTTTCAATTTCAGTGCTTGTGATTGGTCTGTTCATATTTTCTATTTCTTCCTGATTCAGGCTTGGCAGGTTGTGCATTTATAAGAATTTGTCCATTTCTTCCAGGTTGTCCATTTTATTGGCATAGAGTTGCTTGTAGTAATCTCTCATGATCTTTTGTATTTCTACGGTGTCTGTTGTTACTTCTTCTTTTTCATTTCTAATTCTATTGATGTGAGTCTTCCCCCTTTTTTTCTTGATAGGTCTGGCTAATGGTTTATCAATTTTGTTTATCTTCTCAGAGAACCAGCTTTTAGTTTTATTGACCTTTGCTATCGTTTCCTTCATTTCTTTTTTATTTATTTCTGATCTGACTTTTATGGTTTCTTTCCTTCTGCTAACTTTGGGCTTTTTTTGTTTTTCTTTCTCTAATTGCTTTAGGTGCAAGGTTAGGTTGTTTATTCGAGATGTTTCCTGTTTCTTAAGGTAGGATTGTATTGCTATAAACTTCCCTCTTAGAAATGCTTTTGCTGTATCCCATAGATTTTGGGTCATCGTGTCTCCATTGTGATTTGTTTCTAGGTATTTTTTGATTTCCTCTTTGATTTCTTCAGTGATCACTTCGTTATTAAGTAGTGTATTGTTTAGTCTCCATGTGTTTGTACTTTTTACAGATCTTTTCCTGTAATTGATATCTAGTCTCATAGCGTTGTGGTCAGAAAAGATACTTGAAACAATTTCAATTTTCTTAAATTTACCAAGGCTTGACTTTTGACCCAAGATATGATCTATCCTGGAGAATGTTCCATGAGCACTTGAGTAAAATGTGTATTCTGTTGTTTTTGGATGGAATGTCCTATAAATATCAATTAAGTCCATCTTGTTTAATGTATCATTTAAAGCTTGTGTTTCCTTATTTATTTTCATGTTGGATGATCTGTCTGTTGGTGAAAGTGGGCTGTTAAAGTCCCCTACTATGAATGTGTTACTGTCGATTTCCCCTTTTATGGCTGTTAGTATTTGCGTTATGTATTGAGGTGCTCCTATGTTGGGTGCATAAATATTTACAATTGTTACATCTTCTTCTTGGATCAATCCCTTGATCATTATGTAGTGTCCTTCTTTGTCTCTTCTAATTGTCTTTATTTTAAAGTGTATTTGTCTGATATGAGAATTGCTACTCCAGCTTTCTTTTGGTTTCCATTTGCATGAAATATCTTTTTCCATCCCCTTACTTTCAGTCTGTATGTGTCTCTAGGTCTGAAGTGGGTCTCTTGTAGACAGCATATATATGGGTCTTGTTTTTGTATCCATTCAGCCAATCTGTGTCTTTTGGTGGGAGCATTTAGTCCATTTACATTTAAGGTAATTATTGATATGTATGTTCCTATTCCCATTTTCTTAATTGTTTTGGGTTCGTTATTGTAGGTCTTTCCCTTCTCTTGTGTTTCTTGTCTAGAGAAGTTCCTTTAGCAGTTGTTGTAAAGCTGGTTTGGTGGTGCTCTCTCAGCTTTTGCTTGTCTGTAAAGGTTTTAATTTCTCCATCAAATCTGAATGAGATCCTTGCTGGGTAGAGTAATCTTGTTGCAGGTTTTTCTCCTTCATCATTTTAAATATATCCGGCCAGTCCCTTCTGGCTTGCAGAGTTTCTGCTGAAAGATCAGCTGTTAACCTTATGGGGATTCCCTTGTATGTTATTTGTTGTTTTTCCCTTGCTGCTTTTAATATGTTTTCTTTGTATTTAATTTTTGACAGTTTGATGAATATGTGTCTTTGCGTATTTCTCCTTGGATTTATCCTGTATAGGACTTTCTGTGCTTCCTGGATTTGATTATTTCCTTTCCCATATTAGGGAAGTTTTCAACTATAATCTCTTCAAATATTTTCTCAGTCCCTTTTTCTCTTCTTCTTCTGGAACCCCTATAATTCCAATATTGTTGCGTTTAATGTTATCCCAGAGGTCTCTGAGACTGTCCTCAGTTCTTTGCATTCTTTTTTCTTTATTCTGCTCTGCAGTAGTTATTTCCACTATTTTATCTTCCTGGTCACTTATCCGTTCTTCTGCCTCAGTTATTCTGCTATTGATCCCATGTAGAGTATTTTTAATTTCATTTATTGTGTTGTTCATCATTGTTTGTTTCATCTTTAGTTCTTCTAGGTCCTTGTTAAATGTTTCTTGCATTTTCTCTATTCTATTTCCAAGATTTTGGATCATCTTTACTATCATTATTCTGAATTCTTTTTCAGGTAGACTGCCTATTTCTTCTTCATTTTTTAGGTCTGGTGGGTTTTTATCTTGCTCCTTCATCTGCTGTGTGTTTTTCTGTCTTCTCATTTTGCTTATCTTACTGTGTTTGGGGTCTCCTTTTTGCAGGCTGCTGGTTCGTAGTTCTCGTTATTTTTGATGTCTGCCCCCAGTGGCTAAGGTTGGTTCAGTGGGTTGTGTAGGCTTCCTGGTGGAGGGGAGTAGTGCCTGTGTTCTGGTGGATGAGGCTGGATCTTGCCTTTCTGGTGGGCAGGTCCACGTCTGATGGTGTGTTTTGGGGTGTCTGTGGACTTATTATGATTTTAGGCAGCCAATCTGCTAATGGGTGGGGTTGTGTTCCTGTCTTGGTAGTTGTTTGGCATAGCATGTCCAGAACTGTAGCTTGCTGGTCATTGAGTGAAGCTGGGTGCTGGTGTTGAGATGGAGATCTCTGGGAGATTTTCACTGTTTGATATTATGTGGAGCTGGGAGGTCTCTTGTGGACCAGTGTCCTGAAGTTGGCTCTCCTACCTCAGAGGCACAGCACTTACTTCTGGCTGCAGCACCAAGAGCCTTTCATCCACACGGCTCAGAATAAAAGGGAGAAAATGTAGAAAGAAAGAATTAGTAGAAGTAGAAAGAAAGAAATAAGGAAAGAAAGAAAGAAAGGAGGGCGGGAGGGAGGGAGGAAGGAAGGAAGGAGGGGAGGAAGGAAGGAAGGAGGGAAGGAAGGAAGACAAGAAAGAAAGATGATAAAGTAAAATAAAATTAAGATAAAATATAATAAAGTTATTAAAATTAAAAAAATCATTAAGAAAAAGAAAGAAAAAAATTAAAATAAAACAAAACAAAAAAAAACCCGGATGGATAGAACCCTAGGACAAATGGTGGAAGCAAAGCTATACACCATAAATCTTGCTCTCAAAGTGTACCCCCTCCATTTGGGATGATTCGTTGGCTATTCATGTATTCCACAGACATCAAGTTGATTGTGGAGCTTTAATCTGCTGCTTCTGAAGCTGCTGGGAGAGATTTCCGTTTCTCTTCTTCTCACAGCTCCCAGGGGCTCAGCTTTGGATTTGGCCCCGCCTCTGCGTGTAGGTCGCCGGAGGGCGTCTGTTCTTTGCTCAGACAGGACGCCGTTAAAGGAGCCGCTCATCCGGGGACTCTGGCTCACTCAGGCCGGGGGGGAGGGAGGGGCACGGAGTGTGGGGCGAGCCTACGGCGGCAGAGGCCGGCGTGACGTTGCACCAGCCTGAGGCGTGCCGTGCGTTCTCCCGGGTAAGTTGTCCCTGGATCCTGGGACCCTGGCAGTGGCGGGCTGGACAGCCTCCCCGGAAGGAGGGTGTGGATGGTAACCTGTGCTCGCACACAGGCTTCTTGGTGGCGGCAGCAGCAGCAGCCTTAGCGTCTCATGCTCGCCTCTGGGGTCCGTGCTCATAGCCGCGGCTCGCGCCCGTCTCTGGAGCTCCTTTAAGCAGCGCTCTTAATCCCCTCTCCTCGCGCACAGGGAAACAAAGACGGAAGAAAAAGTCTCTTGCCTCTTCGGCACGTCCAGACTTTTCCTCGGACTCCCTCCCGGCTAGCCGTGGCGCACTAAGCCCTGCAGGCTGTGTTCACGCCGCCAACCCCAGCCCTCTCCCTGCGCTCCGACTGAAGCCCGAGCCTCAGCTCCCAGGCCCGCCCCGGCGGGTGAGCAGACAAGCCTCTCGGGCTCGTGAGTGCCGGTCGGCACCGATCCTCTGTGCGAGAATATCTCCTCTTTGCCCCCCCGCACCCTTGTTGCTGTGCTCTCCTCCGCGGCTCCGAAGCTTTTCCCCTCCGCCACCCACAGTCTCCGCCCGCGAAGGGGCTTCCTGGTGTGTGGAAACATTTCCTCCTTCACAGCTCCCTCCCACTGGCACAGGTCCCATCCCTACCCTTCTGTCTGTTTTTATTCTTTTTTCTTTTGCCCTACCCAGGTACGTGGGGGGTTTCTTGCCTTTTGGGAGGTCTGAGGTCTTCTGCCAGCGTTCAGTAGGTGTTCTGTAGGAGCTGTCCCACGTGTAGATGTATTTCTGCTGTATCTGTGGGGAGGAAGGTGATCTCTGCGCCTTACTCTTCCGCCATCTTCCCGGAAGCCGCTAAACTGACATTAATGAACAAAGAAAAGGTGAGAAAGCAAAACTGAAATATCATAATTAAATTTAAGTATTTTATCAAAGAAGGCCAACCTCACTGTAACAGACACGCACACTCACACTTTGTTGTACAAGTTAGATAACTAATTCTGAAGACACTATACAACTGCAATTTATGAGATTACTATTTGGTAACTTCAGCTGTGTTGCATAATTGATTATGAAATATTTATAAATTTGGAGGGTTTGATTTCTAGACTTCGCTGAGGAATCTCGTATATCAATTTAATTGTAATCATAAACTTGACTCCTGCATCTGTATTCCCACATCCTAAGTTTCTGGATCATCTGAAGAGTTCCCCCATCTTCATTTCCAAATAGAGGAAGGAGCAGATATTAATTGGGAATCAAGATTCCATTTATAAAACATGACCAACGTATTCTGTCCTGAGGAATATAACCCGGAGTGTTTTTACTTAGTTGTAATAACTGGTTTGTTGCAAGCGGGTTGACTTAGTAATACCATTTCTCCAGTACTCATTACGTGCTGAACTGGGTTAGTCAGGTTGTCTGTGCAGTGGTTCTCAAACTTGAGAGTACATCAGAATCACCTGGCGAGCTTGTTAAACCACAGATTTCCTGGGCTCCATCTCCAGATTTTCTGAGTTAGCAGGTCAGGGGTGGGCCCTGAAAATGTGCATTTCTAGCCAATTCCCAGGTGATGCTGCAGTAGAAAGGAAAATCTCAGGAGCTTAACACAACAAAAGTTTGTCTCTTGGTTTCACAGACTCCCATGTGAGTGGGCAGCCCTCCTCCGTCTTATGGCTGTGCCACCTGTGCACACGGCCTCCAGGGATAGAAGAAGCACTGAACTTCCTTGATCCGCCTGAGACATGGACCCCTTGGCTCCCCAAGGAATCCGGGAACCGGATTCCAGGAGCACTCTTTACGCCCAACAGGTACTTGCCATTCACCGTCTTTTCTCTGCACCACAAAGCTGAAAGGCAGTGTGTGCACACTGCATTCAGAGATAAGAAAATTGAAGCTCAGAGAGACTACCTTCACAGGCCACACAGCTACTAGAGAAGGGCTGGAGCTGGGATGTGGCTGTCTAACTGCAGAGCTGCTGGGCTGTCCTCTTCAGAAAACCACCGAACTTGCTGAAGGGGCTAATTCAGTCAAGGGTTGGCACGGAGCAGGCTGTTCTATTGATGTTGGATGAGAAATTTATCCAGCATCAACAGAACAGACCCACAGTTGCGGGCCCATGGCAGGCTCCTTCCGCAACTCCCTCTCTCCATATAGTTTGCAACTTGAGAGCCCGTCAAAGTAGCATGAAATAGCCGTGTATTTTCACAGTGGTGTATGCCCCTGCGGTGGCTAGATATTTTGAGGAAATGGATCCTGAAGAGGAGAAAGAGAAAGCGGTATTTAAACAAGAAACCTCTAGGAGATGGCAGAGGAAAGATCATCACAAGTACTTACCGATTCATTTCTCAGTTTAAAACACTGAGGAGAAATTGAGTCAGCCCAGCTCTTCGTTTAGTCTGTCATTTTAAGAAACTTCCAGCCATGTACCTCTTTTCTCTTTATCTCTCTGTCCAAGCTTTACCTCACCATAAATAATGCAATTTTGTGTTTTAAATATAAATCTTTCTTTATACTGAAGTATAGTTGATTTACAATATTAGTTTCAGGTATACAACATAGTGATTCAATATTTTTATAGATTACACTCTAAAGTTGTTATAACATATTGACTGTGTTTGCTGTGGTATACAATGTATCCTGGTAGCTTATTAACTTTATACATAGTAGTTGGTGCCTTATAACTCGCTACCCCTATCTTGCCCTTCCCCTTCTCTCTCCCCATTGGTAACCATTAGTTTGCTCTATCTGTGAGTCTGTTTCTGTTTTGTTACCTTCATTTGTTTGTTTTATTTTTTAGATTCCACATGTAAGTGATAACACAGTATGTCTTTATCTGTCTGACTTATTTCACTAAGCATAATACCCTCTAGGTCCATCCATGTTGTTGCAAGTGGCAGAATTTCATATATATGTGTATATATGTATAAAACACATCTTCCATTCATCTGTTGATAGATACCTGGGCTGCTTCCATATCTTAGCTATTGTAAATAATGCTGCTATGACCATTGGGGTACATGTATCTTTTCAAACTAGTGTTTTCATTCATTTTCTTCAGATATATACCCAGGAGTGGAATTCCTAGATCATATGGTAGTTCTCTCTCTTTTTTTATTTTTTGAGCAACCTCCATACTGTTTTCCATACTGTCTGCACCACTTTACATTCCCACCAAGAGTGTAACAAGGGTTCCCTTTTCTCTACATCCTCACCAACATTTTTTATTTGTGGCCTTTTTGATGACAGCCATTCTGACAGGTGTGAGGTGGTATCTTATTGCAGTTTTGATGTGCATTTCTCTGATGATGAGTGAGGTTGAGCAACTTTTTGTGTGCCCTTTGGCCATCTGTAAATACAAATCTTAATAGAGTGGACTGATACACAGTGATGCCTGCATGTCCAAGCTCTCCCACAGATGTTATTGACTAGTTCTTCAATTCTAGATGCAAGTGTACTTATTTAGTACTGCTTTAAAACTTGATGTTTCAGGAGCTAATGATCCTATTTGTGAATTATGTAGTCTTTATCAGCCTTTCACCTGTTCATTCCTTTCTTTTGGTTGTTTTGCTCTTCCATAGAGCTTTTAAAAGAAGTTGGTATATTAATGAAGATAAAGCAAAGCTCATTCCTTCCATCCGCCCACCATGCGTGTTTTGAGTCTTTTTTAGTAGCTCTTATAGGAGAATCAGTGGACAAAGGGGTCTGAAATACAGACTGAAGAGTCAAATTTTCTGTGGATTTACTTTATCCTTACTCTGTGACTGATTGAGAATTTATAATATCTCTTTACCAGTTCTACCAATTCTATAGGTTAAATTTCATATATCAGTTAAACTTGCATCTGTTTCTTTGAGGGAGGGTCTGTAGAAATTTCTAAGGTGATAATCTTTTAGATAGTCTTTAAAAAGCATTGTTTAAACACTTCTGGGGACATCAAAAGGTTATGTTATCTGCAGCATTTCTTTCTTTTTAATTAAGTTATTTACATTTTGGCTGCATTGGGTCTTTGTTGCTTCACGTGGGCTCTCTATTGCGGCAAGTGGGGGCTTCTCTTCATTGCAGTGCACGGGTTTCTCATTGTGGTGGCTTCTTTTGCTGCGGAGCATGGGCTCTAGGTGCATAGGCTTCAGTAGTTGTGGCATGCGGGCTCAGTAGTTGTGGCTCGTGGGCTCTAGAGCGCAAGCTCAGTAGTTGTGGTGCATGGGCTTAGTGGCTCCGCAGCATGTGGGATCTTCCTGGACCAGGGCTTGAACCCGTGTCCCCTGCATTGGCAGGCGGATTCTTAACCACCGCGCCACTAGGGAAGTCCCTGATCTGTAGCATTTCATTTCATTTTGTTTAATGACAGAAAATTTGGTTTCTTCAGGTCTATATACTTGTTAAATATTAATAAAATGAACCAAATCCTAATATATGCCATTTAAAAAGAACCACAAATGGTCACTTCTTGGCCTTTTGGCTAAGATCAAGTGTAGTAAAAAGAACCACTGACGTGGTAAATAAAAAATTAATTCAGTATAGGAACTTGTTACTTTTTGATTCAGAAAGTAAAATTAGCCACATTCTAAGTAAAATTAAGTATTGTGTATTTTTTTCAAACAGATATCATTAAACTGCTGAAAATGAATGTATTTATATAGAAAGAATATTAAGATTTCCTGAAAATTACTGCAAATAAATAGGCACATTTTAACTGTACTCTGAAAATATAGTGATTAAGCTTTAAGGAAAATCACTTTATTAAATGTTGAGACGTCTTATTCATCCAGGTAGAACACTTTTAAGAAGGGCACTTCTGCTTAATAAGTTTGGTTATGCTAAAGATAGTTTGAACCTTTAACAAAATTCTCTGACAGTGAGGCCAAAATAAGTGTATGTATGTTTTCTAGTGATCTAACTCTAATGGATTTATGGTTTATTAAACAGGCTCATGTCAAAGAAGAGGGCTGAAGAAAAATGTATAGATCATAAATAAAGTAAAACAAAACATTTTAAAGTTAAAACAGACTAGAAGGAGTTTGTATTATATACCAAAGACTGAATTGATATCCAGAATATAGTTTATAAGAATGTCTATAAATCAGTAAGAAAAAGACCAAAGAGTAGAAAAAAAATCTGTAAAGGTCATAAGCAGACCATTATCAAAAGAAGTTCAAAAAGAATGAGCAGGTATGTAAAAAAAAGATTCAGCTTCTCCAATGACCAAAGTTATGCAAATTGGTACAAAAATGAGATGCCATTTCACTCATCAGAATATAAATACGATGTCTATGTTGGCGAAAGTGTGGCCAAACAATATACCAATGTAGGGAGTACTACCATTTCGGAGAACATTCTGGAACTATTTAGTAAATTTGAATTTTGCATATGCTAATACTTAACATTTTCACTTCTAGATATATTGCGTATAAAATTTTTCACACATGTGCATAAGGAGGAGTAGCAAAAATGTTTACAGCGGCATTTTTCTAATGGCAAAAGCAAAAAACAATTGAAACAGTTTCAATGTCTGTAAATAGAGAAAAGCATAAATAAAAGATAGTTGGCCCTCGGTACCCTAGGATGTGGAACCCTTGGTTACAGGGGCCGATTATACTACACCATTTTGTGTAAGGGACTTGAGCATCCCTGGATTTTGGTGTCTTGTTGTCCATAGGGGTCTTGGAACCAGTCCCCTACTCATAGGGAGGGAAGACTGTATTGAGATGCCAAAATAACAACAGCACTTGAAGTGAATGAACTGCACCTGTATATATTAACACAGATCTTAAAAGAATACATTACAGCCTCACATATAAGTACAGAAAAAAAAATCAGAAGTATAAGTTAAAGAGTGCTGTTGGGTGTCCCAGTCCTCCCTGGGTATCTCCTAACCCCGCCCCTTTTCCAGCATAGCTCATGCTTCCTAATTCCTGGAAAAAACCTTGCTCACTCGCTGCCTTTCCCACCACCACCTTCCTCCTCCCACTACCCCAGGGCTGGGCTGCACTGTCTGGCTGTTTGTATCACAGTGGCTGTTTTATTTGTGAGATCCTTAAAAGCATGGCCTATGCCTTTTAATTCTGAATCCCTAGCACTGAGCACACTGCCCAGCACATGGAATAATGGGTGAACGAAGCAGATTGATTTAACTGACGGCACCAGGATTCATTTGAGGCAGCATGAACAGTGACATGGTGCACATAGAACAGAAGACAGTTACAGATTATCATTTTATTTCTTTGAAGGATCATCAATATTTTAAAGAAATTTGTTGTTTTCTAAGTACAAAGGATGTCTGAAGGTAGTTAAATAAATAAACCATTACACTGGAAACAGAAATGTCAACTGAGATCCAATTTACCAATTGGACCTATAATTCTTTTAAGGTCTGTTTTTAATACAAATTAAATTCTCAGCTACTTACCTCCCTTTTTCTTTATTCCATTTTCATATAGGAACCATCTTTTAGTTTACAAATCAAGGATTTAAATACTGACCTATGTTTTTCTTGGAGTTAATTTTTCTTTACAGCTTTGATCATAACTAGATTGACTTCTTTAATTATATCATTTGGGAAGATTCTTCAAAGTATGCAATCCATGTGGACACTGAACTACTGATAACTGCCCTATGGGCAGGACCTGTCATTTGAGGGTGTTGTTTACCTAGGAGTAACAACATAGTCCATAACAATTCTGAACTTATGTATGGAGGACATTTTCATATGGGGAGCTAGTCAAAAGTCTTCCTGAAATATTGATGCATTTTAACTATTATCAATCAGAGTTATTGCTCCATCAAGACATAGGTCAAGGGCTTCCCTGGTGGTGCAGTGATTGAGAGTCCGCTTGCCGATGCAGGGGACACGGGTTCGTGTCCCGGTCCGGGAAGGTCCCATATGCCGCGGAGCGGCTAGGCCTGTGAGCCACGGCCGCTGAGCCTGTGCATCCGGAGCCAGTGCTCCGCAACGAGAGAGGCCACAACAGTGAGAGGCCCGCGTACCGCAAAACAAAAAAAAGAAGACATAGGTCAAATTCCACAATTCTACCACTTCCACTACTGCTGCTGCTACTACCGCTCCAGCACTTTTGCTATTTACTAGTCTTTCTGCTTCACTCTGACTGTATACTCAAACACACACACACATACCTCCACAACCACCCAAATTATGTTTCAGTGGGGTCTGATTTTAATAAGTATTGGTTTACCCATTAATTTATTCATTCATTCAACAGAGATCTGTTGAGTGCCTTCTCTCTACAGTAACCTTGTAGGTATTCACATACCTAGGTGAACAAAGGTATTCACCTACCTAGATCCAGAGGTGGGCAAAGCAAAGTCTCTACTCTCAAGAAGCTTACATTCTGTTGCAGGAGATGGGTGAGCAAACAAATACGTGAGAAAGTAATATAATTTTTAATAGTGGTGACTGCTATGAAGAAAAGTAAGGCAGAGTAAGGGGTTGAAAGCGAGCCAGTGGGGAGTAGGAAGGGGCAGTTATTGTAGACAGCTTGTGCAGAAGCGTCTTATTGCTGCTGTAACAAAACTACAAACTTAATGGCTTAAAACGACACAGCTGCTTCCCAGGCACTTTGGTGAATCAGTCAGGGAAAAGGGCATAAATTCTAAACCAGAAAAAAATTGAGGTGTCCTCCTCCATCCTATGTTGAGGGCTGTGGTTGGGTAGTAAGGAGAGTTGAATATGATGCCTTCCTAACAGAAACCTTAGTAAAAGAGCTGAGATGATTTTGACTGTCTTCCTTTATTTCTATGTTTTTCCAACATAGGTAAAGGACAAAATGATGCATCCGAGTTGGGTATATAATCTTCCTGGCAGAGACCAGAGAAAAGTGTGTATTCCATAAAATAGTTTATTATATAGGATTATTCTTAATTTAGTTAAAAATCACTGTCATTTTGGTTTATCCCCCAAGATATTTTTTTTTAACATCTTTATTGTCCCCCAAGATATTAAGGTAATTTAGCTATACAGAAATATTTTTGTAGCAGTATACTTTGTGATGTAATTTTACCTGCAAGTTAAATTGACCTGCCATGATTCTCCTGTTACACAGTCTTATCGGTTGCTATTTCATCATCTCTATTTACATTCTTCTAGGATTTTTATATTTAATATTTTTTGTGATCTTGGCCGGCATTAAAATTAAGCTGACCAATCTAGCATTATAAGCATAATGTTTTCCTCTTTAAATTTAAAGGATTTCAGGAAAATGGTATTTTTTTTTTGGTAGTGATCTTTAAGCAAAAGTGAAACCAAGTGTTTGTATGAACGTAACATACCTCACTACCTACAGAAATCATGCAATAATTATTAAAAAATTATTTTCCATTTTCTTTTTGACACTCTTTCTTTTTAAACACGAAGTTGGCAACTTAGGTCCAAAGACAGTAAAAGTCAGAGTTTTGCAGCTGCTAGCCCCGTTTATGTGCTCCGGAGCTGCAGCTAACCCTACAGTATTGTTGGAAAAGAAAACGCTCTCACAGGGAATGTGCGAAAGACATCCTGACAGGAGCGTCATGGATTAAATGCTCTATTCACAGCAAGGCTTCGTAAAGGCAGAGCATCAATCAAGAATTTAGTGGAGCAGGGGGAAAGGATTGCGTTTATCTTGGCAAGGTCTATGTTATCACAAAAGAAGACTGTGGGCCGGTGTAGACCATAACCATGCCTCCCGAAATTGCCGAAGTCAAGGAAAGGGTGTAATTGCCATAATTGTAAATAAGTGGCCCAGAGAAGTCTGTATTGTATCATAGGGGTTTTACATACATTTAAAACATTGAACAGATTGTTAAAGATCAATTGAAAATAATAGAAAAAGTATGAATGGGTAAATCAATAGCTGTCTCTGTGACCTTTCCCTTGAATCCTGCCATGGATGTAGCCTGGTCAGCTGGACACAAAGCAGCCTCCAGCAGTTGAGAAGCCATTCACACCCTTCAGAGGCTTGAACCTGGATTTGAATGGCTAATTTCAATTATTATGAAGCCAGTCATTTTTGTTCTTGGGACAAAAGGGACTGGAAAGAAGGCGACACTCTAAAAGTTTTACAGTAGAGATTGTGCTAGAGAGAAAGTCGAGGCAAAAAATAAAAAATGAAAAAGATCCAGAAAGGAGATGAGAAACAAAGGGGGAAATAGAAGAAAACACTGAATGCACTAAAAAGGATGAAGAAGAACCAGGAATCTTATCTTGGAAAAGTTAGGGAGAACATGGTTTATTCCCATGTTAGTATCTAGAAAACAGCTAATATTTGGCTGTTCTCATTAGCTGAAATAGGCTGACTGCCAAATCTAGATGAAAAGTGAAAAATGTCATCGGTTATCCAGATGTTTTCAAATACCTGAATTTTTGACACCAAATAGATAAAACATCTCAATGATCAACTGAACTTTTTGCTTTGCTTGTATAGATGTTGACATCACGTGACAGCCAAAGATGGCTTGGCACCTGTCCACATAAAATATAAAATAGGTTTCCAACTTGAACTTGTTTAACATATAACAACACTCAGGCAGCCTCTATAAGCACGTGTTTGCTCTGGCTCTGACACAGCACTGTGCTGCCACTATCTTTGTATATCGGAAGGAGAATTAATGTTAAGCACATTGTCCTTACCCATGAAGAAAGGTGACAGTGTTTTGAAAGATACTGCAAAATACTTGGAAAGAAGAAGAATGCCTCTTTTCAACAGATGATACTCACTCATGCTCAAGAATTTGAAAAATCTTTTTGATTTAATTCTAACCCTTGGGAATGGAGCTGGTGAAAAAAACACCTTAAAACGAGGCTCTGCAAACCTTTTCGGCAAAGGACCAGAGAGAAAATATTTTGGGCTTTATGGACCCTACCATCTCTGATGTTACTTCTAAACTCTGCTGCTGCACCATAAAAGCAGCTGTCGACAGTACATACATGAATGAGCATAGCTGTGTTCCAGGAAAACTTTACTTATGGACAATACAATTTGTATTTCATGTAATTTTCATATCACAAAATATTCTTCTTTTGATGTGTTTGCAACTATTGAAAAATATAAAAACAATTCTTACCTGTCCAGCTGTCTAAAAGCAGGTGGTGGGCTGACTAGTTTGCTCTGCCCTAAAATAGGAGAGATTTAGAGGAATAAAAATGCAATAATAATAGTAAAGATTTGCAGCATGTTTAAAATTTGCAGACACTATACTAAACATTTCCCATGTTTGTTCTATAGCAATTTAATCCTCAAAACAATACCGTGAGATGGATACTCTCATTTCTTCAATAGACAAAGAGGAAATGAAAACTCAGAGATTTCGAGCAATAGAGCCACTGTGTACAGTTGTGTGGATTGCTTACTGCACATGGGCGTCTAGTCATGTGAGTGGGTGGGTGTGAGTCAAAAATGGGTCCTCACCCTCCTTGGGATTTCATCTGCCCAGAGGAGCGCCTGTTTCTAATTTGCCCGGAGGTCATAAGGGCCAGTCTTTCAAGTTGTTACATGCTCAGGTCTACGGTAGTGTTTAAGTGGCTGATCAGAATTTGAACCCAAGACTCTCCATCTAAAAACTCTGCTATACTGTTGAAGCAAATTCCTTGTGTCGTTTTGAATAGATTTTTATGTTCCAGAGGTAATTTTTGCACACATCTTGTTTGTTTCTTTATGAACTCTGTCTTCCTTCCTGAGGACTAACAGATGCAAGTTCTCTAAGGTGGCTTTGTTCCTGCAATTAGCTCTGTTTGTCTTTGTAGCTGCCTTTTGCAGCAGTGAGTCAAAGTGTCAGAGGACATAAAACAGCAGTAGCACCAAACGTTACAAGAATGAAAACATTCTGAGGATGGAAGCACTTGTTTTCTCTTCACTTCTGTAATTCTTTCCCAGCCCAAACCAAGACAACACATTTCCAGTGGGACTGAGGTGAACAGCAGCTTAAAATAGCAAACTACAGTGTAGTTCACAATTTTGGCCTGTGACGTTACTTAGATGGAGTGAACTGTCTTATGCCCAGTGTGTTCAGATGATTGTGGGCTCAGCCAGATAGGATGCTACATCATAGTTCCCAACTTGCCAAAAGGAATTCCACTCTTCCAAACATGTTCTTCCACTACCTTAGGCACGATTTTCTTTCTCCGTCTACCCCATGCAGGTCTTTACTCCCTTTTTTCCTGGATTACTGAAATGGCTTCTCATATACTCTGCCTCCTTCCAGTCTCACTGGCTGTCAGTAGTTTTTCACATAATTTCATGCTCATCTTAGAACATAATTTTTAAAAAACAATTTCACAGTCCAGTTTGAGACTCTGGGCTGGCATCTGGTTGCCTATAGTATCCAGTGCAAACTTGAGCCAGGCTCCCGAGACCTTCTACAGGGCTGCCCACCTTTATTTTTCTGGTTATCCACTATTCCCTCAATTCATTCTGTCAGATTATCTCCTTCTTATCATCACCCTTGAATGCATATGCTCGCTCTCCATCTGAGTCCTGGCTCCAGCTTGGTACATCCTAGCGTTACACCCTCTTGCTGAGGTACCACGTCAGGTACCCACCTTCTCCAGAGGGCTTCTTGTGGGTCCCCAGCTCAAAGTCATATCTCCTACCCCACATTCTGTCATTTAACTGTTTTCTGTGTTTGCTGCTCTCAGATTCATTTTGTCTCCGTAATCTGCGTACTGGAAGCATAAGCACTTAGGGTAGAGTAATGCATTCTCCTTTAGCAGCCCCGGGATCCAACCCCCAACCTCTGCTACACAAGCAATACTTCATCGTTTCGCTTTCTGTAGCTCAACCTGAGAATTGACCGATGCGCCCGTTCTGTCAGGCCTGTGGAAAAACAAGGCAACAAGCAAAACACAGCTAGATTTTAGTTCTTCTTGGGCTGCTCTAAGCCCTACTCTGGAACTGTGCCATGGTTCTGGGAGCTTCCGCAGAGCCGAGTATTGGGGAGGTGGGGGACACTGGGTCCTCTGTTAGTGCTCCAGACCGGGTAAGCCTGAGAGCCTGTCATCTCTGTCCGCAGCTTTAATACTCTTCTGCTGTTCCCATGTCATGCTGGGAGCCCAGGAATCTTCGTGAAGCCTGTTTATATTTCTGTCAATGTGCACAATGTAGCCATCCCTTTCGGGGCTGGCAGCCTTCCTAGCGGGCTGCTTAATGCAAGGCGCTGCTGTCTGCTCTTGGGACTGGTCCCGGGCCCCCGCCTCTTCCACGCTTCCCCAAGCCCAGGGAACTGGGAGACTTTAGAGGAACTGCTCCATTCTTGTTTCTTCAGGATGTGAAGAGAGGATCTCTCCCGTAGGTTGAGGCTTTTGGAAGACAAAGACACAAAAGCTTGTGGTTTGCCCTGTTTTCCGCTCTGCTGTGTGCCTGTCCTGAATGAGTGGAGATCTGATCTGGTGCTGGAATGGGGTGGGGTGGGAGAGGTTTACTGGGAAAGAAGGAGAAAACGAAAAATATGGGGGGAAAAAAGTAAGTGAATATTTTAAAATAGTAACCATCCACAGGCAATTTTTGTTGTTTTCTATAGTGCCTTCCCAGCATTAGTGATGATGCAGAAAGAGCTTCATAAAGACTGTCTCATGTAACTCATGATTTACATGTACAGTGAAAACAAGAGGAGCATCCCTTTCTAGCGTCTGACGTTTTCATGCAGTATTGTGTTTTGTTTACTTTTATAGCTGGATTAGGCTTAACTAACACGGTTACCATGTAAGCAAAAAGATATCCTCTTCCAAATGGGTGCTTTTTCGTCCTCATATCACGTCCTTGTCTGTAGAGAGGAGTGAGGAAGAAAGGTAGGATCTGTCTACAGAGAACTTTGGCTCTCAATGACATCAACAGGTAAGCAGGTGGCAGCGAAGTCTGTGCGCGTAACTGGCAGGGAGGAGAACTCTCTCTGTTTACCTAATTCCTCGGCATGAGTCACTTGCAAACACTGTCCACTTAGCTCTGCCAGGTATGACCCTGTCTGAACATCTTGCTTCATCCAGTTGAATCCTAGGTATGTCTCCTGCTGAGTTTCAAAGGAAGTTACAAACAGAGTACTCAGGGAATGCCCAGTATTGGTAGTGGGAAATTTCTACGACAGCCTTAAATTAAGGACCAAAAAGGCAAGAGCAGCAGAGGGTGATGAGGCCGGCACTGGAGCCAACCTCTGGCTTGAGTTGCAGCTCTTATGAGCTGTGGGACCTGGCGTGGGAGCACCGTGCTTAACCTCTGGTGCCTCTGTTGTCTTCTCTGAAAAAATGGAGATATATGTAATAGTATTATAAGATGATTATGAAGAGTAAATGAGTTAATTTGTCTGCTGCTTAGAACACTGCCAGGCATACAGTAAGCACAATATAGTGTTATTATTATTATTGTCAGATCTGTACTCTTCTTTTTTGTCTGTTACTCCTTTCCTGATCACACCTAGAAAGACTCTAAAATTCTTTACAGTTTAGCATTCTGTTCAACATAATTGGAGCTGTAATAGTGACTTACCATGATCTGTCATTTTAGGAGGCTTAGGCTTGCGGTCCGCTTAAAGCCATTGCTCTGTATAAATTTATTTATTTATTTATTTATGGCTGTGTTGGGTCTTTGTTGCCGTGCGTGGGCTTTCTCTAGTTGCGGCGAGCGGGGGCTTCTCTTGTTGTGGAGCACGGGCTCTAGGTGCGTAGGCTTCAGTACCTGTGGCGCACGGGTTTAGTTGCTCTGCGGCCTGTGGGATCTTCCCGGACCAGGGCACGAACCCGTGTCCCCTGCATCGGCAGGCGGACTCTCAACCACTGCGCCACCAGGGAAGCCCGTCATTTTAATTTTTAATGTCTAAAAGCATTTTGCTCTCTGCTAAAAATCTCATTGTGGCTCATTATGTTCAAAAGGACTGGTTTTGTTTTGTTTTGTTTTTGCTTGTTTGTTTTCTGTATTAACAGCAAATATCATGATTCATACCTGTCTTGGCCACCTGGAATTATAACTGGCCACAGCAATAAGTTAGAAGCTCTGCCCTTTGCTAATTAAACTAGGCATAACTTTAAAGGGCTAATTAAGTGCACATAAAGGCTTATTCATATATTTTTAAAGTAATTCTTTATGGTGTCCTGCTTTTTAAAGAGAATGTTGGTGGAATTAGGCTCTCACAGCTTGGATATATGTTTAGATACATTCATTTTTGAATCCTGACTAAGCTGATGAACTAGCAGTGGGTACGCACTTGTCGAGGGGGACACGCACCTCAGCCCTTTGGCCTGCCAGCCCCCATGTGATAATCTGTTGTTCTCAACTGTTTTCCCACCAAGTCACTCATTAAGGAAGATGTTCACCCTGAGGACGGGCTCTCATGTGCACCTTGCAGTACATCCACGTTTCCTTAACCATTCCCTTCCGCTGAAACAAGAACACATCAAAATGCAAGTAAATGGGGCTTCCCTGGTGGCGCAGTGGTTGAGAGTCTGCCTGCCGATGCAGGGGACACGGGTTCGTGCCCCGGTCCGGGAGGATCCCACATGTCGCAGAGCGGCTGGGCCCGTGAGCCATGGCCACTGGGCCTGCGCATCTGGAGCCTGTGCTCCGCAACGGGAGAGGCTGCAACAGTGAGAGGCCCGCGTACGGCAAAAAAAAAAAAAAAAAAAAAAAAAAAAAGCAAGTAAATGAGAGATGTATTTTTGCAGGCATGAACTTCAATCTGCTCTAATTTATAAAAAGAGAAAAGTTATTCTCAAACTTTAGTTTTTGTATTATTCAGGTAAGGCTAGATTATGCTGCAAGATGAAACAACCCTTCGTGGCTTAACACAGCATTTTGTTTCTTACTCAGTGTGAGCTTACAGTGGAGGGGTCCCTGCAAATCACCCAAGGACCCCACTGACAAGATGCCATCTCGAAGCAGCTCACACAGTCACAGAGCTGGGCGAAGCCAGCATCACCAGTCCCAAAGTCGCTCTTAATGTTTTTACCCTGACATGACACACATCATTTTCGTCTCCATTTTATGACCAAGATGAGTCACATCGGCCGTGCAACGTGCCAACAGCAAAAAGTGGTCCTATCATTCGCTCATATGAAAGCCCAATGACCACTACAGGTTTAAAAAGAGAAAAATTATTAGTAACAAACGAGCCCTATTGTACCTCATTGCCCTGCTCATGAATAGTACCTTCTGCTAGCCAGTAAAACACTGTTGGGCAAACCCATAAGCTGAGGAAGGTGCTTCCTGGACCATTTTCTCTATGTTTGCTACTTGGAAAGAAGAACTTTTTAGATATTTTGCTGATGCTGATTTGTTGCACATTCTGGTTTAGCAGAATTTAGAATTACATGTGTGTGTATATATATATATGCAAGTGTTGCATAAACATAGGGCTACTTTATAATGTATGCTCAAACCCAAAAGGTGAAAATAGTCCTCCAAGAGTACAATGAAGAACCAGCCTGAAAACCTCAGCTTAAATAGCTATCTAACAGTCCATACAGCGAGATCTCCTTTCTATAAATACCCATATATGTGTAGTTGGAATACTCAGGAAAACCCTGGAAGCAGATTCACTAAAGTGCTAGGAGTGGTTATATCTGGTTATAATAGTGAATGGTATTGTACTTTTTATTTTACTTTTCTTTGTATTGTCTAAATTTTTAATAACATCTTAAATAGAAAAATAATCTCATTGCCTTATCAGTTAGGTGAGACGGCTGAAAAGCAATTGTGGAAGCAGAATTCCAAGATGGCCCCAAGTCTCCTGCCCTCAGTGTACGTGCCTTGTATAATCCCCTCCCCCGAGTGTGGGTGGGGCTGTGAATATCATGGGATATTACTCCCATCATTATGTTATGTTATATGGCATATGGCAAAAGAGATTTTGCAGAGGTAGTTAAGGCCCCATATCAGTTGATTTTGACTGAATCAAAAGGGAAATGATCCTGGCTGGGAGTGAGCTAATCTGGTGAGCCCTTGCAAGAGAGGAGAAGCAGCAGTAGCAGCAGTAGCCCTATTCTCCTGGCCTTGAAGAAGGAAGCTACCCTGTTGGGAGAGGAGGGAGCCATGTGGCCAGGAGCTGAGGGTGGTCTCTAGGAGCTAAGAACTAAGAGCCATCCCTGGCTGACAGTTGCCAAGAAGCCAGGGGCCTTAGGAGTTCAGCCGCAAGAAATGAAGTCTGCCAACCACCAGTGAGCTGGGAAGAGGGCTGTACACCTCCGAGGAGATAGCAGCCCTGGATTACACCTTGACTGCAGCCTGGTGATGTCCTGAGCAAAGGACCCAGCTCACCCATGCCCGGACTCCTGACACCTGGGCATTAAGAAAGAATAAATTTGCGTTGTTTTAAGTCGCTAAGTTTGTGGTCATTCATTACACTGTACTAGAAAACTAAACAGCAATGCCAACAACTGCCAAAAGAGTCTACGGAATAAAATCAAGAAAAAGTGAAGGTGAACAAGTGTTTTCAAAAGAAGAAAAAGATTCTTCAACTAGAAATCAGGATTGCAGTTAGCTTTGTGGAGAGGTACTGGGAAGGGCAGGAGAGAACCTTCTGGAGTGCTGGTGGTTGTCTGCACCTTGCTGTGGTCACTTGATCAGGGCATTGGTGTGTACACATATGAAAATGTGTTGAACTGTATACTTAAGACTTGTGTGCATGTAACATATCTCAATAAAAAATAATGAACTAAAATAAATAAATAAAATAATGAACTAAGCCTAGTGAGCTCGGTGTCAATCATTACCAAAATTCTGTAGGTAAAATCTGTGTGTCTTGTGCATGGCAGGTATTCAAAAAATATTTTTTCTTGTGGTAAAATATACATAACATAAAATTTACCATTTTAATCTTATTAAGTGTACAATTCAGTGACATTAAGTACATTGGCATTGTTGTGCAACCAGCAACACTGTCCACCTCCAGAACTTTTTCATTATTCCAAACTGAAAAAAAAATATTTTTATTGTTGAGACTCCTGGCTCTATTTTCTTTTGGCTGTGTAAACAGGTCACGAAACAATACAGGATGGTCAAGGCACTGTTCATATTATGCTTTGTTTATGTATGAGTTGACATGTGCTCTGACATGCTTCTAGGTTTTAGTGGAGTAAAAAATTCTTGGAAGATGGCCATTTATTTTATGCAATTTTATAAACTAGGATTTTTGTAATCCCTTTCCAGCCCCACTTTTCATCACTTTCTCACTCATTCTCTATTGTAACAAGGTATTTGTGATTCTCAAAACGAACCAGGACCATTTGACCCTTGCCTGGGTACCTGCCCTGAGATGCTGTCACGTCCTTCTATGCCTGGCAGGTTTACTCAGGTAACTCATTCAGAACATCTTACTGTGCACGTACTCTGTCTTAGGTGCTGGAGACACACTGGTGGACCAGCCTTAATCCTGCCTTCGTGGCACTAAGGACCGAGAGGGAGATGGACACTTGTCCTTTAAATTTTTATTCAGATATCAGCTCCTTTGTGAAACTTCCGCACCTGGCTTCCTCTGTGGCTGCTCTTCCTGTCACAGTTGCCTGAGGCTCTTTTAGCAATATTATACATACATCCCCCTTCAGACAGTCCCTCCCTGTATCACATTTATTTATATCCTTGTCTCCTCTACTTAACTGAAAGTTACTTAAAAATCAGGCTCTCCCTGTTCATTTCTGTGTCCCGTGTACCCAGCACACTGCCGGGCCAGGGTTGACACTCATTTACTATTCCCTGGATGACTGAGTTGGGTGTGGGGTAGGGATGCTAATGGTATAATTAAATCGCAAACTCTACCTGAGGATCATGGCAGCTGAACGTCTGTAAGTTACTGAAAAGTTCAGTTAATAGTTCAATAGGTAGAGACAATGCAGAGGGCACTTTTAGAGTCTCCTTATGATGGATTTATATTATTAATCAAACAGAGGTATGTAGGAACCTGTGAACATGTACTTCCTCCTCTAGAAATCAGCTCGCTTTCCTATTAATGAGGTTGGATATGGTATAGTATAAATCTCCTGATGCTTGTTCCACTCTTTTCATACATACTAATGAGGACGCGCCTACGAGTGTGTTTGTGGTGGGGAAAATAACATCAAGACTAAGACCCCCTGCTGACTTTGCACCCAGTTTTTTAAGGATTGTTATTGGCATACTAATTAAGTAGCTGAGTGCATTAAATAAAGAGCATGTCACTGCAGAAGTTATTAGCGATTCCTTGTGTTTCTCCACATCACATCTTGTAGGGGAGGGTGGAGAGTATGGACATTATCTCCCATTTTCAAGTTTTCTGCTTCCATCAAAAATTAATCACAGAGTTCAGAGAGTTCCCATTAACTGTGGAAAGACTCTTTTTTTTTTTTTTTTTCGGTACGCGGGCCTCTCACTGTTGTGGCCTCTCCCGTTGCGGAGCACAGGCTCCAGACGCGCAGGCTCAGCAGCCATGGCTCATGGGCCCAGCCGCTCCACGGCACGTGGGATCTTCCCAGACCGGGGCACGAACCCGTGTCCCTGAATAGGCAGGCAGACTCTCAACCACTGCACCACCAGGGAAGCCCTGGAAAGACTCATTTTGATACAAGACCCCATAGTGATGCTTGTCCCCTTTATACTATGTGTATTTAACATTTAAAAATGTGGATGATAGTCTCATTAGCTAAGAAAGAGCGTATTCTGAAGACATAGCCTCAGACTTGATGATTGTGCCTAGATTATTTACTAATTTCTAGAAAGAGAGAAAAGGGTAAGATAAGTCCCTGAGTCATTGTTTTATCTTCAGGAAATGATTTGTGTTCTTCCTGGAAGTGAAATTTGCATTGTTTTTTTTACAAACCCACATGCTTAGTCAGCTCTGTTTGTATCCTGCCTGACTATAGTTAATGATGGCAGAATTGAAACCAGTAATATTAATTTTACAGTATATCACCTACTAGTTTATTTTTTGAATGTCAGTACAAACAAAATTTTTCAAAAAGCACATGGAAAGCATTTGTGTGTGTGCGAATATGTTAAGATGACTTTTAAATTATTTCATGAGTATTGAAATGAAACAGTCTTCCTACAAGAAAGCAGGTGACTTAGTCTAACGGTTTCCTTCTTTCCCTTTTGCTTCGTTGTATGTTATGGACATAAAAATGTAGGAACAATTTACGATGGGTAAGTGCCAGTGGATCGATTAACTGATTGGATGTTTTTGTTTGGATTGTGGCTGGACCAAAATTGGGAACTGAGGGCAGAAATTGGCACTGTATTGGCCAGTGTCACACAGCCAATTAGTAGCATAGACAAGACCAGACCGTCAGCTCCAACTGCCAATGGGTTCTCTTTCCACTGGAGAAGGAGACACAGTTGCAAAAAATTATCCCCTTTCTTTGCTTTTCTTATTTATTTTTCCCCATATGTTTTCCTCCATCTGTATCTTGACACTGTGTATATTAGTAGTGATAAAAGAACTCACTTTTGTTTTCATTTCTGTTTCTCTTGATGCATCCAGTTTTCCCCCCACTGGGCTCCCAGCTAACTGTTGCCATCCCTTCTTGTCAATATTCTGTTCCCAGGGAGCTGGATCTGTTTTCGATGTTTTCCTGGCTGAAATCAAGACAGCAGGAAGGGTTGCAGTGTTGACTCTGTCTTGTTTCTTGTTTTACCATGAAAGTTGGGGGAGGTAGGATGGTGGGAGGGAAATCTCAAATCATGGTAAGAAACTCTTCCCTCCCTTTTCTTTTCTTTTTCCAGGTCTCATTTTATTTTTTTCCTTTTTTAAAAAACATTTTATTGGAGTATGGTTGATTTACAATGCTGTGTTAGTTTCAGGTGTACAGCAAAGTGATTCAGTTATACATATACATATATTCTTTTTCAGCTTCTTTACTCACATAGGTTATTATAGAATGCTGAGTAGAGTTCCTTGTGCTGTACAGTAGGTCCTTGTCGGTTACCCATTTTATATATAGCAGTGTATGTTAATCCCAAGCTCCTGGTTTATCACCCCCCCAACCATGTTTCCCCTTTGGTAACCGTAAGTTTGTTTTTGAAATCTGTGAGTCAGTTTCTGTTTTATAAATAAGTTCATGTGTATCATTTTTTAAAATTAGATTCCACATATGAGTGATATCATTGATATTTGTCTTTCTCTGTCTGGCTTGGTTCACTCAGTACGACAATCTCTAGGTTCATCCCTGTTGCTGCAAATGGCATTATCTCGTTCATTTTTTATGGCTGAGTAATATTCCATTGTATATATGTGCCACATCTTCTTTATCCATTCATCTGTTTATGGACATTTAGGTTGTTTCCATGTCTTGGCTATTGTAAATAGTGCTGCAGTGAACATTGGGGTGCATGTATCTTTTTGAATTATGGTTTTCTCTGGATATATGCCCAGGAGTAGGATTGCTAATTCATATTATAGCTCTATATTTAGTTTTTTAAGGAACCTCCATGCTGTTCTCCATAGTGGCTGCACCAATTTACATTCCCACCGACAGTGTAGGAGCGTTCCCTTTTCTCCACACCCTTTCTAGCATTTATTGTTTGTAGACTTTTTGGTGATGGCCATTCTGAGGCATGAGGTGATACCTCATTGTAGTTTTGATTTGCATTACTCTGATGATTAGTGATGTTGAGCATCTTTTCATGTGCTTTTTGGCCAATTGTATGTCTTCTTTGGAGAAATGTCTTCTTAGTTCTAAGTGGAGGTTTTTCCGTCGCACCAGCTGCCTTGCAGAACTAACTCATGGATCAGATCGCATTTTCTTTGGACTGCATCACCCAGTTACCTTCTCTTCGAGACAGGCACCTTGGCAGGAGAGAAGTGGGGTAGGGGAGGGGGTAAGCACTGCAGGGTGGGGGAATGTATCCAGCATGTCTTGGAAGAAATGTACCACTTAAGAGCAAACTCTTAAGATTTGATCCCCTGCCCTTCCACCTTTTAGGGCAGGCCTGGGTAAGCCATGACCCCTTTGTGCCTTGTTTCCTCATCTACAAAATGGGGACAAAAATATCTCCTTCCCAGGTTAGAGGTGAGGATTAACTTAAGTGCTTGGCACAAAGCCTGACCTGAAGGTAGTTATGATTTTTGGAGTGACACCAATAGGCAGGACATAGTTTCTTGGGAACACTCTCAGATTCTCTCTGAACCAAGAGGTCATGGATTGGAGCTCTGTTTCAACAAGTTCTCTTTCTTGGAGTTTGGGGTAGGAGAAAGTTCGTGCTCCCAGGAGGATGAAGGAGGAAGATGGGAAGACCCAGGTTGGATGTCAGGGCCTCAGTCAAGTGGTCTGAGTCCCAGCTATGCTCTAATTCTCAGAAAGAGCTGCAGCACCAGGCTGGAAACAGATAAAGCCTAGAGACCCACACGTAAGACTCTGGCATTTCCGAAGCTACTTCGGTGTGTGCAGTTTAAAAATTTCAACACTGGCTTTTCCTGCCTGCTTTGGTGTAGAGGTGGCCAGCATTATACAGCAAGAATGGCTGCAGGGCTTCCCTGGTGGCGCAGTAGTTGGGAGTCCGCCTGCCGACGCAGGGGACACGGGTTTGTGCCCCGGTCTGGGAAGATCCCACATGCCGCGGAGCGGCTGGGCCCGTGAGCCATGGCCGCTGAGCCTGCGTGTCCGGAGCCTGTGCTCCGCGACGGGAGAGGCCACAACAGTGAGAGGCCCGCGTACCGCAAAAATAAAAAAATAAAAAAAAGTATGGCTGCAGGCCTGTGCGGATCCTCAGCTGACCTGGAATCTCTTATCTCAGAGACGCTTCACGGGAAGCCTCTTTAGGGCGTTTATATGTTGTACTGGGCCCAGACTTCCAGCCCCAAGCTTGGTCCTCAAGTCTTGGTCAACCACCACGAATGGGCCTCAGCCCAGCAGCTAGCTCTCACTGTGAAAGCCTTGTAAGATGTACATGGTACCTCTTCTTTTTCCAGCATTGTTCTGTGTGGACCAGACTTATGGGCTTTAATTGAGTCAACCCCCTTTCCTGTGCTCCTCCCACTGTGATGAGAGGGAGAGTGGGGCTCACTATAATCTAGTGTGAAAGAGATAAGAGGGAGCAGAATCCAGGGTAAAAATTCATTTTTCTTGTTGTCATATTTCTTTGCTGGTTATAGTTTCTTTGCACCCTAGAGCTCTTGTCAGTGACGCATTTTGTGAATGGAGACATTTCTGCTTTGAAGTCATAATTTATCCTGCAAGAACTGCTAAAAGAAGCACTTTTAAACTCAGATCTGAGTGTAGGCTGGGAATTGTAAGTCACCTCTGAGCACTTGGGTAAATTGCAAAGAGTAGGATCCTTTTTACCTTAGGGAGTCAATTTTAACTTATTGCTTTTTCCTCTGAAGATAGTTTTCTCAAACATTTTCTCCTTGCTTTCATTGCAAATTCTGACTTAGGTTGTACGAATGAGCCATTTGTGATTTATTTATGACATTTAATTTGCTGTTAAGTTAACTTGTGACTACCTTATCATTAACCATCTAGCTAAACAAGAGTTTTAAAAATTAACCTGTGGAAGGTCTAGGGGAACACTATTTTTCCAACCTACTCCAAAGACAATTACAGTTACTAACTAGCCATCTCTGTTCCTAAGCCTTAGAGAGAAAATATGGCAGAGAAGGTGAGAATGTGAACACTGGCATCCACATGCCTGTATTCAAATTATGACTTTATTACTTATCAGCTCTGTGACGTAGGGTAAATTACTTGACCCCTCTGTGCCTCAGTTTCCTCATCTGTGAAGGGAAGTAAAGCTCATACCTTCCTCCTAGGGTTATTGCACGTAATAAATGAGTCAAGATACCCAAAGATTTTAGAAGTTGCTTGACACGTAGAAAGCAAAATGTCAGTACATCTTTTTCTTATTAAATTGTCTTGTAGGTGTGTAATATTTGAGTACGGAAAGAAAGACATCCAGATGGACCAGGAAAGCATATATTTGTAAAAACAGGTATCTTTTACTTTTATGGTTTGATTAATCTTAAAATGGCTGTGAGAAGCGAGTCAGATTTAATCAAAGGTGATCCTAGATTTAGTCACTGAAAATGTTTTGTTTTTTGTTAAATTATATCAGAGGCATAAACTATTTAAATCTTCTGGGTCTTATTACAGTGCTGTTTTGAATGTCATGTTTTAAAGGTTGAAAAGAATGTCTTCAGTGTGTGAGTTTGCATAATACAACCATCTGACTGAATAGGGCTATATTAAGTGGCCGGCCAGACTCCCTGGGGCTCCCCCCAACCCTTCCTTACCTTTCCACACGCTCTCAAGAGGGACATGTAGCACATGTTATGCAAGCTCTACAGGAAAGAAAGATAATAAAAACACATCTCTGTCTCCATATGTTACTGCTTCTTCTACACACTGAGTTTTCAGGGTAACTATCTTGTTAAATTTGTCTGTTGCTGACAAAGCTATTCAGGATTAAACAATACCCGGTGTCGTTTGATAGGAGGCCAAATTTCCCTAAGAGGATTCTTTTGGAACCCCCTAAAATGTCCTTTTGTTGCAACCCACAGAAAGTCACAAGAGAGCAGCTGAACTGTGCAACTGAGTTTTGTTCATTGAATGTATACACATGCGTGTGCTCACATATGAGCACACGCACATACACACACACAGAGTCCTTGTGCCTTATTCCTTCACATTTTTTCTGGGATTGGTTAGTGAAGAAATTTGGGCATAAATCTCTGCTAGTTTGGGGCCATGATTGCTTTACGTTTCCAGGAGTTCAAATGCATTACATTCATTCCTTAATCTTCACAGTGTGCATTTAGTAGGGCTCTATTATACCCATTTTATTATCAGAAAGTCCAAGGAGAATTCTAGGGATTTGGCCAATATTGGCAGATGAATCACCTGGCAGTCACAATTTGGCCATGGGGACTCAAGCCGCTCTTTAATTGCTTGGAAACCCCCAAAGGGAAGGTTATGCAACTTGAATTTATCGGGGAGGTGGATATGGGGGAGAGATTTGCACAGTCTTAACCTAGAGGCTCAGAGTTCTGTTTCCAGGATGGTTCCCTTCCTTCTAATCACACAGGGAAGGCCAGGTCCTCCTGTATCTTGCTTTCAGAGTTCACATATATCATTGTCTTCTAATATGTATCATGTTGTAATCTCATATTGATTTTTAAAAATTAATTAATTTATTTATTTTTGGCTGCGTTGGGTCTTCGTTGCTGCACGTGGGCTTTCTCTAGTTGTGGCGAGCAGGGGCTACTCTTCGTTGTGGTGCACGGGCTTCTCATTGCAGTGGCTTCTCTTGTTGAGGAGCACAGGCTCTAGGTGCACGCGCTTCAGTAATTGTGGCACGTGGGCTCAGTAGTTGTGGCTCACAGGCTCTAGAGCACAGGCTCAGTAGTTGTGGCGCACGGACTTAGTTGCTCCGCCGCATGTGGGATCTTCCTGGACCAGGGCTCGAACCTGTGTCCCCTGTATTGGCAGGTGGATTCTTAACCACTGCACCACTGCACTACCAAAGTCCTGATATTGATTTTTATCATCACTTGAATAATTATCTCCACCCAGAGGGCCAGAACTCCACAAGGAGAATGTTTTACTAATCACTGTGTTTTCAGTACCCAGTCCAGTGCCTGGCCTACAGTTGGTGCCTAATAAATAATGACTAGTTGAGTGCTCTCTTCTTTGTACATATTTCTTGTGCCAATTCTCAGTGTCCTTTGTAACACCACTGACTCAGTTAGTTCTGACTGGGGCCAGACGTGATTCGGGGGCGCAGAGGGGCTAAAATGACCACATAATCCTCTAGGCAGCCAGGGAGGTGTTCCATCAATCAGTACTTTAACAAGAATTTATTAGATTTGAACCATATGCTTTGTGCTCAGTGTTAAAAATCGAGGGAAATATCGTAAAGAATAATAGTCTCCTTGCCTAGAGAATTTCAAAATCTAGCTGGCAAGGTGAGTCTTTTACAAATATCACAATTAAAGGCTAATCAAAAAGATAAAAAAAACAAAAAACTGAGATGATTCTAAGGCAAGTAAAGTTTCAGAGAATGGAGAGATGAAGGTATTCTGAAATGGACAGAAAAAGTTCGTATGGAGTTAGGACTTAAGTAGGAAAGATGTGTAGGATTGGGATTATCAGGGGGCAGAGTGAGACTTTCTATATGGGAAGGGGAGACCCAGTGAGCAAAGACATGGGGACTGGCATGAACATGGCTTATGTGAGGACAGGAGAGGCCACTAACCTGACTGGAGTGGAGTGTGCTTGAGAGAGAGGAGGAGATCATAGCCAAGTCAGTGATGGAGAACCCTGACAGCTGGTTTGTGATCTTGACTCAGCCTGGTCAGGCTGGGACTTTTGTGCTCAGGGTGGTGGTGACAATAGTTGGAGCAGTAGTGGAGGTTGGAGGGAGCTACAGGGGCTTGTCCTAGCGCCTCCACGCCACACTCTCCTCTTGGTTTTGATTTCATTACAATCGGCACTCAATTTTTTGACTTGAAAACTCCCCTTGGTGAACCAGCCTCATCTCTTTACAAGGGAGTGGTTTTCAAACGTGAGTGTGCATCAGCACCCTTCCGGGATCTTATTTTAAATGCGGATTTCTGAGACCTGTCCCCTACCGCACACCCAAGTTCTGATTCCATAGAATAAGACTTAGGGAGCTGCATTTTTGCAAGAACCCAAGGTGCTCCACAGACCACACTTTGTGAATATTGCCCTAAGGAGTAAGTGGTCCAAGGAGCAGTAAAAACTTAGAAGATGGACAGCCAGCAAAAGGCGTGTGTCATAGAAGCAAACTGCACAATTAGTCACTAGGACGTTGTTCTTTGATGAAATGTAAACACTATCCAGATACTTCTTAGCTTTCCCATCATCTGCGGGCTTACCTTAATTTGATGACTAGGGTGATATATATATGATAGACATGGAAATGATGCAATTTCCAGAAGCTCAGGTAGTGAGAATACGCAAGCTCACCTTAATCCGGGGACGTCCTAAGAGCAGCCACTTGAATTTATGCTTTCCTATCAGCTGTTTAAAAAACTACAATTAGTAGCAAATGACAGTCAGACCGACTTTCAAAAGAACTGGTTACATTCTGCTAGGAAACAGTTTAAAGGATCAGATTCGTGCTGCCGCTAAATCGAACAAGCTCTTCTGGCTCCTGAGACTTGGGCCTCCCAACCCTGCGAAGTCGGTGAGCTGGATTCTCTTTCAGCAAAAAGCGCAGCTTCGGGCTTTGGTATTCTCATCAGCGTTCACTCGTACAGTGGCCCGATCTGCTCAGGGAGGATGCAGAGAACTCCCGCGCAAAAATGCAGAATGGTAAAGATGTGTGTTCCTTCTACATCTCCAGATGGGAAAACTGCCAGGGACTCTGGTGCCCGATCTGGTTTCTTCAGTCATGTGCTGTAGCCTCTCTGCAACCCTTGATGGGAAGTAGAGAGGACCTTGGAGGTAACACAAAGGAGGGGGACTCTTTTCTGTCAACTGTTCTTTCATTCAATCCGCATTGAAGAAAGGGCAGACAGTGCAGAGTAAAATCATGCCACCGGGCTCCCTACAAAGTCACGCCATTCGAGTGTGATGATTGGAACGCTGTCAGCTGACATAGTCCGGTACAGAGTTGGAAGGTGGGGTGTGCAGGTTGGGGTCCAGTTTTGAATGGATCAAGTGAACCTTCTCAGAGTTAGAATTTGAGGAAATTGTAAAAGTTATTTCATTTTTTCTATCACAGCTCTCGGGGGGATGGGTGGGGGAAGCCTGCACAGTAGTCGTTTTACCAGAAATTTGTTTTGTGTTTCCCACTCTCCTACAGCTTTACAGTGACAGCACAGCCATTTCACCAGAGATAAAAGCAAAGGAAAGAACTCTAATAGTGAAGGAAGCATATTTTAGAGCTAATACCACTCTGTTTTTTCAACCTGCCAGCAAAAAACTGTTTGGCTTCATTTTATGTGATGCTGGTTAGCTAGAGTCAAGGGTCATTAGGGAATGTGCAGAGCCTTGTATCTTAAGGTTAGGTGAGTCCAGTGCAGCTGTCTTGGCTCATCCATGCCCAAGCACAAGCACCTATAATGCCTGGAGTTAGGGAAACAAAAGCCCCCGCTTCTGTGAATCTCCAACTAAAGGCACCAAAGGCAACCTTCGACTCCCCCCAAGGCCAATACAAAAGAAGGGAGAGAATGTTGTTGAACTAAACTGAATTTTAATTGAAAGCCAACGCCCTTTTCAAAAATGTAAAAACTTCTGCTTGCTTAGAATATCTACCAGGCACTGAATGGGTGGGTCACTGGCGGTTCTCCAGGACCACCCAGTCTCTAACTACCATCCAGGTATCTTCCAGTTTCCAACTCAAGGTAAAGGAGAGACACCTATCCTAAAAGACATCTTGCATGTTTTCTTCTTTTATTCTCTTTCTTTGACCATTCTCCCTTTACCACCTACCATGGATGAGTTAGCTGTCATAAGGGGAAGCTAGAGATGAATTCAGTGTCTTCATGTCCTGTATTATACACCGAGGTAGAAAGTGTATAAACATAAACCCAGGGCCTCACGTCTCCTCAGCACTTGAGGGATGGAGGTAGGAACACTTGTCTTCACCCTCCTGAGCTGGACTGCTGGGAATAGGGTGGATATGCCCATTCTGACCAAGGCCTGGTATTTTTTTTCACTCCCTCATGCACATCATATCAGCTCTGTGAACTAGGTATTATTATCCGCTCATGAGGAAATGAAGGCTCAAAGAGGTTAAGTAATTTGCTCAAGGTTGCACATCTGGGAGGAACTGGGATTCGGATCCACATCTGACTTGGCCCGGGATTGTTCCATCATACCACATCTCTAGGGCCCTGTGTAGAGCACTGCCCAGGCCTCTAGAGATAGGCAGCTGTGCATGTGGGATGCGGGGCAGAGCCATGCTCTCAGAGGACAAGCCCGTCACCTCTGATCCTTGACGCAGGGGAGAGGCTGTATGTGTGTACGTTTGTTGGTCCCGAAGGACAAAAACACAGGTGAGACGGGCTATTCTGCTCAGCAGGCACTGCTCCTAGCCACCTGCCCTAGTTCTCTCCACTTTGAGCATTTTTTTCCCCTCTGAAGTGACATTGGAGGAAAAAGGATCTTGTAGAGGTGTTACGAATAATGACACTAGTGTTATGTGTTGCATAAGCTGCCTGATTGCATAGGGCCAGCAGGGACCTGGGTGGGGCTGGGGAGGTGGGGGAAAGGTGCGGTGCAGGCATCTTCTTTTCTTTAGGGGGATGAAACTTAGACCACCCTGCCTGTTAGGCAGATGTGCAACAGGGCACTGGTTCTCATGCCCTTAGCAGAGAAGATGCTTTTGTTGAAGCACTTTTGTTCACTTTTTCTGGGTATCTGTTTAGAGGCTGGTTTCCTTCCCAGGTGGCCCTCTGAACGGAGGTGGGAAAGGAGATGAGTGAGAAGGGAATTTACAAGTATTGTCAGGTGCAGTGTGTCAGGCACAAGGCTCCCAGCTTCACCTGCACTTTCAGAACCAGAGAAGACAGGGCTTGCTACCTCTTGGCTCAGAAGACTGACTCGGATCCTCTGCGTTGGTTTGCTAAGAGTACTGTGAGAAAAATGTTTTCTAACGTGGGACTTTTCTTGGAGGAAAACCTCTGAAGAGGAAAACCCATAATCTAGTTAAGTTGTCATTTCTTCCTTCCTTTTGCTTGCTCTAGGCCTTCATTCATTCCATTTGTCTTTTAGACATTAGGACTGTAATTAATCCCACTTTTTCTCTATCTCCGGAGATTTAACTTTAGCTCATTTTAAGATGGCATATTACCAAACCCTTTTTCTTCGTCTTTCCAAATGTTTGCAAACTGGTAGGACGATTTAAATGTGGGTAATCTGAAGAAATGTTGGCTTATTCTATCCAAACATAGATTTTTTTTTTCCTGAGAGAGTACAGAGTGACTTTTTGGAGTTCAGAGGAAACTAAAGTTATTTTATTATTTTACACAGGAAGACAAAACCCTGAGAAAGAGCAGAAAATGATATAAGAATAACATCAGACTGGGGTGGAAGTTTCTCTACATTTCCACGTTCTTAATTACACGAACACTCACCGCCCTTTTCCATAAAACCTTGTTAGGAATGCTGACATTGCTGCTGCTTTGACAAGGGTGAAAAGTCAATCCACTGCCATGAGTTTGACTTGCAGGATTATTACTGGAAGAAAATCTATACAAGTGTGCTTTTCGATGGCCACGGCAGACTTTTTAATTTCTCTGATAATTCCTTCACTCTTCTGTTTTGGTACAGCTGGGACTGACCTGCTTTGTTCCTTCATTACAGGGTTTTGCATAGGTATTAATAACAGGAGAAGGAGGCTCTGATGCTCAAACTCGTCCCTGAAACTCAGCAAGACTTCTCAACTTCAAATCCCCAGACCAGCTTCATGGATTTTATTTATGTATTCATTTATTTATATGATTTCTGATGCTGAGACACGGATGAAGAATTAAAACATAAATTCATCAGCAAGACCTAGAGGAGAGCAAGATTAAAATTTGAACCCCTGAACTTCCAGGCACCTCCTGCCACAGAAATAACAAGATCATCACTGAACTCCACAAACAAAGGGAGCTCTCTCTCCTCCCCCAACAGCTGGCGAAAAGGCAGGCCTGAGAATACACAGGCTCAAGACATCACTCAGAACATCCCAAACCAAAACAAAAGCAATGCACCAAACAACCAAAAACAAACAGAGGTGGGATCAGATTCCAGCAAGCCCTGGTGAGTTGCCAAATTCGGTTTCTGGCTGTTTGCCCCGCGGGAATTATGTAATTTCCCAGACAAGGGCCCTGGACTCAGAATTGCAGCCTCTCATCTGTGAATTTTACTCCTAAGAGCTGGCAGCAAAAATAGGTGAGAATCTCACTTCCACTGATTCAGTGAGGCTGCTGATTTCTATTAGGTAATTTTGTTAGTGTAGTTGGGATGGTGTTGGAAGGAAATGCCGTGTTACGAGATAATAGAGTGAATTCCCTCTCCCCTAAAAGGAACTAAATTGCCCTCCATTTTATACTCTTAAGTAATCCATGCCCCAGTTCTCTGAGGCCAATGTGAGTCTCCAAAGCAGAGCGAGCCTTGTTTATTTCACCCTTCCACAGTGGGACAGCAAGCTCAGACTGAGGAATGGGGCTGACATGCTGGGGATTCACTAAAGAAAAGCAGGAGGCGTAGGAGAGAGTTGAAGCTGGTATCAGAAGAATGAAACGACCGACCCCTGTGAACCAGATACCTTACAGATGTCCTCTCATTTCATACTCACAACAGCCTTATGAAAAGTAAGTATTATTCTCATTTCATAAGGGAGGAGATTGAGTCTCAAAGAATAAAGCAGGGCTTCCCTGGTGGCGCAGCAGCTGAGAGTCCACCTGCCGATGCAGGGGACACAGGTTCGTGCCCTGGTCCGGGAGGATCCCACATGCCGTGGAGCAGCTGGGCCCGTGAGCCATGGCCGCTGAGCCTGCCTGTCCGGAGCCCGTGCTCCTCAACGGGAGAGGCCACAACAGTGAGAGGCCTGCCTACCGCAAAAAAAAAAAAAAAAGAATAAAGCAGCTTGCTTGAAATCACGCAGCTGGTTAGTATGACCGGGGCTTATAAGACTTCAAAGTTTATTCCATATCCCAGGCCAAGAGCACTGCTCTGTCAAGTTCAAGGGATTTAGGTAAAGCATCCAGTGGCTTCATTGGTTCCATAGGACCTTGTGTGATTGAGCCACTAAAGGTCTGTATCGCTAGGGTCCAGTCCTCTGGATTCCGTAGTCTCTGTGCTGTCTCATGGCTACAAGTCATGTGTGGCCATTTAAATTTAGATTAATTATAGTAAAACAAAATAAAATAATTTAGTTTCTGTGTCACACGAGCCACAAGTCAGTAACCACATGTGGCTAGTGGCTGTCTTTCTGGACAACACAGGCTTCTAGAACATTCATTTTCAACTTAACAGAAAGTTTTGTTGGATAACAGTGGAGGTGGAACATTCTAGTTGTTAATGGGACCTCCCCCTTTCAGGCTGCACTTAGTTCTTCTGGACCTGAGAATCCAGCTCATCCTGCTTATCAAAGCAGAAATGTTCAGTCCCACTCTGGGTTTCCATTGGGAGGGATTTTCCCTAAGCACATTTACGACCTCTGTCTGCCTCTTTACTCAGTCTCCTCTGGGGAGGTGGAGATGATTTACTGATTGGTTAACTTGGGAAGAATAATTGGGAATGAGTTACCTACTGAAAACAAGTTCTGCTGTTCCCCCAGGTCTCTGCCTCTGTGGTGGGCATGGTTTGGGGGTGCCCTGAATACCTTCTGTTTGCCTGTGAATCCACTCTCTACCCTTCTCCACCCTGCTCTGGGCTCCAGGAGGAGCAAAAAAAAAAAAAAAAAAAATATATATATATATATATATATATATATATATATGGGCTTGTGGTCAGTAATCAATGGTTTATCTGATTGATCAAGGCCTGGAAAGAGAAATATTGGAGGATTAGGGACCAGGAGGTCTGGGGAAGAGGCATGTGGAAGCATCTATGGGCTCAAGCATGATGTGTGACAAACTTTGTATCAAATATTAGTGCTCAACAGAGAGCATTTATTTACCATGGAAGGGCACTAAACAACCAACTTGATGAAATGACTTAGCCAGTTGGAGTCAGTCCTTGGATACTCCGGTAACTGGCAAAATGGGCTTCATGACACGGTGTCCAGGATGGAAGCTATGCATGGACCCAACAGCACGGGCTCCCTCTCACCAAGGCTGGTTTGCCACTGCTGAAAGCCCAGCTATCTAGGAGCAGAGAGGAATACTGAGCTGCTGATTTGGCACCATCCGCTATGGGGACCAACCAGCCACTTGGAGGCAGGTGATTACATCAGCCCCCTCCCATCTTGGAATGAGCAGCCATTCGTCTTGAATGCACACCAGATACAAGATTGCCTGAAAGCGTCTGCCAGCATGACAGTCAAAGGACTTACCGAGTGCTTGATTCCCTGCCTCAGGATCTCGTTGAACTGAGGAGCCCAGTTATAGACCAGGATGTGTGGCAGTGAGCACGTGACCATGGAGTCCGCTGGCCTTATTACATACTGCATCATCCAGAAATGGTTGGCTGTGATGAAACATCTTCTTAACAGCCACCAAAGATCCAGCTTAGAGATGATAAGCTCTGAGGACTGGCACCATCCTCTAGGACACAGTATATACCCTACATCAACAGCCATTATATGGGGCTGTGTTCCCAGTAGGTAGCAAGCATGAATCTGGGAACCTAGGAGTAGAAGTAGGTGCGGCTCTGCTTATATGACCCTCGGTGACCCATTTAGGGAATTTGTACCTCCTGTTACTGTATTTCTAGACTTCTGAGGTTCAGTTTCCAGAGGGAGGACATTTCTATCAGGAAACTCAGTAGGGGCCTCATTAAGTTTTAAGCTCTATCTGCTGACTGACCCTTGTGCCAAAGTCTACCAAACCCGGGAACTAGTCTCTGTCCTAGTAGGAGTAATTGACTCCAATGATTAGAAGATGTAGGGCTGCTGTTACAGCCTGGGGTGTCTCTTGGAATCCCCTTAGCCACTTTTAACAATAAATGGACAAAGGAGTAGCCATAGCCTGAGAAGGGCATAGTGACCAGGAGCTGAGATCATCTTACTGATGAAGGTCAGGGTGACCCCACCAGGTAAGCCACTTAGACCAACAGAGGTGCTGGCCAAGGGGGAGAGGAATCTAAAACGAGTAGCAGAGTGGAGAGATGATGTGTCTCAGTTACCTTGAAAGCAGCTGCAGCAACAGGGGCTGTAATTCATGTCACTAACCTTGTAAGTTTAACCAGGAAAACAGGCCAGCCAGAATCCTGGAGAAGGTGTTCTCAGATTTTATAAGTGAAGAAGGTGGACCCAGGTGGTTCAGTGAGTGCTATGGGGCTCTGCCCAGACCCCCCTTTAGGACGAGGAGACCGTTCTCCCAGCTTCTGAGAATGGCAGTGACTGGGTGACTTGCGCCTCTCAGATGAAGCCTCTCCAGGAGTCGGCTTCCACCAAAGAGAGCCACGGGTCACACTCCACTCCCAGGGGCAGCCTGCACCCAACGTGTGGTCAGTGTAAATGCCAGACTTCCTTGCATCAGGCAGGTCATCTGGGCAGGTTCCTCCCAGGCTCTGGGTTAGATGAGGCTTTGGATGCCGCTTCTTCGCAGTTCAGTACCTCCCTGGGCCCAATTCCACTTCTTTGCTACAGGGGTAGCTCTTCAGTGAACGCCCAGTAAACCTCCTGCATGCTAATCTCTCTCAGAGCCTTTTTCCTGGGGCACGACTTCAGACAGTGCTGTTCTTCGCCTCAGAGTACTTTCCCTGCCTACACTTCTGACGGATTCTTCGTGAATTATTCCTAATTTCAATGTGCCCTCTGAACACTGCTGGGACCCTCACTGACTGGCACAGCAACATGGGGCAGGCCTGCTCCAGGCTCTGGATCCCCAACAGGTGGGTAGCTCTGCCCAGTTCTGAGGTTCAGTATCTATAGGACCCCCTACCCACGGATAGAATCTGCATCCTCAAACCTACAAAAATCAGCTTGATAAAGATATTTTGGCCTCTCCATTAATTCTGTGTTTAAATTAGTCAGACCATGGGTGGGGAAATACTCATTTGTGGCTCCTTCAGAGACCCCGGCCCCGTAGAGCGCAACTTATACCAGATTTAGATGCAACAGCCAAGTGTTTGGCCTCTTCAAGGGGGCCTCTTTGACGTGTGTGTGTGTGTGTGTGTGTGTCTGTGTGTCTGTGTGTGTGTGTGTGTCTGTGTGTGTCTGTGTGTCTGTGTGTGTCTGTGTGTGTGTGTCTGTGTGTGTCTGTGTGTGTAGCTTGGCCTACTTTCAGTAGGATGCCTATTTCTCTCCCTAAACGGGGCCCTGATAGGATAAGTAGGTTGATTGAATCTCTTTGATTCTCAGGGTTATTTAAGACATTGATGTGTTCTGTATCTAAAAATCTCTTTTTAAAATTTGTTGTTTCATTACATAATTAATAAGTGAATTCATTCACTTTGTTTAAAAAATAAAGCATCACAGATAAGGCTAAAATTCCGTTTGGCTGTCACACCAATCCCCTCCCAGAAGACAAATTATTACCCTCCAGACCTTTTCCAAATCGGCAGTACCTATTTAAATTAAAGTTGTTCATTTTCTTTGACCTGGAAATTCTAGTTTTCAGAAGGTACACTTAAGAAAGCCTCTTGGATACGCATGAGAAAGAAAGACAAGGATATTTACGGCAGCACTGTTTATAATAGCCATAAAGGTAAGTAACTTAATAGGGGTCTAAATAAATTGTGGTATATTTTTACAATGATACTGGATGCAATAGTGAAGACAGGGAAGTGGCTCTGGAAAAGCTAACAGGAAAAAAACCTTCAGGAGATACTGTGGCATGAAAAAGGAAGCTGCAGAGTGATAAACGTACTATGATTCTGTTTTATCAGGGCTATTCAAATAATTGCCTAACTGAAACGACCTGGGTTAGAGAAAGAGAAGGAGGAATCAGGGAAGTGACTAGTCCTCTCCCCTGCCCTGCCTCTCGTAGCCATTTCTTCCCATTTTCCTGTACCGTTTCTGCTTCCCTTTCACTCCATGTTCTTCCGTCTTTTTTTTTTTAACTTTTTATTGTGTATTGGAGTGTAGTTGATTAACAGCGTGGTGATAGTTTCAGGTGTACAGCAGAGTGATTCAGTTATACGTATACGTGTATCTATCCTTTTTCCAATTCTTTTTTCTCTCTCTCAATCACTGCTTTTCATGGGTTAACACTGGAGCCAGATCTACATCCTGTGAACTGTTTTTGTTTACTCTCTTTAACAACCGGTTGAACTCAGTTGATGAGCAACATGGCCAATCCAAACTGATAGTTAAAATGTCAAAAGAAATGGTTGCATTGCCTGCGCCCCAGCTCAGGTGATGTAGTTGATGAATAATTCATTGAGCAGCAATATGATCTGTTTGTGGAAACTTGCCCGCTTTGGCTACTCTAAAAGCTTCAAAGATAAACCAACAGTTTGACCAAGTCATAAAAAAAAATGTATATATAAAAGAAACTTCAATTGTGGGTTGAATAATGAAAGTCTAGTGTTTGCATTAAACAAAGTGCAAGTAGCCGTTGTATTTTGTGTTACTAGAGCATGTAGATTATTTGAATTAAAGAATTCTAGTCTTGGCTTCCCTGGTGGTGCAGTGGTTGAGAGTCCGCCTGCCGATGCAGGGGACACGGGTTCGTGCCCCGGTCCGGGAAGATCCCACATGCCGCGGAGTGGCTGGGCCCGTGAGCCATGGCCGCTGAGCCTGCGCGTCCTGAGCCTGTGCCCCGCAACGGGAGAGGCCACAACAGTGAGAGGCCCGCGTACCGCCCAAAAAAAAAAAAAAAAAAAGAATTCTAGTCTAATGGCTTCCTTTTAGATTGGAGAGAATTGTGGCCCAAGAAAGTGAGGTTGCAAAGCAGCATTCCCGGTTCAGCTGTTTTCTGATGATACATTTTTTAGACAGTACAGATGTTCATTCTCCTGTACTCTGGGAATGGTCCTATCTCTCTCTGGTATGGGATGATCCAAATGTCTGTTCTTTTACTCATAGGTCTGTGATTGGGGCACAATCTTTATGGGATGGATGGAAATGGTTGACACAGTCCTGAATGGGGTAATGGCAGGAGGGACCAGCTCTGTGCCTCTCTGGAGTTCCCTGTTATGGTTTAAGGATGTTTCAACGCTAGAGGGTCTGGGAATAAAATCACATGAAAATGGCCACAGGAACTGGACATTTTTAGCTGGAAGAAGAAACCTAGGAGTAGGGTTACCAAATAAATATAGGGCATCAGTTAAATTTGAATTCAAGATGAACGATGAATACTTTTTAAGTATAATTATGCCCCAGATATTGCATGGGACAAATTTACACTAAAAAAAAATTATTTGTTGCTTATCTGAAATTAAGTTTGATTGGGTCCCGTGTATTTTTGTATTTTGTATGTTTCTTTGTCTTGCTGACTCTCAAATTATAAATTATGACCAAATTCTCTTTTTTTCTATCGTCTGAAGCTTCTAGCTAATTTTATGATAGCACTGTCACTGCTCTCATAATGCGACCAACTGTTTCCCCAACAGACACGCTGGTCTCTCTGACTCTTCAGGGATATTCCTCCTGCCCTTCAGGATGGTCCCCTGTGTATCCACAGTGGGAAGATGTCTAAGTCCCTCTTGAAGTTAAAAAAAGGTAAATGAGCAGCATGCATGGTAAGATCCCATTTGTGTAAATTTTCAAAAGCATAAACATAAATATAGGTAAAAACTTTTTTCTGGTTAAATATCTAAGAAACTCTTAAGACTTTATTTTAGGATGGGATCAGTTATTGAAGGCTGGTGAGGAAGACTTAGTTTTTATTTTATACCATTATGAATGGATATTTTAAAAATAACTGTTCACTTTGAAACAGTCTAGGTATTTACCTTTTAGGAGCACTGTGGTGGCAATTCCCAGTGATGGGTTAGGATTTGTGATCGAAGGACGCCATCTCACGTTCCTTTCAGTTTAAAGATTGTATACATTTAAATAGTTTGAGGCCCCATCAGATAGTCTGGGTAACACCATTGATATGTTTGAGCATTCTCGATCTCCCCTGCCCACCTAAAAGCTCAGGTGAGAGGGAAGCATCTCCCGACGCAGCCGTGGCCAGTTGCACGTATGTTAGCCAGTGAGTGTGTGCGCACCACCTGAGGGTAAGGAATATGAGCCCAGGGTCCACGAATCCACATGCAGTTCTTGGCCTTACGTTCAAGGCAGGTCTGGACAGTTCAACAACAAGGAAAACAAACTTTTTTGTTCTCCTCTTCATTATAGCTCAGTCCACATTGAAATTGCTGTTGCATAGGCCAAAAAAAAGATTGCCTGAATGCCAGCAATTTCATATAGTTCAACTAATACTACTTTGGGATATCACTTTTTACTTTCTCATTTGATCAATTAGGAAAACAAATCAAAGCAACTAAAGTATGTATATTTCCAGGCTTCCAAATCTGCCTTACCTTTTATTTATCTATTCTTTGTGATACATATTAATAAAAGCTAAAGCTTACATAACATTTTGTATGTGCCAGGTGTTTTAAATGCTTTGCATATAGATGCCCATTTAAACTTTCCAGTAAACCTATGAGATAATTCTGTTTGTCTCATTTTGCCAGTGAGGAACCTGAGGGGCACAGAGTTTCAGCATCTTGCCCGTGTTGGTGCAGCTGTAGGTGATGCAGCAGAGGGCCCTGAGCACAGGCAGCGTTGGCTTGTAACCATGACATCACACTGCCTCTCCTGTGTTCTGGCCCCGAGTTCCTGTTATGATAGGCCCGTCACTGCCCTCTTATAACCTGACCTACTAACTCTTTCCTCGGCAGACGAGTTGATATGTCTGGATTCCACAGGGGTACACGTACCATACTCTAGGATGGTCCCCTTGAAGCAGTATAGAAGTTTATCCAACTCTGGTGAGGCCAGGGTGTCCCCGCACCCAACAGTTTGGATTGGGGGCCCTCAGGCAGGCAGCCTGATCCTTCCTTGCTGCCAGTGCCAGTCTCGCTACAAGGAAACGGTCCTTGATAAGAATCATCAGTTTTCCCCTGAGCTGGTGCTCCTGCAGGCCTGGTGGAGGCGCCTGATTTAACCATCCCCACAAACACGCTCTCCACCCATTGTACACCGAGCTCGCCTTTGTGCCTCTGCTTCCTTTCTCCTTTCCTACAACAGTGGTGCTGAGGCTGCAGTTGAGGCAGAGTGGCTGGTGCGTCTCACAGACAGGAGAGGAGGACCCACCGCTTAGTGCCTATGGGCGTGTTAACTTTTCCGCAAGTCAGTTACTTCCTGTGTAGAATGAGCATGCTAACACTGATGTTTTAGGGGGTGGTTGTGTGCCTTAACTGGGTCCTGGACGTAAAGCCCGGTATAACATGGGACATGCGGAAGATCATAGGAAGCAGCAGCACTGGGGCGAGATCACTTCTGTGTGAGGCTGGGCCTGTGACGTGGGCTAACGCAGCTTTCTCTGGCTTATGAAGTGTCCTTTTAGCACTGACCACCTCACTGAAAGGCACTTTTGCATTTATTAATTACATCTTATCTGTAAGTGAGGAAGTTTAGACCCACTGTTCCCTTCTACGAGGATGGCTTTGGACTATTTTTGGTGTCTCGGCCCGCACTCTTCCCTCCCCCCGGGGGAAAGAGGAGGGTGTGAAATTACCTGTTTGGTGAGTCTCTCCTTGCTTTCTTCTTACTCCTGGGGCCCGTCAGCTCCCCTGAGCAGCCGGCCTCTTCTGTTCCCAGCAGAGACAGCTCCCCATACCCACTGGTTCAGAATCTGGGCTGGGAAGGCAGGTTCTGTATCACAATTTTTGTTGAGATATTAGACCACAGGGTCCTTCTCAGAAATATATCTCAGAAGATCTATTAGAATTCGATTTCTCCCTTGCTCTCAGACCGTACTTTGGCTTTGCCCCAAATTTCAAATGCTAATTAAACTCATGTGTTGCGTATATCTAGTATTCTAGAAGGCAATAGCTACCGTATTCATACGAACATTTGAGATATTTGAATAAGTTGATACTAGAATATTATAGGCATTCATGCTGATTTTAAAACATGGGATGGCGTAATAGATTTTTCATTTATTTTTGTGACTGTGTTTTTTCTACACTCGATTTTGGAATGGAACGAACGCAATATTCATTTTAGTGTGATTGAACTTTGGGCTTACTGATGAAATGGAGTCTGTTCCCTTAGAAGTGCCTCACAGTTTGCTTTTTAAAGTGAAGTAAACTAAACATATAGAAAAGTACATTGTGATGTAACCAGCACTCAGATGGAGAGAGAGCACATTACCAGCACCCCAAAACTCCCCATCACAGCCCCCACCTAGTAAACTACAGCCTTGACTTCTCACATCATACATGAGTGTTGCTGGTTTTTGAACTTGATGTACATGCAGTCACACAGTATGCACTTGGTGGGATCTGGCTTCTTTGAGTTAGCACAACTCTAATTTCTTGATTCTGAAAATAATGCTGTGATGGTTTCTAAACCACTTCTTGGAAAGGAAAAGAGGGAGGCAGGGAGGAGAGAAGGGAGAGTGGGGAAGAGAGTGAGAGGTGTGTGTTGGGTACCATTTGTCTGTAGCTACTCTGAAAGGGATGCAGCCCATGAAGAACTTTGGGAGACTATATACCAGCCATATTAGCCAGTCTCTGGCTACCTTAGACCTTATTTATGTGAGAAAATAAATTGGACCTGAATGAAAATTTTGTTGAACTGACTTGCTTTGGCTGTGCCGTGGGGCTGTGGACACATGGTCCTGATACCTGTGAACCCTAAGAGGACCCCAGGGTGTTGGCCTGGCTGGATTTTACAGTACTGCCCTGAGTCTTAAAGTTAGTTATAGTCTTGTACCCCAGCCGTCTTCCCAGGGTCTAAAAGAAGTCTCTGTTGGAACGTTTCCTTCTAGGTTTTCATTGTAGTGTTAGATAATAAATGGATGACAAGATCTATACAGAAATGGAGTAGAAAGGAACTTACATGGTGTGATTTTTAGAGACATTATGGGGCTTCTCTTGTCCCAAAGTAGCTTTCCCACCACGATACCAAGCCACCACTGTCCCCTCCTCTCTGTCCTACAAGTCCTACATTAGATTCAGTCACTATTAATCCAGAGTAATGAAACCAAATAGCTAAAACACACACTTATTGTGAGATGTTGGTAGGAGCTCAGAGAAAAGTTGGGTCTTACCTCCTTTACACATTATGCATCCTCTTTGGAACACGAGGACGTGCTAAATAAGAGGGAGACTATGTTTGTGGTGGCCATATTCACACTACGGAGTCAGGCTTCATGATGGAGGCAGCCTTGTTCGTCCTTGTGCCTCCCAAATTCTTCAACTTCTGTTCCCAAGGACACACCCTGAATATTATCTTTCAGGGTCTGGGCGCCTACATGTTGCTCACTGCTCAGGATGGAGGGTGAAGTTAGGTAGTTTTCTCAGGCTTCTGAGTGAGAAAGCTAGAATTTGAATCTAGCAGTATGACTCCTAATCCCGTGATTATTTACTCCACTGCATGGACGGAACAGTGGTCGTAATCCACTCCTTTAACTTTTCAGATGGGGCAAGAAGATTTTGTAACGTTTCCAAGGCCCAGTGCCCTTTGAGTTCATCACCCTGTCTCTTGTCTTCCTTACCTCTTTGCCAACCTCAACCCAACTTTTCTCTGAGCTCCTACCAACATCTCATAATAAGTGTGCGTTTTAGCTATTTGGTTTCATTACCCTGGATTAATAATGACTGAATTTAATGTAGGACTTGTAGGACAGAGAGGAGGGGACAGTGGTGCCTTGGTATCGTGGTGGGAAAGCTACTTTGGGACAAGAGAAGCCCCATAATTTTCCTAAAAATCACACCATGTAAGTTCCTTTCTACTCCATTTCTGTATAAATCTTGTCTTCGCATTATTTATTTGTTCAAAAATTATGCATTGAGCACCTGCTAAGTGCTAGACAATACTCTAAGGGTTTGGGGGCACATCCATGAGCAAAACTGACAAAAGTCTTTGATCTTATGAGCCTTATATTCTAGAAGGGAGGGATAGAGAACCAACAGTAAGTATTATAAATGATAAATGCATCAGTTTCATGGTCTGTTAGATGATGATAAGTGATACGGAAAACAGCAGAGTAAGAAGGATGGGGAATGTTGGGGGCAGGTCACTGCAGGTGTAGTAGAGTGTTCCGAGTGGACTCACTGACAAAGTGGCATTTGAATAAAGACTTGCAGGTGATAAGGGAATAAGCCACGCAGATATCTGGAAGAAGAGTAGTCCACAAAGAGGGACAAGGCAAGGCAAAGGCCTTAATATGGGAGTATGGCTGGAATGTTTGATGTAAAGTAGAAGACGAGTGAGGGAGGAGAACAATAAGAGGTGAAGTCACAGAAGTAACCAGGAGTCGAACCATGTAGTTACTTGTCGGTCATTGTTAGGACTCTAGCTTTCCTGCTGATTGAAATGGGGGGAGGGATTGCAAAGCTGTAACACAGAAGAGAGACATGATGTGACTTATGTCTTAACTAATCATTTTGGTTGCAGTGTTGAGAACAGGCAGTAGGTGGGTGGGAGACAGGGAGGGAGACCAATTAGGAGGCAGTTTTAATAACCAAGGCGAGGGATGGTGGTAGCTTAGAACAGTGAAGAGAAGTGGTCGTAGTCTGGATACACGATTTCCTGATGTAATGGACGTGGAATATAAGAGAAAGAGAAGCCAAGAATGACTTCAGTATTTTCGCTGTAAGCAACTTGAAGATTGGAGTTGCCATCAGCTGAGATGGGAACAACCATGGGAGCAATGGAACAGAAGGTGGTCTCGGAGCTCCGTGCTGGATTCATTGAGTTCATGATGCCTATCAGACGTCTCAAGTAGAGGTGTTGAGTCTGGAGTTTGGGAGAGAGTTTCAGTGGGGGGATACTGTGGGAGTCGATCCCCACATACAGGTGGTATTTAAAGTTAGCAGACTAGAAACTTAGCAAAGCAGTGGGGGTAGATAGAGAAGAATTCAAGGTCTGAGCTACAGCACCCAACATTAAGAGGTAAAGAAGAAGAGGAGAAGGAACCAAGAGAGGAGATATAGGAGTGTCACCCGGCGGGGTGGGGTGGGGAAGAGTGGTGTTTTGGAAACCAAGTGAAGAAAGTGTATGAAGGAGAAGAGAATGTCAACTACATCAAATGCTGCTGATGGGTTGAGCAATATGGGGACTGAGAAAGAGAAGCTTGATTTAGTACCGAGATGGTTCATGGTAACCTTGACAAGAACAGATTTGGCGGAGTGGGGAGGGTGAACACCTTATTGGGATGAATTTAAGAGAGAGTGTGAAGAGATGTGGATGAAACAGTGAGTGTACAACTCTTTCAAGTAATGTTTTTATAGAAGGGGAGAAAACTAATGGGTTGGTGGAAGAAGTGTGGTCAAGAAAAGTATTTTTTAAGGTGGGAGAAATAACAGCATCTTAGTATGCTGATGGAATTGTCTGTATAGGAGGCAGAGGGATGGACTCGGGAGCACTGTGGTGGGAGGGAATAGAATCCAGAGTTAGAGCAGAGGGACTGGCTTTACAATGGGGCATGGATGGTCTATGTATGGAAGGCAGAGGGCCTGTGTGCAGAGGCTGGTGCCTGAAACATGAGAGGGTAAGGGGTCGATGGGGACTCTCTTGAATTGCTTTGTTGTTTCAGAGAAGAAAGAAGGTCATCAACTGAAAATGAGGAGGTAGGAGAAGATGTTGATGGTTGAGGAGAGGGGAGAAGGTATGAAACAGACGTCTGGGAAAGCAGGAACATGAATGAACTAGGGAAGCACAGCACAATTGCCGGCAGCATTGAGGTTCAAGGTCATGGATTTTAAAGGAAACCTGTCAGCATGATTGTGTGTTTTTCTCTAGGGATCTTCATCTGCACAGCTGATGTGCATGAAAGGTGGAGAATTGGATCTTTTCTCCTTTGGAAACTTTAAAAATGCAACAATTTAAATGTTTTGTGAATGAAAGAGCTGCTTCAAACCATTATGCCTATTTGCTTGCATGCTCCCTCGCTCCCTTCCTTTCTTCCTTCCAAAAGCACTTGTATCTCCTAAGTATATAATAATCATATCTGAAACTAGTTTAAAGCAATCCCCATTTCTTCAATGAACTTTGTGTGTTTACTAAGTGCCAGGAGCTCTGTTAGGTACCAAGAAGATACAAAAAAGAAAAGAAGACCCTAGGTGCTCATCTAGGGAGAGGTGAAGATGAAACATGTCTATGATAATTGTAATATAAGATGGAAATTGGTGAGCATCAATTTGAAAATAGAGTGTTGTGAGAATTGAGAGAAGGAAAGCTTGTTTCTAGCTGGAAATTAGAATACCATGTGGCCTGAAGGGTGGCCACATGGTTTCTCCCATCCCATATGCTCTTCTGGGTTGAGACATTGCTACTCCTAGCATTCAGAGTGGGAGTGGATGTGTTCTCCTGAACGGGCTTGTGACTCATTCATAACCAATACTGTGCACAGCAGAAATGACGCCATATATCTTCTGAGTCTAGGCCAAAAGAGGAGATTTGGCTCCCACCCTGTTTGCTGGGACATGATGTAAAAAGTCCTGAGCCTCCATGTGAGAAGTCCAGTTCCCCTGAGGCCACCATGCTGTGAGGAAGCCCAGGCCACATGGGGAGGATACTTGTAGGTGCTCTGTTTGACAGTGGCCAGCATCAGCAGTGGACGTGTGACAGAAAGCACCTCCACATGATTCTAGCCCCCAGCTGCTGAGTCATCCCCGGCCATTAAGTCTTTCCAGCTTGGGTCCCAGACATCATGGGGCAGAGTCAAGCCATCCCTACGCACTCTCCGAGTTCCTGACCCACAGAATCTCTGAGTGTCATACAATGGACTTTTTACACTACTGAGTCTTAGAGTGGTTTGTCAAGTAGCAGTAGTTATCAGAACAGAAGATTTCTTGAAAGAGGGAACCTGAGAATCAAGTCAATGTTTAGATGTGAAGAAAATGTGATACTAAATGAGACTGGCGATTTTATTGATTATGGAGGAAATGCTTGGAATTTCCCTTTCACGTTTGATATTCCGGCTATTAAACACTGTTTTGTAGAAATATCTCTAGATTTTTATCTGAATTCAGAAAATTTATGAAGACTTTGGAATGCAGCTCTTCCTGGTGATTTGATTTTGTGATGACACAGCACCATCAAATACATTTTAGCAGAACCTAGGTCTTTTAATTTTTATTTTTTTTTGATGTGGACCATTTTTAAAGTCTTTATTGAATTTGTTACAATACTGCTTCTGTTTTATGTTTTTGGTTCTTTGGCTGTGAGGCATGTGGGATCTTAGCTCCCCGACCAGCCATCGAACCCACACCCCCTGCATTGGAAGGCAAAGTCTTAACTACTGGATCGCCAGGGAAGTCCCCAGAACCTAGGTCTTGAAGAGAGTAACTTTCATGCAAAAAGTTGACAACTTCATTAGCAGAGTTACTAGTGTATTTCCTATAAAACTAACAGTATTAAACAGTACTGTTTACATGGTTGTATAAAAAAACTTGGTAGAATATATATATTATATATATAGTATATAATTTACTTTTAAAACTCATTTTTATTGTAACCACACCAATGTTTTTATTTTTGTCTTGAACTTTTAAACTTTTATTGACTTACCAAAAGAAGAAAAAGGGAGATATTTTAAGTATGGTGACTGTATACTTACTGGCTCATTTACCTGGCTAATCTTCCCTGCCTTTCCTAGTGCAATAGATTAATAGGTGATCAAAGGGTTTGATTTTCTTGATTTCCTCTCCTCTGTCCACCTTCTGGCTGCACTGATCTGTTAGTGCTGCTGCTTTCCCATTTAAGGTGCTTTGTTTGCAAGTAGCTGGGGTCAGCACTAACTAACTCAAGAAAAACCAATAATAACAAGAGGGCATGATGGGATTTAGTGCAAGGATCTGAAAGTGTTTCCAGAATTAAAGGGAAGGCTGAAGAACCAGGCAGGGTAGGCTGAGGAGCAGGGAGCTCCAGGAATATAGGAGGTGAGAAGCCTCTTCCAAGCCCTGCCCTGGAGGCGAATGAGCTCCAACTGTTCTTGGGCGCCATATTCTTCTGCTCACAGCTCTAGTTCCCCTGAAGTATGACTTGGCCTGAGGAGGGCGAGTCCCTCCATGAAACTCCCTTCTTGTCTATATCCAGTGGGAGGTATTTCCCAAAGTAAATCTGTACCTTTTATGATCTGAAGGGAAATGGAAGTCAGGCAGCACGGACAGCAGCTGTCCACCCCACTGTTGATTCCTGGAGTCATCTCAATGGCCAGTAGCAGACTGGACCTCATAGATTTTTAGTGCATTCATTGAATCCAAGTGTTTCTGTTAACTAGCAATATACCTTATTTAAAAAATCATCTCTATACCCAGATTTTGAAAAGAGTTAATATCTTTTAAAATAGCTTCCTATTCATTTGCTCCTTCTTTACTTAAAAACTTGATGGAGTAGAAAGAAAGAACTAGGATTAACATTCCCTCTTGAGAGTGGAAAACTGGAGGTGCTAGATGTTTAAGGCACTTGTCCCAAGTAACTCTGATGTCTTAAAAACATAGTCAGGGCTCCAGCTGAGTTTGACTTTCATTCATCCATCTGTTCTCCTTCTCTTTTTTTATGAGGCAATTTCCTTAAGGACAGTGATTGTACCTCCTGCCCACGTAAGTCTCAACATTCACTAGGAAAGAAAAGTGCTTTGGAAAGGGAGGATTCAAGTCTTGGCTTTACCACCTACAACCTGATGGTCACGATCAGTCTCTCTTACCTGAACCCTACTGGCTGGTCCCTCCCAGGGCTGATAAAAGAATAAAATGGAGGGATAGATATTACAGGGGGGGTTATAAAGCAAAGTGTCATGCAGTTGTGAAGTGTTATCACTTTATCCATGCTCTTAATTCTCCTTATATGTGTAGGCATGTAGTACATTGTCATTGATTGTTACGCCATGTGCTACTGCAACATAGGAGCAATAGCAATGCAAGGTGGATTCCCTAGGTTTTATCAGGGCAGACGGCATCAGTGGACTCAGTCCTTTACACCTGAATCACAGTCTCTGCAGTTTGTTTTTCTTGCAACCTGTTAGGCATGCAGTAGTAAGGTGTTCGATTTCCAAAGAATACTTAAGCCAAGGACACTGTGTCCCATCTTGGGTGAAATACAGTTTACACTTTCAAATCAGATCTTTCATTTTTAAAGGCTGAATAGAATAGCGTCTAAAAAAAGAAGTCCCACTGGTTAATTTTAGGCTGCTGGGAAAAAAAAAAGAGTTTAATGTAAGATTATTCTTGGTACAGAAACATTTTCACTTGGCTGTGAATTGGATACATTTAAAAATCATTTTAGGCTCTTGCCTTTGAAATTGTGTGTGATAAGCGAGATTATCAAACAAATGTCAATAGCATCTTGGATCCAGTAACGCTGCTTCCCTCATTCTAATGAACTAGTTCACGTGTGAGTGCCAGGTAAAGGTGGTCTTCTGCTTGCAGGAGCACTTAACAGTGACTGATTGGTGGAGAAAGGTTGATGGTAATTTTACCGGTGTTGCCCTCTCCATTCACGATGGCTTACCTAGTTCCTGGACAGGCAGGACCTTTGTCTTGCATATTTAAAGCTATTAGCCTTATCTATACAGGCCTAGGCATATAAGTACAGATGGCAGATCTAGCCATTTCAACAGACATACCAATTTATACTCTCTGTTGCGGATCTTCTGCATATGATTACAATAATAGATGACATTTAATGAACTTGTACTACGTATCAGTCTGTGTACTAGACTAATAACTCTCTCTATGTTTTTAAACCTCATGCTGTAAACATAAAAGTTATTGAGGAAGATAATATGACTCATCTGGCTATGAAATAGTCCAGCCATTTGGCACATATAAACTTGACCATCACCGGCTGAGATAGAAAAAAGAATGCCATGCATCTTTCCTTGAAATTTAGAGATATTTGCTTTCTTGCTGCTTTACCAAAGAAAGAGTTCCAAACAAAAAAGAGGGATGGTTCTTTCTCATCCTGTCCCATTACATTATCATCTGCCAGATGGAATGAAGAGAGTCAAGACTCATGCTGGTCCCCCTGATGCCTCAAACCCTGTGGACCCTAACAGACTCAAAAGGAGAAAGTGATCCCGCAGGAGACCAGCTCTCATCCCCAGCTTACCCGCTCCTGCCAGACAGAGCTGCTGGCATCCATCTGGGCAGGCTGCCCTTGTCTCAGGACTCTTTCTTTCAGCCACTTGCAAAGCCTGGACACATTGTCAGCCTTGGAGGACCTTTCCAAGAGGACCAGAAAGTGATGGGGCTGCTCTCCCTGCTGTGGGAAACAACAGCTTCAGTCATGAACCATGACCATTGGCAGGAGAGCGGCTGAGTTACAGTAATACCTGTCCTTCTACCTCCCAGGAATGTCATCGGTATGAGATGGCATCACGGATGTGGAAGTCTTTTGAAAAGTTTAAAAACATAAGTCAAAATGATAAAGGAACAAAGCACGTTATGATTGCTAGGACATCAGAGCATTCCAGTCCGGGACAGTCAGGGCTGTCGATGACAAGCCAAGTTCTCTTCAGACCTCAGGATTTTCACCCAAGTTTTTAGCAGATTTGTCTAAAACTGTCCACTCTTTTAGCTGGGGAAAAAGAAGAATGAAAAAGAGCAGTGAGCTCAGATTTGGGGTCATACCCTACCCCAAATTTTCTTTCTCACACACATATACAGACTCCTACATGTACACACGATGTGCGTGTAAGAAATACATAACTTCTGTGTAAATGTTGAGAGAGGGGAAAAATATAATCCAGATATAGCTGGAACTTCTCTGCTCTTACAGGTCTGGATCAATTACCTCCATCCTAACTCCACAGCAGGGGAGCCCCAGGCACCCTAAGTCTGCGAGATTTCTGCAGGCTCCCCAGGTTTCTTCCGGCTATGCAAGTTCTGGTTTCTGTCCTTGGATTTCTATATCTGATAGGCAGACTGTTTGCTGCTTAATCTGGGCAGCACGGAGAAACTCAGCCCCTCGCTGATCTCAACAGTCAACGTTATCCATCCCAAATATACCAGTCGATTGTGCTGGCTTGGGTGAGAGTGTAGGAGGTGTGCTGTGGGACTGAGTTCACATGGCAACAGTGAAGACAGTGTGAATCAGCTCAAGAGGTATTGTCTGTAGTGACCACCTCTTTTCAGGGGAGATTGAGAGCCTGTTTCCAGTGACCTACTCTTCTTCCTTCCCTCTCCTCACTTCTGTCTACTTCCAGACACCCCACATCCCTAACTCCTTAGGGGAGTCAAATAATAGATTTCCTCATTTCAAGCAGGGCACCCGCCACAGCCCTGATGGTGGGAGGGCACCCCGCCTTCCACAAGGCACTCTTTCAAACAATGAAGGGGTGACCCTAAGTGAATCTAGAGAATAAATTGTCTTCACCTCCTTCTAAAACTGTAAAATATTTACATATTACCTAAGTCTTGGGACCCATCAGGGCTGAACGTTGATAACAGAATCATGTCCAGTGTGTTTTTCTTTAAGGTGTGTCCAATATGTTTTGACTGTAACTCTAAATAGGTCACTCAGTGAAAGCTTTTGGTTGGACCCAATTGTCTTGAAGATCTAGCTGAGCTCTGACATCCTATGTTGCTCTGTTATTCTATTGAGAGAAAATCAGGGGAGAAAAAAGCTTTATTTCTGTCCATAGAAAAATGATCATCTGCCTAAAAATAATGTAAGGGGGACACCCATGATTCCTGTCCTTTCTCAAATGTCACATCCCATTGATGTAGGTCAGCCAGGAAGTCACGTAGCGAATTCTTTAAAAAGTCATATTGTCCAGGGGACGAAGGACATCTTCTTTCACTTCCAATCAGCCAACCCGTTACTCCTCTTCTCCATTTGTAAGTTCTCAGAGTAACTTAAGTGGCATGAGTCATGTTCTGAAAATCAAAATGCACACGCAGAGCATATAAAATGAACCACGAAGAGAGTAGGAATTAGAGACACGATGTGGCCCTTTGTGAAACATGACTACATCCCTGTGGGCCAAGGTTTCAGAGTGTTGTTGAACTAAGGAGGGTAATGACAGGGTTCAGGGTTTGCCAGAGAGTGTGTCATAACATGGAGATTTTAGGAGAAGTGCAGAGTGCCTTTAATCAAGGCTAAGAGGAGCTTGCTAATGGTGCCCTGTTTGTCAGTTGTTTATGCGGTGGGTGAGTGGGTGGGCTGAAATCAGACCGGTTCCATTTTTTGTTATGAAAATTTATAGAGTATCTAATTCTTCTACAAGGAAACATTTGCAAAATGTTAATTATAGAGATTCTAGCTTTACCTTTCCTGAAAGATTAACTCTGGAACATTACTTTTACTGGGGGTCACCTCTGTTAACTGGGAACTTGAGTTTTAATGACTTGGCATGTCACCCTCGGGGGATATCTGTGTCTTCAGAGGAACCCCTTGGGATCCACCACTTGTTTAGGGAAAGGTATTATTTTGGCCTCTGGATTCTGGCAGCTGGACAACACCTTGGGAGGATCCCAACCACACACAAATGGAGGAATTTTTACTTGGTAAGCCTTCCGTTTTGCCAAGGTAGTTATTACCTATTTCTGTGGCGATGGATGTTTGTTCAGTCACAGAGTGTTATGGTTGAGTCTTTGATCTCATCTCCGAAGTTAATTGTAAAACTTACGCATAGGATCCTCTGTATTCCTGGAGTACTAAATGACACCATCAGGCAATTCTTATTGTCATGGATAATTGCCATAAAGAGGTGAATAGGATAGAGGGCTAGAATGAAGAATGAAAGTAAACACGTATGGGGAACATTATGCTTGAGAAAAAGGCATTGCGATGTAACAGTATGATGATTTCAATCCCAGACTTATAGTGATTTAATGAAATAAGCAACATGCATTGACTCTAAACATATGTTGATGGAGACAAATTGAATATCAGAGATTTCTATTGTAAAGTGATTTTTGTGTCCAAAATGTCATTATCTTCAAAAGATACATAGTCCTTTGAGGTTTGAAAATACCGACAGTTTCGTTTTAATGCTTCTTGAGCTTAGCACTCATTGTTTTATCTTGGAAGACACTTGCTGTTGCCGCGTGTGGACATTGTAATAGGATTTACATTTCAGCAGTCAGCAGTCGCAAGCCAGGAAAGGCTTGGGAAGAATGAGAAGACTTCTTATTCTGGCTGTCATAGATGATGATTGGGTTTACAAAGGACTTCACATATAATGACAGGGAGAATTCATAACCTGATGCTTTCAAGTCATTTCTCTCTTTTCATTTGCCAAGGGACATACCTTTCCTTAATTTCTTGGGGGAGAAAAGTCTGCCAAAACTGGTTGAAAAATGGTTGATTTGAAATCATGTCATAAAATAGAACTAAAGGAAGGGGTTGAACTGGCTGCTTCAGCCTGAAACAGCTCTCCAGGGTTGGTCCCGCTGAATGTACTGTTGATGGCAGAGAAAGCCAAAGCAAACACAAAATTGTGTTAAAGTGGTAACTAGTGCAGTCCTAACTTTGAATATCCGCCAAAGCTGGGATGTAGGATTTCACTTAACCCAGCTATATATTTTATCCCACTGACATAATTTGAAATTCGGGGCCCTTTTCCACACAGGACTAGGAATCCCCCTTTGTTTGGTTTTAGGAGAATGATCACCTCATTATATATTGATCTGTGGCTTCCTTGCAACCCTTATCTTTGGTCCATAGCCTTCCCTTGTTGGGCCTTGGCTTTCATGCATTACAAGGGTATTCAGTGTTTTAAATCATACCTGTACTTACTCATGTTTCTTTGAGTACAGACCTAGGAAATTGTTACTGAATGAAGAGATTCAGCAGCTCCGTTTTAATATTTTCCTGTTTCTAAGTCTTGAATTCTTCTGCTTTCTGCTTACTCCAGCCTTCATTTATCCCAGCACTAGGATACAAGATTTCAGAGGTCACTTTTTCCCTTGAAATTCTCCATGTTTTTGACTTAAAGAAAAACGCTCATATTTCAGTAAATAATCCATCCAAATTTGAAGAAGGGGATTAGAAAGTTCAAATGTTATTCCAAATGGATGTTTTTTCCAAAAGCCAAACTATCAAAAAATGAAGGTAAAATAGAACTAAGTAGAAAGCAAAATGCTTCCAGTTTGAATAAACAAAATTCACTAGTTTATTTCCTTGGCTATCAGTCTTTTCAAGATTTGAGTATCTAGTCGTTGGAAAGCTTTGCTCATTTTCTATGGTGGTAACATATATAGAGATTGCGGTAGCTAATTGCAATTATTAGACAAAGACCAAAAAAAAAGCATTTTTCTTCTTCCAATTTCTTAGTCTGTGTGCAAAATTGCCATTCCAGATGGGGCCCATTATGTGATGTTGTATTTCAAAGGGAAACATTTCTTAAAGTTGCTGAAAAATGTCTATTAAGGAAATAAGAGCCACTGGAAAAAAAAAAAAGACAGGTGTTATATATTTCTTCAATTAGTGGCAAACTCCTGGTAGTATTGATGCAGAATTGTGGAGGTTCTAAGTGAAATATTTGAATTATCTCTCCTTCCTAACCCACCCAGTGCTGTTGTAAAAAGTGAGAAAGAATCACAGGGTTTAATTCTGGGGGAGAAACCATTTCTGATTTTGTAGCTATGAGAACATAGTTGCACTCTTTTGCTTAACGTGTCATTAATTAAAAGTTTTTGTCAGTAGGACAGCAAGCAATTATGTGAAGCAGCTGGGTTACAAGAAGGACTGATCACATGTTATTACACGCAGAGGAATTATGGATTATGGAAAGATGAACAATGTAATTATGCTCATGGAGTGTCACTTATTAATTTTTAAGGTGAGATTTGTAATAATTTCATAATAGCTATAAAACTCAGAGCAAACGTCTGGATTTCTAAGGGTCACCAAGGTTGAAAAACTGGTCCACGGGTTTAATTTTGTCAGAATGTGGTCCAGTGCCCAACAGTGCTCATTGTTTCAAGGGGAATGAAATCCTACAAATGCTGAAGACAAAATCTAGAACTTTTAATCTCAAACTTCTCATTTCATTAACTCTCATCTGTCACAACCTCATTCCCTTGCTGGGTTCATGTAGAGATGGACTCAGAATACGATAGCCCACAACTGCCTTGCATTTACTCTGAGTAACTATGCAAAGGTGAAAAGAGGCTGTAATCATGGAAGTCAATTAACACCTTTCCTGGTTCCACCTGGTAATTATTTGTGAAGCATCATCTTTCAGAAGCCCCACAATCACTCAAAAATCAGGGCCATCTTTGCCTTTCTAGAGCCCCTCCCCTCAACCATTTAAAACCCTTTCTCTCTCTTATTCTTCCCATTGCCTCTTCCACCCTCTTTCTTCTCGTTTCTTGTTGGCAGTATTGCTAATTAGGCCACTATTTCAAACAGGATGAGGAATCTCTTTTGCCAGGTAAGTGGGTGGTATTTGCAGTAAGTAATTAAAATGGATTTACTGAATTAAAAAAAAAAGACTAATAATAACAGCAGCAAAAGAACAGCAGCAACAAGTGAGGGCAAAAAACTGAAGTGACCTGGAAATGAAGCTATGTTAGTAATCTGTGAAGTGGCTGGAAAATCCTGCAGGTGAGATAAGTGAGTTGCTGGAACAGTGGCTCTTTGGCCATCTAACATAAAATAAAACAATAAAGGAATACAGACTCTTCATTATCCCAGGTTTGGGATATTTTAAAATTTTCCAGTTGCTATATAGTTATAGAGCTTTAATTTTTACCTTGAGATATTTTTTTCCAAATGGCAATAACCTGATTTTTTTAGCCTCTAAAAGCCACGGATACTATCAAAAATTCAAATTAGGTAAAAACCCCTGGTGGAAAAATCTGCTAAAATTTAATGCTTATTTTTTCTAGCACTTTCTATGACACATAAATATAAATCACAGATACAAATATACGCAAATACATTTTTAATGAAAATTCATGTAGTCAGCATTATTTATTGAGCACCTATTAGGTGTTAGGCTATGGGATACCATGGTGGGTGAAAACAGACATAGTCTCTCCGCTCATGCAGCTTAACAGCATACTGCAGGAGAGCGCCGTTAATAAAGAATCAGGTAACTGAATATAATGTTTTGAATGTGGCAAGTGCCCTAAAGAAGAGGTACATAGTATAAGACCTTATGTTAGGGGACATAGGGCTTAACCTGGAATGCCAGAGAAGGTTTCACTGAGGAAGTGATGATATTGAGTTTAGATTTCAAGGAAGAGTTGGAGTATATATAGGTGGTACCTAGAAGAAGATGGGGGTAAAGGGAAAGGAGGGATCCAGAGCAGCTGAGTAGCTTATTAAAGACTTTGCGATAGCAGGGAGCATGTACATTTCAGAAAATAAGCTGGGCTAACATCTCGAGAACAAGTTTGTTGCAGTGGGAGAAACGCACAGCGTGCTTTGTGGGGAGCCAGACTTTGTGGGGCGTTGCAGACCCTGCAGAGGACTTGGTTCTCAGCCCTAAGGGTAATGGAAGCTGTGATTCAGGCATGGAGGTGGCACGAGTTTCATCAAGCTTAGCCTGGCTTCAGTGTGGAGGACTGATTGAAAGGGGCCAATTGGATGCAAGGGGCTTAAATGAGAGGCCGTCAACGGTAGAAGGGAGAGAGATGCTCGTAGTGTGAACTGGAGTCATGGTGTTGGAGCTGGAGAGACGAGCACTTGGTGAGGAATTGTATGTGTGGGTGAGTACGAGCAAGGAGTCAAGGGAACCTCTGTTTCCCTAGTTTCTTCTGTGGTTGACTCTCAAACCTTTGGCCCATTTGACTGTAGTGCTCTTTCTCTGTCTCTTTCTTACTGATTTGTAGGGTATATCTATATATTGTGGAGATTATCCTTCTTCCGTTACATGTTCCAAACATTTTCTCCTGGTCTCTTCCTTGTCTTTTAATTTTATCTTATAGTATTTTTTGATAATCAAGAGTTTGTTTCACATAGTTACGCTCATCAGTCTTTTTTCTTCTTCTAAATTTTATGTCTTCTGTGGTTTTATGATAATGTTTTGTTGGTTTTTAAAATTCACTTGGAATTTATTTTGAGGTATGTTATAAAGTAGGGATTGACCTTGTATTTCTAGATGGGTAAAAAATTGTATTTGTATCATTTATTCTCCTCTCTTCACTAATTTGAAATAAAACCCCAAACACACAAACACACACAGATACGGCAGGGGTTCAGTACATTATTCTAGTCCGTTGTTCTAGTTGCCTTTTCCTGTGCTAATCATGCATTGTTTTAATTAGTATAGCTTTATTTAATTAATTAATTTAAAAATATTTTGCTTTCTTTTCGTACATTTTCTTTTCCACAGAAATCCAGAGAATCAGCTTGTTAGTTCCATGAAAGGAACTGTTGGGGTTTCACTTGAGATTTCAGTAAATTTATAGATTAATTTAGAAAGAATTGGCCTTTTTTTTTTTTTTACAACATTGAGTCTCCTTACCTAGCAACGTGATATGTATCTTTCCATTTCTTCAGTGCTGTGTGTCTTCTTTTATGTCCTTCAGTAAAGTTTTATATTTTTATTCATATAGATCTTAAGGTAAAAGTATTTTGTTTGACTTGAGTTATTTTAGAGTTTCCTACTTCGTGACTTCAGTTAAATTTGTATATTTATAAATACCTATCCCATCTTCTCTGTGGAAAATAGGCTGATAATTTTGAGAAGTTGGTATGATTGAGATGTTGAGTTGTGTCCTCTCTCTCCAAAAGGTTTGACATCTGTTCCAGGCAGGAGACCGTAGGGAAGGTAAATTTTTCTTTTCTTGGAGTAAATACCTTGATGGAGAATTTCAAATCAGTCTCTCTCTGCAGCTGATGGCCTGCCGTCTCTAGTACAAGGTTTAATGTGAGTGGAGGATGTGCATCTGTGGCTGTATATCTACATCTTTAGAAACACACTCTATAATGATTTGGAGATATTCCAGCATAATTCCTCTGCTGGTACATGTTCAAGGCCCAGGTGAAGAATCACTCATCCTTAACCTTGTGTGTTCACCTGCTTGCTGATTCTTGACTACTACCTCTTAGATTCATTGAAGGGTCGAGGGAGTCTAGCCATAAGCCCTTAAGAACCAACCCTCAAGTTCATCTTCTGTGGTTTTTTTTTTTTTGCGGTAGGCGGGCATCTCACTGCTGCGGCCTCTCCCGCTGTGGAGCACAGGCTCCGGACGCGCAGGCTCAGCGGCCATGGCTCACGGGCCCAGCCGCTCCGCGGCATGTGGGATCTTCCCGGACCGGGGCACGAACCCGTGTCCCCTGCATCGGCAGGCGGACCCTCAACCACTGCGCCACCAGGCAAGCCCTTGTTTTTGTTTTTTAAATTTATTTAATTAATTTATTTTTGGCTGTGTTGGTTTTTGTTGCTGCAATGGGCTTTCTCTAGCTGCGGCGAGCAGGGGCTACTCTTTGTTGCGGTGCACGGGCTTCTCGATGCTGTGGCTTCTCTTGTTGCGGAGCACGGGCACTAGGGCTCGCGGCTTCAGTAGTTGTGGCTCGTGCGCTCTAGAGCGCAGGCTCAGTAGTTGTGGTGCAGGGGCTTAGTTGCTCCGTGGCATGTGGGATCTTCCCAGACCAGGGCTCGAACCCGTGTCCCCTGCATTGGCAGGCAGATCCTTAACCATTGTGCCACCAGGGAAGTCCCATCTTGTGGGTTTTTGAAAGATGTTCTCTTCTTGCCCCTCCTGCTCCTGCAAAGAAGGGAGTTATCATCAGTTGATAATGCACACAGGGACATGCACAAAAAAAAAGATCAAAGGCTCCAAACATATTTATCTGTTTGATGGATCCAGCATTCTTTGTTAACACAGCTTTGTTCAAAACTGTTCTTTCAATATCCAAGCTAAGCTTGTGTCTGGTAACTGCAGACTTGATTTAAATTAGAGAGACCTGGTCAATTCCCTGGGAGAGCTGCAGGGACAAAGCTGGGTTTCCTCAGCCTCTCTATCTTTCTATTTTCCCTCAACTTCTTTAGTTTTGCTTGCTTGTGAAACTCTATGAATGATACTTGTGTCTTTGTTTTGTAAGCGTAGCCTGGACTCTGCAATGGTGACAGCTCACCGCTTACTATCAATTTCTTTGGGGGTTAATACTTTCCTATTATACCTATTGTCTGGCCCTCACTTTCCTGCCTGGTACTGTAATACACAGCTTTCAGTATTCTGATGGGATTGCATGGGTCTGCCATCACTAGCTTGATTTTTAACAGGAAGCTAGGACAATAAAGGCCTTGAGAAAGCAAATGTGAGAAATGTTTGCTTCTGCCTAGGGACATGAGTGCAAAATGAAAACAATACTGTCTTTTTTGCTTGCTTCTGTCACCCTGTTTTGACAGTAAAAACTAGAACCCTTCCCTGAACCATGGGTATGAACAAAGAAAAATGGCTGTAGCCCTCAGAGGCTGCAGTTTGAGATATAAATATGTTTTCTTGTAAACATGAAATTATCACCTGTTGTCTGCTTTCTGTCCTTCCACTCAATACTCAACTCTAAGCAAATTCCTTCTTGATTTAAGGAGTACATCTTGAATACTACTGCTACTACTACTACTAACAATATCAATAAATAGCATTTTCAAAGAGAAACTCATAAAACCTAGCGGCAGGTAACTATTAACCACTCCACTGTGCGTTAAGTGAACCTAAGCAGATAACATAGCACAGCTTTGTTGGGACCAGCTCCATGTGGAGGTGGCCTTTGAGGAAGGGACCTCTGTTTTTCTCCAGACTCAGTTAATGATGCTGTGTTTAATAGTGACAAGTTAATGAGACTTTAAACAGGATTTTGCAGCTTCTGGGGAAGAAAAACATTCAAGAAAGGATATAAGTTTTAACTATTCTAAAGGGAGAAAATATGGAAAGTCAGAAGTGGTCTGTATTTTAGCTTTTAGACAATGTCAGATATCTAGTTTCTAGCTTTCTTTGCAGGGTCCTTCTTCTCCTCCTTCATTGGAGTTACCCCATTGTTCTAGGTAATTCCTCTTTCTTTGCCCTGGGTCTTTAGGGGTATTGTTCTCTGCCCTCACATGCCTTCTCCTACCATCTTGTACTGAATTCCAAAATTCTGTTCCTTCTTTCATAATTAGAGACTTTTGGCTTGGCACATGGTTGCCTACTTAGAAACTACATTTCCCAGGCTCCCTTGCAGCTAAGAGTCTACCTATAAATTAGGTTCCATTGATAGAAGTTCTCACAGGAGACTTAGAAGAGAGACAGGGGCTTCTATTGGATCCTGACTGTCTTCACTGACCATCCAGACTGTGGGTTTCCTGCATTGTCTTCCCATCTCCTCTAGCTTCCTGTTTGTCAAGAAGCAGTGCAGGTAGTGGCCCCCTCTTGATCTCACGTCTAATCTGGGCGCTGCTTCTCGTGTCCATTTTCCTGCTTACTGCTGTGGTAGGGGCCTCCGACTAGACTGTGGGCCTTGGCTCTAGTTGTGCCTTTGAGTTAGCAGCCCCTCTGCTAGGCTGGTTCTGGGTTTTTCTGGGAGTCACCCCAAGAAACTCATCTCGCACTCTTTCCAGCGGTTTTATAAATCCCTCAATCCCTGTATTAAACTCATTTTGCATAAAATACCTGGGGTGGGTTGTGGTTCCTGCACTGACCCTACTATAAATAACATTATGTCCACTGCCATAGAATTTGCGGGCAGGGGTTGTCCTGATATTATAGTAGCTCTCATATAGGGCATCAGTGAGTTCCATGGGCCACGCTCCTGGTGAGGCCCTTGACATTCTCTCACTGACTCATCCCAACCACCCCGGGAGGCAGGCATCACTGCCATTATATTGAGGTCTCTATAAAGAGAGGGTTGGGGAGTTCTGTAACTTGCCTAAGGCCACAGGGGTAGAAGTGAAATCCGCTTCTTCCTTTAATCCTTCTCTGTCACCCCAGCTATGAGCAAAAAATGGTTAGCGTGTCAGAAATAAATGCTGCCTTCTAAGATGTCAAGATAATGTCCTTCATTTTCAAATGGGGAAACTGAGACTGTTAGCGGGACCCGACCTCATTCCTTGCCTCTTCGTGGTGAGCTGGATGCTCTGCACGGCTGAGTTAGACTCGTCCCCTGAATCCACTGTGGAATCTTATGCCTTCATGGAATGTGATGTGTTGCTCCTTGCAGGCTCCCCCTCAGGACCCTTCTTCTCCTCCAAGGAGGGGTAGGTACTATAATCAGTCCCTTATAAGGACTGCCAGTGGCTGAAGATTTTATTACACTCAGTTTTTTAAAAAAAATAAATAAAAGCAGCAGTGCATGTATTGTGAACGCTTCAAAGGATCCCACAAGGTAGGAGTGGAAGCGAGCATGGAGGCTACTCCCTGCCACAGCCCTATTCTCTCTCTTGCTCTTTCCTGCATCCTTGGCTTCCCCTTCCTTACCTGGAGTTGTTTAAGGCCTGGGAGGCTCCCGTCTCTCTGTCTCTCATGCTGCCCAAGTCCTTGTGTCCTGCTCTCTGTAACTGGCTCCTCTCCCTTGGTGCTATACTCAGGATTAGCTTTTCCTCAAGCCAGGGTCATGAGACATACACATTGGGTTTTGGGTGAAATAGAGCAAGGCTTCTATGCTGTGTTGGGATTCTAGGGCATTTCAACCATCCTAACTTAAAGGCATTTTCCATGGGTCTCACTTAGCTTCTCAGAGTTTTTACTAAGGTTTAGGGTTGGGAGGGTGGGAAGCTAAAAAGAAAATATTAACTGGCCCTACTTTGCCTTTTTTTTGGTGCACATATATCGAGCGGGAACCTTGAGGAAAAGGGTGGGCAAGGCCAAAGCAGAATTTAGGGACTGTGACGGTACCGTTTTATTATCGCCCCTTATCAGCTCTCTGCACAGCCATCCCCAGAAAGTCCTCTCTCCCGTGCACAACCCTCCCCGCCTGAGTGCAGCCTGTCTTCTGTGAAGCCTCAGCTCTGTGGTTACCGCCTCTTTGAGACGTGGCAGACAGCATTAATCCCTTTGTCTTCAGCAGCCCACAAGCTTTGTTGACACAACAGAAATACTACTACAGCACTTAGCACGGTGCACTGTGCAAAGCTGTTTGCTTATCTGTGTCTCCCACTACATGTTGACCTCCTTAAGGAGACTGACTGCATCTTACTCATCTCTTAATCCTCCACAGCTAAATAAATATTTGCTAAATCAAACTGAATTCACACCCCCAATTCAATGCAATCTGTCAGCTATAGTGGTATCATACAGAGTTCTTGAATTTTTAGGACCCGTTGATTGTATGTAAGATGCACCTTTGATTTAGCTAGTGTTCAGGGTGGATATATTCGATGTCCATGTGTGATAGTCCCTTAAATGTATTGCTGGTGAGTGTGGATTCTGGAGCCCAGCTCCCTAGCATGAGCTCTGGCCAAACTCTGTGGCCTTGGTTGGGCAAGCACCTTAACTCTTCGTCAGTTTCCTCATCTGTAAAATGGGGCTGATGATAGTATTTATCTCATACGGTTGTTGTGAAGATTAAATGAATTACCATTTGAAGAGCATCTAGACTGTATCCTGGCACTCAGTAAGTGCTATATGAGTATCTGTTGTTATTATTGATACCAGATACAGTGAAATGTAAAATCAAAAATGTACATCTTAAACTCCTTAAAAATAAAAAAATGCTGGTTTGAGCAGCTCTTAGTGTAGAACAATTTCCACAATGCTAGCTGCCTCCAAAATTGTCTCTTCTTTCTCTGAACACTTGAAGGGTTACCCTTGTTCCACCCACAGGGACTTTGATACGTTTCTTGTGCTACCATTTTTCTTCCTTTTCATCAGTCTTATTTTCACCTGAAGGGCTGGCCCAATGTCTTGTATGCTTTATCATCAGTTGGCAGGACATCTAAGAGACAGTAAGTACCTAATAAAATAGTAAATGAACCAATGAGTCTCCAAGAGAACCCACACATAACACCTGGAATCAACGAATAGCTACTATGTATTCTGATACTTGGAGTTAGAATCAACAGATTAACAAACAGGCCCCTCCTCCAGCTCTGACAGACACATAATCACATTTTGGGGCCAGATCTCAATGGGTACCAGGTTGCTTATACATCTTGTACCTGTTTCCTTTATTACACTACCCCCTTCTCTTACTTGAGCTGAGATGTGGACCGTTTTCTCCATGCCCTTCTTCATTATTAATCCATTGGCCCTTCTTGCTCTCTGCCTCTATCTCACTGCCCTAAAATCCACTCTCCTGCTCACGGGAGTCCTTGGCCTGTATGTGACAACTGTCTTATCCTCTTCTATATATCCAGAATTTTCAGTCGACCATTTGTACTTTTGATGCCATCTTTCTTACTCTGCAAAGGCATGAGTTTGCCTACATTGTTATCACTCCAGGACTCCTCCAGGTGCTACAATTGGAAACCATTTAATAAATGCTTTTAGATTAAACATTGGTATTAGCTTGGGTGACTTTTAATATGTGAGATAAATAATACAGATGATACGATCAGTATGATCATTTATTCTTTTATTTATTAAGAACCTATAGAGCCTATATGATAGGTATGGTGCCAGGTGTTGACAGTCTAACTGGAGAGACAAGATTAAAACATACTAAAATAGGGCTTCCCTGGTGGCGCAGTGGTTGAGAGTCCGCCTGCCGATGCAGGGGACACGGGTTCGTGCCCCGGTCCGGGAGGATCCCACATGCCGTGGAGTGGCTGGGCCCGTGAGCCATGGCTGCTGAGCCTGCGCGTCCGGAGCCTGTGCTCTGCAACGGGAGAGGCTACAACAGTGAGAGGCCCGCGTGCCGCAGAAAAAAAAAAAAAAAAAGAAAAAAGATACTAAAATAAATCATTACTTGCAAAATTGTTTGATACAGCAGTATTCAGTGAAAGGATCATCTACTGCGGAGGGCCAGAGTGGTCACAGATGATTTTTGTGAAGGGAGTGGGACTAGACTGACCTTGAAGGACTGAAAGATTCAAGCTCGTAATGGGGAGGTAGTCAGGTATTCAAGAAGAGGAGTATGGCAGAGAGGCAGGAATGAGCGTGCCACGTGTGGGAGTGAGACCAGTTTGAGGGGAATGGAGAACAGGAAGCTTTGAACGCTAGGTCCAGATATTCGATGTAGATGATGTAGACTGAATCAGGTTTCTGGGAGGGGATGGATGTGATGGAATCACAGTTAGGAGAAGATAATCGAAGTTTTGAAAATAGGATTGAAGAACAGGAAGCATAGCCTGAGGGAGGCCAGCTGGGAACCCCAGTGTGAATGAGTCAAGATGGCGGCACGCGGATGGAGAGGAAATAGGAACATGAGGACATTAGGAAAGAAAAGCAGAGCCTAACGGATCACCCTTCTTGTTATTTAATTAGACTGCCAGCACATTTTCTTGCCTGTGGGAATTCTATGGTTGCTTTTACATCACATTTCTGTAATTACTCTGGGCCCCATCTCACCTTACCGTTCCTTATAAACTATTCACATAGAGTACAAGCCCATCATGATGTGATAGGTGGTGTGATGGTTAGTGTTCTGTGTCAATTTGCATGGGCTACAGAATGCTCAGCATATTAAAAATTAGTTCTGGGTGTATCTGTGTGGGTGTTTCTGTATGAAATTAGCCTTTGAGTCCATGGACTTGGTGGAGAAGATTGCCCTCCTTAGTGTGGGTGGTTGTCATCCAGTCTGTCCAGGGCCTGAATAGAACAAAAGGCGGGGGAAGGAGGAATATACCACTTCTTTCCTGTCTCGATGTTGAGCTGGGACATCTCATCATCTTCTCCTGCCCTTGGACTGGGATTTACACCATTGACTCTCCTCGTTTTCTGGCCTTTGGACTCAGACTGAATTACCTCACTGGCTTTCCTGGGTCTCAGACTTGCAGCCTCTAAAAATTGCTTGAGCTAATTCTTCAAAATAAATCAATCTCTTTCTCTCTCTGTCTCTGAAAAAACCAAAATATATATATTCAATTTCTGTTCCTCTGGAGAAGTATGACTAATACAGGTAGGGAAAAATTCAATCATGTAAAACACAGGTCTCTGTTATTGGGTTGTGTGGTGGTGGTGATGGTGATGGGTGTTAATGAAATGACCAGAAGACCCTGCACAGCTGGCCCGGCTGGCCTGGGACTTCAGGGAATAGTCCTCATTACAGCTTTGGTATAATGAATGACAGATGTCTGACACCCTTCCCCTCTCTGCCACACCCCTCCCCACTTCTAGCAAGAAAATAAGGGAACGGAGGCACACGGAAGATAGAAATCAACCAATCATCAACTCCTCCTTCCCCTCCCCCAATTTCCTTTCTGTACATGTGTACTAGAGCTCTTTGTGACATTGTTAATCGTCTAGAAGACAGCTTAATGAAGCTGCTCTGGTAAGGACCCGGCTCTCAGTCACATTTAGGAACTTGACAAACATCACTGATATTTTCTCCCATTACTCTGAACTTTAAAGGTATTTTAGCCTGACATATTTGTTAGCCCTCACAGAAGCTGCTAGTATTTTTTTTTTTTTTTTTTTTTTGCGGTACGCGGGCCTCCCACTGCTGTGGCCTCTCCCGTTGCGGAGCACAGGCTCCGGACGCGCAGTCCCAGTGGCCATGGTTCACGGGCCCAGCCACTCCGCAGCATGTGGGATCTTCCCGGACCGGGGCACGAACCCGCATCCCCTGCATCGGCAGGCGGACTCTCAACCACTGCGCCACCAGGGAAGCCCTAGTATTCTTTGCTGTTGTTTTATGGTGATCAGTTTTCTTGAGGTTCAGTTTCTTTTGAGGGCCTGACATGTCTGGCGTTTTTTTTTTTTTTTAACACCTTTATTGGGGTATAATTGCTTTACAATGGTGTGTTAGTTTCTGCTTTATAACAAAGTGAATCAGTTATACATATACATATGTTCCCATATGTCTTCCCTCTTGCGTCTCCCTCCCTCCCACCCTCCCTATCCCACCCCTCCAGGCTGTCACAAAGCACCGAGCCAATATCCCTGTGCCATGCGGCTGCTTCCCACTAGCTATCTACCTTACTACGTTCGTTAGTGTGTATATGTCCATGACTCTCTCTCGCCCTGTCACAGCTCACCCTTCCCCCTCCCCATAACCTCAAGTCCGTTCTCTAGTAGGTCTGCGTCTTTATTCCTGCCTTACCCCTAGGTTCTTCATGACATTTTTTTTTTCTTAAATTCCATATATATGTGTTAGCATACGGTATTTGTCTTTTTCTTTCTGACTTACTTCACTCTGTATGACAGACTCTAGGTCTATCCACCTCATTACAAATAGCTCAATTTCGTTTCTTTTTATGGCTGAGTAATATTCCATTGTATATATGTGCCACATCTTCTTTATCCATTCACCCGATGATGGGCACTTAGGTTGTTTCCATCTCCGGGTTATTGTAAATAGAGCTGCAATGAACATTTTGGTACATGACTCTTTTTGAATTATGGTTTTCTCAGGGTATATGCCCAGTAGTGGGATTGCTGGGTCATATGGCAGTTCTATTTGTAGCTTTTTAAGGAACCTCCATACTATTCTCCATAGTGGCTGAACCAATTCACATTCCCACCAGCAGTGCACGAGTGTTCCCTTTTCTCCACACCCTCTCCAGCATTTATTGTTTCTAGATTTTTTGATGATGGCCATTCTGACTGGTGTGAGATGATATCTCATTGTAGTTTTGATTTGCATTTCTCTAATGATTAATGATGTTGAGCATTCTTTCATGTGTTTGTTGGCAGTCTGTATATCTTCTTTGGAGAAATGTCTATTTAGGTCTTCTGCCCATTTTTGGATTGGGTTGTTTGTTTTTTTGTTATTGAGCTGCATGAGCTGCTTGTAAATTTTGGAGATTAATCCTTTGTCGGTTGCTTCATTTGCAAATATTTTCTCCCATTCTGAGGGTTGTCTTTTGGTCTTGTTTATGGTTTCCTTTGCTGTGCAAAAGCTTTTAAGTTTCATTAGGTCCCATTTGTTTATTTTTGTTTTTATTTCCATTACTCTAGGAGGTGGGTCAGAAAGGCTCTTGCTGTGATTTATGTCATAGAGTGTTCTGCCTATGTTTTCCTCTAAGAGTTTGATAGTGTCTGGCCTTACATTTAGGTCTTTAATCCATTTTGAGCTTATTTTTGTGTGTGGTGTTAGGGAGTGATCTAATCTCATACTTTTACAGGTACCTGTCCAGTTTTCCCAGCACCACTTATTGAAGAGGCTGTCCTTTCTCCACTGTACATTCCTGCCACCTTTATCAAAGATAAGGTGTCCATATGTGCGTGGGTTTATCTCTGGGCTTTCTATCCTGTTCCATTGATCTATCTTTCTGTTTTTGTGCCAGTACCATACTGTCTTGATTACTGTAGCTTTGTAGTATAGCCTGAAGTCAGGAGCCTGATTCCTCCAGTTCCTTTTTTCGTTCTCAAGATTGCTTTGGCTATTCAGGGTCTTTTGTGTTTCCATACAAATTGTGAAATTTTTTGTTCTAGTTCTGTGAAAAATGCCAGTGGTAGTTTGATAGGGATTGCAATGAATCTGTAGATTGTTTTGGGTAGGAGAGTCATTTTCACAATGTTGAGTCTTCCAATCCAAGAACATGGTATATCTCTCCATCTATTTGTGTCATCTTTAATTTCTTTCATCAGTGTCTTACAATTTTCTGCATACAGGTCTTTTGTCTCCTTAGGTAGGTTTATTCCTAGATATTTTATTCTTTTTGTTGCAATGGTAAATGGGAGTGTTTTCTTGATTTCACTTTCAGATTTTTCATCATTAGTATATAGGAATGCCAGAGATTTCTGTGTATTAACTTTGTATCCTGCCACTTTACCAAATTCATTGATTAGCTCTAGTAGTTTTCTGGTAGCATCTGGCACTTTTCTTTATGTCTGACAGAGGTGCTTACTAAGCAGTGGTTGAAAGAATAAATGAATTCCTTGGAGCGCTAGAACCAGTGAAAAACTCATAAAAACAACACAACTTTGCGATTGATCATGATTTTTGAAGCACTAAAAATAAATGGATTCACAAGTAGGCAGATAAAATAATTTGAACAGGGGGTAAGTGTAGCTTAAGCATCAAGTATATTTACATAGACTTTAAATGACAATAAATGGAGGAATGGCAAAGCTGGAGCACTGTCCTGGTCACAGAACCGTAGACTTTATGGTATCTACTCTACTGAGATCCTCCCACTTTTATTTTTTTTTGGCTGCTCCACACAGCTTGTAGGATCTTAGTTTGAACCCACGGCCCCTGCAGTTGAAGCACTGAGTCCTAACCACTGGACCGCCAGGGAATTCTGAGATCCTCCTGCTTTTTAAGTAATGTTTAAAAGAAAGAAGTGATTCGTCCATGGCACTGTATCTGGTGGTCGTGCCTGAAATAGAATCCAGAATGGCTTCCCTAAATCTGCCTTTAGGATGCTGGTTTTGGAGCCACATCCATCAGGGACCCCTCCAGAAGATCTGCAGATGCTCTTAGAGCTTTCAGTGCCCAAAATACTATTATTTCAAAGTCTTTGGCGAGCAACTCTTCCCGAGGCTTTGCTGGTTAATGAAGCAGAGAAAAAGAAGTGCTAGCAATAGAAGAAAGATTACGAATGTAAGAAGGAGAGGGCCAGGAAATGTGGGGACACTGGTAATGGTGGGCGGGGGGAGTATGCCTGAGAATCAAGGCAGTGGTGACACAAGTTGTTATGGAGTGAATATTTGTATCCCCCTCAAATTCACATGTTGATGCCCTGACCTTCAGTGTGATGGTATTTGGAGATGGCCTTTGGGAAATCATTATATGACGTCATGAGGGTGGACCCCCATGATGGGATTGTTGCCCTTACAGGAAGATAGAGACACTGGAGCTCTCTCTCCTCCATATGAGGACATGGTGAGAAGGCAACTGTCTACAAGCTGTCAAATCCACTAACACCTTATCTTTGGTCTTGCCAGCCTCCAAGACTGTGAGAAATAATGTCTGTTGTTTGAGCCACCCAGTCTATAGCATTTTGTGATAGCAGCTTGAGCCAACTAAGACACATGTCGATGCTCTGAGAGTTTGGAGAGCCCCTTTGTGCTGCTGGAGCAGAAAATAGATACAAGTTTCTAGTGAACCAGATATTCCAGAGAGCATTTACAAACCTATTCAGAGGTTGCTTTTTTTTTTTTTTTTTAGGAATGTATTTGAACTGGGATGTGATATAAAGTGGGACATTCTTTCCCCTGAGTATGGAGAGGCAGAGAAAATTACCCTCAGAGAGAGAAGAAGCAACCTCACAGAGCAGAGCAAAGGCAAGAAGTGGCCCCCAGTGCTAGAGGGTAGAATATCTGTTCCTGCTCGCTTCCCCATCTAAGCCTCCTTCTACCTGTTCCTCCTACTTACTTAAGCGAATTTAAATGAGTTTTTGTTCCTTGCAATCAGATAGTCCCTGGCTAATATCTAGGGTGATGAATTGCAGTTTTTTGCCTTCCTTCTCCCACAACAAATCCAAACACCTAATCCAAGAAAATTAAGAAAAACAAAATAACGAACAATTAATGCAGCAGCGATTAAGCATTTATGTGAAATTCTGCTGTCATTACTTGTTTGCAAACTGGTCTTCCAGACTGTCCTTTATAATGATACTTATATATCAGAACACACTTTGAGTTCTCAACAACCAAGTCAATAATTTTAAAATTTGTTTTAAAGTTAATTTCTGTGTGTATATGTGAAAGAAGTTGGTCCATTTGCAGGTTAATGGTATATGTAGTGTAAAGAATATGGACAGTTTTGCTCTCTGGTAGCTGAATCCCTAGTAGCTGTGGGATACTGGATAAGTCAGTTAAGTTCTTAGGATGTCAGTTTCTTTCATCATAGCTAAAATGGGGACAAAAATATTCTTACCATCAGATTGTTATGAAGGGTAAATGACTTAGTCTACATAAGTTACAACTGTTTGACTCATAATAGCTCTTAACAAATGGTTATTCTTCACTTCTCTTTTTTTTTTTAGCCATGGCCAGGTGAGTTCCATCCATTGACATAAATGTTAGTCTCCTACTTAGGTAAGAACTTCAGACACATCAATTATTTGGTTTATTTTTGCTAAGTTCCAAATAGATGACAGTTGACTTTTGCATTACTCATAACCCTCTTTCAAAGTGTATTGCCTCATATTTTTTCAAATGAAGTATTTCATTATTCCCTAAGAGAAGAGGGATTTTTCCAAAAAGGCAGTTAACTAAACATACATCTTAACTCAAAGAGTTGCCTGTAAATAATCTCTGTATTTTATAGAATGATGACTATAGCGTGAAAGAGTAAGATCTCTTACTCTTTAGGAAAGCAACAGGGACAGCACCCTCTTAGAGTCTTTTTATGGTTAGCTAGAGGGATCCTGACTTGATTTCAGTGTGATTTAGTTTGTAACTGGATTAAACTTTGCCCTCCATTAAAAACCAATCAGCTGACTTGCCCTGCAGGGATTTTGCTTTTATGAACAAGACTTCATTTCAGAGCTCCCTTTTATTCCTTCTGGATGAGTTATTTAGCCTACAGCTTTCCTGGGTTTGCCTTATTGGTGTCTCCTTATCTTAATTTGAATATGGACATGAGTAAATTATAGATTCCCTGTTGGCTATGGCTTTGTTCTTTGGAGTGGAGATGAATTTCTCAAAGTTCTTTTCATCACATATCCTGTGAATTCTGTTGCTGGAGAAGTTGAGAATTACTATGCAGAGTATGAATCTGGGTTTAAGAAGAGATTGGAATATGTTTTAATAGCAGATGTAACATAATCATCATGCAGATTATTGGGAGAAACGGCTCCATGACTCACATGGGGCATCAGAGTACCCATGATTAATTCTGAGAATGTAAAGCCCATACCCTCTTTCTTCTGAACTTATAAGCCTATACAAACGTACAGCTTGATAAGTATGCTTTCTAATAACATTGCATTTTAATGCGTGGACAGTAGTCAAACTTTTACACGTGAGTATGCCACAAGGCATTCATTTTAGGAAATCGGCTCTCATAGTTTTGCAACAGTAATACTAACAATAGAAATAAGACTGAAAAAACAACAAGAATAATGGGATTACTACCTCCTGAGCACTTAGTTTATGCCCAGCATTGTGCCAAGCATGTGACGTGCTCATTGCCTCTGAACACTCAGAGCCACCTTTTAAAATAGGTTCTACTGTTATTTCCTCTTTACCATTGCTAAAGTCAGATTAAGTTACTTGCCCAGGGACACATAGCTGGTATATGGTGCAGTGAGGTTCAAACCCAGGCAGTCCATTCTGCTGGGTAATTCCACCAGTACTTGGCATCTAATTCCACAGAAAAGTATTAGTTAGCAAAGTCAGATTGAACTTATTAGTGATGTGACAACTATTTAGCAAATAGGAAATTTAGAACAGTTGGAAATATCTCAGTTAGTGACAGATGTTGTTGAACACAAAAGTTCTTACAGAGTGCTTGCTTCATTGGTCAAATTCAGTTTTAGAAAGGTGCTGATTCACTGACACAGTTGTTTTGCCTTATGAACAGGTGCTTATTCAATACTTGAGAATGTTTCCTTTTGATTCAGTCTAATGGGAAATTAACAAGTGACTTTTGGGGAAAGCAAAAAATATGAAAGGGCTGGGGTAGGTTACAGATAATATTGTTCATAAAGGAGCTGCCAGCCCCTCACCCCCACCCCATCCTCAGCCTATGGCATCACAGTGATTGCCAGTTGCTTTGTCTTGGTTGACACAGAACTCTGTTGTTTGCCCAACTGTTGCCAAGTGACACTTTGTCATTTGCATAGCCAGGAAGTTCTGGAAAATAGGGCTCCAACATTTCCCTGTATTATTTTTATAGTAATTAGGAGTAAAAATTATTTTTAGATTTCTGGCAGGAATTATTTATTGCAGCTTCTATTTTAACTTTGTAAATAAAGTTCTATTTCCTGGTTGCTTGGAATAAGAAGTTCATGACTTATACTCTCTCCTGGAAGATGAAGGGGATTTCTGTGTGACTTTTATGAGACAACTTCCAGGACTGAGTAGCAATGAATACTTCATGGAAAAGCATTTATAGTGGGAACATATATGGGAAGAATTACTCACTATCACTCACTGTACCTGCAAAATTATAGCACTTTTCTTGTTTTCATTGTTTAAAATGTATAAGGATTGGTAATTTCTATGGAATCAGAAAAATCCCTACTTTGTTCTGATAACTTAGTAGAACAAAGGACTACATGTTGCTTTGGCTCTAAATCTTTCTTGGTTTCACGTCCAGCTCTGGTTCTACCTCAGTATAGTGAGTATATTTCACCTTTGAATTAAGCCAGAATTCATTAGGAGGGTATTACAGTGTGCCTGTGTATTACTTCTCTTGCTTTCTTAGCATATTACTCTTTTTAAATTTTACTGTTTATTGTTCTCTTTCATAGGATCTCATTAGGTTTGGCTTGGAAAGGAAGGGCTTGATTTTAGATCAAATCATTTGACATGTCTTGTATATGCTTGCGCGGTCATAAGCAGTGTGAGAAGGATTCAGAAATGAACTAGACATAATCTGTTCCTCCAGAATATAGTAGCAGAAAAGTCACCAACGAGAGTCTTGCATGGAAGGAGGAAGAAAGAAAGAAAGAGGAAAGGGCATCTTAAAATATACGTCGTCACTTAGAAATCTACTCTGTTTCTCTCCAAAGTTTAGGGTTAGAAATACTGATTTCTTGCCTATAGAATCAGCACCAGAAATATCAGTGAATTAGCCACTATTGACCTCTACCTTGGGAACTTTCAGAATTCAACGTTTCATGTGCTGTTCCCTTGGTGGGTTAAAAAATGTTGTTCTTACTTGACATATTGCATAAGTTAACAGTTTCTGAAAAGCTCTAATTGACTTATCAGAAACAATCTCTAAATGCACAACAAATGCAAAGTCATCTTCAAAGGAATCTACTGTAAGAAATTTGGCGCCATGTGATTTAAACATGCCTCTAAAATGTGGGGCCCGAGTTTGTAGTTTTCTCCTGGATTTAAGAAGACATGTGAGCTTGAAGTGGGAGCAGAACAGAATCGTTGATGGTTCTGTTTGTCCTTTACCCCATTCTCATGGCCTCTGAAATGCACTTGGTTGTAGTTTGGTTGAACAAGGGAGATGATTAGGCTTTAGTGTGTGACCCTCTCCGTTTTAAGTCTATACCCAGGCTTTTCTCATCTCTGTGAGGTCATAGAGATAGGTCCTCTACCAATAGTGGCTTGGTATTGGGGGCGTAGGCTGTACCAGTCAAATCTCCACCCACTCAGGTAGATGCTAGCATGCCTCAGTTCCCTGCTGGGTCTTGGCTGGAGGCTTCAGTTTCACTTCCACAGGCGCCTCTCATAGGTCTCTTCAAAACATGGCAGCTTGTATCCCCCAGAGGAAGTGATGAAGGGAGGGAGAGAGAGAGAAAGATTGAATGAAAAACAAGAGAGTACCCAAGAAGCCACAGTCTTTTACATCCTAATCTCAAAAGTAATGTATCACAACTTCCGCCATTTTCTATTGGCCACACAGACCAAATCTGATACAATGTGGAATGAGACTTCACAGGGGTGCAAATCCCAGGAGGCAGGTATCATCAGTGGCCATTTGACGACTGGATATCATAGGATGCTGTTTATGATTTGGGTAACTTTCTGGTAAAACTTTACCGTTTGTGTTGTGTTGGTAAAGGATAGAGTAAGAACAGAGTGCTCAGTGGTATCCACACTGACGGTTGTCTTTACTTGTGACATTTGAAATAATGGCACTATGTTTTATTATGCTTGCAGTCTGATGCTTTTGAACATATGATTAAATTTTACTAAGAGTTGACAGCACATCTCAGAGAATGTAGATTTATAACTGGTTGCTGACACATGCATAATATTAATGGTGTAAAGTATCCATATAGTGCAGGTATACTTAAAAGTAGCTTTATATACTCAGAAACTTTTGGTCAGTTTTAATATGTGGGATTTAAACTTGCCTTTTTTTTTTTTTTTGCGGTACGCGGGCCTCTCACTGTTGTGGCCTCTCCCGTCGCGGAGCACAGGCTCCGGACACGCAGGCTCAGCGGCCATGGCTCACGGGCCCAGCCGCTCCGCGGCATGTGGGATCTTCCCGGACCGGGGCACAAACCCGTGTCCCCTGCATCGGCAGGCGGACTCTCAACCACTGCGCCACCAGGGAAGCCCTAAATTTGCCTCTTCTTAACTCTTTCTGAGTTATTAGATTTTTTCTCTTGAATTGTATCCTGTTTACTATAATTCTGCATAAGAATAAATATGCAAATAGCCTGTCTATAATGAAAATACCTTACTTTAACCTATTTGATGGACTTAAACTGCTTGAGACCTCAGTGTCCCTATTATGCCTTGTACAGCAGAAAGGAATATGTGTGTTAACAGGTCCTGACACCACACTGTATTTCGTCAGCTACTTTCTTTTGTGAATTAACATCCTTTGGAATATGGTTTATAGATGGGCTATGAAAGAAGTAGAGAGGTTGAGATCTAATAAAATCATGTTAGGACACTAAACAAAACCTGGTGTTTGTACAGAAGAATACTCAAGTGTTTTAAGGAATGGAAGAAAGAATGTTTTCTAGTGATTAACTAAATCATAATGAGCTTGGTTTTCATGCCATTATTTTATCCTGGAAGTTAGGAGGAGCTTGGCATCCTGGTGGAATACAAATAGGGATTCAAGGTGATAGGGAGAGGCTCCTGGATTTGACACCTCATACTTGAGGTTTAGTGATAACAGAATTTAACCAAGTGTATGTGATAGATTATCACAGTTTCTTCAACAGGGTACTCTGTCCAGCCCTTGGAGGATGACAACATTGGTGGGAAAAAACATGGCACATAATTTTTTTTTCAATAAATTTATTTATTTATTTATGGCTGCATTGGGTCTTTGTTGCTGCACACGGGCTTTCTCTAGTTGTGGCGAGCGAGGGCAACTCTTCGTTACAGTGCACGGGCTTCTCATTGCGGTGGCTTCTCTTGTTGTGGCGCACGGGCTCTAGGCACGCAGGCTTCAGTAGTTGTGGCATATGGGCTCAGTAGTTGTGGCTCATGGGCTCTAGAGCGCAGGCTCAGTATAGTCGTGGTGCACGGGCTTAGTTGCTCCACATGTGGGATTTTCCCGGCCCAGGGCTTGAACCCGTGTCTTAACCACTGCACCACCAAGGAAGCCCATGGCACATAATTTTTGATCCTAGGAAAAACTGGGTTCTCCTTCAAGGATACTTTGTTTTCCTATGAAGAGGGTGTTTATGGTGAAAGATCTTGTTCAGAATCCAGTGAAGAACTGGTCAGGCAGGGTTAGTCAGAGCTGCACCAGAATCTCCAGCAATGTTGATCATATACCTCTTTCAGCCTCTGAAATCTCAGGTTCCAGAAAGTTTTGCTATACTAACCCTTTGCCTACTGTCTGTGATGCTATCTGGTGACTTCTTGTACACCACCTTGAGTGATTGGCAGGGATGAACTCTTTAGGAAAAATACAACACAGCTACAATATAAATTAGTATGAAAAGAAGCATTCATTTAGAATGCAAAAAGAAATCAACAAATTATACATTTCAAAAGGCTATCAGATACCATAAACCTCAAGAAATCCAGAAAAGAAGCCAAAATAGCTTCTGGCTTCATGCATTGCAAAACTTTTTTCTCTTTTACCACCCACGAACTTTTGGTGCTAGGCACTGTGGGGCGAATTCATATCACAGTATTACTTCAGACCATGTGCCTTTAGGACCCAACTGGGTGAACTGGACCTGTGGGTGAGAGGTCCATTACCGGAAGTCATTGTTACTCTGCGATTAGTGATAAGTATGCACAGAAGTCACTGAAAACCTCATAAATATATTAAACCCAAGCCAAGGGATCCCCAACTCGACCTCCCATTATCAGGTACTCAAAATGCACATGGCCACTCTGGGGCCTCCCAACATGAAGGACGTGTGATGGAGGGCAAGTCAGAGTGGAAAGAGACAGCAGTCTGTATCCATGGTAATTAGATTATCTTACTTTTACAAGTTTTATTAGAAAAACACATGGCCGTAAGAACACATACTTAGGACTCCTCTCAGAATCTGTGCAAAGTGAGGGGCCCTGAAACTTAAGTGTCCTGAGCGTCACTGGAAATCTACCTCTGATGCTCAGACCTGAAACCATTATTCTGAAACATGTTGACTGATCCAGACAGGCTGATCACATTTTGCCTTGACGTTAGGTCTTAACCCTTTAAGACCTGGATTGGTAACCTTAGAAATGTGAATACTTTCAGCTGTCCTCGTGTCCCTGGTCAGCTGATCCAGATTCAATATACTTGTCTCTGTTGTATTCAGCATTCAGACCCTGTGTTTTGGAAAATGAAATGATGCTATTGATAGAGCCAATGCCGGAATTGGCTGTAACATCATTTTCTTTCTTTCTGCCTCTTCTCCAGTGGACATTGAACCCTGAAAGGGGCTAGGAATGCTAATTCAGGGCTGGCTTGCTATCATTTTACACTCATGGAAGTGACTTAAGGGTATTTTAATTCTCTGGAGACAGAGTTGAAACAACTGACATCTTTCCAGTGGAGATAGCGAACTAAGCATGATCAGAAAGTGAAATTATTAGCCTTTTGTATCTTGCGTAACATGAGCATTAACCTTACGAATTTTAAAAAGCGGGCTTGACTCATCTCTGCCTCCCATAATAAACATTTTCTACCAACTCCATGTGTGTTAAGCATGCATCTTGCAATATAATGGATATCCCAGGTTGGATTTTAGTTTAATCCATCAAACATGTCCTTAAGCGTACGGAACTCTGTGTTACACCCACCCTGGGAAAAATTGTGCAAGATCAGGCAGTCATGATGGGACAAGTCGAGCTCTGGGGATTCTGGTTTTTCAGGCTATCACATTCCTGTCTTGCTTTTCGTTTTCCTAATTTCAAGTAATTATCATCCTCACTAATCTAACACATAGCACAAAAGCTTAGCCATTCCCCCAGATCTGCAGTTCAGATTTCCTCCTGGTTTTTATGTCAGTTCCCCCCTCCTTTCTTTCATGAATCAATTCCTAGGCGAACAAAAGTGTTGTCTTTCTGGTCCAATTCTGAATTTTCACTCTATGTTGGCAAGATTGTCTTATCTATCCTGGTGGGAGACTTGGGCAAAAGTCAGACCTCCTGCTGGTTGGAACACCTGGCTGAACTTGGAAGGTAAACCAGGTAACTTGTGCCCAATGTAACCAGTAGGCTGGGCGATGTTTTTGTTTTCCTTTCCTCTTCTATACTTTCAAGCTCTCCTGTGCTGTATAACCGAAAATAAAATCATGTACAACTTATGTATATGTTTAATTCAAAAGCATTCCATGTCAAGGTAAAACTGAAATTTCATCTTAAAGAGGTCTATTCATCTAGTGCTCTGGAGGCCAGCCAGGAATGAACTCCAAACGTGAGACAGCAACTAAAAGCACATGCTCTATGTGACTTAAACCTATATTTTCAAATGGCCAATAGAGCAAGCTTCAAATGCTCTCAATCTGCAACTCGGCTCATATGGAGAGATAAACAGGGGCCCCAAACTGTGCACTGAATATATAAGTCATCAAAGCAATTTTAAAATCAATTCAACATTTGACCAGGAGCCAATACGGTTCCCCTGTGATTAGAATGACATGCTCAGCCTACTACTATGGGTAAAATTCTGATAGCAGTGTTCTGTACATACTGGAACCTGTGCAGGACATCCCCACGCCTTACTCCCCCCTCCTAGGAAAACCATAAGGAAGCATTACAGCGGTGTATCTGCGAGATCACTAACACATGGGCGCCAGTCAACTGTGAGGGCATTGATGAAATTCTAGTGAGTAGGCAAAAGAGCTCAAGACCCCAGAGTGGATGGTATGGTTCCAACCATATTTAAAACAAGCAAAAGGAACGATCATCTCTGAATCTACAGATAGTTGCAAATAAGCTTCTTCTAAGGATGGGGAATTTTTTTTGTTTGTGGGGAGAGGGGCAGAAGGAGAATAGCAGTGACTAAAACACCATTGCATGCCCTCATATTTTTAATCTTTATAAGGGAAAATATAACAAATCTTGCTCCACCAGAAGCCCCTTTACCATTGATATTTTCTCTCTTTATATGAGTTCCAGTTCTAAGTCTCTTCTTCTTATTCTGAGAAGTTATCTTGGCTCTTCAAGGTTTAGAGAAGAAGACCTGGTGTGAAAAGGGGGTGGAGGAAAATGGGGGCTCGATATATCCAGTTTTGCTTTATCATTTAACTTCTGCTTTGGCTCTTTCATTTTTTCCCACTGAACCTTCAGAAATAATTAACCTGTTTCTTCTTGGGGAAACCAGAAGAGACCAGTGTCTCACAGCTGTGATTCTGATGAGGCACAAAGCTAAATTTTCTGCTCAGCCTTCATTTCCCCATCTTTCCACCTCGTGCTCATCCTCTACACCCATTGCTTTTGCACCTTGCTGCCATCTGGCGTCTCCAGAGCGCGGCCCTCCATTTCTTCTCTAGCGTCTCTGTATGGCGCTCCGGTCACAACAGGCCTCATTGGCTCTGCCCTGGTCCACCACCATCTCCTTGGTCTTCATGCTCCAGGGAGAGACAGGTGACAGAGGGAAGGGCTCCCTACACAAGCAGGCACGCAATAGAGACTTTGTTCTTTGTTAGGATCAGGTCCCTCTGTTGGACCATGTGCTTTGTACATTCCTCTACCTGGATAAGTAATACCTAAAACTGCTAAAGATGCTGGAGCAAAGCCCAGATGAGATGTTACTAAATGAAGATCACAGATATGGTTTGGCCTGCTCCCTGTGCAACCTTCTCAGGAAAGGCACAGTCACGGAAAACTGCTTTTCTTTCCTCCAAGGGTATGAGGAACAGGCTTGGACCACCTCTAGGGGGAAAAAAGTATCTTCATGGTCACATCATGCCAGTGTCCTGCTAAACACCCAAACTCTCTTTCATGGGGCTCTTATGTGAGCTTCCCACCTTTCTGAACTCACCCCCAGGCTCTTTCCTCTTCTCCCCTTTAAGTCCCATATACACAAGCTATCTGCATTTCACTCTCCTCTCTGCCTAGAATATTCTTCTCACGTGTCTTGTCACCTTCTTGTCACATAGTTTTTAGCTTAATTATTACCTTCTCGGTTGCTTTCACTTCTTACTCCATTTTTTCCCTTGGCAATTATACCTATGTGCATTTATATTTTACTTTTATTTGTTTACTTATCTTTGTCTTTCCCTGGTAGAGTAAGCTCAAGGCAGGAAGCTTGTCGTCCTATTTGCTGCTGTATCCCAACACCCAAAACAGCGCCTGGCCTGTAAGAGGCATTCAGTAAGTAGTTGTGGAATGAAAAATGGATGGATGAACGTGGAATGATCCAACAATAGGCCTTTCTCAAAGTGATCTTCCTGTAGAATTATTCCTTTGAAAAAACTGTGCCCTGTTTGGCATTATCATAAATTGAGTTTGCCTACTAAAAATTAGGTGTTTCGGCGAATTCAGCAAAAACTTATTTAGGCTGTGCTTATGTAAGATACCATTGAAGGCAACATGAAGTGTCTATAGCTGATTGAAGATTGTGCCTATTATCAGGGACTTTAAACTTTGTTGAGGGTAGTGCTACCTCTTTGGGTGCAGTTTATGTAAAATAAGACAAAAAAGGAAAAGCTAAGTGGAGACCAGCATTTATCCTCCTTCCTCTCTGTTCACATTCAAGTCCACCATTTGAAGTTTCTACCTAGTATATTTTGAGTCTGTTAACCAGTCTTTGGACCCATTGCCAAGTCTGTAGTTCTCCATCAGCCTCAAAACAGGTCTCCGTCTCTGCTCCAAACTGGCTTTCGTCTCTCCTCCAATCTGTTGCTAACATGGTATTTCTAAGTTGAAAATCTCTGCAGTCAATCCCTTGCTTAAACCCTGCAATGACTCCCACACACTACTGAATAACATTTAAGGTCCTATCTGAGCTGACCTCAGCCAGTTTCCCAGCTTTGTCCCCACCCTGCCCCATCCTCAAGCTACAAAGAAGACACAAAGTTAAATATTCACTTTTCTAAATGGCCCATGATCTCACTTGTCATATGGCTTTTTCACAGATAACCCCCTCTGCCTGGAGCTCCTGCTTACATCCGGACTTAATTTTTTTTTTTTTTTAGATGTTGGGGGTAGGAGTTTATTAATTTATTTATTTTTGCTGTGTTGGGTCTTCGTTTCTGTGCTAGGGCTTTCTCTAGTTGTGGCAAGCGGGGGCCACTCTTCATCGCGGCGCGCGGGCCTCTCACTATCGTGGCCTCTCTTGTTGCGGAGCACAGGCTCCAGACGCGCAGGCTCAGTAGTTGTGGCTCACGGGCCTAGTTGCTCCGCGGCATGTGGGATCCTCCCAGACCAGGGCTCAAACCTGTGTCCCCTACATTAGCAGGCAGATGCTCAACCACTGCGTCACCAGGGAAGCCCCGGACTTACTTTTAATGTCCTGTTCTCTGTGAAGTGTTCCTTGATCCCAAAGTCTGTCTGGTTAGACGCCCACCCCTCACACCCCAGGTTCCCACACCATCTCCCTTTAGAGTGCTTATGATTCTGTTTGTTCTTTGCTTGTCTATTTCTCTCATTAGCTTGGACCCTCCTTGAGCACAGGGACAGTATGTGGTTGAAAAGAAAAACAAGGGCAAAAGAAATAATTAATACATGAATGATTCAGTAAGGAAGTACAACTAATATGCTGTAGGATTTCCAAGGAGGAGATCATTGAAGACACCATGGAGAAATGACATTTACTCTGGGCTTTGAAGGATGACCCAAAACTCTCTACAATCAGGGAGGAAGTATGAAATATTTGAGGTTGAGGGCAAGGGCAAGGGGTCTGGCATGGGTGGAAGGGTATAGAGGACAATGAAAATGGCTTAAAGCTAGATCACTGAGAGTTTTGAAGGCTAGACCATGGAGTTAAGACTTATTCTGAAGGCCAGAAGGATTGTTTCCCTATAAGTGTGTGATGTGAACTGGTTTATGGATCAGAAAGGGTGAATGGGGTGTAAGATGGGTGGCAGAGGTGAGGGGATGAAGGTAGTAAAGCCATTGGAGACCGCTTCAATAATCCAGGTGAGGGATAATTAGGCCCTGGGCTGAGGCAGGGGTGGGAAACGGGTGGGTGAGGTGGGGGGAGACATGAGAAACATCGTGGAAGGAGAACAGACAGCGTGTAGTGTGGGAGAGGAAGAGGGGGGGTTGATCAGCAGGGAGGATGGTAAAGCGATGTGCATTGGGGCTGCCAGGCTGAGTGTTGCAAACAATAGTCCACTGTACGAGTCGCTGGTCAGCACCAGCGGGGAGGGTGCGATCCACGCTGTGCCCTGCAATTTAAAAGAACATTAAAAAAATGTAGCAGATTCTGCGAAGGGCAAGGAAGAGGCCTGGAAACCTTGACTAATGAGAAGTGGACTGAAAAAAACAGAGTTTTAGTTTGGCACCAAAAAGAAAAAAACAATGTCAAGGGGAGATGTGACGGCTGCTTTCATGTGTTTGAAGACCGGTCTATAGAAGAGATATTATGCATGTCCAGAGGGCAAACTAAGGCTGAGAGTGAGCTAGAGCTTAAAGCAAAGGCATGTTGTGGCTCCATACGGTGGCGGGGGGGAGGGGAACCTTTCTAAACTGTAGAGTTGGAAGCGGCCTTGTCATCTGAAGAGCTTACAGATGACAATAGGCCAAGCAGAGAGTAAAAGATCTTGTTGGGACACATAGAAGAGGGTTTGGGGGGTTAAGATGGGAGATTAGACTGAGGTCCTACAACCTCGGAGACTTGATGTTTCTCTCCATTGATGTCCTAATTCACAGCATCTTTTTATCGTATAGTATTGAAAACAGAGACTGTGGCCAGGATATCTAGGCAGGGAAGAGGAAATGTATTAGGAGGACCACTCTGATGCTCAGGGAGAGAGGGCTTGGGTTGTGAAGTACCCCCTGGGGTACTTGCAGACTTCCACACTCCTTGCACCCTCCCTTCCTTCTTCTCTCCATAAACCATGGAATGGTTCTCTGAGCTGATGTGGCCGTTTTGCTCCCTATGTGCCAGGCATATGGCAGTCAGGAAATATCCCCACTCATTAAACCCTGAATTCTTCTTTCTTCAGTGTTTTCAGACATAGAACAGGGCAAATCCAGTGTTGGGTCTCTGTCCACAGGGAATCTCCGTTTCCCTCCTGGGGTTCTGTTTCCCATTTCCACCTTCTCTGTCCCACTTACCTAACTAACTAGTTATCCTTGTCTCTCTCAATCTAGGGCTCTGTCAGCCATTGATAAATTAGATCTTTTTTGAGGATCTGGAGATAAGGGAATATGCCAAACTCTCAATTAAAATATCAATGATAGTAAAGACTTTATAATTTATGTCATTAGAGCTAATATTTCTCTCTTGCTAATTAGGGCCAGGCCTCAAAACAACCCTATGAGGTGAAGAAACGGAAGCTTGGAGAAGTTAGGTATATTGCCCAAAGTCACACCCCTAGTAAGAGGCAGAGTCGAGGTTCTGTGTCTGACTTCAGAGCCTCCTCGACCCTAAATCCTAAACTATCCCACCTCGTTTTTCCTGGTATAAGCCTTCAGATAACTCTATCTCATAGACAGATGGTCTTCAGACTTTTACTGTGTCTTCAGACTGAAGAGTCCCTGGAAGCAGGGAACTTTAATAACTGCATCGTCCAATACACAGTATGAAAAAAGTAATATGGTTTATAGGTTGAAATGATGCTATTTTGGATATATTGGGTTACAAAGCTAATGAGTTTAATTTCACCTGGTTCTTTTTTTTTTTTTTTTGCGGTACACGGGCCTCTCACTGCTGTGGCCTCTCCCATTGCGGAGCACAGGCTCCGGACGCGCAGGCTCAGCGGCCATGGCTCACGGGCCCAGCCGCTCCGCGGCATGTGGGATCCTCCCGGACCGGGGCACGAACCCGTGTCCCCTGTATCGGCAGGCGGACTCTCAACCGCTGTGCTACCAGGGAAGCCCTCACCTGGTTCTTTTTACTTTGTAAAATGTGGTTATTAGAAGACTTAAAATTACATGATGTGGCTCTTACTGGTTTCTGTTGGACAGCACTGCTTTAGAAGGGGGAGTCCAGGACTCTTCCCTGAGACCAACTCAATTGTTGTATTAAGGAGCTTGCAAAGGGAGGAAATTAGGGAGAAAACTGGAAACTAAACCCCTGTAAATTCTATGAATGATATTACATATGACCAAGACTGCCACTTCAGCACGACTCTGTATTCCTGGTCCCTTTCCTCCCCTAGACTCTTAAAGGTTTTGTTTTAAAAAATGGCCTCATGTTCACAGGACAGGTCCCTTTGTCCTGCCCTGCTTAGCAGAGAGCCTGTTCTGAGGCTGAGAGCACAGCAGCCCTCCCAGCTCCGCCCCTTTTGTCCACGTGGTTCCCATTCTGTAGTGCCCAGGGCTGAAGGCCTGTCTGGGGTGTTGATATATAAAGGCACAAAAGCATCCCTGGAGATGTAATGACAGGGGGAAATTCATATTGACCAGAATTCCTTTCTGGGTGAGAATTGTTTGGATTGAATTGTTGGAATAATTTGGTGTAGTGCTCTCTGTGGAGCAGGGTAAGGAACCTAAGGGCCTTCAGCAGGACCTAAAGTTACTAATTTGCCTTCTGAAGAGCATAGATTTGGTTGATTGCTGGGCTTTTGTTCTGCTGAGTTGTGAGTGCAAGTTTGAGGCAAGAGGTGAATTGCTCAGGACAGTGGAGAGGTGGGAATGGTCACAGGGATTCTCCCTCTCCTCTCAATTCATCCAGCAGGTGTTCTTTTGTCAAGAATTTAGTGAATACCCATTGGCTGAAAAAGCAAATTATTAGTCCCTGGGGCACCCACATGTCTTAGCCTGGCACTGGCATGCTCTGATGAAAAGCATTTTCCTTATAGTTGCTGTCACTGCCTGACCTCGTTTGGTTAGGACTGCATGTGTCCGTGGATGAAGAAATGACAGAGCTGTGTGTGTGTGCATGAGGTTTCCCTGTGCCTTGAGAGACCATCTTCAGGAAAGCAAGGCAGGAGCCAAGTCTGCAAACTAGACTATTGATTCCTAGGATTTAGTAAATAGAACTTTTGCATTAATGGGAAATGCAAATGAATACATCCTCATATGAGCCTGTGAGGCCAAAGTAACAGTGGAAGATGTAGAGGGAAAGCCAAGGAAATACTTGCTCAAACTATAATCCATCCAGCCGATATGAAAAGAAAGGAAGTCTGTGACAGACTTAGAGAACGAACTTATGGTTACCAGCGGGGAAGGGTGGGGGGAGGATGGATTGGGAGTTCGGGGTTGACATGTACACACTGCTATATTTAAAATGGATAACCAGCAAGGACCTACTGTACAGCACAGGGAACTCTGCTCAATATTATGTAACAACCTAAATGGGAAAAGAATTTGAAAAAGAATAGATACATGTATAACTGATCACTTTGCTGTACACCTGAAACGAACACAACATTGTTAATCAACTATACTCCAATATAAAATAAGTTTAAAAAAAAAAGGAAAAAAAAACATTCATCAGTCTGGTGTCTTGATCCAATTCTAACCCAAGAACTATAAGCAGATTCTATTCTTTTCTGTACCCAAGGAATAGCACCATCTTTAACTCCTTTCTAATAGCCCCTCTCTACCCTCCCCAAGCACTTAAGCTGGTATTCTGCATCCAGTAGATACTGACTGCATAAAGACAAGGGACTGAAAAGGAACTGCTTGGCAGGGTTTGGCAGTGAGGGTGCCACTATGATCAATCCTAGTCGGCCTGGACCCCCAGGACTGATTCAGAGTTACTCTCTGCCTAGAAGCTGAGTATGACTTGAACAGGCCTATGGCTGTTTGCCATTTGCAGAGCCTAAAACTGCAGGACCTGATCGTGCGTGTGATCAGGTAGAAGCAGGCTGTCTGAGCCGTGGGGCCTGGCTCTTTGAGTTGTGCCTGGAGCGTGTGTGAGATACAGCAGCTCTGCACTTATGGGCCACTTAGATCCCAAAGCAGATGTGGGTTGATGAGTTTGCCGAGCTGCAGGGAGTTGTTCTGGACTTTCTTAAGAGATCTGAAGGACACAGAGTCACGCTTCTCCAGAGGGTACCTGGGCATCAGCCCAACATTCTGATGGTGACTTGTCATCTTTGTGACCCTTGTGTGGGTCTGCTCTGTGGAGATGCCCGTTCCTATCATTTCTATGTAGGAAATCAGAAAAGTGCCGAGAGGGATGCACTCCTTCCAAAAATGGAGTCACAGATTAGTCTATTCTAGTGAACACGGTAGCAGCAATTTCCGGTGATATTAGTCGTATTAACAAATACTTAAACGGGGCTTGCTGTGTGTCAAGTACCATTCTAGGCACTTTGCATATACCAAGTTATTTACTTCTCAGAATCCGTTATTATTGTTGTCCCCATTTTGTAGATGTGGAAACCAAGGCACAGAGAGGATAAATAATATGTCTAAGATCACACATTTGATAAATAGAATAATGTGAATTCATGCAGAGTCTGGACTCTTAATCACTATACACTAGTTTGCCTTTCACTGTGTATTTACCCTCTAAAACACTTCTTGTTTGTTCAGTCATACTGCAGTGGGGGAAAATGTGTGGCGGTATTTAGCAGTCACAAGCAAATTTATCACAGGGACCAAAAGAAGATTCAGCCCTAGGCGGAGGCCTCTGCGTCTCTGCACAGAACTTAGGGGTGCTTAGTAACTTAGTGACTTAGGAATGCTCCTTAGACCAAAAGGATGACAGATGTGAAATGTGTATGCCTGTCTTGGTGGTATGCACACGGTGGTAAACTGAGCGGGCCTCACTTGCATAGGCAGGTCTCTTTGGCCTTGGCTGTGTACTCGTGGCCCCTGACACAGGGGCTGTGTAACTTCATCTAAATGCAAATCCCACAGTTTGCATTTTGATAAAAGAAAGGAGTCTTAACACATACTGACCTCAGAATCTCATGATCATTCTGTGCAGGCTTCAAAGGTTTGATAAGGCAGACCAAGGGGAGAAGGAAAGAGCAATGACTCCACAGAGGGTCACCAAACCAAGAAGCAGCGATTGCTTATCAGGTGATCTAAATCTCCCTTTAAAAGAGAGAGAAAAATAAATTCAGGGAACTATTTCTTGGGTAGAAAGATTAAGAAAGTTTGCCCAATGTAAGCATGTCACTGAAATAGTGCGGTTTAATGTTTGTGAGACTGTGCACTGCAGACCTAGTTAATTTATTTAGATTTAGCATGAAAATATGGAGGTCGTGTGTGTGTGTGTGTGTGTGTGTGTGTGTAACTTAAAACAATGTTAGTAACATTGGGGGTTAGGCCAAAGGGATGGATTGTGTAGACTCACATTCTCTCCCCCGTCAGCCATCTCCTCAAGTCCTTAGAATGAACAGACAGGAATGAACAGACAGGGGATCAGGAATTAAGAGGAATCTCTGCAAGCTTGAATTTAAATGAGATCAGATTGAAGAAGGAATCCCAGCCCAAAACTGGTTCAGGAGAGGATGAGGAAGGATGTGACAATGGCCCCAGGGGAGCTGGAGCTGAGAGGCAGTGGGTGGGGACAGGAGGGGAGTTGTGTGAAAGCATCCTGGAGGTGAGCGTCTTCCTTCCCTCTTTTACATAATAAATAGCTGCAAATCTGGGAGGTGGGGTGATGCCCAGGCTGGTTGATGAAGCATACAAGGGACGATGACCCCCCCGTGCCCAGAAATCCAGGTTGGTCGTGGTTTGGAGGCAGGCTGTGATCATAGACAGGCTAGTGGGAAACAGCTAATAAAATGATGACCTCATAACCCCAAATCAGGACACATTAAAGGAGGATGGTCATGAAAAACAGGCATAGTGTTTTATAGGAAAAAAAAAAAAAAAAGGAATATCTGAAGGGATATAATTATATGTATAATTAGTATTTTCAGAGAGCTGTATGAAAATAGTATTCTGTATCCTATCAACCTATCGTTCAAATACGATGGTAAAATAGGACATTTTAAACAACGAAACACTTTATTATTATTTTTTACATATTCATTTATTTGGCTGCACTGGTTCTTAGTTGCGGCAGGCGGGATCTAGTTCCCTGACCAGGGATCAAACCCGGGCCCCCTGCGTTGGAAGCGCGGGATCTTAACTGCTGGACCACCAGGGAAGTCCCCAAAACACTTTAAAGTATGCCACTTGTGAACATTAGGTGGAATAATTAATAGAGAATATACTTTAGCAATATTAAAAATAAGCTCAAAAGGAAGATATGGAAGCAGTACTGAGCAAAAAAGCATAATTTGTAACTGAGTATTAATTATTTAAAATATAATAAAATTATATTTTAGATTTGAGAACTAAAATCTCATTTCAACATGGAGCTCGGGTAAAGGGAGAGGACAGGAGGTTATAAGTATGGATTAGAGCTAGGTAGGCTTCAATAGATAAACGTAAGTTTTACGTAAATTTCACGTTTGAATATATATGTTAGACATTTGAATAGAACTACTCAGATAGAAGAGATAGGAGATATCACTTCTAACCAATTAAAGGAAGAACATGGAATCAAAACAATACGTAAAACAAATATAATCAATCTAATAAATTTATCAAATAGTAAAATAAGAATAAATAATGCACAGTAAATATAATACACACAAAAATAATGATTGGGACAAATACAAAGTATGAAAAATAAATGTAAATGGTTTAAGTAACTCTGTTAAAAACAAAGAACTACAGCTAAGAAAAATGAATATCTAGCTTTATGTTTTTTATGAGACATAAAATGAAATGGCCCAAGAAAGATGAAAATATATGGATGAATAAAGATATTCTAAGCAAATATGAATAAAAAACAATAATGATAACAAAAGCTACTGTAAGGTACTAATATTAGACAAAATAGAATTCAAGGCTAAGATTATTTAAAGAGAAAAGCAATATACACCATGTTGAGAAAGATTCAAACAAGTGTACCTGTCATGACCCTTTATGAGCGCCAATGTAAAATTACCTAAGGCAGAAATCGCTAAAAGTAGGAGCAAATGTACATTTAGATAGTTTTAGAAACTGACAGGTCAAGTAAGTGAAGTTTAAAATAAAACTATAGTGAGTTTGAATAATAATTATCAAGCTTGATGTCCTTCAACTGTCAGGATTATGAGTTGGTACTTGGGGCTATACAATACAGGATTAAAGACACATTTTACTTCACAATTTAGACCGTCACAGAGGCCCTTCCTCCGTCCCTCCATTCTTCGATTTCTGTCTTTCTTTCTTTCTTCTACCTACCTATCTATTTTCATTGATTTGTCCTAAATGATTCAAACAGTACAAAGGAAAGAGAGGATAAAGTCTCTCTCCTCCCCCATCCCTCAGTCTCCCAGTTCTCCACTCCCGAATCAACTACCATTTTCAATTTATGTATCATTCAGGATAATCTATGCAAATATAAGTTATACCAGTATGTGTGTATCTATGTATTTAAGTATTTATTTCTGCTTTTTTAAAATGCATGCATTAAGAGGGAAGGGGATATGGGGATGTATGTATACATATAGCTGATTCACTTTGTTGTACAGCAGAAACTAACACAACATTGTAAAGCAATTATACTCCAATAAAGATGTTAAAAAAATAAAATAAAATGCATGCATTAGACATATGCATTTCCCCATGTTAGTAGTTTTCCATAGCATCATTTTTTTCACATTTAATATAATTGGATTTATTTCTTAATCCTTTTTTTATTTTTAATTTTTTTAATTGAAATGTAGTTGATTTACAGTGTTTCAGGTGTACAGCAAAGTGATACATATATATTCTTTTTCATATTCTTTTCCATTATAGGTTATTACAAGATATTAAACACAGTTCCCTGTACTATGCAGTAGGTCCTTGTTTATTTTATATACAGTAGTGTATAGCTATTAATCCCAAATTCTTAATTTATTCCTCTCCCACCCCTTTCCCCTTTGGTAACCATAGTTACCATAAGTTGTTTTCTATGTCTGTGAGTCTATTTCTGTTTAGTAAATGAGTTCATTTGTACCATTTTTTTTATAGATTCCACAGATAAGTGATATCATATGATATTTGTCTTTGTCTGACTACTTCACTTATTATGATAATCTCTAGGTCCGTCCATGTTGCTGCAAATGGCATTATTGCATTCTTTTTTATGGCTGAGTAATATTCCATTGTATATATGTACCACATCTTCTTTATCCATTCATCTGTTGATGGACATTTAGGTTGCTTTATTGTCCACAGCATCATTTTAAAGTTCTAATTCAGGTTCTCTTGCATGAGTGTGTCTTTTTTGTGACCATTATGAGTAATGTGTCTATGACCATCCTTATACATATATTGGTGACCAGTTCTAAAAGTGGAATCAAATGTAGATCAATGGAAAGAAACATTTTTAAGACTTTTGAATATGTGTTGCCAAGTTGTTTTCTAGAATGTTTTCTTGTATTTTTATTGTGAATTCAACATCAGTTACCCAGGTACTAGCGTAAGTTTGTCTTTAACAAGCGAGTAGAATCTTAGCTAAGAAATTTGCTAGTGATGAACTGAGGGTTAAGGTATAATAAACCGCTTTCAAGTTGAAGACCCAGGCCTGTTCTTGTGTATTCAAACTTATCAACCCGAATTTGCTATAGCCAAGACCAAGCTTTATGTGTGTGCATTTTTTCACCCTAAACTTAAGGATAAAAAGTAGGAGGGAGATGAATGAAGTACTCAGTATTCCTTGGCTTGCTCTGAAGTTTAGCCTTAAATGTACTTTGCACCTTGCTAATAGGGTGAAGAGAAATACTCTTTAGAGGGAGTGACAACATGGCAAAGTTTTGTTTTAGAGGGTTTTTCAACTCTCTTAAGTGAGTAAAGCAAGAAGGCAACCAAACTTGTTTCACAGCATAAAGCACCAAATTTAGGTTTGACCATGAGACTATGTCAGTGGTTCCAAAAAGACAATTGTCCGTTAATATACCCCTAATATATTACCAATAGAAGGATTTCCTAGAAAAATGAACTTGGAATTGGAAACTACTACTTATTATATCAATATCCTGAAGATTCATAATTCACATTAGCATATTAATGGCTCTGAGAAGCCCAATTAAAAAACCCCTTAACTTAACTTCTTTCAGCATTTTTGAAATTTATTTAATCAATAACTCACACCCCTTTTAAAAACATGTAATACCTGTTAAATGGCCTCAGAATCAGTGTTCTGGAGAAAATATTTTTAATAATGTTGGTCTATAATGTGGTAGATTCATTGAAATAATACCAAAATATTTTGCTGGTACAATTTCCTAGTAGCTATCTTCAAACTGTTGAATGGCAAGACTGGTATTTTGGGACCCGTCATTCAGATAAGTCATAGAAATGAATCATGCTGAATTATATGGCTTTAACTTCTCTTGTCTCTGTTGACTTCATCTTGATACTAAATTACAATTAGCTGTTCTCTCTAATTACAACAAATGTTAAAGAAGTTCCGTGATTTTCTTCAAACACCTGTGAACAGATATAGGCTACATGACTTAGTAATACTTTTTTGTAGACTTGCCATTTCTACATTCAGTCTGATAAAAGTCTATCAATATCCATTTATCCTTGAAAAGACATGTTGAAGCAGGTAAGAGGATTGCTAAGAGAAGGAAGAGGAAGCGATTGTAGGACACAGCCCACCTCACACAGCCCATCTATTAGTCTGACAGCCGTTGTATTACCTGAACAATAATGGCTGACAGAGACCCCTTAATTCTGCTCACCGGTAACTAACGGGAAATACCTTAATTATATGTCACAATTTAAAAAATTGTAAATAGCATAGATCAGTCTTCTCACTTCACTCACTACCTTTGTCTCACTTCGATTCTATATTATGTTGTAAATTACTTCTGTTAAAAAGATTTAAAATGAAGTTTTATTTTATTAATTTTTATGTCTTTATCACTTGCTTTTGATTAAAATGGGCAGATATTCATTATAAAGGATTCAAACAGTCAGAAGTACCTAAAGTAAAAAGAAAATGCTCACCCTTCCCCTAACCCTACTATTCAAGGAGTAAGCAGTGCTAATAGTTTGCTGTGTATACTTTCATATCTGGATAAACATTTGTATTTTTATACATTTATCCATATATAATTTTTATTTCCACAAAAATCTTATTGCTGATTGTATGTTCCTAGAGCTTATTTTTTCCCCCTTAATATTTTTAACACTGTTCCATTTTGGTCTATGTATTGGGCTGACCAAAAGGTTTGTTCGTTTTTTTCCGTAAGATGACTCTGGTAGCACTTAGTTTTCTTTAACTTCATTCGAAAGAATTTTGTTAGATGGTATGTGACAGCTGTCATATCAACGTGCATTTAAAAAAAGGACTTATCAAAATTGGTGAATTTTTGTGTAGCCATTTTAATATTGAAGATGGAAGAAAAAAGCAACATTTTTGGCACATTATGCTTTATTATTTCAAGAAAGGTAAAAACGCAACTGAAATGCACAAGAAGATTTGTGCAGTGTATGGAGAGGTGCTGTGACTGATCGAACATGTCAAAAGTGGTTTGCGAAGTTTTGTGCTGGAGATTTCTCACTGGACGATGCTCCGTGGTCAGGTAGGTCAGTTGAAGTTGACAGCGATCAAATCGAGACATTAATTGAGAACAATCAATGGAGATAGCCGACATACTCAAATTATCCAAATCAAGCGTTGAAAATCATTTGCACCAGCTTGGTTATGTGAATCTCTGATGTTTGGGTTCCACGTAAGCTAAGCAAAAAAAAATCTTCTTGACCATATTTCCGCATGCGATTCTCTACTGAAATGTAATGAAAACGTTTCGTTTTTAAAACAAAGTGTGACGGGTGATGAAAAGTGGATACTGTACAATAATGTGGAACGGAAGAGATCGTGGGGCAAGTGAAATGAACCACCACCAACCACATGAAAGGCCGGTCTTCATCCAAAGAAGGTGATGTTGTGTATGTGGTGGGATTGGAAGGGAGTCCTCTATTATGAGCTCCTTCTGGGAAACCAAACTATTAATTCCAACAAGTACTGCTCCCAGTTGTACCAACTGAAAGTGACACTTGATGAAAAATGTCCAGAATTAGTCAACAGAAAATGCATAATCTTCCATCAGGATAACACAAGACCGCATGTTTCTTTGATGACCAGGCAAAAATTGTTACAGCATGGCTGGGAAGTTCTGATTCATCTGCCGTATTTACAAGACGTTGCACCTCTGGATTTCCATTTATTTTGGTCTTTACAAAATTCTCTTAGGAAAAAAATTCAATTACCTGGAAGACTGTAAAAGACACCTAGAACAGTTCTTTGCTCAAAAAGATAAAAAGTTTTGGGAAGATGGAATTATGAAGTTGCCTGAAAAATGGCAGAAGGTAGTGGAACAAAAGGGTGAATATGTTGTTCAATAGAGTTCTTGGTGAAAATGAAAAACGTGTCTTTTATTTTTACTTAAAAAACCAAAGGCACTTTTTGGCTCACCCAGTAGATCTACATTATTCATTTTACATATATGGATAGTTATTATATATACATTTTTTTTTTTTTTTTACAAACAGTGCACAGTGAACATGATTTAACAGTGCAGTTGCATCTTAATTCTAAACTTAAAATGTAAGGTAACAAACCCTAGAAGTGAAATGAACATAAATTCATTAAATCATAGTACTTGGTTTACCACAAGTGATATATGTGATTTATAATATATATTTAGTCTTCCTCCCTGTTTCTGGCAGAGAGCTCCTAAAACCCTTGGAATTTCCTAAGTGATGAGAGCCTTATAGGTATTTTTTGCTATGTTAATAAGTTGACTTTCAGAAAGCATCTAAGAATGGGGGCTGGTTGCCTAGAGAACCAGTCGTGTGATTAGAGAGTTGGCACTTTAAGTCCTACCCCCAGACCCCTGGAGAGGGAAGAGGGCCTAGAGGTTGAGACCAGCTGCCAATAGGTAAGATTGATTAAATCATTGGTCTTATAGTGAAACCTCCATAAAAACCCACAAAAGAGAGAGTTCAGAGAGTTTCCGGGTTGCTGAACATGTGGAGGTATGGGGAGAGTGGCATACTTGGAGGGGAAGTATGGACGTGCCATGTCCTCTCCCCATACCTTGCCCTGTGCATCTCTTCCCTCTGGCTGTTGCTGAATTATTTCCTTCTGTAATAAATGGGTAACCTAGTAAGTAACATGTTTCTCTGAATTCTTTGAGGTGCTCTACCAAATTAACTGAACCCAAGGAGGGTGTCATGGGAACCTCTAATATGTAGCTGGTCGGTCAGAAGGACAGGAGACAACCTGTCCTTTGACCAGTGTCTGAAATGGTGGAGGTGGGCACAGTCTTATAGGTCTGAACTCTTAACCTGTGGAATCTGATGCTATCTCTGGATAAATAGTGTCATAATTGAGTCAAATTCTCGGACACCCTGCTGGTGTCTAAGAATTTCCTGTTGGAGGTATGGAGGACATGTTCCCACAGTGGAATTGGGTCCAGAACAGCTTTTGCCATGTGTAGTACAAACCTGCCCTTGTCATACATATGTATGAATGTAAAATATATACAGTCATGTATCATATGTAATACATTCATATGCAATATATAATTTACAGTGTTTTAATTATATAAAAAAGAACATGTGGTTGAATTCCTCCAAGTGCAGAGATTTTCTTGTACATATGTTTTTGTGCATATGCACAAGAACTCCACATAATTTTCTACATAGTTTTCCAGCCAGGAGGATTTTTATTAAGATGTAAATTTGATTATGTTGCTTCCCTGCCTAAAACTCTTCATTGGCTTTCACGTGAATTTAGACAATATCCCAGATCTCTATAACGTGGTCCACATGGCTCCACCCTGTTCACCTCTGCCAACCTCTCCAGCTTCATCTGACACTCTTCCCATCACTCACTGACCTTGGACCATCTGGTCTTCTTCAGTTTATTGGATGTGCCTTTGCGTATCCTCTTCATTTTGCCTGGAAGATTTTTCTTCCCACTGATCCTTGGATAATCCTTCATGACTGCGAATCCCTAATGTACATCTGGGACCTCCTTTGTTAGTTCTCATGTCAACCACAGTTTTTCTATTAGGATAGTTATAATTTTAAGAATATGTGTATTTGTTGATTTAGTCAACAACCTACATAATTTCTTCCATTAGAACATAAGCCTCATGAACTTTTTACCACTGTATCCTCAGCCCCTAGCACATAATGGGAGCTCAGTAAATAATGATAATAATAATAAACCCTTGCAAGGCATTTTTCAACACTACTCCGAGTGGTATATTTATGAACACATTTAATCCTCACTACAGTCCTAAATTGGTATTACTATTTTCCCCACTTTACAGATAAGAAAACTGAAGTGTTGAATGGTTAAGTCGCCTGCCCAAGGTCATACAGCTGGTAAGTGGCAGAACTGGGACTTGAACTTAAGTAGTCTGGCTCCAGCATCTGTACTCTTAATCTGCTGTAGTGTCTCAATATTTTCAAGAGGAGAGCTTTAATACAGGTCAATAAAAGAAAACCCCTTGCGCAAAAGCGCAGCAACTCTCCACCATTTTTATTTTGTCCAAAGGCTTACTTATTAGTGTAAGACATATTTGCACTATTGGGGTATATTTTTGAGTTATTTGATCTCTGATCATTAACTTCATCATGTTCAATAAATGTAAAAACAGTATAAATGTTAGAAAGTAACATGGGTCTATTTATTATGGAAGCAGTTTGAGTTAAAAATTAAATAATTTAAGAAAAAGATGATTGTAGAATCAGTTTGGACTGCCAAATTTCCCTCTAAAATGTTACATTGGTTATTTTTTCTTTATTCTTCAGAGTTTATGAAAGTGCCTTTTCCCCACACTCTCCCAAACATTGACTACGATTTGTCTTTTACATTTTTGTTACTCTGATGTGTGTTTCAAATGAAGATGTCTTCAGTTAAATGAAAATTGAGCATGTGTGTGCTTTTGGTAAGTGCGTTTTTGCTAAGAGGTTGCTATTTAACAAACTTCATAAATCACTTTCTTTAGGCTTAATAACTGTGTTTGTGTGTGTGTGTGTGTGTGCGTGCGCCATGTTGAACAATTCTAGGGTTCTGTTCACCCAGCACTTACTGTGTTCTTAGTTGTGTGTTAATAGATCATAAAGATGTATACCACTTGGTTTCTACCCTTAAGGACCATGTAATTTAGTTAAATATGCCAGACTAACACTTACGACTTAGAGGTAAACAGTATAAAACAACAAATGATTCAGTACTAAACTGTGTACTACAGACCACAGTTGACATATCATCAACAATATGTTTTGAGTGCCATTGTATGCAGGCTACTAAGACAGGCCTTGAATGGAACCAAGAGAGAAGAGGTGAGGTGTATATAATCAAGAAAGCAGTAGGGCTTCCCTGGTGGCGCAGTGGTTGAGAGTCCGCCTGCCGATGCAGGGGACACGGGTTCGTGCCCCGGTCCGGGAAGACCCCACATGCCGTGGAGCGGCTGGGCCCGTGAGCCATGGCCGCTGAGCCTGCGCGTCCGGAGCCTGTGCTCCACAACGGGAGAGGCCACAACAGTGAGGGGCCCGCGTACCGCAAAAAAAAAAAAAAAAAAAAAAAGAGAGCAGTAGGCAGGTGGAGGTCAGTGAAGGCTGCAGAGGCAAACCTGATGAGACCTTGAAGAATGATTAGAATTTAAATAGATTGGGGTGTGGCTCTTCCAACAAGGGCCATAACAGAAGTGAAGGTATAGTGAGTGAAGAATTAATGTGACCTATTTTGGAGACTGACATTCTCTTCCATTATGAAAAATGATCCCACAAATAAAATCACCTTGCTCTATCAAAAATTTAATACATAGCTGGAAGTAATTAATGAAACACCATGTAATTGCTGCTTGGTAGAGCAATCAGGAATCATATAGCAGTATTCGCTAATAAGGTAATTTAAACTCATTTTCAAGGATGAGAAGAACTGAACACTGAAGGACTTGTTGATATGATTCCACTTGGCCTCGACAGCATCCTGAGTGTTCTGCTACCCAAGGCATATGGTGCATATTTATACGGCTCCATCTCGGGGCTTCCATAAATTAAGGCTACACGTTTGCCCTTCAGAAAGTAAAATAAGCAATTTGCTCTGAAAACCATAAGAAGTTTTCCAAACCCTACCTCTGTGCATCTAGTTATCTACCACAGAATTCTGAAAGATGAATTCTGTAAACAGTGAAAGCGCTAATCACTCTTCTTTAACAAGCTGACTTTTTCAGAACTTATATAAAACACATAAAGAGTGCACAGTTTAAATTAAAAGTTGGGATTGACATATACATGCTACTATATATAAAATAGATAATCAACAAGAACCCACTGTATAGCACAGGGAACTCTACTCAGTACCCTGTAATAACTTATATGGGAAAAGAATCTGAAAAAGAATGAATATATGTATATCTATAACTGAATCACTTTGCTGTGCACCTGAAACTAACACAACATTGTAAATCAACTATACTTCAATATAAAATAAAAATTTTAAAAAAAGAGTGCACAGTTTAGAACCATCAATCTTCACTCTTGCAGATTCATTTCAGTGTGTCCACAGAAATCTCTGCATGTTCCTTTCTGACCAGTTTGGGAGAGGAGGTAATCCTCCTTTTTTAAAACTTGCTATCTAAATTGTGGGCAATTTCCTTAACCTTATATATAACATGAGGATAATTATACGATCTGTCCCACAGAGTTGTACAAATTAGAGCATATTTAATGTACAGTGGTTTCCACAATGACCACATATACTAAACACCAAGTGAAAGGCACTTCTTCTTCTTCTTTTATTATTTTTCTTTTTCAAACTGTGTTAAATGAATTTGAGAGAACAAGGTAAGCCCTCAGGGAAAAGGGAAGAAAACTAACGTTCATTGGGTGCATATTATGTGCTCAGTGGCTCAAGTGGCTTATAGATAGATTCATCTCACTTTTTGGCTGAAAAGTGGTGTTTCAGCCATATGCAAAGACTGAGCTTATATATTACTTATAAAATCTAAAGGATTTTTAACAAAATAAGATACCTGATTGATGTTAAAATGTACACCTCACTTTCTGCTATCATTTCAACCCTACTGGATTTGACCTGATGTTACAGATTTTAGAGAGCTATAGAAAAATCCAGGTTTTTAAAATCTCCTAGGCTGGTGACAGACTGTAAGATCAAGTGGTTATTATGACCTTTGCCTGGGTAAATATAAGCAAGTTATTTTGCAAGTCTCTAAAATGGTGTTATTTAAGCAAGTCTTTATTTAGGCTGTTGCACTTGAGGAAGGAGTTTGCTTTTTGCTTGTATTAGAAATTGCAGTTCTCTGATGGCTTTCTGTGATTAGCACATGTTGGACGCTTCAGGTATTTCTTATTGGGAAGATATAATATGATCCCCTCTGTTTTGTGTCTTCAAATGTATCTCTGAATGGCCACCTGAGAAGGCATTTAGGAGAAACACTTGTTAATGGATTTTTTTCTTGTCCTGGGTTTATTTCTAATGGAACAAATAACCACATATATTTCCAAAGTGCTTTTTATCCCCACATACTGCAGAGCTTTTTACTAACTAAATGTAGTTCTGAAATCACCTGTCCCATCTCAACTATGCAGTTCTCTCTGGTGTAGAATAAGAGCAGCAAGGGAAAGGAGTAATTCAGAGAGGATTCCAGGATTAAGACAGGACTTGGGGGGGTTGGGGGGTGAGGGCATGGAATTGTTTCTGTTGGAAATGCTGACTGCATGGGCTTCAAGCTGAATGCAAATCAGTGCTCCAGGAATGAACCATTCTGCTCTGGGCCAGAGTTCATGCTCTACTCCCACTCTCTTTTGTTCCACATTCACGGAGAGCCTTTGGCAATCAAGCCAGGAGACAGTTTTAGTTACGGAGAAGAGTACAAATTGGACTGAAGATAAATCAGGGGAATTAGTTGCTTCGATATAAAAACATAAATATTATTTCATTGTTTTCCTCTTCCACTCCTGATTATGAAAACCATAAAGTAACGTTACTTATTTTTAAAATTTTGTAAAAGTGAATCACATACTATGCACTATTTTGTGTCAGTTTCTTTTGCTTAAAATTATGTTTGAGATTCATCTAGGCGTTGGATATAGCGGCAGTTCATGTATTTATACTTGTTAATAGTATTGTGTAAATATACTAGTTTATTTTACACAAGCACACCCCCCCCCGTTCACCTGTTCAAGGGTGTATGTAACGTATAATGGCATTTAACTTAAATACATAAAACAGATTTCATGTTAACCAAAAGAGGATAAAGTTAGCTCCATGCCAATTTTTAAAATGCATGAGGTAAGTCAGAAAGAGAAAGACAAATACCGTATGCTAACACATATATATGGAATTTAAGGAAAAAAAAATGTCATGAAGAACCTAGGGGTAAGACAGGAATAAAGACACAGACCTACTAGAGAACGGACTTGAGGATATGGGGAGGGGGAAGGGTGAGCTGTGACAAAGCGAGAGAGAGGCATGGACATATATACATTACCAAATGTAAGGTAGATAGCTAGTGGGAAGCAGCTGCATAGCACAGGGAGATCAGCTTGGTGCTTTGTAACCGCCTGGAGGGGTGGGAGGAAGGGAGATGCAAGAGGGAAGAGAGATGGGAACATATGTATATGTATAACTGATTCACTTTGTTATAAAGCAGAAACTAACACATCATTGTAAAGCAATTATACCCCAATAAAGATGTTAAAAAAAATTAAATTAAAAAAATAATAAAATAAAGTGCATGAGGTAAATTGCAGAATATCTACAAAACAGGGTACTTCATAATCAGATCAGACAGGGAATATTCTCAAAAAGCGTTTTTCTTTTTGTTTTTGACTTGATGGTGTAGAAGAAAAGATATAGAGGAGTTAGGCTGCCAATAGGTAGAAGTCTAATTGTGCATGTGTTTCTTGGTAGCACTTCATGAAAGCTGTCCCTCATTTTTCCTATATACCTTACCGGTATATACAAGGTGTGTAGGATGTCTAATATATGTTAAAAATAGCAATAACACACAAACTGGAAAATAACATCCCAGGCAACTATTTGCCTTGGGAACAAAGCAGTACACAAGATACTGATTTATCACTGATATGCTTCAAAAAAACACATTGAAACTACCAACTAAATAGTAACAACATTTGACTGAGAAATGTCAGCATGCATAAAGTCTAATTATATCCTGATGAATAGCCAAGGTGCATTTTCAGTGGAGAAACATATTTTTTCATATTCAGAGAAACTTTCTGTGATGTAGTCTAAAGAAGTTTTATTTTATTGTCCCACGCTGCTACGTTGCGGCCGTTTGTAAATTTTGCTCCTGTAGTTAGTTTTCTTCTGAATGTTTCTTTGGATTAAGCCTGTACTTATTCAGGGTGGAAAATGGGTATGCTGAGCTTTACACAGGCTAATAAAATGAAAACATTGAACTAGGTATAACTATTTTCGAACAAAATTTCTAATGTAAATAAACATCCATATTTAAAAAAAGAATAAATCGTGAGGGTATAACAATGGATTATCACCAGATGAACACATCTATGGAATTAACTTTGAAATCAAGTAGAATATTACTAGCACCTGGGAAGCTTCTCTTTTGCCCCCACCTTGATGCGTTCCAATTCCTGTTCCTCCCATGATTGCCAACAACATAAATTATTTTTGCCTGTTTTTAAAATTTTATAAAAGTAGAGTTGTGTACTGTGTATTATTTTGAATTGGCTTCCAGGTTTTGGACAGAGCTGTAGTTAATTGTTTTATACTGGTGAATAGCATACGTTGTATGAATATACCATAATTTATTTATCTCTTCTACTGTTAATGGATATTCAGGTTGTTTCTAGTGTTTTGCTATTACAAACATTGTTACTACAAACATTTTGTACACCTATCTTTTGATATAGACATATCTTCATTTCTCTTGGTTCTATAACTTGGAATAGAATTGTTGCACCTAGGATATTTTTTATCAATTTTAATATTGATACATACTGCTGGAGAGAACCTTCAAGATGGCAGAGGAGTAAGATGTGGACATCACCTTCCTCCCCACAAATACACCAGAAATACATCCACATGTGGAACAACTCCTACAGAACACCTACTGAATGCTGGCAGAAGACCTCAGACCTCCCAAAAGGCAAGAAACTCCCCACGTACCTGGGTAGGGCAAAAGTAAAAAAGAAAAAACAGAGACAAAAGAATAGGGCTGGGACCTGCCCCACTGGGAGGGAGCTGTGAAGGAGGAAAGGTTTCCACACACTAGGAAGCCCCTTCACTGGGGGAGACAAGGGGTGGCGGGAGGGAAGCTTTGAAGCCACGGAGGAGAGCACAGCAACGGGGGTGCAGAGGGCAAAGCAGAGAGATTCCCGCACAGAGGGTCAGTAGCGACCAGCACTCACCAGCCCAAGAGGCTTGTCAGCTCACCCGCCGGGGTGGGCTGGGGCTGGGAGCTGAGGCTTGGGCTTCGGAGGTCAGATCCCAGGGAGAGGATTGGGGTTGGCAGCGTGACCACAGCCTGAAGGGGGCTAGTGTGCCACAGTTAGCCAGGAGGGTGTCCGGGAAAAAGTCTGGAACTGTGTAAGAGGCAACAGACCATTGTTTCGGGGTGCACGAGGAGAGGAGATTCAGAACACTGTCTAAATGAGCTCCAGAGACGGGTGCGAACTGCGGCTATCAGCGTGGACACGAGATAGGCATGGAATGCTACGGCTGCTACTGCAGCCACCAAGAAACCTGTGTGCAAGCACAGGTCACAGTGCACACCTCCCCTCCCAGGAGCCTCTGCAGCCTGCCACTGCCAGGGTCCCACAATCCAGGGACAACTTCCCTGAAAGAACACACGGTGCACCTCAGGCTGTTGCAACGTCATGCAGGCCTCTGCTGCTGCAGGCTCACCCTGCATTCCATACCCTTCCCTCCTCCTGGCCTGAGCGAGCCAGAGCACCCTATTCAGCTGCTCCTTTAATCCTGTCCTGTCTGGGTGAAAAACAGATGCCCTCAGGCAACTGACCTACATGCAGAGGTGGGGCCAAATCTAAAGCTGAACCCCAGGAGCTGTGCGAACAAAGAAAAGAAAGGGAAATCTCTCTCAGCAGCCTCAGGAGCAGCAGATTCAATCCCCACAGTCAACTTTATGTGCCCTGGATCTGTGGAATACCTGAATAGACAACGAATCACCCCAAAATTGAGGCAGTGGACATTGGGAGCAACTGTAGACTTGGGGTTTGCTGTCTGTGACTGACTAGTTTCTGATTTTTATGTTTACCTTAGTATAGTTTTTAGCACTTGTTATCATTGGTGGATTTGTTTATTGGTTTGGTTGCTCTCATTTTTTTTTACTACTTTAAAAATTTTCTTATTTTATAATATTTTTTATTTTGTATTTAAATTATTTTATTTTATTTTTTCTTTCTTTCTTTCTTTTTTCTCCCTTTTCTTCTGAGCCGTGTGGCTGAGAGGGTCTTCGTGCCCCAGACAGGTGTTAGGTCTGAACCTCTGAGGTGGGAGAGCCGAATTCAGGACATTAGACCACCAGAGACCTGCTGGCCCTATGTAATATCAGTCGGTGAGAGCTCACCCAGATATCTCCGTCTCACCGCTAAAACCCAGCTCCACTCAATGACCAGCAAACTCCAGTGCTGGACACTCCATGCCAAACAACTAGCAAGACAGGAATATAACCCCACCCATTAGCAGAGAGGCTGCCTAAATTCGTACTAAGTTCACAGACACCCCAAAACACACCACTGGATGCGGTCCTACACACCAGAAAGACAAGATCCAGCCTCATCCACCAAAACACAGGCACCCGTCCCCTGCACCACGAAGCCTACAAAACCCAGTGAACCAACCTTACCCATTGGGGGCAGACACCAAAATCTACAATAACTAAAAACCTGCAGCCTGCGAAAAGGAGACCCCAAACACAGTAAGTTAAGCAAAATGAGAAGACAGAGAAATACACAGCAGATGAAGGAGCACAGTAAAAACCCAGCAGACCAAACAAATGAAGAGGAAATAGGCAGTCTACCTGAAAAACAATTCAGAGTAATGACAGTAAAGATTATCCAAAATCTTGGAAATAGTATGGGGAAAATACAAGACACGTTTAAAAAGGACCTAGAAGAACTAAAGAGCAAACAAACAATGATGAACAACACAATAAATGAAATTAAAAATTCTCTGGAAGGAATCAATAGCAGAATAACTGAGGCAGAAGAATGGATCAGTGACCTGGAAGATAAAATAGTGGAAATAACTACTGCAGAGCAGAATAAAGAATGAAAAGAATTGAGGATAGTCTCAGAGACCTCTGGGACAATATTAAACACCCCAATATTTGAATTATAGGGTCCTAGAAGAAAAAGAGAAAAAGAAAGGGACTGAGAAAATATTTCAAGAGATTATAGTTGAAAACTTCGCTAATATGGGAAAAGAAGTAGTCAATGAATTGCAGGAAGTTCAGAGTCCCATACATGATAAATCCAAGGAGAAACATGCCAAGACACATATTAATCAAACTATCAAAAATTAAATACAAAGAAAAAAATATTAAAAGCAGCAAGGGAAAAGCAACAACTAACATACAAGGGAATCCCTATAAGGTTAACAGATGATCTTTCAGCAGAAAGTCTAAGCCAAAAGGGAGTGGCAGGACATATTTAAAGTGATGAAAGGGAAAAACCTACAACCAGAATTTCTCTACACAGCAAGGATCCCATTCAGATTCGACGGAGAAGTTAAAACCTTTACAGACAAGAAAAACTTAAGAGAATTCAGCACCACCAAACCAGCTCTACAACAAATGTTAAAGGAAATTCTCCAGGCAGGAAAAACAAGAGAAGGAAAAGACCTACAATAACAAACCCAAAACAATTAAGAAAATGGGAATAGGAACATATCGATAATTAGCTTAAATGTAAATGGATTAAATGCTCCAATCAAAAGACATAGACTGGCTAAATGGATACAAAAACAACCCATATATATGCTCTGTACAAGAGATCCACTTCAGATCCAGGGGCACAAACTGAAAGTGAGGGGATGGAAAAACATATTCCATGCAAACGGAAATCAAAAGAAAGCTGGAGTAGCAATTCTCATATAAGACAAAACAGACTTTAAAATAATGACTATTAGAAGAGACAAAGAAGGACACTACATAATGATCAAGGGATCAATCCAAGAAGATATAACAGTTGTAAATATTTATGCACCCAACAGTTGTAAATATTTATGCACCCAACATAGGAGCACCTCAATACTTAAGGAAAATGCTAACAGCCATAAAAGGGGAAATCGACAGTAACACATAGTAGGGGACTTTAACACCCCACTTTCACCAGTGGACAGATCCACCAAACTGAAAATAAATAAGGAAATACAAGCTTTATATGGCACATTAAACAAAAGGACTTAATACTTATATGACATGCCATCCAAAAACAACAGAATACACTTTCTTCTCAAGTGCTCGTGGAATATTCTCCAGGATAGAGCATATCTTGGGTCACAAATCAAGCCTTGGTAAATTTAACAAAATTGAAATCTTATCAAGTATCTTTTATGACCATAACACTATGAGACTAGATACCAATTACAGGAAAAAACTGTAAAAAAATACAGGGAGGCTAAACAATATGCTACTAAATAACCAAGAGGTCACTGAAGAAATCAAAGAAGAAATCCAAAAATACCTAGAAACAAATGACAATGGAGACACGACAACACAAAACCTATGGGATGCAGCAAAAGCAGTTCTAAGAGGGAAGTTTATAGCAATACAATCCTACCTCAAGAAACAGGAAAAATCTCAAATAAACAACCTAACCTTACACCAAAAGCAGTAGAGAAAGAAGAACAAAAAAGACCCAAAGTTAGCAAAGGGAAAGAAATCGTTAAGATCAGATCAGAAATAAATGAAAAAGAAATGAAGGAAACGATAGCAAAGATCAATAAAAGTAAAAGCTGGTTGTTTGAGAAGATAAACAAAATTGATAAACCATTACCCCGACTCATCAAGAAAAAAGGGAGAAGACTCAAATCAACAGAATTAGAAATGAAAAAGGAGAAGTTACAACTGACACTGCAGAAGTACAACAGATCATGAGAGATTACTGCAAGCAACTATATGCCAATAAAATGGACAGCCTGGAAGAAATGGACAAATTCTTAGAAAAGCGCAACCTTCTGTGACTGAACCAGGAAGAAATGGAAAATATAAACAGACAAATCACAAGCACTGAAACTGAGACTGTGATTAAAAATCTTCCAACAAGCAAAAGCCCAGGATCAGATGGCTTCGCAGGGGAATTCTATCAAACATTTAGAGAAGAGCTAACACCTATCCATCTCAAACGCTTCCAAAATAAGTCATAGGGAGGAACAGTCTCAAACACATTCTGTATGCAGAAAACTACCCTGATACCCAGATAAAGATGTCACAAAAAAAGAAAACTACAGGCCAGTATCACTGATGAACATAGATGCAAAAATCCTCAACAAAATAGTAGCAAACGGAGTCCAACAGCACATTAAAAGGATTATACAACATGATCAAGTGGGGTTTATCCCAGGAATGCAAGGATTCTTCATTATACACAAATCAATCAACGTGTTAAACCAAATTAACAAAATGAAGGAGGAAAACCATATGATCATCTCAGTAGATGCAGGAAAAGCTTTAGACAAAATTCAACACTCATTTATGATAAAAGCCCTCCAGAAAGTAGGCATAGAGGGAACTTACCTCAATGTAATAAGGACCATATCTGACAAACCCACAGCCAACATTGTTCTCAATGGTGAAAAACTGAAAGCATTTCCAATAAGAGAAGTAACAAGACAAGGTTGCCCACTCTCTTAACTGTTATTCAACATCACTTTGGAAGTTTTACCCACAGCAATCAGAGACGAAAAATAAATAAAAGGAATCCAAATTGTAAAAGAAGAGGTAAAACTGTCACTGTTTGCAGATGACATGATACTATACATGATACTATACATCTTTAGGAGAATCCTAAACATGCTACCAGAAAACTATTAGAGCTAATTAATGAATTTGGTAGAGTAGCAGGATACAAAATGAATGCACAGAAATCTCTGGCATTCCTATACACTAATGATGAAAAATCTGAAAGGGAAATTAAGGAAACACTTCCATTTACCATTGCAATAAAAAGAATAAAATACGTAGGAATAAACCTACCTAAGGAGACAAAAGACCTGTATGCAGAAAACTATAAGACACTGATGAAAAAAATTAAAGATGATATGAAGAGATGGAGAGAAATACCATGTTCTTGGATTGGAAGAATAGATATTGTGAAAATGACTATACTACCCAAAGGAGTCTACAGATTCAGTGCAATCTTTTTCAAACTACCAATGGTGCTTTTCACAGAACTAGAACAAAAAATTTCACAATTTGTATGGAAACACAAAAGACCCCAAAGAGCCAAAGCAATCTTGAGAAAGAAAAACGGAGCTGGAGGAATCAGGCTCCCTGACTTCAGACTATACTACAAAGTTGCAGTAATCAAGACCATATGGTAGTGGCACAAAAAGAGAAATATAGATCAATGAATCAGGATAGAAAGCCCAGAGATAATCCCATGCACATATGGTTACTTTATCTTTGATAAAGGGGGCAAGAATATACAATGGAGAAAAGACAGCCTCTTCAATAAGTGGTGCTGTGAAAACTGTACAGCTACATGTGAAAGAATGAAATTAGAACACTCCCTAACACCATACACAAAAATAAATTCAAAATGGATTAAAGACCTAAGTGTAAGGCCAGACAGTGTAAAACTCTTAGAGGAAAACATAGGCAGAATACTCTGACATAAATCACAGCAAGATCCTTTTTGACTCACCTCCTAGAGTAATGGAAATAAACAAATGGGACCTAATGAAACTTCAGAGCTTTTGCACAGCAAAGGAAACCACAATCAAGACAAAAAGACAACCCTCAGAATGGGAGAAAATATTTGCAAATGAAGCAACTGACAAAGGATTAATCTCCAAATATTACAAACAGCTTATGCAGCTCAATATCAAAAAAGCAAACAACCCAATCCAAAAATGGATGGAAGACCTAAATAGACATTTCTCCAAGGAAGTTATACAGGTGCCAACAAACACATGAAAGAATGCTCAGCATAGCTAATGATTAGAGAAAAGCACATCAAAACTACAATGAGGTATCACCTCACACCAGTCAGAATGGCCATCATCAAAAAATCTACAAACAATAAATCCTGGAGAGGGTGTGGAGAACAGGGAACCCTCTTACACTGTTGGTAGGAATATATATTGATAGAGCCACTGTGGAGAACAGTATAGAGGTTCCTTAAAAAACTAAAAGTAGAACTACCATATGACCCAGCAATCCCAGTACTGGGCATATACCCTGAGAAAACCATAATTCAAAAATAGACATGTACCACAATGTTCATTGCAGCACTCTTTACAGTAGCTAGGACATGGAAGCAACCTAAGTGTCCATCGACAGATGAATGGATAAAGATGTGGCACATATGTACAATGCAATATTACTCAGCCATAAAAAGAAATGAAATTGAGTTATTTGAAGTGAGGTGGATGGACTTAGAGTCTGTCACACAGAGTGAAGTAAGCCAGAAAGAGAAAAACAAATACCTTGTGCTAACACATATATACGGAATCTAAAAAAAAAAGAAAAAGAAGAAATGATTTTGGTGAACCTAGGGGCAGGACAGGAGTAAAGACGCTGATGCAGAGAATGGGTTTGAGGACACAGGGAGGGGGAAGGGTAAGCTGGGACGAAGTGAGAGAGTGGCATTGACATATATACACTACCAAATGTCAAATACATAGCTAGTGGGAAGCAGCTGCATAGCACAGGGAGATCAGCTCAGTGCTTTGTGACCAATCAGAGAGGTGGGATAGGGAGGGTGGGAGGGAGGCGCAAGAGGGAGGAGGTACGGGGATATATGTATATGTATAGCTGATTCACTCTGTTACAAAGCAGAAACTAACACACCATTGTAAAGCAATTATACTCCAATAAAGACGTTAAAAAAAAAAAAGATACTGCTAAGCAGTTTCCCATATTAATTGTTCCGATTTACACGTTCACCAGCAGTATATGAGCATTCCCCTTGTTCTCCATGCTGACAAACACTTGGTATTGTGAGTCTTTTTAATTCTAGTCATTTTGGCTCTGTAGTAGTATTTCATTGTCGTTTTATTTGTATTTCTAAATTACTAATGAGGTTTCATCTTTTCATATATTAATTGGTCATGTGGATGTTGAGAATGATAAATTTTAACTTATTTATCTTTTAGTTATTGGAATAAATTTTACTGCATGTATTACTCAACTCTCCACTATGCTTTTGTCCATGCGAACATAGGCATACGAAAACGTTGCCAGTTCTTATTCTTCTACAGCCATCTTATAGGTGTGTGATTAAAAGATAGCAGAAGACACAGTGCCATTAACCTTAGGAAGTGGCCACACCACAGCCACAGTCTTCAATTACTGCTTGCCCAAACAGTCACTCCCCTTGTGATAAGTACTATAAAGAAAAAGAGATTTGCTGTTGAAGAAGATAGAGAGTAATGAGGTCAGGGGGATAGGGCTTTATTCTAGGAAAGGCTTCTGTAAGTAGGTATTATTTGACCAACAGATTTGAGTGTCCTCAGGGAATTGAGTGAAAATGGATTAATTTGGATTGTATTCTGAGCAATAGGATGAGTTTGGAGAATTATGATTAGGAGAGTAAAGTGATGAGACTTAACAGTTTTTGAAAGATGATTCAGGTTGGTGGGTGAAGAAAGACCTCAGGAGATGAAAGTGGAAACAAAGAGACCACTTAGGAAGGAAAGACAGGTGAGTGATGATGGTGCCTTGAGATGGGTTGTAATAGTGCAGGCAGTGAAGAGGAGCCAAGTTCTAGGTACATGATGCAGTTCGACTCTGAGTACTTGCTGAGGGATAGGTTGTATGGTTGGGGGAATGGGAGTTGCTGAGGATGCATTTTGTGTTTAAAGCCTGACTGGGACTTTTTACTGACATTTGGAAAGCTGAGGGAAGAGAAAATCGGGAGTGGGAGGGTAGGCTAAAGAGTTTTCTTTTGAAAAGGTTAGGCTTGAGATGTCCATTTGACATCAGACGAAAGAGTTCTGTTTTGAAAATGTTAGGCTTGGAAAATCTATTAGACATCAAAGTGGAAATGTTGATTAGGCAATTATATGTATGAGTATAGAGCATTGGTGAGAGGTCAGGGCTAAGATGTGAATATGGGAATCTTTTAAAATTTAATTAATGTCGTGGAGTTTGATAAAAAAGACTTATGAGTGAGTCAACATAGAAAAGAGGGGAAGGGAGGAGACTGCAGGTTGAATGCTGGGACACTCCAATATTTAGATGTTTGGAGGAGGAAACTATGGCAAAGGAAACTAAAATACAGTGGCTCATCAAATTGGAAGAAAACAAGGAGTGTTTTCCTGGAAACTAAGCGAAGAACATATTTGAAAAGGAGGGGAGCAAGCAGTTGTGCCAAATGTTGATGAAAGGTCAAGTAAAATGAGACTGAAAGTTGAACATCATGTTTGGCAATATGGAACTCCTTGGTGACATCCACAAGAGTGGTTTCAGTGTAGCGGTGAGGGTCAAATCTGTCTTGGAGTGGGTTGGGGAGACAATGAGAGGAAGCATAGACGAACATAGACAATTCTTTCATGAAGTTTTGACATAAAAAGAGGCAGAGGGCTTCCTTTCATGAAGTTTTGACATAAAAAGAGGCAGAGGGCTTCCCTGGTGGCGCAGTGGTTGAGAGTCCGCCTGCCGGTGCAGGGGACATGGGTTCGTGCCCGGGTCCGGGAAGATCCCACATGCTGCGGAGTGGCTGGGCCCGTGAGCCATGGCTGCTGAGCCTGCGCGTCCGGAGCCTGTGCTCCGCAATGGGAGAGGCCACAACATTGAGAGGCCCGTGTACTGCAAAAAAAAAAAAAAAAAAAAAAAAGGCAGAGATATAAAGTAATAGCTAGAAGGGTTCATGGAGTCTATGTACTTATTTAAATGGAAGAAATAAGAAAACATTTGTGTGCTGATGCAAATGATTCAGTGGAGAAGCTGATAATTCCAGAAAAGATAATGAAGGGAAACAAAATATAGATTTTTTTTTTACATCTTTATTGGAGTATAATTGTTTACAATGGTGTGTCAGTTTCTGCTTTATAACAAAGTGAATCATTTATACATATACATATGTTCCCATATCTCCTCCCTCTTGCGTCTCCCTCTCTCCCACCCTCCCTATCCCACCCCTCTAGGTGGTCAAAAAGCACCAAGCTGATCTCCCTGTGCTATGCGGCTGCTTCCCACTAGCTATCTATTTTACGTTTGGTAGTGTATATATGTGCATGCCACTCTCTCACTTGGTCACAGCTTACCCTTCCCCCTCCCCATATCCTCAGGTCCATTCTCTAGTAGGTCTGTGTCTTTATTCCCATCTTACCCTAGGTTCTTCTTTTTCCTTAGGTTTCATATATATGTGTTAGCATACGGTATTTGTCTTTCTCTTTCTGACTTACTTCACTCTGTATGACAGACTCTAGGTCCATCCACCTCACTACAAATAACTCAATTTTGTTTCTTTTTATGGCTGAGTAATATTCCATTGTATATATGTGCCACATCTTCTTTATCCAATCATCCGATTATGGACACTTAAGTTGTTTCCATCTCCTGGCTATTGTAAATAGAGCTGCAATGAATATTTTGGTACATGACTCTTTTTGAATTATGGTTTTCTCTGGGTATATGCCCAGTAGTGGGATTGCTGGGTCATATGGTAGATCTATTTGTAGTTTTTTAAGGAACCTCCATACTGTTCTCCATAGTGGCTCTACCAATTCACATTCCCACCAGCAGTGCACGAGTGTTCCCTTTTCTCCACACCCTCTCCAGCATTTATTGTTTCTAGACTTTTTGATGATGGCCATTCTGACCGGTGTGAGATGATATCTCATTGTAGTTTTGATTTGCATTTCTCTAATGATTAATGATGTTGAGCATTCTTTCATGTGTTTGTTGGCAATCTATATATTTTCTTTGGAGAAATGTCTCTTTAGGTCTTCTGCCCATTTTTGGATTGGGTTGTTTGTTTTTTTGTTATTGAGCTGTATGAGCTGCTTGTAAATTTTGGAGATTAATCCTTTGTCAGTTGCTTCATTTGCAAATATTTTCTCCCATTCTAAGGGTTGTTTTTTGGTCTTGTTTATGGTTTCCTTTGCTGTGCAAAAGCTTTGAAGTTTCATTAGGTTCCACTTGTTTATTTTTGTTTTTATTTCTGTTTCTCTAGGAGGTGGGTCAAAAAGGCTCTTGCTGTGATTTATGTCATAGAGTGTTCTGCCTATGTTTTCCTCTAAGAGTTTGATAGTTTCTGGCCTTACATTTAGGTCTTTAATCCATTCTGAGCTTATTTTTGTGTATGGTGTTAGGGAGTGTTCTAATCTAATACTTTTACATGTACCTGTCCAGTTTTCCCCGCACCACTTATTGAAGAGGCTGTCCTTTCTCCACTGTACATTCCTGCATCCTTTATCAAAGATAAGGTGACCATATGTGCATGGGGTTATCTCTGGGCTTTCTGTCCTGTTCCATTGATCTATATTTCTGTTTTTGTGCCAGTACCATATTGTCTTGATTACTGTAGCTTTGTAGTATAGCCTGAAGTTAGGGAGCCTGATTCCTCCAGCTCCATTTTTCTTTCTCAAGATTGCTTTGGCTATTCGGAGTCTTTTGTGTTTCCATACAAATTGTGAAATATTTTGTTCTAGTTCTCTGAAAAATGCCAGTGGTAGTTTGATAGGGATTGCATTGAATCTGTAGATTGCTTTGGGAAGTAGAGTCATTTTCACAATGTTGATTCTTCCAATCCAAGAACATGGTATATCTCTCCATCTGTTTGTATCCTCTTAAATTTCTTTCATCAGTGTCTTACAATTTTCTGCATACAGGTCTTTCATCTCCTTAGGTAGGTTTATTCCTAGATATTTTATTCTTTTTGTTGCAATGGTAAATGGGAGTGTTTTCTTGATTTCCCTTTCAGATTTTTCATCATTAGTGTATAGGAATGCCAGAGATTTCTGTGCATTAATTTTGTATCCTGCTACTTTAGCAAATTCATTGATTAGCTCTGGTAGTTTTCTGGTAGCATCTTTAGGATTCTCCAATGTATAGTATCATGTCATCTGCAAACAGTGACAGCTTTACTTCTTCTTTTCCAATTTGGATTCCTTTTATTTCCTTTTCTTCTCTGATTGCTGTGGCTAAAACTTCCAAAACTATGTTGAATAAGAGTGGTGAGAGTGGGCAACCTTGTCTTGCTCCTGATCTTAGTGGAAATGCTTTCAGTTTTTCAGCATTGAGGATCATGTTGGCTGTGGCTTTGTCATATATGGTCTTTATTATGTTGAGGAAAGTTCGCTCTATGCCTACTTTCTGCAAGGTTTTATCATAAATGGGTGTTGAATTTTGTCGAAAGCTTTTTCTGCATCTATTGAGGTGATCATATGGTTTTTCTCCTTCAGTTTGTTAATATGGTGTATCACGTAGATTGATTTGCATATATTGAAGAATCCTTGCATTCCTGGACTAAACCCCACTTGATCATAGTGTATGATTCTTTTAATGTGCTGTTGAATTCTGTTTGCTAGTATTTTGTTGAGGATATTTGCATCTAGGTTCATCAGTGATATTGACCTGTAGTTTTCTTTCTTTGTGACATCCTTGTCTGGTTTTGGTATCAGGGTGATGGTGGCCTCGTAGAATGAGTTTGGGAGTGATCCTCCCTCTGCTATATTTTGGAAGAGTTTGAGAAGGTTAGGTGTTAGGTCTTCTCTAAATATGTGATAGAATTCCTCTGTGAAGCCGTCTGGTCCCAGGCTTTTGTTTTTTGGAAGATTTTTAATCACAGTTTCAATTTCAGTGCTTGTGATTGGTCTGTTCATATTTTCTATTTCTTCCTGATTCAGTCTTGGCAAGTTGTGCATTTCTAAGAATTTGTCCATTTCTTCCAGGCTGTCCATTTTATTGGCATAGAGTGGCTTGTAGTAATCTCTCATGATCTTTTGTATTTCTGCAGTGTCAGTTGTTACTTTTCCTTTTTCATTTCTAATTCTATTGATTTGAGTCTTCTCCCTTTTTTTCTTGATGAGTCTGACTAATGGTTTATCAATTTTGTTTATCTTCTCAAAGAACCAGCTTTCAGTTTTATTGATCTTTGCTATTGTTTCCTTCATTTCTTTTTCATTTATTTCTGATCTGATCTTTATCATTTCTTTTCTTCTGCTAACTTTGGGGTTATTTTGTTCTTTTTTCTCTAATCGCTTTAGGTGCAAGGTAAGGTTGTTTATTCGAGATATTTCCTGTTTCTTAAGGTAGGATTGTATTGCTATAAAATCCCTCTTAGAACTGCTTTTGCTGTATCCCATAGGTTTTGGGTCGTCGTGTCTCCATTGTCATTTGTTTCTAGGTATTTTTGGATTTCCTCTTTGATTTCTTCAGTGATCACTTCGTTTTTAAGTAGTGTATTGTTTAGCCTCCATGTGTTTGTATTTTTTACAGATCTTTTCCTGTAATTGATATCTAGTCTCATAGTGTTGTGGTCGGAAAAGATACTTGACACAATTTCAGTTTTTGTAAATTTACCAAGGCTTGATTTGTGACCCAAGATATGATCTATTCTGAAGAATGTTCCATGAGCACTTGAGAAAAATGTGTATTCTGTTGTTTTTGGATGGAATGTCCTATAAATGTCAATTAAGTCCATCTTGTTTCATGTATCATTTAAAGCTTGTGTTTCCTTATTTATTTTCATTTTGGATGATCTGTCCATTGGTGAGGGTGGGGTGTTAAAATCCCCTACTATGAATGTGTTACTGTCACTTTCCCCTTTTATGGCTGTTAGTATTTGCCTTATGTATTGAGGTGCTCCTATGTTGGGTGCATAAATATTTACAATTGTTATATGTTCCTCTTGGATTGATCCCTTGATCATTATGTAGTGTCCTTCTTTGTCTCTTCTAATAGTCTTTATTTTAAAGTCTGTTTTGTCTTATATGAGAATTGCTACTCTAGCTTTCTTTTGGTTTCCATTTGCATGTAATATCTTTTTCCATCCCCTTACTTTCAGTCTGTATGTGTTTCTAGGTCTGAAGTGGGTCTCTTGTAGACAGCATATATATGGGTCTTGTTTTTGTATCCATTCAGCCAGTCTGTGTTTTTTGATTGGAGCATTTAATCCATTTACATTTAAGGTAATTATCGATATGTATGTTCCTATTCCCATTTTCTTAATTGTTTTGGGTTTGTTATTGTAGGTCTTTTCCTTCTCTTGTGTTTCTTGCCTAGAGCAGTTCCTAGCATTTGTTGTAAAGCTGGTTTGGTGGTGCTGAACTCTCTCAGCTTTTGCTTGTCTGTAAAAGTTTTAATTTCTCCATCAAATCTGAATGAGATCCTTGCTGGGTAGGGTAGTCTTTGTTGTAGGCTTTTCTCCTTCATTATTTTAAATATGTCATGCCAGTCCCTTCTGGCTTGCAGAGTTTCTGCTGAGAGATCAGCTGTTAACCTTATGGGGATTCCTTGTGTGTTATTTGTTGTTTTTCCCTTGCTCCTTTTGGTATGTTTTCTTTTTATTTAATTTTTGACTATTTGATTAATATGTGTCTTGGCCTGTTTCTCCTTGGATTTATCCTGAATGGGACTCTGTGTGCTTCCTGGACTTGATTAACTATTTCCTTTCCCATATTAGGGAAGTTTTCAACTATAATCTCCTCAAATATTTTCTCAGTCCCTTTCTTTTTCTCTTTTTCTTGAACTCCTATAATTCGAGTGTTGGTGCATTTAATGTTGTCCCAGAGGTCTCTGAGACTGTCCTCAGTTCTTTTCATTCTTTTCTCTTTATTCTGTTCTGCAGTAGTTATTTCCACTATTTTGTCTTCCAGGTCACTTATCTGTTCTTCTGCCTCAGTTATTCTGCTATTGATCCCATCTAGAGTATTATTATTTTTTTGGGGGGGGGGTGGTACACGGGCCTCTCACTGTTGTGGCCTCTCCCGTTGCGGAGCACAGGCTCCGGATGCGCAGGCTCAGCAGCCGTGGCTCACGGGCCCAGCCGCTCCGTGGCATGTGGGATCTTCCCGGACCGGGGCACGAACCCATGTCCCCTGCATCGGCAGGCGGACTGTCATCCCCTGTGCCACCAAGGAAGCCCATCATCAAGGGTATTTTTAATTTCATTTATTGTGTTGTTCATTGTTGCTTGTTTCATCTTTAGTTCTTCTAGGTCCTTGGTAAATGTTTCTTGCATTTTCTCTATTTCCAAGATTTTGGATCATCTTTACTATCATTATTCTGAATTCTTTTTCAGGTAGACTGCCTATTTCCTCTTCATTTATTAGGTCTGGTGGGTTTTTATCTTGCTCCTTCATCTGCTGTGTGTTTTTCTGTCTTCTCATTTTGCTTATCTTACTGTGTTTGGGGTCTCCTTTTTGCAGGCTGCAGGTTCGTAGTTCCTGTTGTTTTTGGTGTCTGTCCCCAGATGCTAAAGTTGGTTCAGTGGGTTGTGTAGGCTTCCTGGTGGAGGGGAGTAGTGCCTGTGTTCTGGTGCGTGAGGCTGGATCTTGTCTTTCTGGTTGGCAGGTCCACGTCTGGTGGTGTGTTTTGGGGTGTTGTGGCCTTATTATGATTTTAGGCAACCTCTCTGCTAATGGGTGGGGTTGTGTTCCTGTCTTCCTAGTTGTTTGGCATAGGCTATCTAGCACTGTATCTTTCTGGTCATTGAGTGAACCTGGGTGTTGGTGTTGAGATGGAGATCTCTGGGAGATTTTCGCTGTTTGATATTATGTGGAGCTGGGAGGTCTCTTGTGGACCAGTGTCCTGAAGTTGGCTCTCCCACCTCAGAGGCACAGCACTTACTTCTGGCTGCAGCACCAAGAGCTTTTCATCCACATGGCTCAGAATAAAAGGTAGAAAAAGTAGAAAGAGAGAAAGAAAGAGGGTAAAATAAAATTAAGATAAAATAAAGTTATTAAAATAAAAAATAAGTATTAAGAAAAGAATTTTTTTTAATTTAAAAAAAAAGGACGGATAAAACCCTAGGACCAATGGTGAAAGCAAAGCTATAGCGACAAAATCTCACACAGAAGCATACACATACACACTCACAAAAAGAGGAAAAGGGGAAAAAATCATAAATCTTGCTCTCAAAGTTCACCTCCTCAATTTGGGATGATTCATTGTCTATTCATGTATTCCACAGATGCAGGGTACGTCAAGTTGATTGTGGAGATTTAATCCACTGCTCCTGAGGCTGCTGGGAGAGATTTCCTTTCTGTTCTTTGTTCGCACAGCTCCCGGGTCTCAGCTTTGGATTTGGCCACGCCTCTGCGTGTAGGTCGCCGGAGGGCGTCTGTTCTTCAGTCAGAAAGAACGGGGTTAAAGGAGCAGCTGACTCGGGGGCTGTGGCTCACTCAGGCCGGAGGGAGGGAGGGGTGCAGATGCGGGGCGAGCCTGCGGCGGTAAAGGCCAGTGGGGCGTTGCACCAGCCTGAGGTGCGCCGTGCGTTCTCCCGGGGAAGTTGTCACTGGATCCTGGGACCCTGGCAGTGGCGGGCTGCACAGGCTCCCGGAAAGCGGGGTGTAGAGAGTGACCTGTGCTCGCACACAGGCTTCTTGGTGGCGGCAGCAGCAGCCTTAGCGTCTCATGCCCGTCTCTGGGGTCCGCACTGTTAGCTGCGGCTCGCACATGTCTCTGGAGCTCCTTTAAGCAGCGCTCCTAATCCCCTCTCCTCCCGCACCGGGAAACAAAGAGGGAAGAAAATGTCTCTTGCCTCTTATGCAGGTCCAGACTTTTCCCCGGACTCCCTCCCGGCTAGCCGTGGTGCACTAACCCCTGCAGGCTGTGTTCACGCCGCCAACCCCAGTCCTCTCCCTGCACTCTGGCTCTGACGGAAGCCTGAGCCTCAGCTCGCAGCCCCGCCCTCCCCGGCAGGTGAGCAGACAAGCCTCTCGGGCTGGTGAGTGCCGGTCAGCGCCGATCCTTTGTGCGGGAATCTCCCCGCTTTGCCCTCCGCACCCGTTGCTGTGCACTCCTCCGCGGCTTCGAAGCTCCCCCCTCCGCCCCCCGCAGTCTCCACCCGCGAAAGGGCTTCCTAGTGTGTGGAACCTTTTCCTCCTTCACAGCTCCCTCCCACTGGTGCAGGTGCCGTCCCTATTCTTTTGTCTCTGTTTTTTCTTTTGCCCTACTCAGGTACGTGGGGAGTTTCTTGCCTTTTGGGAGGTCTGAGGTCTTCTGCCAGCGTTCAGTAGGTGTTCTATGGGAGTTGTTCCTCGTGTAGATGTATTTCTGATGTACCTGTGGGGTGGAAGGTGATCTCCGCGTCTTACTCTTCCGCCATCTTCCCCCTCGAAGATACAGATTTTTAAGAGAAACAGAATTAACACAGTTTGCTCAACTACAGTGGATACTAGCCAAAAGGAAATGATACATAAAACTTTTAATGTTTGAAACTAGGAAAATACTTTTTCATGCCCATCTGAAACATTATTTCCCAAAACATAAATCATGGATCTTGTGCTTTCTTAATGGCCCTGTTTGTACATATATATAAATGTATAAAACCTTTAGACATTCATGATCCAGAGATTCTGTCCCTGGTCTAAGCATTTACTCACATTGTCCATAGCTTATTTTCTCAATAGTTATCCATAAAACCAAAGATTTTCTAAGTAGCCAGGATCACTATAAAGAACATTCCATCAAACAAACTAGTGAAAGAAAGGGGTTTCAACTAGCATTTCAGTATTAACTTCTTCACAAAGTAATTGTGTTACTGGCTAACTGTCTCAGCAGTTTAAACAATTGTGAAAGTTTACTAAAATTCCTTCCTAGTTGCTTTTTTCAGAGACATGCTAGAAGGAATTTGAGTGTGTGTGTCCTCTTTTTCTTTCTCTTTACTTCTGGAGTGTTTTATGTTTGTGCATAGAATAGAAGGAGATGTGTCTTCTGGCTTTTTTAAATGCTTTCATCAACATATTTCCTACATTTTCTGGGATCTGTTGACAAGATAGGAAAGGAACAGTGTAAGCAGTGGAGCTATTTCTTATTCTATAAATAAAGACTATAAGTTTAATGTTTTACAAATATGAAGAGGAAAAAGTATACAAAACAAAATGGCTTTTTTCAGCAGTGAATACAGCATATATGTTAGACATTCTTTTCAAGTAGCAAACAGTGAACATCAGCTATCTACACACTTTGGATTTTTTAAGAAAATAGTTTTGCTGAATGTTTGTGTTTCTTGCAATTTTCCATTTATGATTAATCTTATTCCTTATGTGCTTGGTGTAATGAATGTAAGTGTTATACTTTACATTTTTAAACACTCATTTGTACTGTGCAGTACTTTCTAGGTTTCAGAGCCTTTTAATCCATTGTCTAATTTGAACTTGTCTGTGAGACATGCATGGCAACTGCTGCTTTACAAATTAAGAAACTGAGGCTTAGGTGGAGGAAGTGACAGCCAGCAGGCAGCCTGGGTCTGAAACTCGAGTGCTTTGCTGTCAACCTTATGGGCTTTCCATCATGCCTCACTGCCTCTCTAGGCACCTCTACTTCCTCTAAGCTCATCACCCTTTCTGATAGTCAGACTTGATGTTCCCCTTTGCTAGGCTGGCTTTAGCAGGATGGTCTTAAAATGTGATTTCTTTGTAAACTTTGGAGAATTGAAAATTCAACTTTCTTTAAATTTACTATCAATATCCTTTTCCATAATTTAAAAATATGTATGGGTGATGGATGTAAACTGGATTTATTGTGGTGATCATTTTTCAATGTATACAAATATCAAATCATTATATTGTACACTTGCAACTAATATAATGGTATATGTCAGTTATCTCTCTCTCTGTCTATATACAGAGAGAGAGACAATGACATTTAGTATGAGCCAGACATTGTCTGAGTTTCTGGATACAACATGGAGAAAAAGACTGGATCCTGGCTCTCATGGAAGCTGCAATCCAGTTGCAGGGCTTTTTCCAGTGTAGAGTGAATTACCAAATTCTTGGGTCAGTTGAAGAGAGATTTTTGCCAGCGCCTTATTTGGGAAAGTCATTTGCATTATATGCTGGAGGTTGTTGTGTTGACTTTGTCAGTGGTTCAGGTGAAGCCTTTTCATCAATTTTCTAAAATAGTATACAGTTGCAATAATTGGAACATGGCATCATTGATCATCTTCATAATTGATTTAGGTTGCTTATTATAAAAGGCATGGATGGTATTGCTCTTGAAAAGCTTGAAGATCAGTTGTTGAAGGGCTTAAAAGAAACCATGTGAAAACCATTTCTTTTTTTTTTTTTAAGATGTTGGGTGTAGGAGTCTATTAATTAATTTATTTATTTTTGCTGTGTTGGGTCTTTGCTTCTGTGCGAGGGCTTTCTCTAGTTGTGGCAAGCGGGGGCCACTCTTCATCGCGGTGCGCGGGCCTCTCATCATCGCGGCCCCTCCCGTTGCGGAGCACAGGCTCCAGACGCACAGGCTCAGCAGTTGTGGCTCACGGGCCTAGCTGCTCCGTGGCATGTGGGATCCTCCCAGACCAGGGCTCGAACCCGTGTCCCCTGCATTAGCAGGCATATTCTCAACCACTGCGCCACCAGGGAAGCCCTGAAAACCATTTCTATTTAAGACTGTGCTAAATCAAGATATGATGCTTACAAAATATTATCTAACAATGTGTAATATGTATTGTCAGGTTTGTGATGAATGCTTTGAAAGAACCATTTCATCTAATTCTTATGCATTTTAAAATTAAGGAAATGAGCCTTAGAGAAATTACTTAGTTTATCTAGGAAGTGTCAGAGCTAGAATTTGAGTATAGGAGGTCTAATTCCTTAGCTTTTGCTTTAACCACTCTGCTATACAGGCCTACCTTGGGGATATTCTGGGTTTGGTTCCAGACCACTGCAATAAAGCAAACATTGCAATACGGAGAGTCACGTGGATTTTTTTATTTCCTGGTGTATGTGAAAGTTATGTTTACACCTGTAGTCCATTAAGTGTGCAATAGCATTATGTATAAAAATGTGCATAACTTAATTTAAAAAACTTATTGCTCAAATATGCTAACCATCATCTAAGCCTTCAGCAAGTCATAGGAGTAACATCAAAGATCACTGATCACAGATGACCGTAACAAATATAATACTAATGAAAAATTTTGAAATATTTTGAGGATTACCACAGTGTAACACAGAGACACAAAGTGAGCAAATACCCTTGGGAAAACGGCACTGATAAACTTGCTTGACAGAGGGCTGCCACAAACCTTCAATTTGTAAAAATCGCAGTATCTGTGACGTGCAGTCAAGCAAAGTGCAATAAAATCTGGGATTCCTGTGTCATAGTGAAAGACACCCGAAACCACGTATGCTCAAGTAGATGAAAGGTAGGTTTGGTTTCCCTAAGAAAGTTGGAAAAGTTAAGAAAGCACAAGCTATGTCAGTGTACATATGGCAGAATCCCTGCCTCCTTGTGATTTTCCAATTGTAATATCACTCCCTGGCCCAGACAGTTCTGGAAGTATTCTAAAAGACTGTTGGAATCCACTGAAAAGCTCAGAAAACTAAAAACAGCTCCACATTTTGAAATTCCAGTCTCTTTATTTCAAAAACTCTGTGATTGGTGCATCTGAAAATGGAAAACAACTCCGTTTGGAAGTTTTTATAATTACACAATGGATGTGGCCCTAGCTCTTGCTTTCGTTTTGTGATTGACTAGTTAGCAATATGCAAATCCAGTCTCTAGTCTTCTGTGGTGGTTTTTTTCCCCCAACTTGTTAGAAGAGAGTAAAGTTCTGATTTTGTCTTTCCAGGCTTTCACTTTGGAGGCTGACTTAAAACCTTACAGAAATCTTTGTAACCTTTCTTTATATCCCTTCACAAAATCCACTGATGAAAACTGACTATGATGCTTTTTATGTGGAACAATGGGCCTGTTTGGCTTTGGTGAATTGTACGCGGCACTTTGTCTGCATAATCTCATTCATGTTTTCAGCCTTTACTATCTTATGAACAAGGGCTAATTGCCTTTCAGTGATACATTATCTAATTAATCCCTGTAAAAGGATACTTTTTCATAGAAAGTCAACCATGTTTAAAAATGCTTCATAAATCATGGAGAGAAAAGCTTGTTGTGTTTGGAGGTCTTGAGCAAAAGTTTAGTGTGATTTCTGTTTGTCAAGATCTTGTGCAAGGTAAACTGGGCCAAAAACAAGTACAAATTTGAAGGATTTAAATGACATGATTAACCAACTTTGTTATATTTCTCTATTTAAACTCAATAAAGAGGGAATATATATACATTTTCCCCTTATGCTTATAAAGCATGTACAACATTTAATTTTATGCTTGGCCTGCAAAAAGCTTTAACATTTTCTTCCCAAAATAGAAGACTCTTACCAAAAAAACCAAAATATTAGATTTCATTGGTCCAGCAAAACAATAAAAACCCACTTAGAATTTGGAAAAAAATTTTTTCTAGTTTTTCTGACCTTCAAGATGGCGGAAGATTAAGACGTGGAGGTCACCTTGCTCCCCACAAATACATCAAAAATACATCTAGGGCTTCCCTGGTGGCGCAGTGGTTGGGAGTCCACCTGCCGATGCAGGGGACGCAGGTTCGTGCCCCGGTCCGGGAGGATCCCACGTGCCGCAGAGCGGCTGGGCCCATGAGCCATGGCCGCTGAGCCTGCCCGGAGCCTGTGCTCCGGAACAGGAGAGGCCACAGCAGTGAGAGGCCCGCGAACCCCCCAAAAAAAAATACATCTACATGTGGAACAACTCCTACAGAGCACCTACTGAACGCTGGCAAAAGACCTCAGGCTTCCCCAAAGGCAAGAAACTCCCCACGTACCTGGGTAGGGCAAAAGAAAAAAGAATAAACAGAGACAAAAGAATAGGGATGGGACCAGCTGTGAAGGAGGAAAAATTTCCACATACTGGGAAGCCCCTTCACTGGTGGAGAAAGGAGTTGGCGGGGGGGGGGAAGCTTCGGAGCCACAGAGGAGAGTGCAGCAACAGGGGTGCAGAGAGCAAAGCAGAAAGATTCCCGCACAGAGGATCAGTGCCGACCAGCACTCACCAGCCTGAGAGGCTTGTCTGCTCACCTGCCAGGGCGGGCGGGGCTGGGAGCTGAGGCTCGGGCTTCTTCGGAGGTCAGATCCCAGGGACAGGACTGGGGTTGGCCGCATAAACACAGCCTGAAGGGGGCTAGTGCGCCACAGCTAGTCGGGAGGGAGTCTAGGAAAAAGTCTGGACCTGCCTAAGAGGCAAGAGACCATTGTTTCGGGGTGTGCGAGGATAAGGGATTCAGAGCACTGCCTAAATGAGCTCCAGAGACAGGCATGAGCCACAGCTATCAGCGTGGACCCCAGAGATGGGCATGAAACACTAAGCCTGTGTGCAAGCACAGGTCACTACCCACACCTTCCCTCCCGGGAGCCTGTGCAGCCCGCCACTGCCAGGGTCCCGTGATCCAGGGACAACTTCCCTGGGAGAACACACAGCACGCCTCAGGCTGTTGCAATGTCATGCTGGCCTCTGCCACCGCGGGTGCGCCCCACATTCCATACCCCTCCCTCCCCCCAGCCTGAGTGAGCCAGAGACCCCTCATTAGCTGCTACTTTAACCCTGTCCTGTCTGAGCGATGAACAGATGCCCTCAGGTGACCTACACGCAGAGGCGGGGTCAAATCCAAAGCTAAACCCCAGGAGCTGTGCGAATGAAGAAGAGAAAGCGAAATCTCTCCCAGCAGCCTCAGGAGCAGTGGATGAAATCTCCACAATCAACTTGATGTACCCTGCATCTGTGGAATACCTGAATAGAAAATGAATCATCCCAAAATTGAGGCGGTGAACATTGGGAGCAATGATATATATTTTTTGTTCTTTTCTCTTTTTGTGAGTCTGTATGTGTATGCTTCTTTGTGTGATTTTGTCTGTATAGCTTTGCTTTTACCATTTGTCCTAGTGTTCTGTCTGTCTGTTTTTTTTTGTTTTTTTTAAGTATACTTTTTAGTGCTTGTTATCATTGGTAGATTTGTTTTTTGGTTTGGTTGCTCTCTTCTTTCTTTTTTTCATTTTTTTATTACTTTTTAATTTTTAATAATTTTTTATTTTAATAACTTTATTTTATTTCATGTTATTTTTTTCTTTCTTTCTTTGTTTCTTTCTTTCTTTCATGTTTTCTCACTTTTCTTCTGAGCCGTGTGGCTGACAGAGTCTTGGTGCTCTGGCCGGGTGTCAGGCCTGTGCCTCTGAGGTGGGAGAGCCAAATTCAGGACATTGGTCCCCCAGAGACCTCCCAGCTCCACATGATATCAAACGGCAAAAGCTCTCCCAGAGATCTCCATCTCAACACTAAGACCCAGCTCCACTCAACGAACAGCAAGCTATGGTGCTGGACACCCTATGCCAAACAACTAGGAAGACAGGAACACAACCCCACCCATTAGCAGAGAGGCTGCCTAAAATCATAATAAGGTCACAGACACCCGAAAACACACCACTGGACATGGTCCGGCCCACCAGAAAGACAAAATACAGCCTCATCCACCAGAACACAGGTACTAGTCTCCTCCACCAGGAAGCCTACACAACCCAATGAACCAACCTTAGCCACTGGGAGCAGACACCAAAAACAATGGGAACTATGAACCTGCATCCTGTGAAAAGGAGACCTGAAACACAGTAAGTTAGCAAAATGAGAAGACAGAGAAACACACAGCAGATGAATGAGTAGAGTAAAAACCCACGAGACCAAACAAAGGAAGAGGAAATAGGCAGTCTACCTGAAAAAGAATTCAGAGTAATGATAGTAAAAATGAACCAAAATCTTGAAAATAGAATAAATACAAGAAACATTTAAAAAGGAACTAGAAAAACTAAAGAGCAAACGAGCAATGATGAACAACACGATAAATGAAATTAAAAATTCTCTAGAAGGAACCAATAGCCGAATAACTGAGGCGGAAGAACGGATCAGTGACCTGGAAAGTAAAATAGTGGAAATAACTACTGCAGAGCAGAATAAAGAAAAAAGAATGAAAAGAATTGAGGATAGTCTCAGAGACCTCTGGGACAACATTAAATGCACCAACATTCGAATTACAGGGGTTCAAGAAGAAGAATAGAAAAAGAAAGGGACTGAGAAAATATTTGAAGAAATTATAGCTGAAAACTCCCCTAATATGGGAAAGGAAATAGTTAATCATTCCAGGAAGCACAGAGAGTCCCATACAGGATAAATCCAAGGAGAAACACGCCAAGACACGTATTAATCAAACTATCATAAATTAAACACAAAGAAAAAATGTAAAAGCAGCAAGGGAAAAACAACAAATAATATACGAGGGAATCCCCATAAGGTTAACAGCTGACCTTTCAACAGAAACTCTGCAAGCCAGAAGGGAGTGACAGGACATATTTAAAGTGATGAAAGGGAAAAACCTACAACCAAGATTACCCAGCAAGGATCTCATTCGGGAAGCAGCCGAATAGCACAGGGAGATCAGCTCAGTGCTTTGTGACCACCTAGAGGGGTGGGATAGCGAGGGTGGGAGGGAGATGCAAGAGGGAGGAGATATGGGGATATATGTATATGTATAGCTGATTCACTTTGTTATAAAGCAGAAACTAACACGCCATTGTAAAGCAATAATACTGCAAGAAAGACGTAAAAAAAAATTTTTTTCTAAATGGCTCTTGATTCAAGAGGAAATAAAACACTGAAATTATAAATGCTTTAGCAGTTAATGCAAATGAGCCCTTGTCATTGAGAAATCTCCATGATGTGAATAGAGCTGCACTCAGAGCAAAATTCATGACTTTAAACTTTTAAATTATTTTAGTACAAATGAATCAAGCCCTTCACTTACGAAACTAGAAAAAGAATAACAAAATAAACCACAAGTGAAAGGAAGAGAGCAAGAATTGAACAAACATAAGGCAGGAATTGCTATATTTTACAAATTTTTTTTTATTGAAGTATAGTTGATTTACAATATTGTTTTAATTTCTGTGGTACAGCAAAGCGACATAATTATACGTATATACACATTCTTCTTCATATTCTTTTCCATTACGGTTTATCCCAGGATATTGTATATAGTTCCCTGTGCTATATAGTAGGACCTTGTTGTTTATCCATCCTAAATGTAATAGTTTGCATCTACTAACCCCAAACTCCTAAGCCATTCCTCCCCCCACATCCCCCTTGGCAACGACAAGTCTGTTCTGCGAGTCTGTTTCTGCTTTATAGATAGGTTCTTTTGTGTCTTATTTTAGATTCCACATACAAGTACAACCCTTTTTAACAATTAACTTTCTCATGTACTGGTGGCCTTTTGAACATTCTAGAATTTCATATTCAATTTAGAATTGCTCTCTTAAGTCTTAGACATTATATACTGTTAGGTGACTTGGAGAGCAAGTTTCTGTGTTTTGTTTTGTTTTTTAACATTTTTATTGGAGTATAATTGCTTTACAGTGGTGTGTTGGTTTTTGCTTTATAACAAAGTGGATCAGCTATACATATACATGTATCCCCATATCTCCTCCCTCTTGCATCTCTCTCCCACCCTCCCTATCCCACCCCTCTAGGTGGTCACAAAGCACCGAGCTGATCTCCCTGTGCTATGCGGCTGCTTCCCACTTGCTATCTATTTTACATTTGGTAGTGTATATAAGTCCATGCCACTCTCTCACTTCGTCCCAGCTTACCCTTCCCCCTCCCCATGTCCTCAAGTCCATTCTCTATGTCTGTGTCTTTATTCCTGTCCTGCCCCTAGGTTCTTCAGAACCATTTTTTTTTTTTTGATTCCATAGATATGTGTTAGCATACGGTATTTGTTTTTCTCTTTCTGACTTACTTCACCCTGTATGACAACCTCTAGGTCCATCCACCTTACTACAAATAACTCAAGAAATTGATATGTTTTAAAAAACCTACCCCCAAAACCTCCCAAAGCACTGGACTTAGTCAGTAAAACCAAAACAAAATTTTTTTAAACGAAGATGCTTAATGGGTAGACTTGCCAGATAAAATAAAGTATATATACAGTACACATAATAAGTTTATACAAAAATTATTGTTCATTGTCTGAAATTCAAGTTTAACTGTTTGTCCTGTATTGTTATTTGCTGATTCTGGCAATGCTCTTAGTGGAAGAGAATAATTATTTTAGTTTGAGAATCTAGATGAATTAGATCACTTTGTAACAAAATTAAAATTAAACAGATTGCTTCAAGAGAGGATGATAAAGACAAAAGCTAACCAAAGAACTAAATACCGAAGAAATGAGAGTTTAAGTATCTATCATCAAAAAGGCACCAGAAATTCTGCTTTCATCCTTGAAGGAGTAGCAATAATCAGATTTAACTTTCTGCCATAAAACTGGAAAAAGTATATGGAACAACTACTTTTAGATACTGGACAACAGGCAGTGCACAGCATGGTCTGTGAGAGAAGGGAACAGGTGAGGTAAGCCCTAAGATCTTCTTGGCTTAATGCTTGGAGGCAATTTTCAGACACAGGCGCAGGGAGAAGAAACCCCTACAAATCCTTGTTGAGCTGTGGAGATGGAGTTTGGAGTTTGGGGAGGCAGAAGCAACCAGAAATTGTAATGCAGAGTTCCAGAAATGAAGCCCTGCAGAGAAGCAAAGGCCCCCAAACCTATATGGGGTTCCTTTAAGGCTTTGCTGAGCATGCATGACCTGAAACTCCACCAGGAGGTGCAAAGGATGACTGGGGAAGTATAACCTGAATGATTCCCGCAGCACTGGTAGGATGGGAAACTTTTTAGCTCAACAACAAGAGTGGCACCTAAACTACAATTAGTTTTACTTATGACTAGAGGTGCAGAAATGTAAAACAGTACATTTTAAATTATGTACAGAAATCTCTCACGCTCAAGTGAGATTTATTCTAGGAGTGCGAGGGTCCTTTAAATTATATTAGCGAATAGAGTAGAATCAAATGGGATTTATTCAAGGAATGCAAGGATAGTCCAACGTTAGTGAATCAGTCTATCAACTTAGCATCTGTTCTTGGTGGAAGCTCAAAAACTAATAGAGATGAAACATTCCTGAATATGGAAAACAGTATTAGACATAAATAATAATCATATTAAATAATAAATGTATTTTCTTTAAATTCAGGGACGAAGGTAGATGCTATTGTCATGTGATTCACATTTTTTGAATATTCTAGTTAATGCAATAATACAATAAATCACATCTATATTAGAAAAGACACAATTATTATATACAGAAAACATGACCTTATGCATAGAAAATCAAATAGATCTAAATGAAACAGTATTCAAACATATAATAGAATTCACAGAAGTATTTGGAAGCAAGTCAAATATATAAGATAGTTTAGTTAAATCAGCAGTAAATAGTTAACATTAAGTTTTTAAAATTTATTAATGATAGCAACAACTGTGAAAATTCTCAGACTAAATGTATAAGAAATGTATAGGTCTTCATGAAGCTAGAGATGGCATTTTGCCAAAGAGATATGGGCCTGAATAAATGTAGTCAAAATATCATCTTTCTCAAATTCATGTATCAGTCTTCTGAAACTCCCATCATAACCCTAATATGGTTTTCGTAGGAAGTCAGTAGAAGGGGACTTGCTAATTTTTAAAAAAATATTATCTGACTGTGTGCATGTGCAAATTTACTCAATAATTTTTTGAAAGTGACTTTATTAAGATGAGATTTAACTTACCTGGTATTAAGGAATTCTATAATAATATAATTGAAACGTTGTTGCCCTGTCCCATATTGGACAAATAAATAAATGTAACAGTAAAGAGGGTCTGTTAAGATATGAAAAAAATGATTGCATTTGAAATCTACAGAGCAGGCATGTCTTTTATAATAAATGACGACAGGACGATTGGATTTCTTGAAAATAAAAACTTAAATATCTACCTTGTATCAAATATAAAATAAACTCTATTAAAAGATCTAAACATAAAAAAAGAGAACAATTAAAGTACTACTAGCAGTACTTTATTATTTCTAGTAACTAAGGCCTTTTAAATATGACACAGAACTCAGAAATCATAAAGAAAAAGATTAAGATGTATTACTAAATAAAATTTTGAAATCTTGGTATGGTAAAAAAACAATAAATTACAGATCAAGGAATATATATTTCCTTATATATAGTAATATATGTCTATTACTACATTATATTATATATATAATGTATTATATATATCACAGGTTACTCTTTGATGCATATAGATATAATACAATCATACATAAAGTATCATATCAATGATATATAAAGAGCTTTTACAAATCAGTGAAGTAAAGACAATGACCAATAGGAAACCACACAAAACCAATGAACAGGTGATTTGGAAGAGTTAATTTAGATGACCAACAAATAAATGAGAATATTCTAAACTTTGCCAATAGTTAAATTTGAATTAAAATGAGATATGATTTTTCAGGTTTTATCTATCGTATTTACAATCATTTAATAACTGATAGTATTCCGAGTTGGTGGGGTTATAGGGAAATAATAATTTCCATGCACTTTTATGCTTATAAACTATTATATTTTGGAAGGCAATTTGATAGTATTCATCACATTTAAAAATATTTCTACCTTTTGGAAGGAAAATAGTACTTCTAGGATTTATTATATTGAAGCCTCTTTACTAATAGGCTAGATGAATGCAAAGGCCACCTTGATTCCTTGGTTACCTGCTTCTTCTAGGTATTGGATTCTACATGCCCTAGACTCAATCTACGAGGTAGCTCCCCTTCTAGTCTTTGACTTTCTACAGGTCGGATCACTACCCCATATCTCTTTAGATGAACCCATACTCTATGGTTCCTAGAATATTTTGCATTAGTAAGTTTATTCTCTTGTCTACTATTATCCCTTTGTATAAGATTTTTCAGAACAAAACTCTCTGCCTTCTACCTCTAAAGATTGTGTTTCTAATGTGAAACTAAGCCCCTGGACTGTGACATCTTTATCACGGTGAGGAAGGTCCTCTATTCATCTAAAATCCAGCTCAGAACAGGTCACTCTGATACCTGAAGTCGATATGGCCCCTCAGTGCCTCCAGTTATTGTTAAACCCCTCCCTGGTGTAATATATTTAACCACTATATTTCATATATTTTAAAATGCAAAATCTTTTTCTCCATAGAGCATCCCTGTACTCATGACATGGCTTAAAATCAGTGTCATACTGCAGTTTAATTGGCAGTGTTTTTTCTTTTCTAGTAGGACAGGGGGTAATAGTGCATCTTATAATCAATGGTATTTTAGTTTCAATAAAATTTAGTTGTTGTACCAGTTTAATGAAACTGTCAATCCAGTGTTATTTTATTTTGCTAGTGAGATATGTCACATCGAACTACATCAGAGGTCTTGCTATTATTATTATTATTGTTATTATTTTCAGTAGTAGTAGTAGTAGTAGCAGTAGCAGGAGCACCAGCAGCTGCCTCTCCTTAATCTATAATCTCATCAGTATTTTAGGAGATTTTTTCTTAGTCTGAAGGCTGTTGTTTACCAAGAGTAGGTATCTGCAAGTTAATAATCTGCTTTGGTATTAATCATGAGCCTACAAGAAAACTAAGATCTGGGTTTTAGGCATCATTTTCTTTAGCATTATTTTATTTAGATTGTTTCTTCATTTTCTCTCTCTCTCCTACCCTTCCAAACTGTTTTCCCTTACTTTGGAAAGATTAATAGGAACTGAGATTCAGGTAAAGTATTTCTTCTTTTTCTTTTTTTTTTTTTTAATTTTATTTTGGTTGTGCTGGGTCTTAGTTGCAGCAGGTGGACTCCTTAGTTGCATCTCACCGGCTCCTTAGTTGTGGCACCTGAACTCTTAGTTGCGGCATGTGGGATCTAGTTCCCTGACCAGGGATTGAACCTGGGTGCCCTGCATTGAGAGTGTGGAGTCTTCACCACTGTGCCACAGGAAGTCCCCCAGATAAAGTATTTCTGAGAGAGTGTTTCTGAGAGTGGCTAAATCCAGGTTATGTTACTTAGTAGCTATATAGACTGGGCAGATTATTGAAATTCTCTCAGCCTCAGGGTCCTCATTTGTAAAGACTTGTTCACTTCAGTTTTCTTGGGAAGAGCAGCTAAGGTAATGTATGTGGATGTTCTTTCTTAACTCTAAAACTATAAAATTTCTGGGGGTTATTAATAGTCTCAGAGGACACCTTCAGTAATAGCTAGTTTTAACTAATTTCCTGGGCAATGACACAAGGCACCCCCTATATTCAGTAAATCTAGGATAAGTTCCTTTATTTCTGCTATAGCTCATTATTGTGTCTCCTCGTCCCTGATGGTACCAGCTCCCATGTTCAGATAGCCTTCAGACAAATGGAGTTACGTCAAAGTTATATATCATGAGCCTATGAGAAAGTAAGGGGAAAATTCACGTCTCTCATAAACCAGGTTGCTCTATCTTTACTAGATTAATAGCTTCCCATGCATATGGTTTTCGTTCTATGCATATTTCTCAAGTGAACATTCTGCTTCTGTAATCTTGTAATCAGTCTGCAGCTATAGGATCATGTGCAAATTGCTAGCCAACCCAGAGCTCTGTTCACTACAGTATTCTATGAACAATGGAACTGTAAGTCTGGAAGTGACTTGGAGTCAATCCCATTCCTCTAACGGGTAATCACATCTGAAGCATCTAAGACAAATTATAATTTAGTCTATTCTTAAAGACCCCCTTAGGTGATTGGCCAACCTCTCTCAGGAACACATTCCAATATTGAGCAAACGTTACTGTCAGAAAATACTCCTTTGTACTTCAATGAAGTTTCTCATGGCACAGACTAACCAAGGTTTTACTTTGTTTTGATCTCAGTGAGATGAGGTAACACTGAATATACCATCTACTTAAGCTTAGCACTGAATTGTTTCAAACCCTGTAATAAAGAGTTCCCTCTTGCCTATACAGTCACATTCGAATTCCTCAGTATGCTATACAAGACCCTTCAGAATCTGCCACTGGCTATATTTACAGTATCTATTCCTGACATGCCCCTTCATGCATTTGTTGTTTAGTTTTGCTGAAGTACTTTTTGAACCCCAGGAATACCATGTTCTTTAATATGCCTTGTTTTTGCACACACCCCTTGTTTTGGAACGTCTTACCCCCTCATCTTCCTAAGTGACTCTTACCTTTATGTCAACATTCAGTTCAAATGTCACCTCTTCTGGGAAGATTCCCTCAGCCTCCAAAGCAGTTGGTCACATTGTCCTCTTTCCAAACTTCCATTACAGTATTTGGTTATTTAGGCTAATACTGGTTTTTTAATTATTTGCTTGCTATTCTTCGCTGCTCACCAGACTGAGGATTGAAGGCTGGGATGAGTCTTTTTCATGTATTCTCTGTGTACAATAACTGGCATCCAGTAGGGGATCAACAAATGAATGCTCCTATTTTTTAGGGAACCAGAAGGCTTTCCTTGCCATAAATTAGGAGGAATGTGAATACAAAAATGTGAAAGACCTGCCAAAAGCATCAACATGCTAAATATCTGTAAAGTGATCCTCATTTACATTACCACTATCAGAAATTGTTGAAGGACATTTACGATTGTGTATATCTCTGTGAGAGACATCCTGGTAGGTCCCCATTTGCCATCCCTAATGTGAAAAAACTTTCCTAAGCCAGAAAGTCAAGCATTGATGTTTTATTATCAAAGAGTGATTTTTCCATTAGCTTTTCAGTACCCGTCAGCAGGACATTTTGCAAAAGCGTATGGATGTTGGCAACCAGTGATGTATCAGATGCGTGCCATTAAAAACATTCACGCAGTTTACCAATCCCATTAGAGGTTCTGATGGCCAGAGAGAAAGACCAAAGATCTGCTTATACAAGATGCACTGACTCTGGCAAAGAATTGTGATATAAATAACCAGTGTGACATCATGAGGTTTTCCTGATTTTATTAACAGGACAAAAATATAACTTCCCAGTAAGCATGTCCTAGGGAAAATAAAGTGAATCAGAACTGGGAAGGGACCTGAGGTTGTATAGTCATTTTTGTTACAAAGGTAGGGGAAGTTTCTTAAACTCCCCTTTACAAGCACTTGTAATTTTGTTTTCTTACCATAATCTTTTCTTCATAATATACAGATAGCTGCTATTTCTAGATGGTTTTTTGATCTTTTTGTGTCCTGTACTTCCAAAAGGATATATTTTTTGATGCTGCTTAGTTGGAGTTAGTGTGAACAGAAGAAAAAAAAGGGTTTATGTAATTTACACACTGGAAAAATCTACTCCCTTTCTCTCCACCCCCATTACTGTGGCTGTTGACGACATGTGTTAGACACCTGTAGGTTGCCCTTCTCTGGGCCATACATTAGCATTTAGGGTACCTGTTGGGATTTGAATTAGCTATTAAAGGAAGAGATTGAGATATGTCTTTTTATTAATGGAGGATATAGAGTCTCTTGTATGTAAACTTTAAAAATAAGTGGGCAGCAGTTTTCTTTCTTCCTTTTTTTTCTAAAATTGGCTTCTGAGGGGTTAAATAAAGACTACTTCCAGCTCTCTATGACACATGTCTTTATTTTTAGGAATGCCATTTCCATCACCTAGTTTCCCTTTGTGAGTAGTAGTATTCTGTCCAATTCTCTAATGATGTTTTTAGTAAAGTTCAATTATTAATTTTGTGCATCAGTCATGGCATAGGTGTCATATCTGTATTTGGGATGGTTAAGAGTCTTGGGTTTGGAGTCCTGGATTTGCCCTGTTGTGTGACCTTGAGAAGAGTATTTAAACTCTTTAAATGTTATATTCCTAATCTGTAGTAAGAGACATGGCACTTGTAACTGCTTCACTGTTTAATAGTACCTATTCCATAGGGTGATTGTGGGGATTTAAGGAGATAATGGCACAAATAAAAAAGTGTGTATGTATATTATATGTGCACATGCATACGTGTGTACATATACATACACTTGATCTTTAGCATTCTTTTTAGATCCTGGGCCTAGAAGGCAGGTTGTAAGGCAGAAGGTATAAGAACAGGACCTGACTTCATTTCTCCCAACTTAGCTATCCTGGCAGAAAACTGTGCGTATATCATCCCTCCAGGTGATTCTGGTGTGTCAACATGTTTGAGAACCATTGGTCTAGAATATTTTCTTGCCCTAAAACATAGCTGGTTTTAGGAAGTAAGGGTTCCTATCCTACATTTACAGTGTATCAGAGAAGTTGAGTTTGCAACCTTTCCTAGTAATCTATTCCCAGTACGTCTTATTGTCACTAAATCCTTTCTTAAATTGTCTTTCTAAATCATCCATGCTTCAGGTGAGCATAAAGCCCTTATTATAGTCTGTGTGAAGAGGAGGCTATTTTACATAAAGTTCTATCATATGTGGTTATTTGCGTATGTCTGTGTACCTCTTTTTTGACTGTATGGTTATCGGTTTGAGTCACAGAGAATGCCTTATTACGTATATTTGTCTACATCAAGGTAAAATGAATGTACAAGCATCTTATTGAAATTTACAGGAAGGAAGAGCCAGCAAAAGTTTCTAGTGGGAGATTACAAATGGAAATTAATGGCAGTTTACTCATTATTGCAAAATTAGATTCTATAAAACATCACAGATATTCTCGACCTTAATGTGTTGTCTTGGTTGATTGATGTGGGAGCATATTTATGAAGTCTTTTATAGATTTCCTCATAAACAAACTCTCCCTCACACAATTCTTCCACTGTGTTAGTTAGGACTCTATTGGTTGCAACTGATAGAAACCCAATTCAAACTGAAATTTAAAAGGAAGGATGAGTTTTTTGGTTCTTACAATAATCCAGAAATTAATCTGTTGACCTGTCTCTGGACCAGCTAGACTACCTATATCCAGGGGTTCATACCATGCTTTTAGGACCCTGTAACTCCCTTATGTCACTCAGCCTTACTTTCCGGTTAGTTGGTTTCATGCTTAAGCAGGCTCTGGAGTCCATTTCCCCCAGCTTAGCCATCCCAGCAGAAAGAGCACTTCTCTTTTCCACTAGTTCTAGTAAACGTCTCAGGGCCAGGTCTCATTGAGTGTAATCTGGATCACATATCCATTCCTGACCTAACCACCACAGCTAAGGAATAGAGTACAGTGATTTGGTAGGCCTACATAACATGCTAGTCTCTATGGATGGGATCAAGCACATCCTAAAAACACACGGAAATTGGAGATACGTGATTCCCTCAAGGAATGTTGAGGGACAGTTATCAGAAGAAGAAACACGCTGAGGAGCCAGAGGACAATAAATGTCCACTACATCTCATGAGGTCCTAAGTCCCTTAACTATGAAACTTCCCACCTTGGAGATTTTCACCACTAAGTCTTAGGAAGGGAAGACAAAGCTGGGGCCTTTTCTTTTGGTGGGGAAACCTAGTAGTTTTAAAAAGATATCAATGTGATTTTCCCCCAGCCTCTTCTTCTACCGGTTTATACAGTTCTTATCTAATTTTTTGCCAGTGTGATGGGAGAGTTGAAGTCATCAGAAGGCTTTTACATTGTGCTAAAGTGCTGTATTTAATTATATTTTAATTATCTTCCTAAAAATATTTGAGTGGAGTAAATTGAGCTTACATATAAACCCAGGGAGAGCAGACCACAGGAGAGAGATTTGTTTTCTGAGAGCCTCTCTGTGCCATTAGGTCCAAATTTAATAATATTTAATAATAGTCCATACATTACATGCAAGGTCTTCTATTATGCAAAAATAGACATCTTATTTGGGTATTAAACGTGCTTTTAAGCAGGCAGTGCCTCTCTCTTTGCTTTCTCTACTTTCCCAGGAAACCAATCTTCAAGAATCAATGCAATTTCTTCAGTTTCCTAATTTATAATATTTTGGACTTTATGGAGTGGCCCCAATTTCATGCATTTATATCACCTCAAAAAAGGAGACTTGTGATATGCAATTAAAAGGTGTTTAACTATTTTGCTTTGTGAATGTTTATATATAAATACATTTTTTAAATCCAAAAATAATTATATCATAATTCTAATTCATGCTTCAAAAAATGTGATTTCAGATGCACAGTGACCCATCTTCCCAGCACCAATTGCTGTGGATGAGGTGGTGAGCAGAGATGTGACACAACCATCTTTTCTTGTATAGAGATTATTTCCAGTAAAAAAGAAAATCCTATTGATTGTCCTTCATGTTAACAGTCCTATGTTTGGTACCATGATACATTAAATAGAAGACAGCCTTTGCTCTCAAAGGCGTTAAGATTTAGGACCATTCACAAAAGATAAACGGACACTTCAAAGAGTAAACATACAGTGTCCCTGGGAGTATAGGTTGGTATAATCCCTTTGCAAGACAATTTATCAATATCTATAAAAATTTTAAATGCAAAATCTATAAAACCTTAATAGCAGAAAAGGATATAAAAAAATTAAAACAATAATCTCCAGGTGGGGAAGACATTTCAAAGTATGACATAAAACCCTTAACAGCATAGACTGATGATTAGACTATATAAAAATTAAATTTTCTGCATGACACAAAAAAATAAAGTCAATGACAAATATCAAACTAACTTATAATTCACACAAAGAGCTGCTTTCCTTAGTATATAAAAATCTACTAAAGATCAATAAGGATAAGGACACCAAACCAACAGAAAAAAAAGACAAAGAATATGAAAAGTTAGATCACAGAAAAGGAAGCATAAATGTTTTTTAAATATATTAAATCAGATTGATACCATAATGGAATACCCTTTAACCTCTCAGTTTGGCAAAGGTCAAAAAGTTTCTTCATACATTATGTATGTTTTGGTAAGTTGAGAGTAAGGGGCAACGTGTAAGTTTCTGTTGGGAATGTAAATGGGTACGACCTCTTAGAGGGCAATTTGGCAATTGTTACCATACTTTAAAATACAGCTACCCTTTGACCCAACATTTTTATTTCTAGAAATATGTCCTCCTCTGGACATATTTGTTCTTTTGCCAATGATCTGTATAGAAGATTATTTATTGCAGCATTGTTTGAACTAACAAAAAACTGGAAATAACCTACAAATCCATCAAAAGGACTCGCTAAATGAAATTATGGCACAGCCCCCTGTAGAATGCTACTCACCGTAAAAATGCATGAGAGCCTCTCTACATGCTGGTATACAGTCATATAGCCAAGATATATGGCTAAATGAGAAAGGAAGGTATAGAATACTGCATTTCTCAGCATATATAAAGGAAGCTGGTAGCAGAAAGTTGCCTCTGGAATGGGAACTGAATGGCTTTCAAACAGTGGTACTCAGGAAGCTTACTTTTTCCTAAATACACACACACACACACACACACACATATATATATATATACACACACATATATATATATTTTTGTACAATGTGAATATATTCAATCTTTAGACTTTAATATTTTAAAAATACAATAAAACGCACATTGGAATTTATGAAACAACTCTACCACTAAAAATTAATCTAACAGCATCATTTATAATAGCAAAATACAGTCCATCGGTAGCAGCTTTAAAAAAGAATCTCATGAGTGGTCGTATGCAATGCTCTCTACGACACAGTGTTCAAAAATAAAAGGCAGGGCTTCCCTGGTGGTGCAGTGGTTGAGAGTCCGCCTGCCGATGCAGGGGATGCTGGTTCGTGCCCCGGTGTGGTAAGATCCCACATGCCGCGGAGCGGCTGGGCCCGTGAGCCATGGCCGCTGAGCCTGCGCATCCGGAGCCTGTGCTCCGCAACGGGAGAGGCCACGGCAGTGAGAGGCCCGCGTACCGCAAAAAAAAAAAAAAAAAAAAAAAGGCAAAAGCAAGTTGCGGATATACTATAGTATAAATCTATACTATGTGTCCTTTACGGAAAAAGTGAAATATGTATATAAACTGCTTGTATAGGCAAAGGACATGCATGTGTGTGAAAAGACATACAAGGTATTTAACAGTGATAGACTCTGGGCAGGAGGCCTGGGGGTACTTTCTTTGCAATGTATCCCTTTGTATACCCTGTGAATTTTAACTTTACATGTCCAGACAATAATTAGTCAAACAAAAAGGAAAATATAAAGACGAGGACAGACATGTAGCTTTATTGGTTCGTGAACAGCTGAGTTGACCTTCTGGATGAAGAGAACCATGCCGCGTTAAAATGAGTGTTCAAGGAAGAGCCAAGCTCATAATGAGCAGAGCCGAAGTCCTAGAGATACATTTGGGTTCTCTTTAATTCCAAAATGACCAAATAGAGAAGGCAATCACAGATGATAGATGACTTCCCATTTTGAGCAGTCTTAGGCTTAGTTTAAAAGACATTCAGCTATACCAATTTCTTTTTCAAAGAAATGTCACACTTTTTAGATGCTCCATGGAAGTTGGCAGACAAGAAGAAAAATGTTGACTTTTCCACGTTGCCCATTGTGCAAAATTCGGAAGTATTCAGAACACAAGAGACACATGCAACAAACACAGTGACCTTAAACATTTTCAGGCAGATCTATCAGAATCCGTTTCACATTGCTGATGTCCTCGGCCAGCGGGCCAGCATACAGCTGGTTAAATGCCGCCCCCACAGCAGCCGGTGAGGGATGTGCATTAGCTTTTGATTTAAAGGGAAGCAAGGGAACATGATGGTGGGAAGCAAGGCGTGTTATTCAGAGTCAGGTGGCAAACAGGGGAGGGCCTGAAAAACACTCTGATAATGCCAGTAGCGGGAGGGCTCAGAGTAGGTAGAAATACAGAGATGGGGTTCCGTGTCTGGATGTGAAAGCAAAGTTCAAGTTACCCTTAGCTGCCACATCAGAAGCTCATTCGACCACGTGGGTACTGTGTTTGTGTCAGTCAGTAGCTGCTCTTGCTGCCTTTTCTGTAAGAGCTGCAAAGTGGCACCAAGTAGGGACACACTGGCTCGTTGCCATTTCCTCGTGTTGCCTGCTGTTTTCAATCAGGAGTCTGCCTAGTCATGCTTCTGTCGTCCTAACCTGGAGCACTCATCTGCTTACTTCTTGCTCTAAGCCTGTGTCTAACCACAGACTTCCTGACTTCTGAGTGGGTGTGTGTGACCATCCTGCTCAGCTTGCATTCTTTCTTTCTTAGTCCCCTGGGTGAGCCATTCCCTTCTTGCTCTGTCTCCGGTTCAGATGGTGAGGTTCCAGGACCAGAAGCCGAGATCAGAGCCAGTGAGGACTCCAGATCCCCCTGGCCACAGTGATTGGTTTGTGGGTGCACATGTGACCCAACGGATCAAAGCAGAATGAGTCCTGGGGACTGGCGTGAGAGCTTCTGGAACATGCTCTTCCCCACTGAATTTGAGCAGGGGAGAACGTGAGCTGGAGCAGTCTTGGGGCGCTGCGTGGAGCCTGAGAGTGAGGGCACGCAGCTGAGGCGGAGCCCAGAGCTGCCCAGAAAGCGAGTCTGAGGGCATGGTGTGATCCTTGAACCTGGCTAGGCTTAAGCTGCACCTACCCTGGTCATTTTAGCTACGACAGTTCCCCAAACCCAATTCCCCTCTTTACTCCCATGGCCTTAGGCTGGATTTGGTATCATCTGCAAGAGAGTGAACTCTTGACTAAAATACCTCCCCTGATGTGAATGATAGCAACAAACCTGGACAGGGCTTTACTCTTTCCAAAATTTTCATCTACATTAGCTAATTTGTCCTTCCAACAACGCTCTGCAATAGTTGGGATAATTTATATTAATTTCCATTTATATTGGGGAGAACCAAGGCTCATAAAGGCGGAATGACTTATTTGGCATCATAGCTAGTGATACAGCCTGTTCTGTAACCCAGGCCTCTGGTTTTCATGCTGTTGGTAGTGCCTCCTGCTGCAGGTAGGGTGTGACTCAGGGTCCTGTGATTGGCCTCTTCTGTCTGGTGCACTGCTGGCCTGTATTTCAGTGGACCTGTCACCCCACCTCTGAGGACTGCCACTGGGGGTCCTGCAGACTCAACCAGGAAGGAGAGTGTCTGCGGCCTCGGGAGCAGAAAAGGAACCTTTTGCTGAATGAATGGGAACTAACTGGTCCTCATCTCAAAGGAGTGCCAGGGTAGAGATTGGTTAACTGTCAGAAATAAGCCACATCTGGGTGCGGACGGCACCCAGGGACAAAGCCAAGGAAAGGGAGGCTGAGGGGAGGTGACTTCCTTGGCCACGGAGCGGAGCTGGGGGAAGTAGACTCGGGGGAAGCATAGGTGGCTGCGTTTCCATTTCTGTGCTGCACATTAGCCGTGAGCATCTCAGCAGACCGGGCTCTCCTTCCCCGGTACCCGCTTACCTCATCTTTTTCCATTGCCATTTGTGTTCAAGAATGATATAAATGTCAACGTGCTTGCTGGTATAAAAGAATACAATATAAAGAAGATAAAGTCTTTCTATTTTTTTTAAAATCAGAGGATGGAAGCCATTTTGTATATTACAGAAAAAATTAAATTTCTGAAGGAGGTTTGAAGTATTCTCTTTACATTTATCACTGTCTTTGAGGCAAGGGGATTCAAGACTTCAGGCACCAACCTAATTACAACAGCTGGGATGGAGTGAAGAGGAAGCAGTATCTGTTAGCATGCTCTGTAATTAAGGTATTTTTTTTTTCTTTTGAAGGATCACCTCTACTGCCTGCAACAGTGATTGCCATTGATTCAGGATTTCGTGGTTCCTGGGGAGTGGCAAGGCCATGGGTGACCTCATACTCTCCCCGCTCCCCCCCAACCTAACCTCTGCCGACCCCTCCACCCGCTCGTGGTTTTTCTCCTTCAGGACTTGGCAGGTGTTTTGTCACGCTGATCTTAATCAGATCACTGTGTAATTACAGAGGGACTGTCAGGATATTTTTGGTTGTCATCTTCTAACAAAATGCAGATTGCGTGGCATGTATACATAGAATTACTCTGTAATTCAAAGTAAATTGACATTTAATTTCAATCTAATTACACAGAAATTACAGACATGACAGATACAGTCTAATTAGGAAGCAGAGTATACGAATCTGTTTATGGAATGAAAATCCATATCATGTCACACTTTTAACAGAATCAAAATAATCTCTCTGCATTTTTGTAGAGGGTATGTAATAACAACAGCAGCAGCGGAACAATTAAAGCTCCAGTTCTGGCCTGTCCACCATGTGCACATATTTTATTTCATCGAGTGGTAAAGGTGACTCTGTGAAGCTGGGGTGGGCATTCCCACGGCGCACATGAAGCTGGCAGCTGGAGAAGTTAGGAAGTGCGTGCCCAGTGTCACACCCTAGAAAGAGGTCACGGTGAAATGGAATTCGGTTCCCGGGGACTGTAAGGTTTAGGATCAGCTGTGCTGCCTCTTCTCCGTCACTTCTAGGAAGAGGTGCGGGAGGCCTGGGCTGAAATGCTGAGCCCCGGCCCTCTGCTCCCTGAGCTCTTTGGGTTCTTGACCTGGAAAACTGGGCTTTTCTCTCCCTTCCTCTCCCTGCCCCTCTCTCCCTCGCTGCTTCCTTTCTTCTTCATCTCACTCCCTTAACGAATGCCACCCACTCTGTCGGGCCCTGTTCCGGGCGCTGGGTGCTAAGTGCCAGGGGAAGCTGACAGTGTCATTGCCTCGTGGGGTTCACCCTGCTGTTCTGGCTCCTTCCATGTAGGACAGCTTGAGCTGCCCGCACAGTGGCTGGATGTGTAATGGACCCAAACCGCCTGGCTGCTGGTGCCAGGCCTCATCAGGGTGCAGCCACGTGTGGACAGGCCAGAGCAGGGGTGTGTGTGGGCCAGGGCGCAGAGCCCGTCTTGTGCTGCGTGTTTACCCATAGGATATTTGTACTCAGACTCGGGTTCTACCTAATCTTCTCTTTTCTCCTGGTGGGTCTTCACATTGAAGCGATTTTTGTTTGGTCTTGTTTTGTTTTTTGGCCGCGCCACGTGCCTTGAGGGATTTTTGTTCCCTGACCGGGGATCAAACCTGAACCCTTGGTAGTGAAAGTGCGGAGTCCTAACCACTGGACCGCCAGGGAACTCCCAAAGCAATTTTTGTTCGATTTTGATTTTTTAAATTCCTCTGACCCCTGCCCTTGTGCAAAACAAATCACAACGTGGGTTGCCTCCTTCCTTTCCAAGCCCCAGGCCCAGGTAGCTCCAGCGAGAGCAGAATTTTCTTTCTAGCTAATGAACCAGTTTCCTTCAATGTAACTTGCTTTTATCCTCTCTTATCCCTCCCTTATCACTCATTTATTATGATCATCACTTAACATGGGTATAATACTTTACAATTAGTAACAGCCTTTTCCTTATAATTTCTCCCTTGATCCTTAACCAAAAATCTGTGAATTAAGTTCATACTTTTTATTATATTCAGCTTAGCAGTGGGGAAACCAGTCACCAGGTGTTCCTTAATGGCCTGTCATTAAGAGTATTCGTCTCAGACTCAGCTCTTCAGGTGTTAATACCAACTTTTTTCTCAGGACAACAGCTGCTTCTCTTTCACTGAAGGCCCTTTACCTTTTTCCTCCTCTTACCCCAAATGTAATCATTAATGTATCAGCTACACAATTATTTATTGAATATTTCCTTTAAATCGATTAAAAAAATACTTGAATACATTTATTTTTAAAGATAACTTTATATCACTACTTCAGATGTTCAACTAGCGTCACCTGGTAGAAAGAGAAGGTAAAGGTAAATCTGAATACAGCAGAAAAGGAACATGATTGCTACATTGTAGCTGGCTGCTGTGACTTGCACGAGGTTCTTATCCTGAAGCTGGCTCTTGGGTGACAATGGAACTTAGCAGGAGCGAGAGGGGTGTTAAATATCTACTAACATTGAGCAGAGACTTTACTCTAATTGGAAGCACTGAAAAAGAATTAAAAATGAAAATGGAAGCAGAGAACAACTTTCTTACCATGCATTCCAAATTTTCTGATGTTCTTTGTTAAGTAATCTCAGATACAACCCTTCTGGCCTAACCGCTCTATTTCACATGAATTTAACTTGACTTGTACCTACAAAGGATGCCCAGAAGGTCGTGTCCTGACTGTGCAGTTTAGCAAAAGGATACTCCTGGGTGAACCTTTTTCACCGGGTGCAGAACAGGCCTTGTGCCCAGGGTCCGTGGCTTTCAAGGCATCTTCTCTGTGTGCTGGGGGTAGGTGGCTGTCGTTCACTAATAGAATTTTTTTAGAGATTGTATAGATTTATGTATCTTATAGAGAAGTGTACCTAATGGAAGAAACACAGATATAAAAAAAAGGGGGGGCTCCTCCAGAGTTTGTGGAAGCTTAGTGAGATTACACCACACTTAGATTTCAGCTACCTATCAGTCAAACTTCCAAGGTTCAGATTTCCTTTGCTTATGGAAAATAAAAATTCCCCACGCTGAGAAACGGAGCATTTCGAGAAGGACATCAAGTGTCTCCTTGAAAACATGTCCTGATGAAATGTAAATGATGATGGAAATGAATCAGACCCCATGGATTAATCAAATCATTAACATATCAATCATTAACAAGTGGATTTGATAACAAAAAAATCAAATGGAACTGCTCCTACACATAGATCAGAAATTCATACATTATGCCGCCTTAAATCTTTCCTGGAACAAAGCAGATATAAATAAACAAACATAACTTAATAATAAAATAACAAAAATCTTGTCCCTCATTGTAATTTCAGATTCTGAAGTGAAGAGAAGAGGTGCCCAGGAAAAGATACTTATGTTTGTTGGATGCACCCACTCTGAACACAGCCAGAGAGTCGCACATATCTGACACCTGGCCGCAACTGTGGTTCCTGAAAGCCTCACTTCTTGTGCAGTTGCTTTCTTAGCCTCATGAAAATGAAATCGAGGAGGAAGTAAGTCCCTTCTAAAAAACACACTTAGAATTCATCTTCCATCTGCAGGAGATGAAAATCAAAGAATGCATTGCTTTCCCTTTGCCTTTTCATCAGTTTAAGAAGAGTGTAGACAAACATCAGATCTGAACATGCAGAGGGGTGAGCTAATCAAAAAGAGATCAGAAGCAATAAGAGACTCTCCATGTGGTGCAGAGTGGGCAGAGGAACAGGGATGCTATAAAGAGACCATTTGTCATGAAGCAGGTAGAGGAGAGAACATTTCCATAAAGGAGGAAGGTAGTTACCAGGTCACACGCTCCCTGCCTTTGGGATTAGGAGAGAAATCTATCCTTCTGGCCAGTGCTTGTTGCCAATCCCGTTCACACTGGTGCTGGACAGGGCGGGGCAGCGAGGAGAGAGGGTGAGGGACCTCCTCTTAGTGATGCCGTTTGATGCTGAAGGGTCAGCTCGTTTGCAAAGGAGCAGTGGTGGGAAGGCTAAAAGCTCATTGTGGTGGTTCTCTTCAGCAAAACTGTCGAGTCTGTATATTTTTATTGTATCTCAGTAACCTGTCTCACTTGGCAGACACCCCTTTTCAGTCTTGCTCTACAGCTGGGTTACCCCACAGAGAAGATGCCCCATTCTCTCTGGATCTGAGCCTCTTGCCTCCCTGTGACCCAACTCTCCTCCGAAAATATCCACACCTTGTCCTAGGCCTGTGACACGAGAGGTCAGGGGGACAAGCTCAGACAGCTGCCCAGACAGGCAAGCGGTGGTCTCCTGTGGCGGGACCACAGGTGCCATTGTGTACAGGAGAGCAGGCCCTCTGTCTGGAGTAGCCAAGTAGAAGGCACTGCTAACTTCAGAGCTTGCCCAGTAAAACCCTTCTGTGGAGAGGCGTCCATCAGCTGCAGTGGCTCCCAGTTTGAAACCTCTGCCGGGTCTGATAAAGAGTCTGCTACAGGCAGTGGAGTTACAGTGTTAATGAGTATGATTTATACAATGCACTCCCTCTCTCTCCCACCCGCCCTCCTTCAAAAAGAAAATAAAAAGGATTTGGACTCTGAAGGGAGTCCCAATCATGTGAAGTCAAAATAACACGCGGCAGAAGTATTCAGGACCGGAAGGCAGGCTGGTCAGAAAACATGCCCCTTCAGGTCCCAAAGACTCCGCGTAAAGCAAAAGCCACAGATTGATTCTCGAGTTGCACTCCCATCTCCCGCACTTGTGCACTGGCCCATACACCTGGCACGTCCACTCACGGATCTTAGAATAATCGGCCAAAGACACCTTTCCCACATGGCACTCCTGGTGGCCACCCTGCTCCACTGGGATTGGCAGGGGAGATGGAGACGAGAGGCAATTCCTGTATACCCGGAGCACCTGCCGTTTGAGGCTGGGTCGGGAAGGGGCTTGGAGGTACACTCAGCCCCTCAGAAGGAATAACTCTCTAGCACCACCATGGAAGTCCGCTGTTAAGAAATCTCTCACTCACACAGGCCAATGGCCACCAGACCCCATTGGAAAATTGGATTCAGATGGTGAGTGTGGTCAAAAAGGACTGAGCTGGGAGTTGGAAAGTCTAAATTCTAGTTCCAGTTCTTCCATTTATTAGTCATGGAACGTCGGACAAATTGCTTCACTTCTCTAGCCCCTGGTTTTCTTGCTGTTAAATGACTTTTCTAACTCCATCATTGTGGTCAGGTCCAGAAAAAGAGTAATTAAGCTTAAATCACAGAGTTATGTCAGGCCTAAAATGAGTTGCTCTGTGTAAATGTCTTGGGCAAACTCAACAGCACCTCACATATGTACAGTGATTCATTTCTGGCTATTTCCAGATGGAAAGTCAGATGCCATGGAAAATTGGAGACGCCTATTCTTTTTTTTTTTTTTTTTGCGGTACGCAGGCCTCTCACTGTTGTGTGGCCTCTCCCATTGCGGAGCACAGGCTCCGGACGCACAGGCTCAGCGGCATGTGGAATCCTCCCAGACTGGGGCACGAACCCGTGTCCCCTGCATCGGCAGGTGGACTCTAAACCACTGCGCCACCAGGGAAGCCCGAGAAGCCTATTCTTGAGAATTCCTAGTATCTTCCTGAATCCAGTGGAGAAACATCAGGCCAATTGTAAATCCATATATTTCAGAGAGTGGAGTTCTTTTAATGCTAAAATAAAAATTTTACTTACTCCAGAGCTTGATGGAAATAAAATGAAGGCTGCAGGAACATTGAGCATTTAACCTGTCATTTGCTTGCTCTTGCGAAATATTAAAAAACGGATGCATTGTGTTGTAGTGTCCTGTGTCTATACATAAAGATCTCTTTTACCATCCAAGATAATTTCAAGTTCAGTAGGAATAAATATCACCACTCTTGCAAATGTGATAAATTGATGTTTTAATAAACTGAATTTTATGCTGCTTAGTTCTTGCAAAATTAGGAATTATGAACATATGCTTCCCAGGAAAAGTAATCATTTGCTGTGCTTTCATCTGGACTAGAATATGATCATTTCCCCAGCAAAGAGAAAAAGAAAAAAGGCTGGCCTGTGTTTAGCACCGCTTGATGACCCTGGGGTCAGCTGGCAGCATAGAAAGGAAGAGATTTGGACGTTAGGAATGGAGGTATAGCTTCAAGACTGCAGCTGTTAGGGAAGAACCCCAGGGGCTGCCCCGCTTTTGGAGGTCTGCAGACTACATCTATCTTTCCTCCTTGAGTTTGTCCTTAGAATTTCCGAGTGTCTCCTGAAGTGACTTTAACTTTCCTCTTTCTCTTTTTAAGAAGTTAATTCCACTCAACACATTTTCACTTTTGATTTCAAATCAAGTGTTTCTCTGTTCATAATTTTTGTATATTCAGAAGCTTAAGTTTTAATGATCGCTGGATCCAGTAGCAACTGTCGTCCGGAATGTAATGTGATAAGGGTAATCCTGAAAAGCCAAGCAGAGAAGTAAATTTTATCAACAGAGTCACGTTTTGTATGCACTGAGAGACTTCTTTATAAAAATTAACTGCCACTTGCAAGTAATAATTCTTCTTGATTTTTATAATTAACATATCTAGATGAAAGCTCTAAACATGTCTGAAAAAAGTTGTCAGTGGATAGAAAAGTATTGCTCGACGAATAAAAATTCTGTTTACAATGTAGTCACATTACTGTCCTTGCTGGAAGGTAACTGTGCTTCTGTTTTAATAAAATGCACCAGGTGGGTCCCTGAGGCGGGCTTCCAGTAAAGAGAGGGTGTGTCTGAGAGAAGAGGGCAGAGGCGGTTTCCCAGAACTGAGCACTGTTTACCTGAACGACCTGCTTTCTAGGAACCCCTACATCCAGCTGGTGAGTCCCAGGGAGTGAACAAATTGTGTGTGTGTGTGTGTGTATGCACGTGCGTGTTGGTATATGCAGACGTTTGTGTGCATGCATGTGTGGCTTGCACACACGTGTGCAGGCGTGTGTACTTTGTGGGTTTGCCTGTGTGTGTGCATGAGTGTGTGTGTGTGCGTGCATTGGGGCTTGCATCTGTATAATGGTGACGTGTGGACAGAAGAAGGGAGGTAAGCTCTCTTTATATGCTTGCCTTCATTTCAGAGTCACTTCTACAGCTGCAAAGTTAACGACATCTAGCGTGATGCTTATTCTAAAGTATTACTCAGTTCCCACATTCACAGAATCAGAGGGACGGCAAGGAAGAAAAAAGATTAACAGGTTTGGTAGAAGGTAAGTCGCTATGACTATAAACATGAAACTTCCCCATTAAAATGATTCTGAATTAGGATGATAACAGTCCTAAGGAAAAAGGATTGTGAAGAACCTCTTCAGGTGTGAGAAACGCCCCATGAGTAGCTAATATTGATGAGGAAACCATGGCCTGGAGGACTGGGGGCTGTACATTGTTGTGGGAGCACATCTCAGCACATCACAGTGCATGCTGAGCGGTAAGATGATAAACAGTTCTGCATGAGAGGGTGGCTGGTAGTGGGCTGCACCACACAGTATCTGGAGAGATTGCACAGCCTGGGGTTTAGAGCCTGGGTTTTACTTCAGGGGCCTGGGATCTGAACCCCTAGCTCCATCATTTACTTGCAGTGGGACTTGGGGCAAGTTACTAACCTTCCTGAATCTCCGCTTCCCCATCTGTAGAGTAGAAATAATGGTACTGTCCTCTCAGTGGGGCTGCGAGAAATCGAATGAGAAATGTCAGGATTCATGAGATGTCTTCTCCATTCACTTACGAAGAATTCGTGAGGTGAGTGGTTTTACAGGAGATAAGTGTCGAGAACTAGGGTCCCTTAGATCCACTAGTTACCCCTCCCCTATAGGTCCAGTTATGAAGTCTTGAGTTATGAATGTTTGCAATCTAATCGAGGTCAATGATGAACCACTTAGGCCCTGGTGCTGGCTGTGCTGTGTCCTGAGGGGTCGTGTTCCCGGTGAACCCTGTTCAGTCAATGGTATGTAAGTAAGGGGAGGTCAGGAGAGAAAGGGCATTGTGATTCCAGGGTCAGGAGGTCCCACTGGCCCTTCTGCTCTTGATTTACTAATCTCTCTAGATTTCTGTCCTCAGAACAGTGCCTTTGACAGAGGACAATCAGTTTTCCTATAGTGTATGGGTTACAAGCATACTTTTTGCCCTAGACTGCCTTGGTTCAAACCCTGGCTCTGAGAGTTACCAGCTTATAGCGACCTTACCAAATTACCAGCTAAGTGACCTTAGCAAATTACTTCGTCTCTCTGGGCCTCAGTGTCTCTGGGCCTCGCCTTTAAAAGTCCGGGGATCATGCTTACCTTATATGGTTGTTGTGAGGATTAAATAAGTTTGTATATGTAGACTGGCTGGCTCATAGCAATGAATAAACATTGGCTTTGATTATTATTATTAGATGATGGTTATTATCATAGAATATTGCTTGATGCTGGATTCTGGGCATATCCTTGGTCTGCTGAAGGTACTTCAGAAGACATAGAACTGTGAGGTCTGGGAGCCATTTGGGGATCATGAATCCCACAGTCCTAGAAACAAAATGTTCAGTTATCCAAGCTGAGAGCCTTGACCGTAATGCCTAGAACCAAGAGACAGGAAAAAGTCACTAGAGAATCTTGTTTCTTTATGGCGTCTGGCAGTATCAGTTTATACTCTCCTGTGTACTCAGTGGGGGAAAAAAGACTGTTTTTCTCTTACTTTTAGCTTTCCAATCAGTCCTCATCTCCAAACTCACAATCAGCACATCAATCATGAATCTTACTGCCAGTGAAATGAAGAACACGTTTTCCTTTTACAATCAAGCTATATGGTCTGGTGGCTAAAACTACATGTTTTGGAGTTAACGGCATCTGAGTTTGATTTGAGACAAATTACTTGAACTCTCTGAGAATCCATTTCCTCATCTTTAAAATGGGGGTAATGATGGTGCCTGGGGTAATGATGCTTTTGTGAGGATTATATGATAAAAGGCACATAAAGTGCTCAGAACAGGGCCTGGAACGTACTCATCATTCAGTAAGTATTAATTTCTACAGTGTTTCCAAATATTGCCAAAGGGGGCTTGGTAAAAAAGGAACGCATCACTGTGAGGTTGTGAGAGCCCAGCTGGCCCCCAGAGCCCTCATCTCTAAAAACCAAATTCAGGAGGTGTTTCAGCAGAGGTTGTCAGGATCCATAAAGGCAGGAGCAGGACTGGCTACGTGAGTTGCAGGGCCCGGTGCAAAATGAAAACGCAGGGCATCCTGTTCAAGAAGTAGCGAGAATTTCAAGACGGCGGCAGCCAAGCAGGAAACCACGTGTGGAGTCCTGCTGAGCCCGGGACCCTGTGCAGCTGTTCAGGTCACAGGCGGCCCTGGCAGGGACTAAGGGGGTGGTGCTGAGGAGGGGGCCCCGCCCTAGAAAAAAAGTGTTGGTTGTAGAGCCCAGGAGCCACGTCAAGTACACTTGGCATCCCAGGCCGGGACGCCCTTTTATAAATCTGCTTCACAGAAGGTGTGCTCCACGCTTTGAGGAGGGGAGGCAAGCTACTGGCTGCACATTTCTTTAGCTCTGTGGTTGCCAAAAGCAAGGCCAGCGTTTTAGGGCCAAGGTGCAAGGTAACCATTTTCAGGCTCTTTCTCGCGCAGTGTGCTTCACTTAGGGTTAATCCGATTTAGTAGAGGACTAGCAAGGACATGTGAAAGACGCCTTGGAAGGGCTTCACGTTGCAGCCTTGACTCCTCATAAAACGGGCTGTCCCCACCAGTCCCTGGCCCAGTTTCCCACAGATCCACCAGCCCAAGGAGGCCGAAGCAGGCTCCCCGCCAGCCGCTCCGCACTCACGTCATTTGCTGTGGCTTAAGCCCCAGCCCTGCCTCCCCCTTGAGCTTCCAGGCCTTGAAGCGAATTCCTGGCCTGGGATTGGAGGGAGCAAGGGCTTTGTGGGAAGATGGGCTGGGAGAAGGGGGGAGGGGCTGAGGAAAGAGAATGAGGCTGGGCAGAGCAAGTTATTAATCAACGCACCCCTAAGAAAGTCCCCTTGCCAAGAACACTTACTCACTCCTAAGCTGCCCACAGACCTCGTGGAAGAGTTGCTCTCTGAACTCCAAGCAAGCCTTCTCTCCTGAAGTTAGCCAGAGCAATTAACAATATGCAGGTTACAGTCCAGAGAGGATGAGGCATCGCATGCAGTCCTTTCAAATACTGGTGACTGATGACGCGTAGTTCATTTGTGTCACATGAGGGGGTGCTTTTTCAGTGCTCCAAAATGTGGGGTTTTCCCTCCCCCATCTTATCTCAGGAGCTGCACAAAGAAAGAAGTCACCGCGTGCCTCCTTGTGTCATTTTGTCATCTGAAATGAATTGACGAGGCCCCGTACAATTCATCTCTTCTTCAGTCCTTTGTGGCAACATCCAGGGGATTCAGCTGTGCAGCTGAGTCGGTGAGCGGTGTGTGCTAATCCTGGTTTACGGGGATCTGAAATCCGCGTGTGTGATTCTGAGTTTATGTGCCTTGGACATTTTGCTGCCGAGTACTCTGCAGTCTGCATACAACAGAATTGGAAAAACATGTCTGTGTAAATGACACGTGCCATGAAATAGACAGCTAGGCCTCTGTGTGGGAAGGACAGCAGGCATTAGTGGCTGGACAATGGATAGAGATGCTTATCTCTTTTTCCACCATTGTAATTTTGTCTCTGAAGAACTTCCAGGGGCTTTTAGAGAATTTTCACTCCTGCAGAGAAGAAGCAGGTGAACATTTCTGAGGCTTTTGACTTTGCCAGTTCTGGTTTGTTTCTCTGTTCATTTTTCAGGAGTTAGTCTCTTGCAAAATATTTTAAGAGAGTTTCACTTCAAAGATTCTTGCTTCCTTCACACAGAAATTTATGGCTGACAGAAATTATATAAAACCTTTAGAACTTTTCTGAATATAAAGATGCTCAAGACCATAACAAATAGGATGAACCTAGGGAAGATTTGCTTTTAAGTCATGCTATGACTAAAAGCTATTTAATAAACTCCCTGATGAAAGATTACTGAGAAAAAAATCCTTTGGATTGGTTTGAACATCCAAAAATTAAATATAATTTACACTTATAAATAACTTTTTTTTTTTTTTGCGGTATACGGGCCTCTCACTGCTGTGGCCTCTCCCGTCGCAGAGCACAGGCTCCGGACGCGCAGGCCCAGGGGCCATGGCTCAGGGGCCCAGCCGCTCTGTGGCATGTGGGATTCTCCCGGACCGGGGCACGAACCCGTGTCCCCTGTATAGGCAGGCGGACTCTAAACCACTGCGCCACCAGGGAAGCCCTATAAATAACTTTTTAAAGTGAGAGACTAAGAACAGCCAACTACATAATCTGTTAAAATATAAATGGTGATAAAATGTGTTTTTACATCCGTTGTTTATCATAAGGAGCTGAGTGAATTGAAAAGGTTTTTTAATCCAGCTCTGCTGCCCAGAGGGAGGGTAAAGTTGATCAAACCCAGGAAAGAAGCTGGGGGCCTGGGGAGGCCCTGAGGTGGGTTGTGCCTGATTTATCGGCTGGACAGCCAGCTCTCCTGACCTCAGAGTCAGTTGACCCCTAGAACTGATCCTTTGCAGGGTGAGCAGGGCAGAGCTGGGCTGAAGAGTATTTTATGATGGGTTTACTATAAATATATTCATTTTAGCATGTAATGATGAACGTTTGATAATGTTTGGTCTTTTGCTACTATAAACAATGTTAAAATGAATAAGACTATACATATGTCTTTGCCCACTTTTTGGATTCATAAATCCTTATGAGGGCCAAATTCTTGTTGAGTCAATGGATATGTGTATTTCAGACTGCCATTTTGCCTTCCAAAGAGGTTGTACCAATTTATACACCTGCCGGAATTTTATGAGAATACCTGGTACTTCACACACACGCCAACACAGCAGGCTGTTCAACTTTTTGATCTTGATTCATCTGTTAGGTGAAAATGACATCTCAGGTTAGTATTAATTCACATTTGTTTTCTGATGAATAAGGTTGGATATCTTATCTATGGATAAAAAGGCCATTTTGTAATTAGTTTTTCTGCAAACTCAGTTCACTCTGCCTTCTTAATATTTTGGTTACTGGTCTTTTTCTTATTAAGTTTCAAAAGTTCTTTATATATTAAGAAAATTATCCTTTTGTCTATCATTTATGTTGCAAACACTTTCCCCAGTTGCTCACTTGTCCTGTTACCCTTTTTATGGTACTAGTTCTTTATTTTACAATGCAGAAATTGAAAATGTCTTATGTATTAACGTTTTCAGTGGTACTGAATATGCTAATTTTTCAGAAATGCTGTGAGATCACTGTGGGATAATTTATAGGGGAATGCCAGGAATCCAGGGCCTCCCAACCACCTTTGGTGTGTCTTTTCTGCCCTTAGCGCATTTTCCTCAATGCAGTGCTTTCCAGAAACACCTGGAGAGGGCTTCAGCACATCTGCCATTTCATACAACATCCCTGGTGTTCAGCTGCCTTAGGTTTAGGTTCTCCAGGACACAGATTCTGTGGCTGTGCTTTACACATAGTGAGTCCCCTGGGGAGTGCTCTCAGTGTTTGCGAGAGAGTGAGGGAGGCGGGGAAGAGGAACGGGTGAACTCTGCTGCAGTTGCAAGCAGGGACCCTGCCACGGAGAGCTTTGTAGTTGGAACCATCCTTCAGAGATGCAAGGTGGAAGGGGCTTGTACCCCACATAGACTTGTCATTGAATGGCAGTTACTCCTCGCGTTACCAAACCAAACTTGGGTCCACTTGCCTGCGAGCAGTAAAGGCAATACACTGACACCAGGTCGCGGTGAAGGAAGGCGCAGTGTTTTTTGCAGGGCGCCGAGCAAGGAGTCCAGGTAGCTAGTACTTAAAAGGCCCAAACTTCCCAAAGGCTTTCAGGGTAAGGTTTTTAAAGACAGGGTGAGGGAGAGGGGTTGTGGGGTGCGTAATCAGCTCTGGGACATGGACGTTCTTCTGATTGGTTTGTGGTGAGGTAATCGGGTGTCAACATCATCAACCTTCAGGTTCCAGCCAGTCTGGGGTCTGTATGCTGGTGGTCAGCATACAGTTAACTTCTTCCACTTGGTTTCAGTATCTGCAAAACAGCTCAAAGGACATGGCTCAGAAGATTATCTAGAGCCCTTGAGGAGGAACTCAAGGTCCTTGACTTAGTTTAATGGCTAAGCAATTATTATTTTGTCTTGCTTGACTGTTTTCCTTTGTGCATTTTCTCACTTCTCTGTTTAACTGTACTCTTTGGAACTCAGGGAAGGCCTAGGAGGCTAAAGTTTTTCTACAGGCAAGAGGAAAGTGGGGGGAGGGAGAGAGGGCGTCTGTTCCGGGAAGGCTTCATAGGGTCCTGCTCAGTTACACAGGGAGGGGAGGTACCCTTGGGCATGGATGCTCCCTTCAGCTAAGATAATTCCCAAAGAGGAACCAGGCTATGAGCTGTCAGCCTGTAACACTCTTTGGAAAAGAAGCCCTAGTTTCTGATGGGAGGATCTGATGACATATCCCAGTCCTCACTGCACAAACTACTCTGGCTGTCCCTCTTTCCATTCAAATCTAGTCCTAGGGTCCCTCCAGCCTTAGTGCTCTGCCAACTTATGCTCCCTTCCATTTTGAGCTCTTTAAATACCTTTTCAGTGACAAAGAGAAAGGACCAGCAGTGCAGTCATCGGTCTGAGTGAGCATTTCCCCTCCCCCCTTCCCCAGGGTCTTTATGATTCTTTCACACCTTGCACCAAGATGTGAAAATGCTGTAAAAAGTTCCCGTGATTGCAAATGAAGTGAACCAGACACAGTAATTAAAGAGATGAAGATGGCTGCAAACTTAGGGCTTTGTAGAAGATTCTGGCTGATGTGTTTCAGCAGTGAAGGAAGGAGAAACGGGATTGCATTTAATTAGCTGGAGGTCCCAGGACGCCTTCACTTTTCCATGCCTGTTACCCACTGAACGCCATCACACCGCTGAGCTGGAAGCTCCTTTCTGGACGGTTTGATAGGCATTGCAAATCCTCTCAGAGGACCCTTTCCAGAGCCCACAATAGCGCTCCTAGCAAAACATCACCACATCTTCGTAGTACCATTTCCTTTTTCGGTGCTGCTGGCTCTTACTGGAATTGGGTTTTCCTGGTGCTTGCTTCGGCTCCTGGCCACCAGCTGCTCCTGTGCCTGGAACAGGGCAACCAGTGAAGAGTGGAGGTTGGAGCAGATACTGCTGGTGCCCTGCCTGTGTCTCCTCAGCAGGCACTGTACTGCAGACTCCCACAGCCTGGCTCTATCCTCAGAGTTAATGCCCCTGGAAGCAGCTCTCACTCAGGAACTGTGGATAAATACCCCAACCTCGATGCCCCCGGAGTGGGCCAGCTCTGAGGCTTGCTGGAGTCTGGGGAGCTCCAGAAGGACCGAGTGAGTGCCAGTTGCTCCCAGAGCAATCCTGCATATTAACTCATTACATTCTGGCTCCCTTCCTGCCTTTCCTCACCTCACTGTCCTGCTCCCCACTGCTGTTTCCTGGCATCACTTCCCAGCCCAACTACTAGCGTTCAAATCCTCATCTGCCAGTACCAGGTGAGCTTCAAGGGGTTAAAGTTGCCAGGCGAAGGGTTCCATCTGGGAAATCAGGTTCAAAAGTGTATGTCCTCCCTTCTCCCTCATCTTGTCCATCCAAAGGAAAAACAAACCACCAGACAAAAACAAGAACAACAACAGCAACAGAAAACTAGTGGCACCTGTTATGTTGCCCACAGAGGACTTATCCTAATTGTCCGAATTGGTCTTTGCAAATGTATTAGGTTTTTGTTTTGTTTTGTTTTGTTTTTGCGGTATGCGGGCCTCTCACTGTTGTGGCCTCTCCCGTTGCGGAGCACAGGCTCCAGACGCGCAGACTCAGTGGCCGTGGCTCATGGGCCCAGCCGCTCCGCAGCATGTGGGATCTTCCCAGACCGGGGCACAAACCTGTGTCCCCTGCATCGGCAGGTGGACTCTCAACCACTGCGCCACCAGGGAAGCCCAAATGTATTAGTTTTTACATGGCGGGCTTCCAAAACTACTTTCCAGGCAGGGTTCCAGCCATTCTGCCTCCTGGTTCTTCACTTGCCATTTGCACAATCTTCTTGATTCTTGACATCACACCTAGCACATTGTCGGTCTAAACCCACTGGGATTGGAGAAAAGGGGGTTGTGGGTGAGGAGTCAGAATTACTTCCAGGCTCCCAGGACCCAGTTCTGATGAACTGCATCTAATTTTGGATGGGCAGTTATTTTCTCTATGTCCACATCAATTGTGATCTAATAAAGATGAAAAGGGGGAAAACAGGGCTTGAGAGCTTTCCAACTCCTACCGGAATTGCAGTGCATTTTCCTATCTGTCTGTTTGATTGGAAATTTAAAACATCTCACATTTCAGGAAATTGGTAGCCTTATAAGATACGAAATCTGACAGTTCATGGCTCAGTCTGTGTTTTGCTGTCTTTATAGGAAATGTGGTAAAAGTTGAAATTAAGGAAAACTAATAAATACCTACCCTAGTTCTCTGATGGTGCATTTTATAATTATCACATCTGCTGCGAAGCGCCTGAAAAATGGCTCTGGAAGGCTGCCAGCGCCACAGAACGGCTCGCTCTGTGAAGAAGAGCTGGGCAGGAGAGGATGTGGAGTAATGGGCTTTTTACACGAGAGTTTAACCTTGCAATCACGAGTATTACTGGTCTTTCTCCCTTCTGTTTTGTTTGTGTTGCAGTCGCTCTGCATCTTTCAAAGCACATGAGATTCCTGTCCCTCCACACCCTTGCTCTGGGGTTCCCGTGTCACAGCTCAGGAAGGAAATGGACAAGAACAGTCAGCAGGGCTGGTGTGTGCACGACCCTGAGAGAGGGGTGAGGAGAAGCCAGAGAAACAGAGCAGCAGCTCTGACCTCTTGCTACCCTTTGCTTTGGATCTTGGCTCCTTGGCAGGTCAGGAGGACAAATCAAAAATTCAAGGCTGGGCTTCCCTGGTGGCGCAGTGGTTGAGAGTCCGCCTGCCGACGCGGGGGACGCGGGTTCGTGCCCCAGTCCGGGAAGATCCCACATGCCGTGGAGCGGCTGGGCCCGTGAGCCATGGCCTCTGAGCCTGCGCGTCTGGAGCCTGTGCTCCGCAACGGGAGAGGCCACAACAGTGAGAGGCCCGCGTACCGCAAAAAAAAAAAAAAAAAAATTCAAGGCTTACCTACATTATTTAAAATTATAAAGATAATCATGAGAAAGTATTAATTCATAATAAAATAATGGTTAAGTTTATCGTGTCAGGCACTGTGCTTAGCAGCTTATGTGAAGTATTTTATTTAATTCTGACAACCTTCAGAGGTGGGTGGTATTATTTTTATTATTATTCCCATTTTAAAGGTGAGGAAATCAAGGTTTAGGGAAAGCACTGGGGTTGCTAGTGAAATCAAGGTGATTGGCCTCATTTGCAGCGTTCTGATTGGCGTTAGAGCCATGTCCACTCTAGGACCGCTTTTCTCAACCAAGCGGGGGAGTGGAGGGGTGAGGACCCTCCTTCCCCCTTCCTGGGTGTGCCTTCTTCCACGCTCTGCATTCGTGCCCATCCACCCAGCTTGTAGTCACAGCCTTTCTGCCTATTAAGATATAAATAGCCTGCAGTGCTTGTCAGGAGGCTTCCCTCAGGGGCTCTGCGTTTTCACCTGACCTCATCCTAAGACCAAGGAGCTTCAAAGCCCAAGCCAAGGTATTAGGGGAAGAACTGTGTTGGGGGAGAAGAGGTGGCTGGAAAGCTGGAGCTTTGTATTAGTTTGCGTTTCTCCATCAGCCAGCTCTGAGTCAGCAGTTCTTTGGAGGTGAATGAGTCTCTGGCAATGGACTGGGGGACAAAAACAGGAAAGGGGAGCAGCCACTAAATCTTGCTTTATTAAGCAGTGACCTCAGAGGGGTACAGGAACTTCATCCCCACTGGGGAAACTTATGGAAGAACATATGCCCCAGAATTATCCTGTTCAAGGGGCAAGGAAACTTGGGTATTTATGTCCTAGTTCCTTGGTCACTGGTTGGTTGAGGGCGGCTCGGTGGGGGAATGTTAGTTCTCTGCTGTTTTGGCCTGCCGAATAGGCGGGAAAGCAGGCTTCCATGGTTAGAGAAAGCCCTCAGGCAGAGAAGTGCAGGTGCTGGCACTCGGAAATGAGCCCAGAAGTTACTGGCAAGGAAAGGGCAAGGAGATGGGGCAGGGCGCTGGGGTCCTGCCCGACCTACTACAAGCTTCCTTGGTCTTTGAAACCAGAGGCCCTGAAGTTTTATCCTGAATGGGCATCTAACGGAGCCTCAGCTTCACCAGAAAGTGTTTCTTTTCTAGGTCCAGATAGATAAAAGAACAAAAAGTGATGTTGGATTCAAATTGGGGCACTATTGTGTGTGTGTGTGTGTGTGTGTGTGTGTTTATATAACTGTCTTCTAAATGCTAGAGGAAATCATGAAAAATTATACCTGTTTTGTGTGGGTTAGGTATTTTCTATAGCTTCCCTTTTCTCCTTTGATTTAAAGGCCACAAGATCCTATCATGCTTCTGTCTCTAAGTAATATAATTGCAATTGTCTACTGCTCTGCATGGCAGTAACCAATTGTAGTTATTCTACTGTTTAATGCATGTATTTATTCAAGTGACAGGAGTACAGGGTCTTGGTGCATTATTCTCCATGACTACTTGGGGGAAAATTTTTTTTTATTAGTTATCTATTTTATACATATTAGTGTATACTTGTCAATCCCAATCTCCCAGTTCATCCCACCACCACCCCAAGCCTGCTTTCCCCCCTTGGTGGCCATACAATTGTTCTGTACATCTATGTCTCTATTTCTGCCTTGCAAACCAGTTTGTCTGTATCATTTTTCAAGATTCCACATATATGCATTAATATACGATATTCGTTTTTCTCTTTCTGGCTTACTTTACTCTGTATGACAGTCTCTAGATATGTCCACGTCTCTACAAATGACCCAGTTTTGTTCCTTTTTATGGCTGAGTGATATTCCATTGTATATACGTACCACGTCTTCTTTATCCATTCGTCTGTCGATGGGCATTTAGGTTGCTTCCATGACCTGGCTATTGTAAATAGTGCTGCAATGAACATTGGGGTGTATGAGTCCTTGTGAATTATGGTTTTCTCTAGGTATATGCCCAGGAATGGGATTACTGGGTCTCTATGACTACTTTAAATGATAGTTACAGCACGTTTTTGTCCACTCATTCTAATGATCCCTTTGTGAGACAAATGGGTAGCAAGTATTCTGTACACGGAGAACTTTGCAGCTTCTATATGCAATCCAAATGATTTTTTGTTAAAGAAAAAAAATAACTAATTCATTCACTTAACAGCTATTTCTGGAAAGAATAGTTATTTGGCTGAATTCAAAGCTTCCCTCATCTGCCACTTAATTTGTGTGTGTGTGTGTGTGTGTGTGTGTGTCTGTGTCTGTGTAGTTTAGATGGATATCAGCCATTGTTATCAATTAACAGAAAAAAATGCGTTGAGAGAGTTTTTAAAGAGTATATATCTGTACTGGATGTCCGTGGGGATTTAGGGAGGATTAGTCTCTCCAAAATCTCTCTCCTTTTTTTAAAAATTAATAAAATTTTTTTAATGAAGTATAGTTGCTATACAATATTATATGCCACAGGTATTCAATATAGTGACTCAATTTTTAAAGGTTATACTCTATTTATAGTTATTATAAAATATTAGCTATATTCCCCATGTTGTACAACATATCCTTGTAGCTTATCTTATTCCCAGTTGTTGTACCTCCTAGTCTCCCACCCCCATATCACCCCTCCCTCATGCCCTCTTCCCACTGGTAAGCACTGTCTGTTCTCTCTCTCTGTGAGTCTGCCATCTCCTTCTTATGTTGTGGGAATTTCCCCAGTGCACGTGAGTATTTGTAGCCTGGTCTTCTCTCCCCCACAGGTGGGAGCCAAGGCAGTCACGTGAGTTAGGTGATCAATCAGAAGCTCCAGATAATCTCATGCCTTGCGCCAGCAATGCGAGGACAAAGCTCTGGTGCATATCTTCCATGGGAGAACTGGGGCCAGGAGTGATGGTGGAATATAGTGGCGACAGTCACAGCAGCAGCATCCACTTGTGAGGGTGTTCTGGCAGATTTTGTGTTTCCTGTTTTTTTGCCTTTTGAAGTTTCCTCTATTTTATTCTTTTAAGAAGTATTTATTGAAAGCCTGCTCTGAGCAAGTCACTCTTTTAGATGGTAGAGATATAGAAGTGAATAAAAGAGATATAGTCCTTGGGATAGTTTGTAAAAATAACCACAGATTCCTCTCCCTGCATCTAGGACCAAGCGATGTTGCAGATCCTTCCAACTAAGAGGCAGAATCTGTTCTTCTACCCTTTGAATCTGGGTTGGGCAATGGCACTGGCACAAATGTGACTCACTCACAAGGGCATGAAAAGCACTTGTGCGTTGGAACCCTGACCACCACAAGAACAAGCCCAAGCTAGGCAGCCAGAGGGTAAGAGGTCACTTGGAAAAGAAACAAAACAGGCCAACTGAGAGCTGGCCAGCCTTCCACTGACTCAGTTAATGAATGCGCGTATTTTAGTAAGGTTCAGTCAAGATCAACCAAACCTGCCCCAGCCCGGAGAACTGCCCAGCTAAGCCCAGCCCAAACTGCCAAACTATAGTATTAGGAGCTAGATACATGGTTCTGTTCTTAGCGACTAAGTTTTGGGGTGGTTTATTAACTCAGCAAGAGTTAACTGATAGCACCTTTGCCCTCATGGTATTTACACTCTAGTGGGGAGAGATAGTCTATAAATATATACAGCATAATCTCAGCTTGTGAAGCTGCTATGAAATTTGTAAAAGAGAAGCAGGTAGAGCAGTCAGGGAACAGTCAGCTGAGAAAGATACTTGAATGAAGTGAGGGATTGAACATTGTGCAGACTTGGAGGACTGCTATTTCAGAGAGAGGGGACAGTAAATGCCAGTGCTCTAGGTGGGAATGTGTTTGGTGTATTCAGGGAAGGTTAGAAGGCCGGTTGTGAGTCAAGAGAAAGAGGGCAGGAAATGAAGTAGGAGAGGCAGCTAGGGGCCAGGACTCACTGCAGAGCATGGAGCAATGAATTCAGATTTCCAGAGTGAAAGGATCTGCCAGGACACACTGGGTGCCTGTGTGCCCACCTAGGCTGGGCCAGCTCAAAAGGAGGAAATGACCAGGAAGGCAAAATGAGCAGGTCAGGCCATCTGGAGGAGTACAGAAGTGGCATTTGGAAAAGAGGGGGAGGTAATGAAACAGTCAAGAGAAGAGCAGTACAAAAATATGATTGACAAACAACTTTTTTTTAGGAGCACAATAAATATTTCTTAATTGACTGACTGATTACAACTTTGTATTTTTACAAGTCATGATCATAGAAGAGTTGAATTTATGCTAATGATTTTTTTTTTTTTTTTGCGGTACGCGGGCCTCTCACCGCTGTGGCCTCTCCCGTTGCGGAGCACAGGCTCCAGACGTGCAGGCTCAGCGGCCATGGCTCACAGGCCCAGCCGCTCCGTGGCATGTGGGGTCTTCCCAGACCAGGGCACGAACCCGTGTCCCCTGCATCAGCAGGCGGACTCTCAATCGCTGTGCCACCAGGAAAGCCCTATGCTAATGATCTTGATGAATTCCAAGAATTTTAAAAGTATTTTGACTTTGAAAATTTTTAAATATGCAGAAAAGTTGAAGGGATAGAACAATAGCATGACCTCCCCCTAGATTCACCAACTGTTAAATTTTACCACAAGTATTTTATCTGCTTTGTTGAATCATTTGAAAGTAAGTTATGACAATATGACACTTCATCCCTGAATGTGGAAGCATTCATCTCCTAGGAATAAGGATATTCTACATCCTGGACAATAGGTTTAATTCTATACTATTAGCTCTTTGCTCCCTCTGTACAAATCACCAGTTTTGTGGATTTCCCCCCCACCCCTGCAGGAAACCTTAAAATCTCATACTCGCTGCTCTTTTCTGACATGCAGTTACATTCTTCCCCACCTTTCCTCTTATGCAGTGATAGGTGCATAACAAGGGGCATGGTTCTTAATTTTAGCCCAGGCATAAAGTAATTAGGAAGATAAATATGTTACATGAAAGAATCAATCCTTTTATTCATTCTAAGATCAAACTGGAAGCTTTTTTGTTTTTATCCAGGTCATCGCACTCTTCCATTATGAGAGATTGTACTGAGTTTGCTGCATTGTTTTCAAGGTGCTAATTAGAAATAGGAACAATTAGTCCAGTGTACACAGCAGTGAGTTCATATGTCAGAAGTTCAGTTCTGCATGATTAGCCTCATTCATCTGAGAGCACTTTGAACATGAATCCAGATACCAAATAGTTTTTTGTTTTTAAATTGAAATATAGTTGGGACTTCCCTGGAGGTCCAGTGGTTAAGACTCTGTGCTGCCAATGCAAGGGGCGTGGGTTTGATCCCTTGTCAGAGAACTAAGATCCCACATGCCAGGTGGCGTGGCCAAAAGATAACAAAAATGAAGTACAGTTGATTTACAATGTTGTGTTAGTTTCAGCAAGAGTTAACTGATAGCACCTTTGCCCTCATGGTATTTACACTCTAGTGGGGAGAGATAGTCTATAAAAATATATAGCATAATCTCAGCTTGTGAAATCTCAGGTGTACAGCAAAGTGATTCAGTTATACATACATATATATCTATTTTTTTCGGGTTCTTTTCCCTTATAGGTTATTACAAAACATTGAATATAGTTCCCTGTGCTATACAGTAGGTCCTTGTTGGTTATTTATTTTATATATAGTAGTGTGTATATGTTAAACCCAAACTCCTAATTTATCCCTCCCTACCCTTTCCCCTTTGGTAACCATAGGTTTATTTTCATGTCTGTGGGTCTATTTCTGTTTTGTATATAAGTTCATTTGTATCATTTTTCTTTAAGATTCCACATGCAAGCGATATCATATGACATTTGTCTTTCTATGTCTGGCTTACTTCACTTAGTATGATCATCTCTAGCTCCATCCATGTTGCTGCAAATGGCATTATTTCATTCTTTTTTATGGCTGAGTAATATTCCATTGTATAAAATACCACACCTTCTTTATCTATTTATCTGTCCATGGACATTTAGGTGGCTTCCATGTCTTGGCTATGGTAAATAGTGCCGCTATGAATATTGGGGTGCATGTGTCTTTTCGAATTATGGTTTTCTCAGGATATATGCTCAAGAGTGGGATTGCACGATCATATGGTAGTTATCTTTTTAGTTTTTCGAGGAACCTCCATACTGTTCTCCATAGTGGTTGTACCAATTTACATTCCCACCTACAGTATAGGAGGGTTCCTTTTTCTCCACACCCTTTCCAGCATTTTTTACTTGTAGACTTTTTGATGGTGGCCATTCTGACCAACATGAGATAGATACCATATAGTTTGTGACACAGAGATTTACTGAAGAATATCCTGGTGTTCTGAAATAGGTGATGCATCTTGACTGTTCCCTGGTGGTATGAGACATTCAGCCCCAAATGGCTAGTGAGGGCCGGAGGTGTGTACAAAGCGGTTTCTGAGACAGCATGCCAAGAGTCAAAGCTGGTGATACGTGTCGAGGCACAGTAGCAAGGCAGAAAGACATGGATTGGTAAAATAAAATTAAACGTGAGAACCACAAGATTGGGGCTCCATGGAAAAACCACAGTGGTGGACCCACAGTGGGTTGAAGGGTAGTCGGAGGAGAATGGGGTTTAATAAAAAGGTCTTTCTATTCTTTGCTTGGTGCTTAGCCAGATAAGATCTAAAGAAGGAGCTGGAGGGGCGAGAGGGGATGAGGGATGCTTTTCCAGGGAAGAAAATTCAAATGTGGGTATACATGAGCCGGGGTCTCCCTACTGCCTGAAGATTATTCAAGGAGAAGAGTTAGTGTAGAACAGGGCAGAGAACATTCAGGTTCACAGTCCTCAATGGAGAGCATATTTGGGACAGTTCCAGTAGATGAGATGGCTGTGGACATGCTGTGACTCCACCCCAGATGCTGTAGGTCTGTGGCCATGTGCATGGTTTCAGCTTGCAGTGCTTCCAGAGACAACACTGTCCAGTAGAACTTTCTCTGATGATAGAAACGTTCTATATTTCTTCTGTCCATTAGGGTAGCCACATGTGGCTGTTGAGCGCTTGGAACGTGGCTGATGTGACTAGGAGCTGAAATTTAAATTTTATTTAATGCTAATTAATTAAAATTAAAATTTTAATAACCATATGTAGCTAGTAGCTACCAACCCTTTTGGACAGCACTATTCTAGAACATTTACTCACAGGGTCTCTGCCTTTGATCTGGTGATGGGAATATTGTGGGAGGTCAGGGGCCCCACGAGAGCTGAGACTTCTTTTGTTTTATTCTAACACCTAGAACAAAGCCTGGCACAGGGTAGGTACTCAATTAACATTTGTTGATATGTTAATTACTTAATTAACGACAGAGAAAGATAACCAATCAGACTTAACACTCTTAGATCAATACTCATTTTTTACCAAATTGCCACCATCTCGGTTTCCCTTCTGGGGCTGACTCCATGGTGTGGGATGATCTATGTCAAAACTTCTCTTTGAAAGCCCCTTGCTAAGGACGGGACGAAGACAGAGTCTCCATCCAGTCTGTCTTCAGATGATCCTTTCACTTCAGGCTTAGTTGTTACATATTAATATTTTAAAAGGTGTATTATTTTTTGCAAAGTTTATAGACAATAAAGCATTGAAAAACTAATACATTGTAAATTCTCTGTCCTTCAGAGGACCATTATCTAGCTTTTTACCATATGAAAACAGTCACAGTAACTACTATTGATTTAGACATACTATGTGCTGAGCATACTTTGCAGATAGTATTTCTAATCTTTACAGCAATCCTACCAGTAGGAATTTCCATCTCCATATTACAGATGAAGAAGCTAAGGCTCAGAGATACTTGATTTACTTGTCCAAGGTCACACAACTTCCATATGTCCCACTTTTCACTGTACCATATTGACTCAAAACACTGTAGTTACATCCTTCAAGAAGCCCAAGAGCATTGGAATGTAGTAAAGAAATAAAGTTCATTGCAAATTGCTTGTTTTTTTGAATACACAACCCAGAAGAAAACGACCCATTATCTTAACTAGCTCCTTCTTCCTGGAGCCCAAATTTCATTATGCAGCCCATACAGATAGGACAGCCACCTGAAGCACAGGTCTGCCCTGTGGAAGAAGGTGGTATTCAGCCTAGATGATGAATTGCCCCGCATAGGTAATAAATCTGAGAGAGCTTCATGAAGGATAACTACGGAGAGGAAAGATAGGAGTTTCCATTGGGAAGCTGGAGAAGGGAGGTGCATAATTATTGTGGTGAGGTTATTTATGTTGCTACTTTGGGCTTTCATGGGAAATCCTAAAAGCTACATCTCTGGAGCTGGAAACTTGGCAGGAAGACAAAAGAAAATGTTGTCCCATTTCTATCCAAGTGGTTACTGACGTGATGGCAACGGGAGTCATTCTCTTTCCAGAAATGATTGAACCCAGCGTACAGTAATCAAAAGGGGGAAATGAGCCTAGCATCAAGTCAGGATGACTCTCTTGTCTTCACTTTCTGCCAGCTTGTAGCACCTGCTGGGAAGTGGTAGCAAGCTGGTTTAAGGAGAACAGGCAGTGCTCTGCCTCATTTTTATCAAAACTTAGCCAACAGAGACGAGTGAGCAATGCAGAGTCAGACTCCGAATGGCATTGCTGAGAGGAATTAAAGATGGTTAAGAAAGAGACTTTAGGGCTTCCCTGGTGGCGCAGTGGTTGGGAGTCCGCCTGCCGATGCAGGGGACACGGGTTCGTGCCCGGGTCCGGGAAGATCCCACATGCCACGGAGCGGCTGGGCCTGTGAGCCATGGCCGCTGAGCCTGTGCGTCCGGAGCCTGTGCTCCGCAATGGGAGAGGCCACAACAGTGAGAGGCCCACGTACCAGAAAAAAAAAAAAAAAAAACAAAGAGAGACCTTAAGGTCATGGGTCCAATTCTTCCTTTTGTATGAATTAAAAATCATTCCATGGGGGCAGATGAGCTGTTGAAGGACCCCAGGCCAGTCTCCAGAATCCAAGTCCAATCCATTTTGAACAACCCCACTCTTTTTTAAATTTAATTTTTATTTTATATTGGGGGATAGTTGATTTACAATGTTGTTAGTTTCAGGTGTACCGCAAAGTGATTCCATTACACGTATACACATGTCCATTCTTTTCCACATTCTTTTCCCATATAGATTATTACCCCACTCTTAAGAACCAATCTCACCATGACTCTGCTCCCTATGGCCTCATTCCCCTCACCCTAGTCATAATTATTGTCATGGTCTTTATTTTTCTCAATACTTTTCTGGAGGCATAATTACCTGTGAATTTAAGTCCTGGGAAAATGCTTGCCTGCTATTTGTCATGTCACTGCTATCTTCCTTATCGCTGCCTACGCCTAGCATCTAGCAGATTTCTGTCACAGAGAGACTACGATTGCGTCATAAGCCTGCTGAGATGTATTTGGAGTAAGCTTGTGCCAGAGAACTCTAGGAGGCTTCTGGACGAGGAAAAGGAGGGGCAACAAGAATAGGTTTAGTGCTGTAGTGGTGAGAGCAGTTGTCTCACCATGTATTGAGCACTTAGCATGCACCGTATGTGATGTTAAACATTTTATGTGCGTTGTTTCCTTTAATTCTCATGTTATACTTATGAGATAGCTATTGGTATTATTTGCCTTTTCTGACTAAGGCAACTTAAGCTGAGAGAGCTTAACCACTTGTCAAGTCATGCTCTGCTGTGTAAGCTTAGGTCTTTCCATGACTTTATTCAGGGAGTTGTGTGCCAAGCATGGAAATGCTTTTTTTCACTTGAAGCCCCCAGTGAAATGTGAGACTCCCTGGGCTTTCCTGCAGATCTCTCAAGAGTCCTGCTGACACCTGGGGCTAGAGTGAGGTGTCCAGGTTCCACGTTCCTTCCTGGGTCTGCTGGAGTCACACTCTGGGTCTCCCCTCCCTGCAGGGGCCCTTCTGATTCGTCCCCCTGGTCACAAGGATGCATGTGAATGAATGCAGGGAGTTTCCATGGTCAAAATGATCAGCTGACCATGTCTGTAACTGTGCCTTAGAGTCTACCATTAGCTTCATAACACAAGCTAAACTCTGCTGTTTCTAAATACCTTCTTCAAGGTGCTAGGAGAAGTTCCCAGCTCAGAAGCCAGCAGTCTTGAAAGTTCATTCACTGTTTGGCATTTGAAGTGTACTTTCCTATCAAAGCCATGGTACAAACAGTGGGTAGATTTCTACATTGACCCACAAATCCTTCACTTTAATGTAAATGTCCTTTGGTATTTGTATTACCGTGATGTTATTTCAACTCCATGTAACTACTGTCTAAAAGTTATTTCTTTTAGGAAATGAGGGGAGTTTCTTTCTTTTTTTTTTTTCTTATTTATTTGAAGTATAGTTGATTTACAATGTTTCAGTTATACACACACACACACACTTTTTCAGATTCTTTTCCATTATAGGTTATTACAAGATGTTGAAAATAGTTCCCTGTGCTATACAGTAGGTCCTTGTTGTTTATCTATTTTATATATAGTAGTGTGTATCTGTTAATCCCAAATTCCCAATTTATCCCTCCCCCACCTTTGGTAACCATAAGTTTGTTTTCTGTATCTGCGAGTCTATTTCTGTTTTGTAAATAAGTTCATTTGTATCATTTTTTTTTAGATTCCATGTATAAATGATAACATATGATATTTGTCTTTCTCTCTCTGAGTGACTTCACTTAGTATGGTCATCTCTAGGTCCATCCATGTTGCTGCAAATGGCATTGTTTTATTCTTTTTAATGGCTGAGTAATATTCCATTGCGCGTGTGCGCGAGCACGCGCGTGTGTGTGTGTGTGTGTGTACACACCACATCTTCTTTATCCATTCATCTGTCTATGGACATTTAGGTTGCTTCCATGTCTTGGCTATTGTAAATAGTGCTGCTATGAACACTGGGGTCATGTATCTTTTTGAATTAGAGTTTTCATCTTTTCCAGATATATGCCCAGGAGTGAGATTGCTGGATCGTATGGTAACTCTCCTCCAGACTGTTTTCCATAGTGGCTATATCAATTTACATTCCCACCAACAGTGTAGGAGGGTTCTCTTTTCTCCACACCCAATGTGAGGGGAGTTTCAATGCAGGAGACACACATCCCTGTCCTTTCAACAGTGGGGCTGGGGACCGACTGCCTGGGCTTGCATAACTGTGACAATAGTGTTTCTTGCCCAGCCAGGATAATTGGCATCCATGGCACAGGGCTCTGGCTGCACTGGGGTTTCCAGCCTTGACACAGGTACTAAGCAGAAGCTGCTACGGGCCACTGTGCATGGAGCTGTGGGAATATTCAGCGAGGCACTGTCTTGGGAAAAACAACCTAAAGCCAGGCAGAGTCCAACTATATACTCTGACAAAACTTTTTTATTTACTTTGTTCATTTTTTTTATTGTGGTAAAATATATGTAACATAAAATTTACCATCTTAACCATGTTTAAGTGTGCAGTTCAGTGGAAGTAAGTACATTCATACTGTTGCCCAGCCATCACCACCATTCATTTCCAGAATGCTTTTCATGTTGCAAAACTGACTCTGTGTACCCATTAAACAGTAACTCCATATTCTCCCCTCTCCCCAGCCCTTGGCAACCACCATTCTACTTCCTGTCTCTATAAATTGGACCACCCTAGGTACCTCATATAAGTGGAATCATACAATATTTGTCTTGTGACTCGCCTATTTCACTTAGTAAAATGTCCTCAAGTTTCACTCATATTGTAGCATGTGTGGGAATTTCTTTCCTCTTTAAGGTCAAAGATATTCCATTGTACATATATAGAGTACATTTTGTTTATCCATTCATCCACTGGTGGACACTTGGGTTGCTTCTACTTTTTGGGTATTGTGAATAATGCTGCTGTGAACATAGGTGTACAGATATCTCTTTGAGACCCTGCTCTCAATTCTTTTGGGTATATACCCCAAAATGGAATTGTTAGAGCATATGGTAGTCCTATTTTTTAACTTTCTGAAGTTTCTAGTTTCCCTTGTGATTTCTTCTTTGATCCATTGGTTGTTTAAGAGCGTGTGGTTTAATTTCCATAAATTTGTGAATTTTCCAGTTTTCCTTCTGTTATTGATTTCTAACTTCATTTTGTTGTTGGAGAAGATACTTTGTATATTGTCTGTCTTTTTAACTCTATTGATACTATTATTGTAAAATTGGCTATTTCTCTCTTCAGTTCAGTAAATTTTTGCTTCTTATATTTTTTTAATAGATCTTTGTTGGAGTATAATTGCTTCACAATATTGTGCTAGTTTCTGTTGCACAACAAAGTGAATCAGCCATATGCATACATATATCTCCATATCCCCTCCCTCTTGAGCCTCCCTCCCACCCTCCCTATCCCACTCCTCTAGGTCATGGCAAAGCACTGAGCTGGTCTCCCTGTGCTATGCTGCTGCTTCCCACTAGCTAACTATTTTATATTTGGTAGTGTATATATGTCGATGCTACTCTCACTTCGCCCCAGCTTCACCCTCCCGCACCATGTCCTAAAGTCCATTCTCTATTTCTACATTTTTTTTTTTTTCGGTACACGTGCCTCTCACTGCTGTGGTCTCTCCCGTTGCGGAGCACAGGCTCCGGACGCGCAGGCTCAGCGGCCATGGCTCACGGGCCCAGCCGCTCCGCGGCATGTGGGACCTTCCCAGACCGGGGCACGAACCCGCGTCCCCTGCATCGGCAGGTGGACTCTCAACCACTGCGCCACCAGGGAAGGCCCTCTATTTCTACATTTTTATTCCTGCCCTGCCACTAGGTTCATCAGTACCATTTTTTTTTTTTTTTTAGATTCCATATATATGTGTTAGCATACAGTATTTGTTTTTCTCTTTCTGACTTACTTCACTCTATATGGCAGACTCTAGGGCCATCCACCTCACTGCAAATAACTCAATTTACTTTCTTTTTATGGCTGAGTAATATTCCATTGTATATATGTGCCACATCTTCTTTATCCATTCATCTGTCGATGGACATTTAGGTTGGTTCCATGTCCTGGCTATTGTAAATAGTGCTGCAATGAACATTGTGGTACATGTCTCTTTTTGAATTATGGTTTTCCCAGAATATATGCCCAGTAGTGGGATTGCTGGGTCATATGGTAGTTCTATTTTTATTTTTTTAAGGAACCTCCATACTGTTCTCCATAGTGGCTGTATCAGTTTACATCCCTACCAGCAGTGCAAGAGGGTTCCATTTTCTCCACACCCTCTCCAGCACTTATTGTTTGTAGATTTTTTGATGATGGCCATTCTGTCTGGTGTGAAGTGATACCTCATTGTAGTTTTGATTTGCATTTCTCTAATGATTAGTGATGTTGAGCATCTTTTCATGTGCCTCTTGGCCATCTGAATGTCTTCTTTGGTGAAATGTCTGTTTAGGTCGTCTGCCCATTTTTTAATTGGGTTGTTTGTTTTTTTGATATTGAGCTCCATGAGCTGTTTGTATATTTTGGAGATTAATCCTTTGTCCATTGTTTCATTTGCAAATATCTTCTCCCATTTTGAAGGTTGTCTTTTTGTCTTGTTTATGGTTTCCTTTGCTGTGCAAAAGCTTTGAAGTTTCATCACGTCCCATTTGTTTATTTTTGTTTTTATTTCTATTTCTCTAGGAGGTGGGTAAAAAAGATCTTGCTGTGGTTTATTTCAAAGAGTGTTTTTCCTATGTTTTCCTCTAAGAGTTTTATAGTGTCTGGTCTTACATTTAGATCTTTAATCCATTTGGAGTTTATTTTTGTGTATGGTGTTAGGGAGTGTTCTAATTTCATTCTTTTACATGTAGCTGTGCAGTCTTCCTAGCACCACTTATTGAAGAGGCTGTCGTTTTTCCGTTGTATGTTCTTGCCTCCTTTGTCGTAAACTAGGTGACCATATGTGCGTGGGTTTATATACTCGGACAAAACTTAATAAAATTCAGTAACATATTCTTTTGACCCCGTGGTCTCTGCAGAAATCGAGCCTCAGAAATAAAAGAATCTGTATGTAAGGTGACACACACACACAGGCTGTGGCACTCTTTTTTAGCAGCAAAATCTAGAAAACAAGTTAAGTGTTCATCAGCAGCCAATTAATGGTACATGTTTAATATGGAATATTATGCACCTGTTTAATATACCAGTTAGTTTTGGAAGGATGGCCATGAGGTGTTGTTAAAAGGGAAGAGAAATGTAAATGATATGTATATTCTAAATCAAATTTTGTCAAATGGCATCAGCAACAACCCAAAGCAAGTAGAATATGCCCTGTCTCTGAGTCTGTAATGAGAGTTGGTCTGAGAGTGGAGAAACAGGTGGGGTGACTCATACTGGGGGTCAACATTGGTGACCTCTAGGAAGGAGTGGCATGGGGGGATTAGAGATGTCATTTTCTTCGTGCTTCTTTGGCTTGCTTCACTTGTTTTGGAAGCACATGTTGCTTTTCTAAGTATAAACATGGAGATAATAGTAGTTCTTAGAATATAAGGGAACATACCTCTAAAAGCAGAGGAAGTAGGAATGAAATGGGGGAAGGTGAGGCATTCCTAAGGAGCAGCGACTTCTCCACCCTATAATGCCTATAGGCAGAAAAAGAATCTTATTTTGTACCCATAGCTCCTAGCGCCATATCTGGATCAAACATCAAAGGGTGTTGTGATCTGGAGAGCAAAGGTCATTTCCAATTTCTGTCCCCACCCATACCTTCCTGCCACACACACACACACACACACACACACACACACACACACACACATGCTGGATCGTGGGACAGGCAGGAGTCTGAGAGCTGTAGAGTATATTATTTTTGTATATAAGGCATTGAGAAGATTGGCATGGGGTCTTAAGCTAGGGATAACTTTCTGGTAGGGGTTCCATTAAGTCATTTGCACCTAAAATGAGAACTAGCTCATGGGGACATTCTCATACTCTGTGTTTTGGCAGAGTGACCCAAGAAACATGCCAAATAGAGACTGCATAATAGTTCTGTGAGATGATTTATATCTTGTTGAACAAACATTCCTCAGCTCCGTTAGCGTATCAGAGAGTCATCTGCCTGTTTTGATATTTTGATATCATAAATATCATCATCATCATCATCACCAATGCACCTTGAGTGCACTTACAGGCACTCTGTAAAGGCTTTATAACCATTATCTCATTTTATCTGTGTAACAACCCTATGAGGTAGGTTCTATTATTATCCTATTTTACAGAAAGGGAAACTGAGCCAGGATTCAAACACATGATCTCCGACTTCAAACCCACACTCTATTCTAATAAACTTAGGAGGTCAGTTGTTACCACAACTATTTGATTTCAGATTGTTTGTTCGAGCCCCCAGATCTGTGGTCACAGCTGAGTCAACAGTGTTAACAGTCCCACACGGCTTTAATAGAAGTCCAGGGTTGTAATGTAATTAAGTAATGGGCCCGTTGGACTCTGTTGTTCAAAACCCATCAGGAACAATTTTTCCTTTGGACAATACATTTTCAAAATAAGCATGCACAAACAAGAGTGTGTCAAGAGAAGCATGACAAGGAATTTTCAAGCTACTCTTAAGTGAGAACTGACTCTAGGCCAGGCTGTCTACTAAGCATTTTACATGCATCCATGCATCCCATTTTTCAGTCTCATAAGGCTTTAAGAGATGTGCTCTCAGTCTTTCACAGAAGAGAAAACGGGACTCAGAGTGCTCAAGAATCTTGCCTGGCAGATTCTTGCCTTGTCTTGTCATACAGCTGATAAAGTCAAGCTGGGATTTCATACCAGGCTTGTCCAAGACCAGAGCCTAGGACTGGACCGGAGCCTAGACTGCCTCTAGCTGGGACCCGGGACACTATGGTGTGAAAGCAACTGTAAAGGAGGTTCAGGATGAGCCCAAAGAAAATGGTACTTTGGTGAAAACCCCACATAATTATCTTCTGGATAATCTTACAAAGACATGTTTTGTTGGACCCACAGAGTTGTTGCTATTGTTGTTTTCTTTTTAAGGAGAATTTTACATTGTGATCCTTATTTCCTACTTTTCTTAAAAATTTGAAAGCAAAGCTAGACTTGCATGTTTAGCCTCTGTAACTGCAGAGTATCTTTGCAAATGAAAAGGCATAGGCTGGCCAAGTCATTACAGTGCCCGCAAAACCTTATGCAATCTCCTACCTACCTGGTTCCCTTAAGTGATCCACCTGGCTCCAGGGGAGAAGAAAGGAACATTTGTGTTCTGTCCAGCTCCTGAAAACAGTGAGTAGAAGGGATGCCAATTCCCACAGCAAAAGCTGTTTCTATCAAGTAGAGCTAGTTGCACATTTAAACCAAGAACCTCAAGAGGCAGTGAGGTTCTCATCTGTAGAAGTAATCAAGTGCAGTTTGAATCCGTCAGATTGTGTGTAAGACTATGATACCGGAGTAGATGACCTCTATCATTCCATCGTTCTGACTTTCACTTAATAGGTTCTTAATATCTACCTTTGGGTTTCAAGTCCCAGCTAGAACATTTTCTTGCAGGGCTATTTTTCTTTTTAGGAAAACAATACCCATCAAACAGAGAAGAAAATTGGTGCGGTATTTGCATGTCCCCCACCAAACAGGTATTATCTTAATGATAAAATATTAGCTAGAAAGAGCAGATAACTGTAGCCAGATATTTTATTCAATCAGGATTTTCTTTGCCTGCAAGTAGCTGGATATTGTTTTCTGCCAGTTAATTTCCATGTAAGCTATTGCAAGATTCTTACAGGTGGACATTTACAAATAACGGTTGAATTCCCAGGGAAAAGGGGGCTTCTTGACAGATCTAACCCTAGCATTTTACATTCACACTAAAGTAGAAATGGCTGGCCATGGTTCTATTATTTTAAAACAGTCAAGTATTAAGATAAATCAGTCACTTAGAAGGCATGGTGGTAGGTTCAGAAGAAATACAGTGATCCTGCATCCCCTCACCTCCGAAAAAGGAAAGTCTACTTGTAAACAAAAAGTCTAGATACCACAAGATTTGACGTGCAGTAAAATCAGAATGTAGTAAATGCCACAAGTAGGCAACATGCATTTGTGAAGTCAAGACAGCACAAGATAAGAGCAAGCAGTGAAGACTCTGGGGACCCAAGAGGGACTGACTAGTGGCACTCTGACACTGTGTGGGGACTGAGAGGGTGCTGGCATCATCTAAGTGGTCTGACAACAAGTCAGCTCTATGTGATTCTTGCCCTGCAGGAAAGAGGGCTCAGTATTGGCAGATCTTGAACACAACAGAAACGCAAACATTTCAATTAGCGCCACTGTAGTATCTTGATTCTGCAAATAATACTGTGATGATTTCCAAATTTTGAGATTCAAACATCTTTTGGGCCACCAGTTTGAGACCTCTGCTGGGGAGGATATCGCAGAGCTACTTGCAGTAGAATCAGGAAGTTTCTGGAGATCTTGCCTAGACCTGGGGTCTTGCTAGGAGGCCCTGGGTCAGACTGTGCCAGCAGCTGCAACTTACCTGAGTGGAAGGTCCACTGCAGCCCCTTCTCATGATACTTTGTCCATATCACCATTGGGAAAGCTGAAATCATAGGACTTAAACAGCAACGTGGCCAGCAGATGTTGTGCTGCCTCGTTCTGCCTCCTGCATGTTTTTTCAAATTTACTGAAAAACATTCTCAACCATCACAGCCTGGCTGGGGTGCTGTGGGACTCAGGGTTGCAGTAAAATAATCGTCATTACTAACTTAGATGGGCACTTAGAGAATAGTTGACTTTGTACATTTAGTGAGTAGAGCCTTGGGGGGTAGAACCAGACTCTCCCCTGCTGATCCAGTGCCTGGGAGTCAGCCCGCCAGACTTGCATTCTGGGACTCTCGGCCATCCATCCCTTCTGAGGCTGCGCTAGGCCTGTAAAGTCTTTTCTCCCAACAAAGAAAACCAGGTGCTGGATGATTGTGTGTCCCTCGGCCCCTCTAACCCATGCTCCCAAAGCCCAGTGAACAGCCAGGCTGTGGGGGATCCCCAAGAAACCACCTGCCCTGCTGTTTCAGGATTAATGGAATCAAGTGATGCAGCAAAAATGCCATGACAGAACCTTATGCTTCCAATCCTCTCGGTGTCATTTAGCTAAAGAAACCGTCAACAAAAACAAAGGAGAAGAAAACAGCTGGTGGTATAATCCTGCTTTATTCTTCAGAAGAAAGCAAAGCAGAGAGGGAGTCCTTATTTTCACATCTTAGAGGACTCTATTGGCGGAAACTTCTAGGGAACCCGCTGTATGTGTGTGTGTGTGTGTGTGTGTGTGTGTAGTTGTAACTCCAACTTGATTGTGAAACGTTAGAGCTGGGATTTAGCTGCAGCCCCTCCCTCTCCAACATGGCCCTTTGTGGGTCTCGACAGAGTTTTACTTCAAACAACTCAATTTCAGGGATTTCATAGCTCTTTATAAACCCAGCAGTCAGGAGCACATTTGATTTCCCTGCTTCAAGAAAAGAGAAACCAGGGCACTGAGTAAACTCAGGCCGATTGGTGTGGTCGGGGGGTAAGGGCATGGGCAGAGTCTGACATTTGAGTTCCATCCACTGGCAAACAATACTATTTCTTGACAAATTTCAAATTCTGCTCTTGAGGGAGGAACTGTAGTTGTGACTTTGTTTCTTCAAAGACATGGAATCAGGCACTCAAATGTGCCCTCGATAATGCAGGGGTTTGCAGGAGGTGACTGCAAATGGGACAAGTCAAGGATGTTAATGGCTAAGGCGGATGAACAGGTGATTCACTTTCTTTTTGAACTCTCCACCTCTCCACCTTCTGGAGATTAGATCTCCCCCTCCTGAGAAAGCAGATTGGCTGTGGTGGAGAGCCCAGATGCTGGCTGGAGTCTCATTTGAGACAGTCTGCTGATCCTGCTGTCACTTAGCTCTAGGCCTTTCTAAAAAAATATATTTCTCAAGCTTGTGTACAGAGCTAAGTGGACCTGGAATGGTGGAGAATACTGGAGAATTGGGGGCTGAACCCAGGGTGAAATGATTACAATGTAAAATAATCCTTTTTAGAAAGTCTCAAATTTTAAAAGTCTTGTCCTGGAGTTTGAGAATTACAGAGCTGTGATGAACAGTGGCTGAGCCATGACGTGGCAAGTTAGTATCCAGCTTTTCCTAGTGTATATTATCAAGGTCGTCTTCTACGTTAAAAAAAAAAATCAGAAGTAATACTTACTCACCAGAAAATCATTTATACATCCAAAAACCAGGACTTTTGTGGCTTAATACCAAGTGCTTTATTTAGGTTAATAAAAGTGAATATTTATCAAATGTTTATCATGTGCCAGGGACTGCACTGAGTTAGCACATAACATAAATTATTTAACTTAATTTTCACAATCCTATGAAAGAATAAGATTATCCTTAGCTTACAGATGGATAAATTAAAGCATGAAGAAGGTAACTAATATGCAAAAGATGGCACAGATAGTGAGGGGCACAGCTCTCAGTAGGCAGAGCTGGGACTCAAACTCAGGGATCTGGGGCAAAGGCTCAAGTGTTGACCTCCTGCCACCTCTAGACCCATTGTTCGGCGTGTGCATTCCTCCATGTTTCTATTACTCCATACTGCACCCTGTCTCTGGGCTCCAACTCTACTTCTTGGCAGAATTTTAGGTTTCCTATTTGGGAGCCCGTAGAGGTGGGCCAATGGGTCTGAATATGTCCCCTTTGCAACGATAACACCCTAGATACTACCAGCAGCACAGACTTGGTTATGTACTGGCTGTGCTCCCTGCACATTTTTGTTACAACACAATCTAGCACCTGTAAATGGAATTAATTAAATTTAACACAAATTAGACCAGCCAAAGTTCAGAGTGAGTTAAGGAAGAATCTATTTCACCAATTTCTATGAAAAGTACTCAGGGAAACTGTTCTCTCAGATGAGGACTGAGGTTTGTGGTAAACAAAATCCCCAAGTGTAACTTTTTCCATAAGTATTCTTACTGATTTTTATTATTTATTTATTATTTTTTAAACATCTTTATTGGAGTATAACTGCTTTAAAATGGTGTGTTAGTTTCTGCTGTATAACAAAGTGAATCAGCTATACATATACATACATGTATATGATAGCTGAGCCTCCCTCTTGCATCTCCCTCCCACCCTCCCTATCCCACCCCTCTAGATGGTCACAAAGCACCGAGGTGATCCCCCTGTGCTATGCAGCTGCTTCCCACTAGCTAGCTATTTTACATTTGGTAGTGTATATATGTCCATGCCACTCTCTCACTTTGTCCTAGCTTACCCTTTCCCCTCCCCGTGTCCTCAAGTCCATTCTCTATGTCTGAGTCTTTATTCCTGTCCGCCCCTAGGTTCTTTAGAATCACTTTTTTTTGATTCCATGTATATGTGTTAGCATACAGTATTTGTTTTTCTCTTTTTGACTTACTTCACTCTGTATGACAGTCTCTAGGTCCATCCACCTCACTACAAATAACTCAATTTTGTTTCTTTTTATGGCTGAGTAATATTCCATTGTATATACATGCCACATCTTCTTCATCCATTCATCTGTCAATGGACACTTAGGTTGCTTCCATGTGCTGGCTATTGTAAATAGTGCTGCAGTGAACATTGTGGTACATGACTCATTTTGAATTATGGTTTTCTCAGGGTATATGCCAGGTAGTGGGATTGCTGGGTCGTATGGTAGTCGTATTTTTAGTTTTTTGAGGAACCTCCATACTGTTCTCCATAGTGGCTGTATCAATTTACATTCCCACCACCAGTGCAAGAGCATTCCCTTTTCTCCATGCCCTCTCCAGCATTTATTGTTTGTAGATTTTTTGATGTTGGCCATTCTGACCGGTGTGAGGTAATACCTCATTGTAATTTTGATTTGCATTTCTCTAATAATTAGTGATGTTGAGCATCCTTTCAATTGTTTGTTGGCAATCTGTATATCTTCTTTGGAGAAATGTCCATTTAAGTCTTCTGTCCATTTTTGGAATGGGTTTTTTGTTTTTTTGATATTGAGCGGCATGAGCTGCTTGTATATTTTGCAGATAAATCCTTTGTCAGTTGCTTCGTTTGCAAATATTTTCTCCCATTCTCAGAGTTGTCTTTTCGTCTTATTTATGGTTTCCTTTGTTGTGCAAAAGCTTTGAAGTTTCATTAGGTCCCATTTATTTATTTTTGTTTTTATTTCCCTTTCTTTAGGAGGTGGGTCAAAAAGGACCTTGCTGTGATTTATGTCATAGAGTGTTCTGCCTGTGTTTTCCTCTAAGAGTTTGATAGTGTCTGGCCTTACATTTAGCTCTTTAATCCATTTTGAGTTTATTTTTGTGTATGGTGATAGTGTTCTAATTTCATTCTTTTACATGTAACTGTCCAGTTTCCCCAGCACCACTTATTGAAGAGGCTGTCTTTTCTTCAGTGTATGTTCTTGCCTCCTTTATCAAAAATAAGTTGACCATATGTGCGTGTGTTTATCTCTGGGCTTCCTATCCTGTTCCATTGATCTATATTTCTGTTTTTCTGCCAGTACCATCCTGTCTTGATTACTGTAGCTTTCTAGTATAGTCAGGGAGCCTGATTCCTTCAGCTCCATTTTTCTTTCTCAAGATTGCTTTGGCTATTTGGGGTCTTTTGTGTTTCCAAGCAAATTGTGACATTTTCTGTTCTAGTTCTGTGGAAAATGCCATTGCAGTTTGATAGGGATTGCATTGAATCTGTGGATTGCTTTGGGTAGTATAGTCATTTTCACAATGTTGATTCTTCCAATCCAAGAACATGGTATATCTCTCCATCTGTTTGTATCATCTTTAATTGCTTTAATCAGTGTCTTATACTTTCCAACATACAGGTCTTTTGTCTTCTTAGGTAGGTATATTCCTAGGTATTTTATTCTTTTAGTTGCAGTGGTAAATGGGAGTGTTCCCTTAATTTCTCTTTCAGATTTTTCATCATTAGTGTATAGGGATGCAAGAGACTTCTGTGCATTAATTTCATATCCTGCTACTTTACCGAATTCATCGATATCTCTAGTAGTTCTCTGGTAACATCTTTAGGATTCTCTACATATAGTATCATGTCGTCTGCAAACAGTGACAGTGTTACTTCTTCTTTTCTGATTTAGATTCCATTTATTTCTTTTTCTTCTCTGATTGCTGTGGCTAAAACTCCCAAAACAATGTTGAATAATAGCGGTGCGAATGGGCAACCTTGTCTTATTCCTGATCTTAGTGGAAATGCTTTCGGTTTTTCACCATTGAGAACAATGTTGGCTGTGGGTTTGTCATATATGGTCTTTATTACGGTGAGATAAGTTCCCTCTATTTCTACTTTCTGGAGGGTTTTTATCATAAATGAGTGTTGAATTTTGTCAAAAGATTTTTCTGCATCTATTGAGATGATCATATGGTTTTTCTTCTTCAATTTGTTAATATGGTGTATCACATTGATTGATTTGCATATAATGAAGAATCCTTGCATTCCTGGGATAAACCCCACTTGATCATGGTGTATGATCCTTTTAATGTGCTGTTGGATTCTGTTTGCTAGTATTTTGTTCAGGATTTTTGCATCTATGTTCATCAGTGATATTGCCCTGTAGTTTTCATTTTTTGTGACATCTTTGTCTGGTTTTGGTATTGGGCGATGGTGGCCTCGTACATAGAATGAGTTTGGGAGTGTTCCTCCCTCTGCTATATTTTGGAAGAGTTTGAGAATGATATGTGTTAACTCTTCTCTAAATGTTTGATAGAATTCGCCTGTGAAGCCATCTGATCCTGGGCTTTTGTTTGTTGGAAGATTTTTAACCACAGTCCATATAAGTGCTTGTGATTGGTCTGTTTATATTTTCTCTTTGTTCCTGGTTCAGTCTCGGAAGGTTGTGCTTTTCTAAGAATTTGTCCATTTTATCCAGGTTGTCCATTTTATTGGCATAGATTTGCTTGTAGTAATCTCTCAAGATCCTTTGTATTTCTGCAGTGTCACTTGTTACTTCTCCTTTTTTATTTCTAATTCTATAGATTTGAGTCATCTCCCGTTTTTTCTTGATGAGTCTGGCTGATGGTTTACCATTTTTGTTTATCTTCTCAAAGAACAAGCTTTTAGTTTTATTGATCTTTGCTATTGTTTCCTTCATTTCTTTTTCATTTATTTCTGATCTGATCTTTATGCTTTCTTTCCTTCTGCTAACTTTGGGGTTTTTTTGTTCTTCTTTCTCTAATTGCTTTAGGTATCAGGTTAGGTTGTTTATTTAAGATGTTTCTTGTTTCTTAAGGTAGGATTTTATTGCTGTAAACTTCCCTCTTAGAACTGCCTTTGCTGCATCCCAAAGGTTTTGGGTCATCGTGTTTTCATTGTCATTTGTTTCTAGGTATTTTTTGATTTCCTCTGTGATTTCTTCAGTGATCTCTTGTTATTTAGTAGTGTATTGTTTAGCCTCCATATGTTCGTATTTTTTACATATTTTTTCCTGTAATTGATATCTAGTCTCATAGTGTTGTGGTCAGAAAAGATACTTGATACGATTTCAATTTTCTTAAATTTCCCAAGGCTTGATTTGTGACCCAAGGTATGATCTATCCTGGAGAATGTTCCATGAGCATGTGAGGAGAAAGTGTATTCTGTTGTTTTTGGATGGAATGTCACCTAAATATCACTTAAGTCCATCTTGTTTAATGTATCCTTTAAAGTTTGTGTTTTCTTATTTATTTTCATTTTGGGTGATCTGTCCATTGGTGAAAGTGGGCTGTTAAAGTCCCCTACTATGATGGTGTTACTGTTGATTTCCCCTTTTATGGCTGTTAGCATTTTCCTTATGTACTGAGGTGCTCGTATGTTGGGTGCATAAATATTTACAGTTGTTATATCTTCTTCTTGGATTGATCCCTTAATCATTATGTAGTGTCCTTCTTTGTCTCTTGTAATAGTCTTTATTTTAAAGTCTGTTTTGTCTGTTATGAGAATTGCTACTCCAGCTTTCTTTTGATTTCTATTTGCATGGAATATGATTTTCCATCCCTTCTCTTTCAGTCTGTTTGTGTCCCTAGGTCTGAAGTGGGTCTCTTGTAGACAGCATATATATGGGTCTTGTTTTTGTATCTATTCAGCCAGTGTATCTCTTTTGGTTGTAGCATTTAATCCATTTACATTTAAGGTCGTTATTGATATGTATGTTCCTATTACCATTTTCTTAATTGTTTTGGGTTTGTTATTGCAAGTCTTTTCCTTCTCTTGTGTTTCCTGCCTAGAGAAGTTCCTTTGACATTTGTTGTAGAGCTGGTTTGGTGGTGCTGAATTCTCTTAACTTTTGTTTGTCTGTGAAGGTTTTAATTTCTCCATCAAATCTGAATGAGATCCTTGATGGGTAGAGTAATCTTGGTTGTAGGTTTTTCCCTTTCATCACTTTAAATATGTCCTGCCACTCCCTTCTGGCCTGCAGTTTCTACTGAAAGATCAACTGTTAACCTTATGGGGATTCCCTTGTATGTTATTTGTTACTACTCCCTTGTTGCTTTTAATATTTTTTGTTTGTATTTAAGTTTTGATATTTTGATTAGTATGTGTCTTGGCATGTTTCTCCTTGGATTTATCCTGGACGGGACTCTCTACACTTCCTGGACTTGATTAAGTATTTCCTTTCCCATATTAGGGAAGTTTTCAACTATAATCTCTTCAGATATTTTCTCAGTGCCTTTTTTTTTCTCTTCTTCTTCTGGAGCCCCTATAATTCGAATGTTGGTGCGTTTAATGTTGTCCCAGAGGTCTCTGAGAGTGTCCTCAATTCTTTTCATTCCTTGTTCTTTATTGTGCTCTGCAGTAATTATTTCCACTATTTTATCTTCCAGGTCACTGATCTGTTCTTCTGCCTCAGTTATTCTGCTATTGATTCTTTCTAGAGAATTTTTAATTTCATTTATTGTGTTGTTCATCATTGTTTGTTTGCTCTTTAGTTCTTCTAGGCCCTTGTTATATGTTTCTTGTATTTTATCCATTCTATTACCAAGATTTTGGATCATCTTTACTATCATTACTCTGAATTGTTTTTCAGGTAGACTGCCTATTTCCTCTTCATTTGTTTTGTCTGGTGGGTTTTTACCTTGCTCCTTCATATGCTGTGTATTTCTCTGTCTTCTCATTTTGCTTATCTTACTGTGTTTGGGGTCTCCTTTTCGCAAGCTGCAGGTTTGTACTTCCCATAGCTCTTGGTGTCTGCCCCCAGTGGGTAGGCTTGGTTCAGTGGGTTGTGTAGGCTTCCTGGTGGATGGGACTGGTGCCTGTGTTCTGGTGGATGAGGCTGGATCTTGTCGTTCTGGTGGGCAGGACCATGTCCAGTAGTGTGTTTTGGGGTGTCTGTGAACTTATTATGATTTTATGCAGCTGGTCTGCTAATGGGTGGGTTTGTGTTCCTGTCTTGCTATTTGTTTGGCACAGGGTGTCTAGCACTGTAGCTTGCTGGTCGTTGAGTGGAGCTGGCTCTTAGCGTTGAGATGGAGATCTCTGGGGGAGCTTTCTCCATTTGATATTATGTGGGACCAGGAGGTCTCTGGTGTTCCAGTTTCCTGGACTTGGCTCTCCCACCTCGGAGGCTCAGGCCTGACACCCGGCCAGGGCACCAAGACTTGTTTTTTAGGAATTCTGAGGTATTTTTTTCTTTGTTTTCTTTCTTTCAGGTATTTTTTTTTCTTACTTAGTTGCAATGAAATTTCCAGGAATGAAGCCATAGGCAGGTGAATGGTCTCCAATTCAAAGCCTGGTGTTTGTCAAGCTCTTGCTAGTTCTTGTTTTCTTCGTTTCCCTGGAGGGAGAACCAGGAGGTGGTACCCAGCTGATGGTCCCTACTGCTTCCCCATGTGGACCAGTGCACACATGTCCTCTCGCTGCCTCTGCTCTTGGACTGGCAGCCTGTGAACACACTTCCCAATCCAGGGTATGTAGGGCCGTGGTACAGACCGTCTGTATATTTCTCACTCTGTCCCATCTGCCACAGATCAGCTGCTTCATCCTCTTCTGACAGCCTCAAATGCTTCCCTTCCAGTTATGAAGGGAACTTTATAGTCCTTTCTGGTGTCCAAGATCTTCTGCTAGTTATCATCCGGTGTTCTCTGAGAGCTGTTGCATCTGTAGATGTATTCCTGATATATCTGTGGAGAGAGATGAACTCCACGTCCACCTATTACTTTGCCATCTTGAATCCTTACTAATTTTAAATGGTGTTATGCTAGCCTCACTTCTCTCCACTCCCCAGCCCTCAGCAATTTATTTTCCCTTTAAAGATTTTCTTTTTACAACTTCCCTTTGTGAATGCACGTCAGCTTTTAGCAACAAATGCAAGCAGAATCCTTTTTTGGTACTTTCTTAGTTCCTTTTTCAAAATATGACTCTCGAAGTCTGGTACTCTAATCTTACGTTTCTAATGCATTAATTAGATTCTTTCTGTGCCGTGATTTTGGCCAATTACCTAGATTGAAAAGAAGACTGAGAAAGGAACTCAGCTGTAAGGAATATTTCAGGTCAATCAGTAGGGAAATGGCAAAAACAAATTTTAGTATATTTATGCTATATAAGTGATAGCATAGTTAAAAATGATGAGATACAAAGTAAGTTCTAACATGGTAGAGCAAAATCACAGTATAAATATATAAAAGCATTTTTCATTTCATTTATGTAAAAAGCAGTCACCAAGCAATGCTGTATCTTTTCCCTGTGAGGACACATACATGGATGCAAATGAATAGAATAAGGTCTTCAGATCTTTCGAGATGCATTCCAAACCATACCAACATCCTCAGGAAGGAGAGAACAGAGGTACCAGGAATGAGCAGTGTTAAAGGGGGCTTGAGTCTTATCTACATTGCTTTAATGTGAAAAGAAAAATGAATTCATGGATTTCTTCTATAATTAAAGATCAATTTTAAAAATGTAAAAGAATAACTTCAGCTTTAGGAAAGGCTACCAGTGGTTCCCAGATAGACTTTTACTTGTTTCTTGGTGCATACAATCCCTTATCGCCTTTTATTCACAACTACAGTTAGAATTGAAAGGTAAATTCTCCTGGACTAGGTCACAAGGAGATCTCACCTTCCAGCAGAATGTAAATGAGTGAGTGTTTCCTTGAGATCGTCTTTTGTTTGGGAGGTGGCAGGGCTGCAGGCTCAGAGCTGAGGAAGCATTGGTTTTCCTGGGGTAATACTTAATCAGATTTACATTTCTTCTGGGGGTTGCCCTGGTTAAGTGGTCAGTCTCTCAGCAGAGTTTTCCCAGTTTTTAAAATTTTATTCTTCTCCTTATTTTTTGCTGGAGTCTACACCCAAAGTCCTGTCCAAGCAGCTTACCTCTTCGGTAAATTTTTATAGACTCCAGACTTTTTTGGAAGCCAAAGCAAAACCAAACATCAAGCCAAGAAACAACCCCACTGCAGTGGTGACAGTATGTCTCCTTATTAATGACCTCAACAATCTGTAAATTCTGATGACCAAGAAACACGTCATCTCAGTTGAAATACAATCCAGAAACTGCAAACCTGCATGCATTTGGCACCCAGTCTGCCAGGGAACTGGATCTCTGGGACCTTCCGGTGGAAATGACCTGGAGATAAGTTAGTGACCCCACATGCTCTGTGTCCTTCACTGTATCTGGGCTGATTCATGGTCGTCGCACCGCCTCCAGAGGATTTGCTGCAAAATCTCTGAGCTCAGAGAAATGAAGGAATTGAGAAATTGGGCAAACATTGGGGCTGGGTGGTCTAAGAAAAAGCTGGGCAGGGGAGAATGTGGGAAAGTAAGATGAGATGGTGCAAGGAAGAAGAGTGGGCAGCAGAGCAGGTGAAGGAAGAGCCGAAAGCTGCAGAGGGTCTGGAGGAGAATGAGATGGTGAGCGGGGTAGTGAGTTCTAGATGTGCAAGTTTGTTGAGATGGGGCCTCACTGTATCCCTGAGGCTATTTCCAATTTAGGTTCACCTTTCTCTCTCACCCAAGACAATCATGCCCCAAAGGTACTTCCATAAACAGATACTCTAAGTGGCCACAAAGTACTTTCTGTGTGAGCTGAGCTGCAGGACTAGCTCCACTTTCAACCAGATGGCTACCCTCTGGCTCTTCTTAGTAGACAGAGAGCTGCCCCAAGGGCCACATTTTGACTTTCCTGGGTCCTAGAGACTTTTTGCTTTTGTGGGCCCCTCTTCCTAAAGATAGTGTTAAACATTACATTTCACGATTGTGTTGGAATAAAGGCAAATATATCTTAAAACTCTTTGATTTTAAACTTCATTTTTTTCTTCTGATTTTAAAGGAATGAGAACATTTTTGTTGACCGGCCCCCTGGCCCTCCCCCCCCCTCCCCCCTGCAAAAGTACTGTGAACCCTACGCGCTCCGGCTACAGTGCCTGATGGAGAAGTCATCCCTGCCCCAGATGATTCACACCTTCTTTGTTTCCCCCTATAAATAAATTTAGCCTTGAATCATAAGCTTTCCAGGAACTCCTAATCTGGCTCTTCTCAGATTTTAAGTTTACTGACGTTCTTTTGGCTGTGCCCCCTGCTCAAGTAAATAAATAAATAAAAGCATAAAATCTGATTTAAAGATCAGGGTTCAGTGGCCTTTAAATCTCAAAAGGGTTTGTCAAGGTAAGATAGAAAATCCAGTCCCTGTTAATGAGTAATTACCATGTGCCATTTAATAAATAATCCTATAAATTCCTGTGAGTTAGATGGTGTGACCCTTTTAAAGGATGACCTTTCACAAAGGGCCTCGGTGTGTAAAGGAACATGTTTGAAGTCACACACCAGACTGAGCTGGAGATCTCCGAGATTGAAGCTCCCTGTCTTTTCCCTCTGCCCTCGCTGGTCCCTCTGCTTGGAATTCTCTTCCGCCAGATTCTGACCCTGGCTGGCTCCTTCTTTCCTTCAGGCTCAATTTAGGAGGAACCTGCTCCGAGGGCAACCCTTAGGTCCTTCTTGATTATGTGACACGGTGGTAGTATCTGGCATGGCGTTTTCCATTATCTGGCATTCTTTCTCATTTTCTTTCTCTCTTGTATGTGTGTTCATATTACATAACAGTCTCTTTCTCCCTTCCTCTCACCCCCATCCAAGTATATGAACTCTATGACAGCAAGGATCTTTTCTCTCTTGTTTACTGTAGGCCTGGCACACAGCATGAGGTCAGTAAAGAGTTACTGATGGAATGACTCAGAATCCAAAGCCTGTATGCCCATAACCAGCATACTATCCTGCCTCTGGGGAAGGCTTCTTTTTTTCTTTTCTTTAAATTTGATACAACCAAGCACATTTTAAATTGAGGTGGTGACTTAATAAAGAGGAAGCACAGGCTCAAAGTTCACAGGCTACATGAATTTTGAGAAATTGTTTGACCTTCTTATGCTTTGATTTCTTAAAAAAAATAAAACCCAAGAATGAGAGAACAGTACCTCCCGCTCTAAATATAAGAAATAATCGAAAAATGAAATGCACCTTTAAAGTGTACAAATGATAATATTAATGAAGGTTAAGGTAGCCCGAGGAATGTCATGGAATACTCGAGACATAGCTCATCAATAGCACAGTAAGCAGTGAGCTCTGAGATGGTCCATTATGAGGTGCTTTCTGGAGAGAGCTCTGAAAAGCCAGAAAGAAACAATGACTCAGCCAGTATTACTCACCTCTGATGCAAAGAACTGCGAGTTCTGGGCGTTGTTTTCACATTCAGTGTTGCCATCACCTGATGCTACAGGAGGTATGCCTGGGGCCTGAGAGTCCTGTCCATGTGGAAAACAAGACTTTCCACAGGATCGAATGAAATCAAAGCTCTGGGAGGTTTGGGGAGCTTCTCTGGATCTTTTACATCATTTAACCAAGTCCGATAGCTAGACACCACAACTACTTCTGCCCCTTCTGTGTCAAGAGGGTAAAGTAAGAATCAGAACCTGGGCAGACACTTGTGTCAGCAGCCTTTGGGGTCCAAGGTGGGAGCTCTGCATGGCTGGGGAGCATCCTGGAGTCCTGGCAACGATCCTCTCATGGTAGAAACCATCTCTAGGGTCCAAGGCTGTACATCTTGACACTGATGACCTAATGGCTGCTGGATTTTCACTTGTATAGTCATTGCCCTCTCAACGTCCAGCTGATCACTTTGCAGAGCACTTTGGGACAAGTAGGGTCTAATTCGGCCCCAGAATAACAGAGACTGAAATATTTAAGGCTGTAATTTTATATTGGTTTATGGGAGTTTACATATATAACTCTTTTACAATCATAGAAGAGTATGTTCAGAGCAGGTATTTTCCAGTTAAACACACGCATCTATGTATATTTGACTCTAAAAATATCCTTTTGTAATTGCAGCCTTCAAAGAAGTTGGCCAACGTTAACCAGACAACGATGTTGGCAGATGCCTTTTGTTGTCTAAAGAACATAACTGGGGAGGCTGAGCGACTCCTCTTCTGTGTCAGATTGGAAAGCCCCTCTTGGCAGTGGTCTGGCTGTGCTCTGTTTGCCTTGCTGACAGCATAGCATACCCTATTCTGTAAGAGAAGGCTTGGGAAGCTGTCTGCGTCAGCACTCATTACGGTATCATCTTCAAGCCTCAGCTTTTTTTTATTCAGAGTGGTTAGGGCATCGACACACTTGGGACCCATTTGTTTATATTTTGCATAAGGAGCCTTGTATTTTATTAATTCATCAGAAAAAAATGTGCTTTAGTGACTGATTCTTTGGGAGGAAGTTCAGCGTCTCATTAGAGATCATCATGATAGCCTAATACAATTACGTATGTCAGACTGAATGACATTTGACATTATGGGGTGAGGGATTCTCTCTAAATGGGACATGACTTAGGACAATGATAAACCCAGGATAGTCTCTGTTTCATTTTTTTCCCCTTCAAACAGAAATATAGATCCATGAGGAATGTGAAAAATACAAAGCCTTAGGGCTTGCTGGTATCTCCTTAGTAGCTGACTCAAGTGCACTGCTCACTAAATTCTCTTGTTTAAGGCTATGACTTGGTGGTGGAAAAAAAAAAGAGTTAGAAATTATGTTTTCCTCTATGTAGGTGTCCAGGGGTCCTAGGAAAATAATATCTCAAGCAAAGCTCTATGGCACAAAAAGTTTGACCGAAAAACCAGTCCAGACTCAGTTGATAGGCTCAAACAAACAGGTTTGTATATGCATGTCAGTGAAGAAGAAGTGACCCGCATATACATTAAAGGTATATCATTATTTAAAATTCCCCATTCATTCAAAAGAGGCCTGCCAAATTGTTTCATATGTCCGTTGAAGTTTTGCTAGTCTATCCTGTTAACCAACACCTCACTTCACCGCTTACCAGACATTTAGGCCTCTTCTCTTTCACTTTTCCTTATGTTGAGGACACAGGTCTAAAGGTTTGCTGTGCCTGAAGTTTTGTTACTGAATTGGTTGACTGGACCAGTGCCAGGGAGGTTATTTTTCCAATCGGTTTCTTGCAGCCAATAATGAAACTGATGCTGAGACTGGGACAGTACAAGCTCTACTCAGTGGCCAAAGAATGGAGAAGTGGGAACCTAGTTCACAAATCAACTTCTCAATTCAGTTCTGGAGGAGGCATGATATATATAGGAAGGTCTAGGTAAAAGGGAGGGAATTGGAAAGGGTGGGAGGAGTACTCATGGGGTGTGGTTTGGACCCAGAACTGACGCAACACTTCAGTCCTTGTGTGGGCTTTTCTCGTTGTTGTCATGGCAGTCGTCAATTGTCATGGCAGTGGTGGGTGTGTCATTTAGCATGCTCTTATATTACAATGAGCATATAATGAAGATCAAGGTCTATTGGATGTCAGATCTGCCACCATCTTGAGCCTTGTTGGTTCTAACCAGTTCTTGGATTTTTCTCTTTGCAACTTCTTCCCAAAACTTAAATAAGAGGAATTTGTTTCTATTCGAGGGAGGGGCAGGGGTATGATTCTGGGGCAACAGCCTTGGTAACAGTTTGACCAAAGACCAAAGCAAAGAAGACCAATGACAAAATTCAAGAAGTGTTTGAGAGGTATCGTGGTACAGCGAATTTGATTAAAAGCCAGACTATAATGAACTTGCTTTCCGATCTTGGGGAAAATCATTTAAACTTGATATCTTCAGTATCACCTTCTGTCTGCTCAGATGACCAAGGGCTTCTCCTGCACAACAACTATGAATTACCCTTTCTCCCTGTCCCACATGGTGCCCAGCACAAGCTTTTTGTATGGCAGGGGTCCAGCAACATATGACTGTGATGTTAATTCTTAAAGATAAGTATTATTCTGTGCTCGAGGCATTTGCTTAGCTTTATTTCTTAGCATTAATAAGAGTAAATATATTTCTTTACATAGGTAGATCTAGCTTAAGACACTAAAGAGTTTTGGAGAAATTTTGACAATTTTGGCTAATATAATATAATTTTGACAATTTTGGCTAATATACAAATTTTAAATATAAATGAGAATTCTTTCACCTTCAGGAGTTATAAATGGTGTGGTAAAGCAGGCAAGATCCTTTTGCAAATGAATTCACACCATTTTTCACATCCACATGTATTTTAATAAACTACCTTTGCTTAAAATAAGATACACCTGAAACAGGAGGGAAGGGGGCAGGGGACAACTTTTAAAAGAATGACATAGCCATAGGACATGACAAAAACTGGTTAGAACCAACTAGGTCCAAGATCGTGGAAGATTAGACTTCCAGTAGACCTCAAGCCTCATTATACTCTCATTGTAATACGTTAGCATAAGCCAAATGACACACCCACCAGCGCCATGGCAGTTCTGAGGCCAACCATGAAAGGTCAAAAAGTGGGCAGTGGCCCGATTCCTGAAAATCTCTGCCCCTTCCTCCAAATAATTGGAATAATCCTCCCACTCATTAGCCTATGAACTTACCCAGCCCATAAAACCTAACCATGCCATATTTCGGGGCCCGCTCTTGCCTTCTGAGGTGGCCCACACTCTCTCTGTCTGTGGAGTGTGTTTCTCTCTAAATAAGTCCACTTCTTACCTGTCACTTTGTCTGTCACTGAATTCTTTCTGTGATGAGACATCAAGAGCCTGAACTTCATCAAGTCCTGAGACCAGATGTGTGATCTCAGTTAAAAAATTGTGCGTTCAAGTCCCAATCTGGATTTTGCCTGGGTTTGGGTCCCGGCGCGTGGTTTCAAGTCCTAATCTGAGTTGCACGGTTTCACGTCCGTGTGAACCAACATCTTATACCCACATATTTAGAATTCACCTAGAGATGTCCATTAAAGAGAGGGGAAAAACCAAGATATGTCTGATTTAGAAGTTCACCCACCTGCATGCCAGGAGAGAGACCCTCCTAATTGTTTCACAGCAGATCAGACTGTCTGGAAAGCAGGGGGGAGAAGTGAGTGTGTTACACTCACCTCAGAAGGCACTCTTGATGGTAGCAGAGCAGAGGCCAAGCTGTTTCTAACACATGTGTTTAGCTGCTATGAATGTGCTTATGAAACCTCCTGTGCACCAACATTTTTAGCTCTCCAGGGATCTTATTAGTTATCCCTGAGAAAGCCAGTGACCAGTAGCTCCTCTGGGGAATCTCTGTTCTAGCTTTAAGCCAAATTCCCTGTGCAGGTCCAGAGGAACTATTGACAATGGCTTTGCTAAAAAACACACCTTGACCTGTAGGTTTATCTCTCAAGGGGTGAATTCTCTTACTGAGTTCTCTGGAACAACTGTCAAGTTCTCTGGCTACAAGACACTACTCTTTCAACAAGAACGACATTAGGGTTTGCCTAGATGGAAGAACCTTTGTGAAAAGCTAGCTTTCAAGTAAGTACCATAAAACATTTTTTAATGCCACTTGAGCGTGAGAGAGTGTCCTCTTCACTGTGTGTGGCCAAACCATGCTCAAGAACTTTTCCTCCCAGCTCTGAAAAGGGGCATGTGGAAGTGATTGTCAGGAGAGGGGAGCAGCTGTAGACACAGGGTGAAGATTCCGCAGCGACACTCCAAACCAGTTCTGGAAGCTAGGGAACAATGTCAGTCTGTTGTCCAGGAATGCAAACTCAACACAGCGATTTCCTGAAGACCCCAAGAGATGCAGGCAGCAAAAGGCTGAAGTCCAGACTACAGGGATATCTTTGCTGTTCTGCGCAGACAATATTCATGACTCCCTGGTGATGCTTTAAACGAATGTACAGCGTTCATGCACGGACCACGTCTAGTTGGATAATGTTAGCATGAGGGCTAGATTCTCCTTGTGAAGGGACAGGATATACACAACTTCGAGTCATTGACATCCCAAGGTTAGAAAATACGTTTGAACTGGGAAAATGTTCAAACAAAGCAGAAAAGTAAATTGGGTGAAGTTGTGATTCGGTGGTTATGAAACCCTGAAGTTTTCACTGAAAATGCACGATGCAGTCCTATTATGAGAGACAAACTAGATTAAGCTCCTCTGACATCAGAATCATTTCCAGTGTTTAAAGTCTTAATAGTTCATAATAGGGTAAAGACGGCCAACTGGACTCTGGGTTAAATGACAAAGTCACCAGCCCATCTTAGTGTTCTTTATTTTTTCACTTTCAGAATGTTTGGGTGCTGGACAAACAGCCTGAACTCAGGTTATCTACTCATTCATGTTAATATTTATTATTTTTTCTTTCTCCAGACCATCCCTCCAGCTAAAACTGCAGTGGGTCTGAGACAGGGGAAAATAGCTGCTCCTGACATCCTTCTGGAGAGCTGAATTTGCAGATGGGATCTATTAGTTGCATTTCTAAGCTTGAGAGATCATCTTCCCTTTACCTTAAAGGTAAAACTTTCCTCTCTGATAATCCGCAGAGTGATTTTCTAATCTGCAATTCAGATTACTGGGACCATCTGGGTACATTTGCAAAGCGTGCTGTGTTGTTTTGGAAATAGGTGTCTGGCTATACATCTAAATGTTTCTCCTCCTCCCCCCGCTTTATGGACTCTGTTTTCCAAGTCCCATTTTAAAACATGGAATGGGTTAACCTCAGCATAAATCAGAGACAGACGATTGCTAAAAAGAGGCTTTCGTTTAGCTACCAATTTTAGTGTGGAACTTAAAATGGGAGCGTCTTTAGAAGTATTTTAGGTCGAAGAATAAAAACAGACACACCAGAGGGAGATTTGCCAGCCATATAAATACATAGGCGTTAAGCCCCCTATACAGAAACCAAATATAAATGGAAAGACAATGAGTAAACTGCACATATAAACAGACAAAACCCCAGTGGATAACTCATAAAGAGCTGACAGCAAGGACCATATGTCTTTAAAACTCTCAGCTTTTCTACTCAAGTAATGTGTTATTTGTCCCAGGTTCGCAGTTCACTCATTCCACTCAACATCCTCCTTGGCACTGTTCAGTTTGTCTGCTGTCTACCCGTTTGGGCTTTTGGCAAATGGAGATGCTCTCAACAAGAACAGCTTTTGAGTGTTATTCAGACCCCTGATGGGCCTCAGATTGTATAAAACAAGGATTTGTAGCTCTTGAGGGATGTAGCTCTGTTTGAAGCAAAATATCTTCTCACTTCTTGCCAGCACTTCCACGTGGGGAGCTAATCCCAGAGCAGGCAGCTTTCTTTCTTACGGTGGTAGCGCATAAGTCATTTTCCCAGAGTTTGGGGAGTAGGTGAGCAAACATTAGAAAGTTGACGAATGGTCTCTGATCATCTACTTAAGCAAATCCTGAGCTGTGTTTTCTCTCAGGAAATAGTCTCAGGTAAATACAAGTTAGGAATCCCTCAAACCACTTTTTTTACTATCAAATGAAATGACATATGTGAAAGTGTTGTAAAACTGTAAATCGCTATGTAAGATTATTATTGTTAGAGGGAAGAGAGGGGCTGTAAAAATTGACTTCAGAAGTCATGTCTTGGGGCTGATGGCAAGCTAGAAACCACTTAGGTTCTTAGAAGACATGTTCCCACGGCACTGAGCAAATCTTTATTCTTCACTTAATGGTCTAGTCACGTGATGCCCAAACTTATTCAGTTTTTTGTCAACAGATATTAAAATGTCATTCCATGTTATGATCTCTGGAGTTGTTATGTTTCCCATCCTGTCTTGGAAACGATTATTACTTTGAATAGCTCTCATCCCTCGAGCTCCCCAGTTTCTTTGACTTCTTTGGTGTGCCAGGACCCAGGCTGTGACGAGCATGTTTAGATTGCAGAGAAGGGCAGGGAGCCCGGCAGGGGCTGTGGACAGACAGGCCAGTGGACGTTGTGGCACACCCCAGTACAGCTGGCCATCCGGTGGCCTTGCTGTGAGCGATTGCCAGACGAGCCTTCTGAAGTGGCAGCTGTTTACAAAAAGAAGGTGGGATATTCAGCCAGAGCAAGGACAAGGGGCAGCACAATCCCTTACAAAGGGGTCGGGAGGCAGGGCTCTTTACCTCGCCCGGAATTACTCAAGAGACTCAATAGCTTTGCATAGCAACGGAAGGCTTATTGACAGGAGTTAAAGGCTCCGGGACAGCCACACACAAAGTCATTAACCCCCTGCGGGAAAGTGTGAAATTATCCTGTATTGGGGGCTGGGTTAACTTGTGTGGCCCTATTGAGGCCATTTCCCCCCCGGCCAGTTGAGAACCAATCTCCCCCTTCTTTCTGAATAATTAGTGAGCTTTGGGCCCCATGTCGCCAAAACAGTTGAGGTCCCAGCTTTTTCTTCCTTACTCAGGGGGCCCTCATTCCCCTCCTCACAGAGTTGTGTAGTTAGCTACTGTCTCTACACCCTGCTGGGAAGTGAGCTCTCACAAATCCTCCCACCTTGACTTTAGGAGGAAATGCTTGCTCCCCCCACTTCTCTCCATCCCCCCACCCCCACCCCCGCCGCCCTGCCGCAAGGAGCTGCAGAGGTCTTATTTCTCCTTCTCCTCCAACAAGGAGCTCTTGCATTTGGAGGGGTCAGATTTTTATTTAGTACAAAGAAATGAGGGGAGTCTGCTCTAAGTAACTTGTTCGTAACCACATGAGCCATTCTAACAGTAGTACTTTGGACAAGTCACTTAGCCTCTGAGTCACTTTCTACAGATGAAGTAGAAAAAAAAAATTCCTAGGGGAAAGTATCAAGGGAACAACCAAAAGTCTCTCCCAACTGGTTGGCAGACCTCGTGCCTGGGGTTAGCTGGGTAAACATCCAGTATAACGGAAAGAGCAGGGACTTGGAAATTATACAGACATGGTTGTAGTGTTAGCTCTGGTGCTTTTTTAGCAGAGCAATATCAAGCAATTAACTCGTTTATCCTTTTTGGAGCCCTAGTTTCCCTCCTTGTAAAATGGAGTGGCTAATGCCTACTTAATAGAAGAAAGTGGAAACAACCTAAGGACTGCAAATAGGGAAGCAGTGAAATAAATTGTGGTACATCTACAGTAGGGAGCACTATACCAACTCTAAAAATAGATAGAGATGTATATACTGATGTGGAAAGATGACTAAAAATAATAAGTGGATAAAAGCAAGATGGAGGGCAATGTGTCTGTTAGCCTTCCTTTTCTGTAAATGTAAAGGAATTTTACCTAGGGACGCATGCATCCTAGTACGTACATAACAAGCAGGGGGTGGTAGGAATCATAAGAAACAGTTAAAAGTTAGCTTGAGGGAGAGGGATGAAAAGTTAGGTGTCAGGAGGAAGGTTTACACTATTTATATTTTTATCTGTTGTTTAAGTTCTCTAGCCAGGTCCATGTATTACTATTATTTTTTAGCATCAACAGAGTTTATTTGCATAGTAAAATTATGGACCTTTCTTCCTTTTCATGTTTTTCTGGATTAAAAAATGAAAACTTTTGAAACTGACCTGAGAATAAAATTACACATATCAAATGCTTGAAGCACAGAAGGGGCTTGGTGAATGTTAGTGCAATAAAACAGAAGGAACGACCTGAAAGTTCTTTTTATCAACCTTTTTCATAAATAGATACAATTTTTTAAAATAGTGATCATTACTGTCTACTAGATACCATGTATTATTTTTATTACTAGAGAGCATTTTCTGTCTACCTGTTTCTCTGTCATCTTTGGTCTGTGGATGTGGGGAAAGGTCACTGGATTGGTCGTAGGACCAGATTTGCCAACAAGTATTGTGAGTTGCGGCAGGATGGTCGTCTAATTTTTCTGAGCTTCAGTTTCTTCAGCTTTCAGTTAGTCAGGAATCTGGGTGATCTCTAAATTCTCTCCAAACTTGAAATTCACATATCCATTTGCCGATGATATCAGCTTAACTCAAAAACGAGAGCATGCAGTGGTGGACTGTCTGGAGATCCAAGGCAAGAGAGAGAAGAAATGTCATAAAGATAAGCCTGAGCTTGGGAAAGTTTCCTGAGACAGACCCAATCTTTTACAATCCACACAACCACTAACTCACTTGCTCTGTTTTTCGGTCGGAAATTTTAAGCTATTTCTACCAATGAAGGCCATAGAAGCCAAGCTCTGTCCCTGCTATAAAAGGCAGCTACGATAATTTTATATTTCCTTGGGTTGTGTTTCGTTGGCTGTTTTTTCTTTTCAATGATTCGTTTAAAATCTAAAAGACAAGGTAAACGTTTTGGTATACATCTTTATTTTCTCCATCTCCTATTTGGTGGAGTAGATAAAGTCAATTCTCTTATCCAGAGCAGTCCCTAGTAGGCAGCAGGCCTGTCCAACTGAGGCCTACTCTATCATATATGGGGGATATGTATGTATCTAATCTATGTAAAATAAAAGAAACCTATGGTACAGAGTACTGTGGGCCCCCCACCAAGAGCAGGGTACAGGACAGCTATCCCACGCGCCCCTTTCCGAGGGAACAGCTAACCCTCATCCTTCTCTTCAGCAGCCAAGCAATCCGTGAATCAACTTGCAGGCTTTTTCCAAGCTCCAAATGTGTGCAGGGATTATGTCCTTCCTTCCAGTCTTGATACTGTTCTGGCAGCCTGGTGGGCTCATGTGTGTGGCTGCAGGAAGCTGGGAAAGACTTTGTTCCCTCCCTGAGCCTGGCTTCCCCGGGAGCGGAGATGTGTAAGAGCAAGCAGTGGGCCTGGAGGACTCGGCGCTGTTGCCATGGTCACTTCCCAGCGTGCCAAGGACAAGTCCCCGCATCCTCTGCGAGACTTCATTAGGGACAGAGCAGCGTGTGACTGCAGGCCTCGACCCTTCATAAGACTGGGGCCTGGCCTTTTTCCTTCATGTAGTTTTGACTCATGAGTGGAACGGAGGTGATCTGGGGCCAATAGACCAATGCGTTCCTAACGCAGAAATAAACACACTAACGCTTAAAACACCCTTGATAGGACCAACAAGCAAAATGGTGACAATGAGAATATTGTTTTATAACCAAAACAATGATCTGAACAAATCACTGACATGATTTACATCCTTGTAATCATCCTACACCCAGGATTTTGGACTTTTTTCACGTAACATGACTTGGTGAACATTTTCCCATGTGACTTTGTGGCCTTCATAATTCGTTTCACTACGATTTAAAGGAAAATCAACATGGTTGGTCTTAGGGCCCCCAGGTACTAGCCTCCAAGACATAGGACACGATAGAGAAAGACTAACTGGATCATATAAAATGTCTCTAATTTGGATTCGATTTTATTTTACGTACGAGAGAGTTTGCCCCTGCTTGAGGGAGTCCCAGACTTTATTATCTTTTCCTTCAAGGCAAGTCCATGGGTCTCTCTGCTTGTCTCCATGCAATGTGCTGAGAGTGGCAATTGCTTGTCTCTTTCTCTTGTCCTCAGCTGGGGGGAACGTGTTCCTCATTAGTAGGAAGTAACACCCCACCACCTGTCTCACTAGACACGTGACCGGGGGCCTCAGGTAGGATTTCTCAACGTCCCAACCTCTTTCCCCGAAGTCGTTAAGAACTCCCATCAGAAAGAATGAGGCTACCTTTTTTTTAATTTCAAGGGTTCTGATAAGTATGCAGAAGTCAGGAAAGGTACCCAGAATTCGGGCAGATTAATCACTTGGTTCCCGAACGTAGGAAATTTCCATGACATTGATGCTCATTCCGTTTTGAGTGGCTCAGGAGGAAGGGCAGTTCCTGACTGTGGGATAGACACAGGGAAATCCCCGTTTCCCTGAGCCGAGCTCTGATTCTCTCTGCCGTTGACTGGCTTTAACGTGTGAGGTCCTGGGCGGGCCTCGGGGGAGAGATGTGCATCTGGGTGAAAACAGTGTTGTGAGGGCAGCACTCCCACAGCCAGCCAGGGCCCTCCTTCCTCCCCTCTGGAACGTTCCCACCAGCTCGCTGGATCCCTCCTCAGTGCCCCTTGGGTGCAGCAATGCAGGCTGTCTGTGTGGCGCCTGTCGCCCCACGTGCACCGGGGCTGTTTGTCACTGCTTGGAGCCCACCTGCTCCTGAGTGAGGGAGGCTCTCTGAGCACGAGGTAGCCTGTGTGAAAACGTGGGCATGGCTGAGAGCATAGATTCCCATTGGGGGTCCTGTACGTCCCCCAGGAGAAGCAGTCCCTGGATTCCTAGGCACAGAGCAAAGAAAAGCCTCTTGTGAGACCAACCACGCCTAAGAAAACTGGGAGCCCCGTGTGGCTAGTACACAGGGATGTCAGACAGAGAAGGGAAGCAGGGATTGTTAAAAACACTGACAAAACTTTCAGGTTCAATGGCTCTGAATCACATCTGAATAGTAGAGCCAATGGTCATGGCAACAGCAGTCCTAATTAAGGGTTCACAATTTTATTCGAGTCAGCTGGGGGAGAAGGGTGATTTTTTTTTTCTTGGTTTGATTGTTTTCAGCTTACAGGACACATCCTGCTTCCCCCTACAATTATGTGAAATTACTGTCTCCAAAGAAGTATTTTACATATGGACGCCCTCTGATCTGTCTTCCCCAACCGACCTGTCTTTCATGCAGCCTGGGAGGGTCCTTCGAGGTACCGCAGGGATGGGAGGCAGGAGGTGGGCCCAGGCCCACTGACAACTAGCTGGTTTAAAGAGTATGATCTGACTGTATCCTGCAAGTAGTTACTGTGATCTTTTCTACCAATAATCATGCTTGTCAGAAAATACGGGGGGAGATCACTGCAAGTCAAAACTGCTGAAAGATAAGATGTTATGGTCTTGTGCTGATTACGTGCCTACAATTAAGACGTTGGGGCTGATCGCTCAAAGCTTCCAATACGTAAAATCAGTAGCCATTGTAGTTGAAATGCTGCATCCTGTGACCTGTTTTTAATGGACTTTCCTCCTCACTCTTCAAAGCAGGGCTCTGTCAAAGCCACCAGCTTCTGACTTTGAAGCTGTCTTGAAAAAGAGAAAAAACAAAGGACAAGGGTCAAGGGCTTTCAACTGCACATGGTTTAGGCCAAATTTACAAATGTCTTTTTTTAAAAACATTCCCAAAAGGTTACTTTTAACGAGTTCTTTGATCTAGAAAAACAAAAGCAGAAACTGAGACACCCCATATTGATCATGTTTAAAAACACTATTTAACAATTGGTCTAGTCACAAATGTCTGCTTTTCTAATTTTTTCCTGAAGATTGAGGCTTAACATTTCTGATAGGTACAGAATAGCAGATCAAATTTTTTTTTTCCTTCAAAATCCCTCTTTCTCTAACGTAATGATCACATCCGGCCAATGGCCGGTGCTATTGGACAGACTCTTTGCTGAACCCTATGGGCAGCCAGCTGTGGCTCAGTTATAGTTCTGGGCTCATGGTCTCTGTTCAGGGAACACATCATTATCTATGACCACCTTAAATTATAATATTTATATTACAAAAATAAAATCCCAATAATTTAACATGAAATTGATTATTTGCCAAATTCAGACATACATGAAAAATGTTTGTAAATGTATGGAAGGAAACAAGATACACTAGCCCATCTTGGAAGGAATATTTTGAAAACAGACTCAGATAAGTGCTCAAAGCTTAAAAAAAGGGCCTCCTTGGAAATGCTAATAAGACTTGCAAAGTCTTCATTTTGTAAGGGCTAGGATACACTGCAGCCCACTTAGTGTGATGCCTGTTCATGGATCTCCAAGTCAAAACTAACATGTGTTTTTATCTTGGCATCACCTTCTCATTCTGACATATAGAAGGTCCTGGGTTCTGTATAGAGCAATAAGCCACATTTGGATAATGCTTTTCCATTTCGGACCCCCCTCCCCAATTTTTCTGATCACCTTAATACTTAACTCCAATCTTGTGAGGTAAGTACTGTTGTTATCTCTATTTTATAGATGTAGATGCTGAGGTTCACACAGATTTTAGTACGTTTATTTAAGTAGATGAGCCAAGACCAGATCTTCTGATATCACATCTTTGTATATACTATGTGCATCTCTTCTCTCCATGCTTCTAGGCTTAGTGTCCAAAGGAGTAGGGTGGGGCAGTGTCCATCCTGTGCCCGTATGCTGATACTCTAGTCAAAATCCTATACATTCTTGGGAATTCCCTGGCGGTCCAGTGATTAGGACTCCGTGCTTCCACAGCAGGGGGCCTGGGTTCAATCCCTGGCTAGGGAACTAAGATCCCACAAGCCTCGCAGCATGGCCAAAAACAAACAAAATCCTATGCATTCTTTACTCTGGGAAACTTGTGTGTCCCATGTTACCAAAAAAGGACATTATATGACCTTCAAATTCATTCATTCAACTTTTTTGGTCACCACTGTGAGCCAGGCTCTATTCTAGACATGAGGGTACAGCAATGAACAGATAGAAAATATCAGTCCTTCTTCTTAGACGGGGGAAAACAGAAAATAGATGTGTAAAAACAAAACCACTTCTTGATTGTTATAAGCGTTATGAATGAAGCAGAGCAAGGGACTATATTAGGGATGTCTAGGGAAGTGAGTTGGAGGGTCAGGTGGTACGGGTGGTAGTATTGTTAATTGGGTGTTTATTGTCAACCTGCCTCAAAACGTTCAGAGTCACGTATTATAGGTTCTGTGCCAACATATGGATTCAGCTAGTGCGCGGCATGAGATCTTTCATACGGAATGGTTTTTATTTTACAGATTAAAAAAGAGAAACTAAGAAAGAGGTCAAGGAGCTTGGCCAAGGTCACACAGGTGATTTGTGCAAGGTTAGGGCCAAGATCTAGGTTTCCTGACTCCCACGATCAAGCTCCTTCCATCACACTGTACAGCGTTTATCTGCAAGAGCCAAGCATCCTCGACACGGCAGCTTAGCCGGTCCTTCTGCCTGATGCCGAAGGCCAGGGAAACCCAAGCAGGGAGACAAACAGCGTGTTCTTGGTAGCTCAGAGCCACATTCCCTGACAGCGAGCTTGCCCTGAGCGTGCTAGTGTGCACGCAGCTTATCACAAGTTTCCAGATTTTTGGTTGTAAATGCTGAGTGTGCATGTGGCAGTAGGGCATGGATTTTTCTGGGACTCTGAGGACCTCTGGGCTGTGTTGATGCTTTGTGGAGAATTACAGACAAAGGGTTTGGCAAGGCTGATAGTTCTCAGGCCACGTGTGCCATGCAAACCCAGTCAGGTCAGCTTAGATTGAAACAGTCTTTTGGTGCGATTCCCAACAGCTCACCTCTCCATCTCTGTGCAGGAGACCTGGAAACACAGACTGGCCTTAAACAAAGCCACTCGGCCACGTGTGCCAGTCCTGTTGTTTCAGCTCATTTCATCATTTTGGGCTCCACCCTTGGAAAAGTACTTTCATATAATTGCGACAGCAAAATGTTTTATTTTCTTGCCATAGAAAAGAATGCATGTTCATTGCAGACAATTTAGAAATTACTGAAGGACACAAAGAAGAAATGTAAATCACTCACTCTAATCTGATTATCTGACAATGATCATTAGTAAATGGAAAGTAAAGCCCCGGTCTATTTTTCCATGACTTAAGATACCTTTTAAAATATAGAAAAAAATTGGACCGTACCATAAATTGCATTGTAATTGGCTAATTTTTAATTTTCTTAATACCATCATCATAATGATTTAATCTGAATTTTTATCGACTGTCTACTACAACTCAGCTACAGAGATTCTGTGCAACAGCTGCTTCAATTCCTATTTTACTGCTGAAGAAACAAGGATCCTGAGATTGTTTATTCTTCTTCTTCATTGTCTCATTAGATGACCTCATTCCTGGCCGAGTCTCACAGTTCATTTGTAAGCTCTAGCTCGAAATTTTATTGTCAGCCCTGACCTTTCCTCGCAGCTTTAGCCTTTTATATCCAGTTGCCTACTTGACATCTCAGTTTGGATCTCAAAGGTACCTAGGACTCAACCCATCCAAAGTCATGCACCGATCCTCTGCGTTGTGCAGTGTGAGGGCCTGCACCTCTGTCATCACAGCCTTGGTCTGAGCTACCATCTTAGCCAGTCTCCAACAATACCTTGTTGAATTTATTCGCTACACAGAGGCAAAGGATCTTTTCAAAATGCAAATCCTATTATAAGACCACATACTTACAGCCCTTGAATGACTTTCCTCTGCTCTTCAGGTAAAGACCAGAATCCCTAACATGACCTACTAAGCCAGGCTGATCTGTCTGTCTCCCCTGCCTCAGTTCACACCATGTTCCCCATACGCTGCATCCTAATTGTGTGGACATTATTTTAGTTCAGTTATTGACCAGCTAAACCTCAACAGGGCTTTTGCACTTGCTGTTCCTTCTAACTGGAATGCTCTTCCCACCATCTTGTTTATTCTTCGCCTGGATAATTCCCACTTTCTCTTTAGATGTCAGCTGCCTCAGCACGTGAAATAGAGGAGGGAAGATTACATGACTTGCCCAAAGGCACAGGGCCACTAAATGGCAGCCCTTGGCCTCGAATTCACATTCCCAGACTCCAAGTTTGGTGATGCTCCCTTGGCCTCTTGCCTCTGGGTTAAGTGTAAAAACTTGAGCTGTAGTTCTCTGAAATCTCTGTGAAGTTTCCCACAGAGGTGGAGGCTCATCTTCCAAGTTTAAGAATGTACTAGGAATAATACAGAACTGGTCTGAAGCGTCGCTGACGTCTCCTAGGCTCAGTCCTTCTCTCTCTCAGCATCAGGCAGGATGCCAGATCTCATGGAGTAGTGATTCTGTGACAAGTTCAGCAGGGAGCATTGGATTAAGATTCTCATGTTGACAGCAATTTTATCTTGTGAAGATGCACAAAAGCTGCCTTATGCATTCCTTTCACCTGGAAGGTGAACACCTGGAATGATTGAAATATATTTCTGTTTGCAAACATATATACCCTGATACATATATCATAAAAACAGAAATGTGGTTTCTTTGAAAATATTCACAGTTACTCTTCCATTTCAAACATTTAGTGTGTTTTGAATGTATTTTTCCTTCTAGAGTCCATGAAAAGGTGTTTGTTTTCCTCCCTCTTTTAACTAGCTTGGTGCCAACATTTTCTTTCCTTCCCTTGATCTGACGTAAGTTCAGTGTTTTGCTTCTGTCTGCTGTTCCAGCTGGTAACCTGTAAGTAGTTGAATAAAAGAAGCTTTCTCTCAACCCAGGCAATGCACCAAGTCCCACCCCAAACACAGATACACATACTCACACATAAACACTGTGGAGTACAATAGTTTGACGTACAGGATGCTCTGCAGAAAGAGGGCCGTTCACTTCCACCCACAGTCCTCTGCAGGCCAGTTCAGGGCAGTGAAATTGGCTGCTATTCGTGCAAATCAGCATCCTGGAAAAGGAAGGTCTGGGTCAAGAGGAAGGAATATCCCATCCTGAGGAAGAAAGATTAGGTTTGTTCTGTATGATTGCTTGGGGATAGCTTCCAAATTTACAATGCACTGAGGCTCTTAATTTAGCCTGCTATCAGTCTGAGATTGCAAAACTGTATTTAGAAAAAAGACACATTCATTATTGTTATTAAGCAATCTAATTTTAGAACTATTACTAGAATAAAATGCAGGAATATGATAATATTTAACTAGAAATGTGATTAATAAAGCTCCCCATGTTGCCACATCTAGGTATTAAAGACTGTAATTAAATATAAATAGTGAAACAGGGAAAATTCTTTTAGGTGGTATGGTGAAGAATGAATTGCTTTTAGCAAGCATTGTTTGATGGAGTGAGTTATTCAAATGACAAATTGCCTTTTCAGATTTGGTCACATTTTTTTTAGATTAGAGACTGACGATAAGGCATATTGTCTTTATTTAGGCTGGGTAGAGACAAGGGATTACTTCTAGGTATCACAGGACACACACAACTACTTCATTACAGATCAACTAGGAACCACCTCGGACCCTGTGAACATAGGGTCAGAGACACAAATGAGATGTTGAGACTAGGAATTTCAGGTGACTTGAGCCTTCACTCAGATCTAGTATATAGTAGTATTGTTTGTTAACCTGATAAATTTCCCTCCCTCCTCTCTTATATGCATACAGCTGTTTGTTGTTGTTGTTTGTGATTTTGTTTTCTTCTCTAATTGCTTTGGCTAAGACTTTGGCTAAGACTTTCAAAACAGCATTAATTAAGGATAATGATTGTAGTTATTTTCATCTTCTTCTTGACTTTGATGAGAAACCTTATGGTTTACTTTGAATCATGGTGACAGCTGATTAAGTTTGTATTCTATCTCTATCTCTGAAAGTTGCTGCACTTATTGGTAGTCCTTGAAAAGACTTCTGGGGTAAAGCATTTTATTACCTTTATGATTTAAGACCTGTGTGGTTTGCAGTCACTGCAACCTTACCTTTGTCTGTGCCTAATTAGCCTTGTCTAAGTCTCCAGGACCAGTTCCTAACCTGAGTCAGAAGAAACTTTTGGAAGTCTAGCCCAGCATGCTGGGATGCAGCACTAAGTTATCTTTGATGATAGTCTATCACTGGACTTATGCTTTGGCTCTGACATGTAGATTTCTGCCTTGTGCCCAAGACTTGGTCTTTACCTTTGTACCAAGTGCTGGTAAGTGAATTTCTGTGCTTGTGTTTCTGTCTCTATAAATGCCTATGACAGGTACCGGTTAGTGCAGTGACTCCAGACCATAGGGCCTGGGTTCAAATCCTGGCTTTCTTCTACTTATTAGCTACTTAACCTTACACAAGTTAGTTAATGTTTTTGTGATTTCTCAATTGTCAAATTAGTGTAATAGCAGTACTTGTCTAAAAAGGTTGTTATGAGCTTTAAATTAAATAATGCATATAAAGGTGTTAGAAGGATGTTGGCACATAGTATGGTACTCACTAAAGGCTTGTATCATTATTGCTAGTGAAAAACGTAGTAGTACTGTATCCCTTTGCATGTTACCTGACTTCCTTCTATCACCCTCCTCTCAGGGCTGGATGTCCATGACTTGAGTCTCATCTTGGTGGTTGGGGGTCTGTTGCCTACTATTAGACTTGCCTTTGTAGGGCACCGCACAACAACATATTGACCTTTGAATAAAGAGTGTTTTAAAACTATCCTATTGCCTGACCTGAGGTTATAGTATTCTATCTGGAAGGTGAAACTGTCTTCAAAGCCTCAGTTCTGACTTTACTTCTACTGTTCACCTTCCATCACACTGAGCCTTCTCCCGTCTAAAGATTTTGATGAGCATATTCATGGCCTTTTGTTTTTAACAGCATCTGACACACTCATATAACTTATGTTAGTGCTTTTCCAGAATGGACACTGATTTGTGATTAGTCATATTGTTCCAACTCCGCAAAAATCCCTTCTATTTATCATGAGCCAGAGTTCATTAACATAAAATCATGTTAATTAATTAGTTTGTTTATTTAGCACATATTTATTTAACCTATAACCTAGGGATAAACTATGTCAAGACATAAAATAAATATGAAATAATGTAAGACACGGCCACTGCCCTTGAAGAAGTTACACTTTAGTTGAGTAAGACAAAGACCACGACTGTATGAGGCCCAGCTGTGGAAGTGAAGGTGTGAATGCACAGCCCAAAAGGGAAGTGAGATCTTAGTTGAACCATGCAATTTTTACATACAGTACAGTGAGTTTTGCATTTTTTTCCTAGAGTCCATGAAAAAGTGTTTTTTATTCTCTTCTTTTGACTAGCTGGATGACAACATTTTCTTTCTCTATCTCTTGATCTGAAGAAAAAGGAGGGCATTCCAAATGGAGTACTAATATTGTCAGTAGATTCCAATTTGATGATATTAATTACAACTGATGTTATGTACTCAGTTGACTAATTAAGCTATTCTTGTACTCCTTTCATGATTTTTCCTTACCTGTATATTATCTGCACCATTATTTACCTAATAGTTTCGTTTGTTTGTTTTTGTGGTACGCGGGCCTCTCACTGTCGTGGCCTCTCCCGTTGTGGAGCACAGGCTCCGGACGCGCAGGCTCAGCGGCCATGGCTCATGGGCCCAGCCACTCCATGGCATGTGGGATCCTCCCGGACCGGGGCACGAACCCGCATCCCCTGCACCGGCAGGCAGACTCTCAACCACTGTGCCACCAGGGAAGCCCTCCCTACTTAATAGTTTTAACTCCCTGCTTTTTCTTTAAATAACTTTATAAAGTGTTGTCATCACTATCTTAAAATAGAAAAGCAGTATACCTTGCCATACAAAGACAACACAAAAGATATACACGACTATTTAAACCCGTAAGTCACCTAAAATTGTCTCCATATTGCTACTGGGAAGCTCCATCCTTGCCATTCTGATGTTCCTTTGGGAAGAAACCCTGGACAGTTTATTGAAGTCTCTGTTTCAAACACTCCCCCAATTCGAGTCACCTGTCACTTGTTCCTGACTTTGTTTTATTTTCTTCACAACATGTCTTAGTTTTTAAAATTGTATTGTTTATTTCCTGGCTTATTATTTGTTCTTTATGGCTAAAATATAAACTCCAGGAGAGTGAGGACTGTCTTTTTCACTGCTGTTCCCCAGGACTTGGTGTATATTAAGCACCCAATTGCCTGACTTTCATGGCAAAGTGGTAGGAAACTGAAAAAGTCTGGGCTTAGATAAAATAACCCTGCTTGGTAGCTCAGCACATTATGGCTTCATTTTTTTCTTTCCTGTGTCTTTGATGGTCTATTATGACTTTGCACTTTATTTACCCACCTGGGCTCATGGGACCTTTTTACTTCTCAGGAACGTTTTACTTTCTTACACTCATTTACTTCTTCTTAAAGTCAATCTGTGGGCTCCAGTTCCTTTCCTGTCTAGACTACCTAACAGGGCACTGACTGGATTCCTCTGTTCAGGTAGCTTCCTTGACTGCCCACCATTATGCATCTAAGTGGCCCCAAAAAGCCATATAGCATTTGTCCGGGAAAGGGTAGCTATAACAATTCAATCCTCCTAGATGGTATGTTCTAACATTTAAAAATAAACAATAGGACAATGGCAAGTATACTTGTCTGTGCGAAGAATAGCTTTAACTAAACGCTTAGGTATGTCCCTTAATTTTAGTTCTGAAGACTGTTTGGATTGTTCATTCTTAAGGCGATGGGTGCATAATCATCAAGGATGTTCTCCCAATAGATGAGATGATTTTAAATAGATTTGGCTGGAGCAGAAGCAAAAAGAACTACAATCCTATAGCCTGTGGAACGAAAATCACATTCACAGAAAGATAGACAAAATGAAAAGGCAGAGGACTATGTACCAGATGAAGGAACAAGATAAAACACCAGAAAAACAATTAAAGTGGAGTGGAGATAGGCAACCTTCCAGAAAAAGAATTCAGAATAACAATAGTGAAGATGATCCAGAACCTCAGAAAAAGAATGGAGGCAAAGACCTAGAAAAATTAAAGAACAAACAAACAGAGACGAACAGTACAATAACTGAAATGAAAAATACACTAGAAGGAATCAATAGCAGAATAACTGAGGCAGAAGAACGGAGAAGTGACCTGGAAGACAGAATGGTGGAATTCAGTGCTGTGGAACAGAATAAAGAAAAAAGAATGAAAAGAAATGAAGACAGCCTAAGGGGCTGCTGGGACAACATTAAATGCACCAACATTTGCATTACAGGGGTCCTAGAAGGAGAAGAGAGAGAAAGGACCCGAGAAAATATTTGAAGAGATTGTAGTCGAAAACTTCCCTAACATGGGAAAGGAAATAGCCACCCAAGTCCAGGAAGCTTAGCGAGTCCCAGGCAGGATACACCCAAGGAGAAACATGCTGAGACACATAGTAATCAAACTGACAAAAATTAAAGACAAAGAAAAATTATGAAAAGCAACAAAGGAAAACGACAACAAACAAGGGAACTCCCATAAGGTTAACAGCTGATTTCTCAGCAGAAACTCTACAAGCCAGAAGGCAGTGGTATGATATATTTAAAGTGTTGAAAGGGAAGAACCTACAACCAAAATTACCCTACCCAGCAAGGATCTCATTCAGATTTGATGGATAAATCAAAAGCTTTACAGACAAGCAAAAGCTAAGAGAATTCAGCACCACAAAGCCAGTTCTACAACAGATGCTAAAGGAACTTCTCTAAGTGGGAAACAGAAGAGAAGAAAAGGACCTACAAAAACAAACCCAGAGGCTCTTTGGTGGGGCTAATGGCAGACTCCGGGAGGGTTCGCGCCAAGGAGTACTTCCCAGAATCTCTACTGCCAGTCTCCTTGTCCCCGTGCTGAGCCACAGCCATGCCCCGCCTCTGCAGGAGACCCTCCAACGCTAGCAGATTGAATGTATTGATGAGCTTAAAATGTAAGAAGAGAGGGAGGACCTTAAAGATGGTGGAGGAATAAGACGTGGAGATCACCTTCCTCCCCACAAATACTTCAAAAATCTGCATGTGGAACAACTCCTGCAGAACACCTACTGAACGCTGGCAGAAGACCTCAGACTCCCCCAAAGGCAAGAAACTCCCCATGTACCTGGGTAGTGCAAAAGGAAGAAAGAAAAAACAGAGAAAAAAGAATAGGGATGGGACCTGTACTTCTGGGAGGGAGCTGTGAAGGAGGAAAAGTTTCCACACACTAGGAAGCCCCTTCACTGGCAGAGACGGGGGTGGGCAGTGGGGGAGGCTTCAGAGCCATGGAGGAGAGCGCAGCAACAGGGGTGCAGAGGGCAAAGCGGAGAGATTCCCGCACAGGGGATTGCTGCCGACTAGCACTCACCAGCCTGAGAGGCTTGTCTGTTCACCCACCAGTGCAGATGGGGGCTGGGAGCTGAGGCTCGGGCTTCGAAGGTCAGATCCCAGGGAGAGTACTGGGGTTGGCTGCGTGAACACAGGCTGAAGGGGGCTAGTGCACCACAGCTAGCTGGAAGAGAGCCCGGGAAAAACTCTGCACATGGCTAACAGGCAAGAGACCATTGTTTTGGGATGCGCAAGGAAAGGAGATTCAGAACACCGCCTAAACAAGTTTCAGAGATGAGTGAGAACTGCAGCTATCAGCACAGACACCAGAGCTGGGTATGAAATGCTAAGGCTGCTACTGCAGCCACCAAGAATCCTGTGTGCAAGCACAGGTCACTATCCACAACTCCCCTGCCAGGAGCCTGTGCAGCCTGCTACTGCCAGGGTCCTGAGATCCAGGGACAACTTCCCCAGGAGAACACATGAACGCCTCAGCCTGTTGCAACATCATGCTGGCCTCTGCTGCTACAGGCTCTCCCTGAATTCCATACCCATCCCTCCCCCTGGCCTGAGAGAGCCAGATCCCCCTAATCAGCCACTCCTTTAAGCCCCACCTGTCTGGGTGGGGAACAGACGCCCTCAGGTGACCTGCACACAGAGGTGGGGCTAAATCCAAAGCTGAACCCCAGGAGCTGTGCGAACAAAGAAGAGAAAGGAAAATCTCTCCCAGCAGCCTCAGGAGCAGTGGATTCAATCCCCACAGTCAACTTGATGTACCCTGCACCTGTGGAATACCTTCATGGACAATGAAGCATCCCAAAATTGAGGTGGTGGACTTTGGAAGCAACTATAGACTTGGAGTTTGCTTCCTGCGACTGACTAGTTTCTGATTTTTATGTTTCTCTTAGTTTAGTTTTTAGAGCTTGTTATTATTGGTGGATTTGTTTATTGGTTTGGTTGCTCTCTTTTTTTATTACTTTAAAAATTTTTTATTTTAGTAATATTTTTTATTTCTAATTTTAATAACTTTATTTTATTTTACTTCTTCCTTTTTTTTCCTCCCTTTCTTCTGAGCGGATGGGTCTTGGTGTGCTGGCCTGGTGTCAGGCCTGAGCCTCTGAGGTGGGAGAGCCGAGTTCAGGATATTGGACCACAAGAGACCTCCCAGCCCCACATACTATCAATCAGTGAGAGCTCTCCCAGATATCTCCATCTCAACACTAAGACCCATCCCCACTCAACAACCATCAAGCTCCAGTGCTGGACACCCCATGCCAAACACCTAGCAAGATAAGAACACAACCCCACCCATTAGCAGAGAGGCTTCCTAAATTCATACTAAATTCACAGACACCCCAAAACAGACCACCGGACACGATCCTGCCCACCAGAAACACAGATCCAGCCTCATCCACCAGAACACAAGCACTAGTCCCCTTCACCAGGAAACCTACAGAACCCACTGAACCAACCTTACCCACTGGGAGCAGACACCAAAAACAATGGGAGCAATGAACCAGCAGCCTGCAAAAAGGAGACACCAAACACAGTAAGTTAAGCAAAATGAGAAGACAGAAATACACAGCAGATGAAGGAGCAAGGTAAAAACTCACCAGACCAAACAAATGAAGAGGAAATAGGCAGTCTACGTGAGAAAGAATTCAGAGTAATGATAGTAAACATGATCCAAAATCTTGGAAATAGAATGGAGAAAATACAAGGACTGTTTAACAAAGACCTAGAAGAACTAAAGAGCAAACAATGATGAACAACACAATAAATGAAAATAAAAATTCTCTAGAAGAAATCAGTAGCAGAATAACTGATGCAGAAGAACAGATAAGTGACCTGAAAGATAAATTAATGGAAATAACTACCGCAGAGCAGAATAAAGAAAAAAGAATGAAAAGAATTGAGGACAGTCTCAGAGACTTCTGGGACAACAATAAATGCACCAACATTAGAATTATAAGGGTCCCAGAAGAAGAGGAAAAGAAAGGCACTGAGAAAATATTTGAAGAGATTATGGTTGAAAACTTCTGTAATATGGGAAAGGAAATAGTCAACGAAGTCCAGGAAGTGCAGAGAGTCCCATCCAGGATAAATCCAAGGAGAAACACGCCAAGACACGTATTAATCAAACTATCAAAAGTTAAATACAAAGAAAAAATATTAAAAGCAGCAAGGGAAAAACAACAAACAACATACAAGGGAATCCCCATAAGGTTAACAGCTGATCTTTCAGCAGAAACTCTGCAGGCCAGAAGGGAGTGGCAGGATATATTTAAAGTGATGAAAGGGAAAAACCTACACCAAGATTACTCTACCCAGTAAGAATCTCAGTAAGATTTGACGGAGAAATTAAAACCTTTACAGACAAGCAAAAGTTAAGAGAATTCAGCACCACCAAACCAGCTTTACAACAAATGGTAAAGGAGCTTCTCTAGGCAGGAAACACAAGAGAAGGAAAAGACCTACAATAACATCCCAAAACAATTAAGAAAATGTTAATAGGAACATAAATATCAATAAGGCATAATTGATGTCAATCATAGTAAATATCAATAAGGAACATAAATATCAATAACATAAATATCATAAGGCAAATGCTAACAGCCATAAAAGGGGAAATCGACAGTAACACAATCATAGTAGGGGACTTTAACACCCCACTTTCCCCCATGGACAGATCATCCAAAATGAAAATAAATAAGGAAACAGAAGCTTTAAATGACATATTAAACAAGATGGACTTAATTGATATTTACAGGACATTCCATCCAAAAACAACAGAATACACTTTCTTCTCAAGTGCTCATGGAATATTCTCCAGGATAGATCATATCTTGGGTCACAAATCAAGCCTTGGTAAATTTAAGAAAATTGAAATCTTATCAAGAATGTTTTCTGACCACAACGCTATGAGACTAGATATCAATAAGAGGAAAAGTAGTATAAAAAATACAAACACATGGAGGGTAAGCAATGCACTACTAAATAACCAAGAGATCACTGAAGAAATCAAAGTGGTAATCAAAAAATACCTAGAAACAAATGACAATGAAAACATGATGACCCAAAATCTATGGGATGCAGCAAAAGCAGTTCTAAGGCAGAGGTTTACAGCAATACAATCCTACCTCAAGAAACAAGAAACATCTCAAATAAACAACCTAACCTTACACCTAAAGCAATCAGAGGAAGAACAAAAAACACCCAAGTTATCAGAAAGAAAGAAAGCATGAAATCAGAAATAAATGAAAAAGACATGAAGGAAAGATAGCAAAGATTAATAAAACTAAAAGCTGGTTCTCTGAGAAGATAAAATTGATAAACCATTAGCCAGACTCATCAAGAAAAAAAGGGAGAAGACTCAAATCAACAGAATTAAAAATGAAATAGGAGGGAAAAAAATGAAATAGGAGAAGTAACAACTGACACTGCAGAAATACAAAGGCTCATGAGAGGTTACTACAAGCAACTATATGCCAATAAAATGGACAATCTGGAAGAAACGGAAAAATTCCTAGAAAAGCACAACCTTCCGAGACTGAACCAGGAAGAAATAGAAAATATAAATAGACCAATCACAAGCACTGATATGGAGGCTGTGATTAAAAATCTTCCAACGAACAAAAGCCTGGGACCAGATGGCTTCACAGAGGAATTCTATGAAACATTTAGAGAAGAGCTAACACCTATCCTTCTCAAACTCTTCCAGAATATAGCAGAGGGAGGAACACTGCCAAACTCATTGTACGAGGCCACCATCACCCTGATACCAAAACCAGACAAGGATGTCAAAAAAACGAAAACTACAGGCCAATATCACTGATGAACATAGATGCAAAAATCCTCAACAAAATACTAGCAAACAGAATCCAACAGCACATTAAATGGATCATACACCATGATCAAGTGAGGTTTATTCCAGGAATGCAAGGATTCTTCAACATACGCAAATCAATCAACGTGATACACCATGTTAACAAACTGAAGAAGAAAAACCATATGATCATCTCAATAGATGCAGAGAAAGCTTTTGATAAAATTCAACACCCATTTATGATAAAAACCCTGCAGAAAGTAGGCATAGGGGGAACTTTCCTCAACATAATAAAGGCCATATATGACAAACCCACAGCCAACATGGTTCTCAATGGTGAAAAACTGAAGCCATTTCCACTAAGATCAGGAACAAGACAAGTTTGCCCACTCTCACCACTCTTATTCAACATTGTTTTGGAAGTTTTAGCCACAGTAATCAGAGACAAAAAGGAAATAATCCAAATCAGATTTGGATTATAAAAGGAATCCAAATCAGAAAAGAAGTAAAATTGTCACTTTGCAGATGACATAATACTATACATGGAGAATCAAAGTTGCTACCAGAAAACTACTAGAGCTAATCAATGAATTTGGTAAAGTAGCAGGATACAAAATTAATGTACAGAAATCTCTTGCATTCCTATACACTAATGATAAAATATCTGAAAGAGAAATTAAGGAAACTCTCCCATTTACCATTGCAAAAAAAGAATAAAATACCTAGGAATAAACCTACCTAAGGAGACAAAAGACCTGTATGCTGAAGACTATAAGGCACTGATGAAAGAATTAAAAGGTGATACAAACAGATGAAGAGATATACCATGCTCTTGGATTGGAAGAATCAACATTGTGAAAATGACTGTGCTACCCAAAGCAATCTACAGATTCAGTGCAATCTCTATCAAACTACCAATGGCATTTTTCACAGAACTAGAACAAAAAATTTCACAATTTGTATGGAAACACAAAAGACCCCGAATAGCCAAAGCAATCTTGAGAAAGAAAAACGGAGCTGGAAGAATCAGGCTCCCTAACTGCAGACTATACTACAAACCTACAGTAATCAAGACAATATGGTACTGGCACAAAAACAGAAATATAGATCAATGGAACAGGATAGAAAGCTCAGAGATAAATGTATGCACATATGGTCACCTTATCTTTGGTAAAGGAAGCAAGAATATACAATGTAGAAAAGACAGCCCCTTCAATAAGTGGTGCTGGGAAAACTGGACAGCTACATGTAAAAGAATGAAATTAGAATACTCCCTAACACCATACACAAAAATAAACTCCAAGTGGATTAAAGACCTAAATGTAAGGCCAGACACTATCAAACTCTTAGAGGAAAACATAGGCAGAACACTCTATGTTATAAATCACAGCAAGATCCTTTTTGACCCACCTCCTAGAGAAATGGAAATAAAAACAAAGTAAACAAATGGGACCTAATGAAACTTAAAAGCTTTTGCACAGCAAAGGAAACCATAAACAACGCGTAAAGACGACTCTCAGAATGGGAGAAAATATTTGCAAACGAAGCAACTGACAAATGATTAATCTCCAAAATATACAAGCAGCTCATGCAGCTCAGTATCAAAAAAAAACAAACAACCCAATCCAAAAATGGGCAGAAGACCTAAACAGACATTTCTGCAAAGAAGATATACAGACTGCCAACAAACACATGAAAGAATGCTCAACATCACCAGTCATTAGAGAAATGCAAATCAAAACTGCAGTGAGGTATCACCTCACACCGGTCAGAATGGCCATCATCAAAAAATCTACAAACAATAAATGCTCGAGAGGGTGTGGAGAAAAGGGAACCCCCCTGCACTGTTGGTGGGAATGTAAATTGATAACAGCCACTGTGGAGAACAGTAAGGAGGTTCCTTAAAAAACTAAAAATAGGACTACCATATGACCCAGCAATCCCACTACTGGTCATATACCCTGAGAAAACCATAATTCAAAAAGAGTCATGTACCACAGTGTTCATTGCAGCACTACTTACAATAGCCAGGACGTGGAAGCAACCTATGTGTCCATCGACAAATGAATGGATAAAGAAGATGTGGCACATATATACAATGGAATATTCCTCAGCCATAAACAGAAACAAAATTGAACTATCTGTAGTGAGGTGGATGGACCTAGAGTCTGTCATACAGAGTGAAGTAAGTCAGAAAGAGAAAGACAAATACCGTATGCTAACACATATATGGAATCTAAAAAAAAAGAAGAAAAAATGTTTCTGATGAACCTAGGGGTGGGATAGGAATAAAGATGCAGATGTAGAGAATGGACTTGAGGATACGGGGAGGGGAAAGGGTAAACTGGGACGAAGTGAGTGAGTAGCATTGACATATATATAGTACTAAATGTAAAATAGATAGCTTGTGGGAAGCAGCTGCATCGCATGGGGAGATCAGCTGGACCTAGAGACTGTTATACAGAGTGAAGTAAGTTAGAAAGACAAAAACAAATATTATATGTTAACCATATATGTGGAATCTAGAGAAATGGTACAGATGAACCAGTTTGCAATGCAGAAATAGAGGCATTGCATATGATAGAGGCATTCCATATGATGTATGAGATAGAGAAATGTTATTTAAAGTATTTCAGTCTAGTTTTTTATTCTTCGAAGAATCTGTTTACTCTTTCCTTCCTAATTACATAATGGGTAATTCAAGGGGATGAAAGTACATACCTGCTTCCTGTGACAAATCCAATGCCTGTTAAGGCTGGTTGATTAAAGAAGCCATAGTTCTTGGTCATAAATGACTCCGAGTCTACGATAAGGCTCATGTACTTCCAATGAAGTCTTTCCTGTCGTGGAACAGGAAACAAGATTGCAAATTTGAGCATGGATGCTAATGACTAGTATTGGGTGCTATTTATAATCAGTGACACAGGAAATTAATTAGTTGTTTTCAATACAGTGGCTGAGCTGATCCCAATAGAAAAAGTGCATATGATTTTGTAAATGAAAACTATTTTTAAAAGGGCTGAGACATTTCATGGCTTTGGTAAGGTTAGGAAGAAAGCATGCTGAGTAGTTAAAAAATGTCACAACTGGCAATTTTGATTGTAGCCAGAGATGATTATTTCTAACTTATTTTAATAAAATAAGTAACATAGAGTATTTGAAGGAACTTGGGTATGTATTTGTAGAAAAAGAGACCTTTCTACTTTGGTAATGACTATCATCATAAAATAATGTTATATTCTCTACATATACAAAGCATTTACCCTGTGGGAATAAGTATGAAATGTGTTAGTAACTGACCTAAATTACAAAGATATTCTTTAATGCACTGTGGGAATATTTATGAGTGAATACCGCGTGACCTGAAAGAGCTGATGAATGTTGTTTGCTAACGGGCCTAACTTGTTCCCAGAGAGCCATTCACAAACTGGCAGCATTTGGCTGATTATGGGAAAGCATGACCCTCAAAATAAAAGTGAAAATTGCAAGTGCCTCCGATAAAGAAGTCTAAGGTCAGAAAAGGGCCAGTCTGATTCTAAAATGCATACTACCTGCACAGTAATCGGAAGGATCACCTAGATGGTGGCCCGGCATCAGGACAAAACAACTTGCGTAGTGCTTCCTGTACTTAGTGTCATTGATTCTTCCACATCAACAGGTTTAAACCATTTAAGTAATTTAATTCAGATGACTAGTGATAATATTTCTTTATTGACACCCTATAATGGACCAGACCTTTTGCTACAGGATTTACCTGCCTTATCTGACTCTCTTCTTGCAAGAGCCCTTAAGAGGTACTTCTAATAGACGCATTTTATAAAGGAGGACACTAAATCTGGGAGTGAGGTTCCGAAACTTGTCCAGGATAGCAGAGCATGGCAGTGGCACAGTCAGGACTGAAGCCTGGGTATGCCGAGTTCTGAGGTGGAGATCTTCTATCCCTAAGGTAGGTCTTGAAACTTAGTCTTCAATATCCAAGTCCGCTGCTCTTTTTTCCACTTGGCCCATCGTAATCCCTTCTTTCTTCCAATAGATAATCAGGTTTTCAGCATTTGGGGGTTCCGGGTTGTTTTCTTAACTTTGAAAATTTTGCGTGTGTATTTTATAAGAGATTTGTATTTTTCAGAGTAGTTTTAGGTTTACAGGAAAATTGAGCAGAAAGTACAGAGTTCCCAGTTACCTCTCCCCTCCCCATACAGTTATTATTTGCCTCTTGCATTCTTCTTACAATTGATGAACCAATAGTTGATACATCATTATTAACTAAAGTCTATAGTTTACATTAGGATTCATTCTTTGTGTTACAAACTCTCCGGGTTTTGACATGTGCGTAATGTCATGTATTCGCTATTATAGTATCATGCAGAATAGTTTCACTGTCCAAAAAATCCCCTGTGCTCCCCAAATTCATCCCTCCTTCCCTTCTCCCAGGGCCTTGGCAACTACGGACCTTTTTACTGTCTCTGGAGTTTTGCCTTTTCCAGAACGTCAGATGGTTGGAATTATACAGCATGTAGCCTTTTCAGACTGGCTTTTTTGGGCATAACAATATGTATCACTCCATGCTTTTTTGTGGCTTGAAAGCATAATTATTTGTTTCTTTGCTGACCTACACAGTAGACTGGCAGAAGCAAAGTCCTACTCAGAGTTTGTTTTTTCCTGTACCAGTGTCTGCCGGGTAGGAGGTCTTTAAGACGACAACACTGAATATTGACTCCATCTTCTCAGTTGTTTTCTTTTACTCATGTGGTCTTGTTACTCCTTTCCATTTGAAGAATAAAAGAGGACCAGGACCACAAGATGCAAAAAAAGAATCCAAGTCAAAGGGACGCTGGGATACTTTCCCCCTTAGCCACAGCTGAGCATGGGGCTGACGGGACCATACCCAGTCTATCAGGGCACCTTAGTCACCTTAATGATCCACACAGTTAGTAGCATTATTGATTGGGCCACCAGGAATATTATTGATCATAGAGATGACCAAAATTATTGGAGCAGCCAAATTGTGGTTCAGTCCAGTGAGTACATGCCTATTTGATGAGTGTTCCTGTAATCTGGTGATTTTTCTTTGTTTGCTACAGAATTCCAGCATTAGAAAGAATCTCAGAAATCATGTAGCACAACATTCTTATTTTAGAGATTAAGTCATTTAGTTCAGAGGTTAAAATCTAGACCCAGGGCCGGTGGCTAGTGTTTGAAACACTGGTCCCCAGGCTCCTAATGCCTTTTCCTTTCAACAGCACTCTAGTACCAGTGAGTAGTAGAGTGAGAAATAAGCTTCTGTTTTTATATGTCTCTTGCATTTCTTTTTCCCTGTGACTGCAGTGTATCCTAGCCCAGGCTGTCTGGTCCCTGTATGACTAATTTTATGAATAATAGAGTTCTGTGGACATGTAAGTTCCCTCTGAAAGGAAGAGGTGGGTGTAGCACCAAACTCGTACCCTCATGCCCTGGTGTTGACTGTCTACCGTTTTAGAGCCTCTTAGGGTGAGTGTATGTGTGTGTTTGTGTGTGTGTGATTGTTGTTATATTGTATTTAATGTTATAGATATTGCACATCTTTCCTGAGACTTAGAGCTTTTTTGGGGGAATTTGTGGTTTGGGAGTTTATTTTCTTGAAGAATAGTTAGTAGAATCAAGGAAAATAATGTAGACCTAGAATCTCAGCTGTCATTCCTTAATTATGAACAATGTGTTGGAGTAGAAAAACCAAAGGAGGGTAGATTGAATCATTCATCAACCTTTCATTTCTCTTTTTAATGATCAAAGGTAATATATAAGAATCTCAACCCATTGAAAGAAGTTAATAAGAAACTTAAAGGGAGATTTGACAAAATAGACTGAACTGATAGTATTTGAATGGTGTACATTTCCAGCCACGCTGACTCATGTTACCTGCAAGCCTGGAGATCCCACAACTCTTAGGTATAGACCTGAGTGTGCAAAGTGGGGCAGAAAACTGGCTTGTGCCCTCAGAGTGGTTGAGACTGGGTCCCACCAGGGGAAGACCTGTTCCAGTCCAGATTCTGTTCTTAAGAAGTAACGGAAATGATGCCTGGATGACAGTGATGTGACCACAGCTCAGTACCCAGCTGGATACCTTGTCTACCAAATCAGCTCTTCTGGAAACAGACACTTGAACAGGAGGTAAGATTTTGTTGCTGTTAGGCTTAGGCTTCCCAGAAACAATGACATGTTCTGAAAAGCTTCGTAACACTTTCAGAAGTTCCAGTAATTATTTTAGACTCTGTAGACTCTGCTAACAGTAACACAGACATTGGAAACATCCCAGGAGCTGTTTGCCAAAAGGAACACGATAAGTGCACCTTATGATTCACATCTGACTGTTCACCTTTCCAAATTCCACGGGCGCTTCCCCAACCCCTGCTTTTGCTCTTCCTCTTCCCAGAGCCTGGGTGGCCTTTATTTCCTTTTCTCCCTCATCCTTCAAGGTTGAGTTCAAATGCCCCAACTTTCATGGTAAATACCCACAAAAATGTTAAAACCCACACTGACCTTATAGCCCAGCAATTCATTCCTAGTTATTTACCCAATCGAAGTGAACATGCATATTCACAAAAGACTTGTTACAAGAGTGTTCATAAGAGCTCTGTTCAAATAGCTAAAAACTGCGAACAATCCGAATGTCCATCAGCAGATCCTGGATAAACAGACTGTGGTGTATTCATACAGTGGAATACTACTCAGCAATAAAAAGGAAGCAATTACTGGTTTTCATAACATGTGAATACATTGTGCTCCATGACAGATGTCAGAAACAAGAGTGCATATAGAGTATTTCCATTTATATAAAATTTAAGAACATAGGTAGGTGATACTAATCTATGGTGAAGAAAATGAGAACAGTGACTGCCTTTGGCCAGGAGGGCAGTGGAAACTGATTAAAAAGGGCTGGAGGAAACTGTGTGGGATGATGGAAGAGCGTTTGAATTCATGAAACATCAAACTGTAACATCTAAGATCTGTGCAGTCACTGTAGGTAAATTAAAACAATTAAAAAAAAACATGGAAGGAAACACATCATTTCTTTTCTAGCTCTTAGTTTTGCTTATTTCTTATTACTTTAGGCATTATGCTTTCCCAGTCACCTCTCTGCAAACTTACTATCAGAAAGACAATAGAGTATAATTACACTTAATGTTTATTTCAATCGATGGTTTACATCTCCTAGTTTCCAAGTCCAATAGTGGATTTAAAGTATTTGTCTTCAGGTCAAAGTATTTCAGACATTACACAGAAGACAAGAAAGATATTTGGGGGTATTGCAAGGCTCTTTTTGGTGCTTCTGATATCACAGCCAGGTGGTTCACTCACCTATGGAGGTTATTCCTAATACCTATGTAGTTATATGTTAAGGATAGTTTTCTGTTTGCCTTTCTTTTCCATTTCTTCTCACTTACCCCTACACAGAAGACTGTATAGGTGTGTTTGTAAACACACATTATCTTCCTTTAAAACCCACTCTCAAAACTTTCTGCTGAATCTTTTTCTTTTATGGAACTTCCAAATTATTTTATGATTTCCCTTGGCATGTCTCTCTCCCCCATTGAACTTGGAGCTCTCTTAGGGGTGCGAAGTATCTTAAAAAGTCATTGCCACAGTGCCCAGCACAGGATCTGAAAAAATTATAGGCATTCAATAATGTTTATTGAAAAAATTAATAAATGACACTATTTTTTTCCTTATGTGGCTGGTGAAGTGAAAAAGAGCTACATTCAGAGAGGCACGAACTTTTGGATGGTGTGTGTTTTACAGTTATATTATCTGTGCTCTCAAAACCATCTCGTTTTCTTCTTACTCTTACCCTTGCCTCCCCATATGACTATTTTATGACCGTATCAGTGTAGTATAAGTGTTCGTACTAATTTCATACTAGAGAAGTCTTTGAAAAAAATGACATTATAAAATGAAAGCAAGTTGAATCCCCAAACGGGATTTCTTTTCAAATGAGATTACAGAGTTTAACACCTTGGCCTTTTACTTTCTTGAAGTCAATGTTTTTTTCACCATGCTTCTCAAAACACAATATGTTCAGATTGGATTGGGCTTCAAATGTAATATTTAAACCAGCAACATGTCTGACAGATCCCAGAAATGAAATATGTCCCTTTCTTTAGCAAGGAGCAGAAGGCAACATAAAGCAGCTGCAAGAATGAATTCACCAAGATAGTTGACATTTTCGAGCTGACTGCCTCTTAGAGAAAATGATGTCATCCTCCAGCAGCCTAATGACAGTCATCAGCCTTAGAGGACACATGCTAATAAGGTTCATTGCTTACCTACTTCTCTTGTTCAGCCAGCGTGAACTTGGATGCCCATAATTTGGCTTTGTGTTCCTAGAATAATTTCTAAGAGGGACTGGAGTGTGAAACTCAGGGAATGATTTTTTTTGGTCAGAAAAGGGAACTAATAGATTTCTTCCTTCTTCCACTGACTCAAAGTTCTATTTCCAGTTTGCTCATCAATAACCACATTCGGGTTGACTTGTCTTTCTAAGGTGTTGGAACCAGTGATTCAAAGGTGAAAGACCATTGCTTCAGGATGCTGGGGCAGTTCTGACAATGAAAAAGAAAAGGTGGCATAAAGATCGAAAATTTTATTTTCAACCATAATGAACATTACATCTGAAATGTCTAGAATACCCAGGGTAGGTGTCCTGGGTTTGGCTTTAGTCCTGGACAAAATTACGGTTTTCAAAGGAGTTTTGAGATGAATTTCCACAGACCATATATGAACAAGGGAACAAACAATACCAGCTTAAGGGAATGAACTATGCCGTCTCGCCCACAGCTCTCTGACAAGGACTTTCAAATCTAGTATCAGGACTCACCTCGAACAAAAGACTTGTTAAGTTTCCCAAGCCTTTCTATCTTTATCTCTTCCCCAGTACACAGCACCAGCATAGCCTCTTCTGAGCAATTTTGCACTGGGGACATCCTGATATATCTAATGGCACCTGTATATAAGTCCCTTCCCTAGCAAGGCCCACTGGAAATCGTTCACTTGAGAACTGTCCTGGACAAGTAAAATATGTTGGCTAGGGGCCAATAAAGAAAGTGCGCCATGGGTTTTGGACGAAATCAGTGAGTTGCAGGTATCAAAGGACTGTAATTCAGAGTAGTGTTTATTGCTAAGGAGGTTTTATTGGACCCTACCTTTGCCTTCCTAGTCTCCCTAGAGAGGAACTTTTGGAAAAAGAAGCGCTTCTCCACTTGGTTGAATGCTTGAGAGTTAGACATTTAGACCCAAATGACAGGAGAAAAACTATCTCCTTAGCAACTGAGGTGCTCCAGGTGATTTCAGGGCTCCCTACACTGGAGGACAGGCCGGTCACTGACCAAATCAATGGTCAGTGGTGTTTTGTTGATAATATAATGAAAAAGTTAGTCTTCATTGAATCTGTGGAAGCATAGGTTCAATAAATTTAATAAACTAGATAATTTATATCCTCTGGATATGATGTCTGACATCCTTCAAATCAGCTGTATGTTAATTTGGTTAATGCTTATTTAGCACCAATTCTGTGGAAGACCTCTTCGAGGCTATGGAGGAGGGAGAAGATAAAGGAGATACTGTAGTTGCTTTCAAGGGTATGCACTCCAAATTGTGTGTTAGCATACTTACACAAATAACTTACGTTTCATGAGGCATATGTCACATATATTTAATCATCACAACAGTCCTGTGAGTTGGGTACTATTATTAATTATACACCTTTACCTCAGTGTGAAGTTTTTCTTTTGTCTATGCCTCAGTTTGTTTTCTGTAAAATGGGAATGTTAGACTAATACTGATAATAACAATGGCTAACATTGATTATGTACCATTTGTCAAGTGCTTTGGAAGCATTAGCTAATTTAATCTTCACAGCAACTCTGTGAATTCTATCCCCTTTTACAGAAATGCAGCAGGGTTAAGTAACACACCCAAGGTCAGAGTTACAACTCAAATCATCTGACTCCAAACCCAATGCTCTTTCCAAGATGCCATGCAGCTTTCCTTCTAAGTGGTAAGCAGCATGTACAATAGGCAAAGGGCACATGAAATCCATGGAGGGGGCGTTACTTCTGGCTGTAGAATTCCAGAGGCTCTATGGCAGACTTGGTATTTTAGATGTACACCTGGAGGCTCAAGTTTGACCGTGGACTGAGGAGGCAGCACAGTGAGCCCCCTTTATAAGTGACCTTCTAGTCCCTTGTAGATGTTATCTTTTTATTCTTTCTTAATTCGAAAACTTATTCTTGACAACTTTCCAGGTAGGAAATCCTGTTTCCTATGATGAAATTGTTGTAGTTTTTGTCCAGTGCAGGACTAATCTTTTATTTGTTTATTTATTTATTTTTTTGAAGTATAGTTGATGTACAATACTATATAAGTTATAGGCGTACAATATAGTGCTTCACAATTTTTGAAGATTATACTCCATTTATAGTTATTATAGAATATTGGCTATCTTCCCTGTGTTGTACAATATATCCTTGTAGCTTATTTTATAGCTAATAGTTTGTACCTCTTAATCCCCTACCCCTATACTGCCCCTCCTCCTACCAGGAGAAAAGAACTTGAGGCTGCATTTGGCGCAGAGTTAGGTGTGATGGTCATTCATGGAGAGATGCAGATTGGTTTTGGATGAGGGGTCAGGGATGTGGGTTATGGTCTTGGCTTTTCTTGTTACTGTTTTTATGTCTTTGATGAGCATTCTCCTTTCTCCAGGCTCATTTCCTTCCTCATGTGTAAAACCACTCTATCTTCTGGACTTCAAACAACTGTTGGTAGTTTCCAGTGAGACAAGGGACATGAGAATGCTTTGTGAATGACTCCACCAGTGTAAGGTATGGCCACAGTCATTCATGATTTTTCTCTTAAGCAGTATTGATACACATACCCTCTGGATTTTTCAGACATCATGGAAGATTCTTCTTCTCCAGGGAAAAAGAGAATCCTGAAATATCAATTAAAATCAAACTTTTCACAGCAAATAAAGTACCTTTGTGTTATCTAAGTATGTAATCTCCATTTTTTAATTCACTTAAGGAATTTTGAAGAACTAGATCTCTTTGATATCTTACATTAATTTTTTAAGCCATGCATAAAAATACTTAGAAAGGAGGCTGTAGGCAAAATGAGTGCAGAAGAGGCATGATGGAATTCCTTTCCTTATAGGTCAGGTCATTAATGTTGGAAGGAGAGAATCAAGTTCAATGACTTTGAGACAAAGAGGGAAGAGATGGACTTCACTCTCCGTGTTGACAGGTAAGAAGAGACATTTTATGGCCCAAATGATAAAGCGGAGTGTTCAAACCATTCTAGTCAAGTGGCCCAGACAGTGGAGTACCAGAGAAACACTATTCTGAAGGCTCCTGTTAAGTGATATTCCTGGTCATTGTCAACATGGAAATCCCACAACAGGGCAGAAACATTCAGTCTCTTCATTAACATTCTCCTTGCTCTCAGTTTGCATCTCTTTCTCCATTTTCTTGCTCTGAATGGAAGTTTCCTGGGAAACCTTTTCTATGAATGGAATGTATGAGGTTTGTCCCGTGAGAGAAAAATAAAAAAACACAAGGAACTACGACAAAAAACTTCTTCCCCTGAAATATTGCCTTCAGGAGCAGATAACACCTATCTTTTTTCAAGGATGGGTGAAGAGTCCCACCCTCTGGTATTCAGTAGTACCAAGTATGTTTCTCCCTCAGTTTAACAGCAGAGCTTCCTTTCTTACTGATTAAAAAAATTAAAAGGGGTTTAAAATTACGTAGGTAAAAAAAAACTATGGTGGAGCCTTCTCAGTCACAGATAAGCATCAGCTCTTTCTGATCTGCTCTATTGTCAGCTAAGGAATGGCTCAGTTTGTGCATTATTCTCTCTGTGCCAAACAGAAGGGAGAGTAAACCTTATCCACAGGCTCCTGTTACCAGCAGACACCCGCTCCCATCAGATGTGGACTCTGGGGACACAGCACATTCACCAATTAAAAGAAGGGGAACAGCCAACATTTACACAAGTTACTGATATACCCTCTCCCAGGTAAACCTTGAGTTTTTGTCTGTACAGTGTCGTCTACTTTGTTTTTAAAAAAACAATGAGAGAGAGAATATATAGACTCCTGAGTTGTATTGCTAACACAAGGAACACTTGAGGGGTGGGGATGAACCACCGCTAATTAAAATCAGGTTTTTTGTTTGAAACCTCTTACTACTTTACTATAGCAGCTTCCTTGCTATAGTAAGCATTCTGTTCCTGAGCCGGGTAAGACATGTCTTAAAAAAAAAAAAAAAAGAAAAAGATAAACAGCTTTACTGAGAGATCATTGACATACCATTAAATTTACCCAAAATATATAATTCAATGGGTTTTAGTTTATTTATGAATTTGTACAGCCATCACTATAATCTAATTTTAGAAAGTTTTTATGACTTCAAAAGGAAACCCAGCACCCATTCGTTGTCACTCCCCGTTCCCTCCTCCCCCACCAGCAACAACTAGTCTACTTTCTGTCTCTATAGATTTGTCTATGGAATCTTTCATACATGAACATGCAGTACATGTGTTTTGGTGACTGGTTTCTTTCACTTAGCATAATGTTCTCGAGGTTCATCCATGTTGTAGCAGTACTTCCTTTCTTTTTAAATCACCAGATACTATTCCACTGTGTGGATAGAACACATTTTGTTTATCCATTCATCAACTGATTGACATTTGGATTTTCCCCCCTCTGGGGCTATTAGGAATAACACAGCCATGAACATACATGTACATGTTTTTGTGTTGACATATATTTTCATTTCCGTTTGGTATTTACCTAAGAGTGAAATTGCTGGGTCATATGGTAACTTGATGTTTAATATTTTGAGGAACTTCCAAACTGTTTTCCAAAATGGCTGGTCCATTTTACATCTCCACCAGCAATGTATGAGGGTGACACCTATCTTTTTGCAATTTTCTCCTGTTTCTGGGGATCTAAAGCCCTGTGAAAGATTAGAAATGTAGCAGGTAGTTCATTTTGACACTTATTTAGGAAGTCTCCCGTCTCTTCCCAAAATACAAACATTTCTGTTGGTCTAATGAGGAGATGCTATCACCTATGAAGCAGCAATACAAATTTCTTCTTTGATTTATAATCGTCTTTAATAATTACAGAAGAATCTGTATGTATTTAGCTTTCTATGTATATATGTTCTAGAGTACTAATGTTCCATTCTTTTGAAAATGCACATTCTTCAGTGTTTTCCTAGTTACTAATTTGTACCTTGATTACAGGTCATTAATGCCTGTTTTAAAAGCAAGTTCATGTTTGCATTTCAAGACATACTGTTTATTTCATACCGACTCCAAGCAATTCGATTCTTCATCCATAGAAACATTTAGGCCAAGTTATAAAACAGCTACGGTAAGCAGACTAACATTTAGTCTTTGGAATTGAAGCGTATTTATCTTTTATTTATACTTGACCTGAAAGTGTTAGGTGTGGAATGAATTTTTGTGACTCAAATGTTGTTCCACTGGTAAAACCCTTCTCTTATAAACATAATAGATAAGGCTACTAAGATAAACCTATTTTTAAGATTAAAAAAAAATTGTACATTTAGATTCATTTCTTCATTGTGCTTACTTAATGTGAAGGATAGTTTAAGAACTAATCGTTTTCCTGTTTCAGACATTAGTTGGCATTTTAATTTCAACATTTGCTAATAAGTTAGGGGTCCAGCTCATCTGCGTGGACCAGTTTGGAGGAGCATCCTTAATGAGCAGTGAGCTTTCCCTAGATACTACCACCCATGCAACTTGAAACCAAGGCTCCTAATGACATGTGTTGAAGGACAAGGCTTGATTGCAGGTTTCCCTTTGGCTTGTTTCATCTCCGTGTGCTGACCCTGGATTATGCAGATAATATCCTGCTTCTAGTAATCTGGCCCCCTGTGCCAGACCTTGGCTGTCATACTACATTATAACCAATGGTTCAAACACTTCTTTTACATAAGGACTGTCTTCTTCCCAGCAATCCCTCTAAGATATTCATGGCTAACTAAAAATACTGCTGAATCTTGTTCTTGAGTAGAGTTTCAAGGTTAACATGAGAACAGTTATCACTTGCTTATGCTGCATAAAAATCCGTTTTATCTTTGTAATAATCCTTTTATTAAAAAAAGCATTGCCATTCCTCTGCTACGTTAGTGCTTTCTCAGATACCAAGCAGACTGTGGCTTGCTGGCAAGAAAACAGGTTGTGATTATTTATATGCCAGTATGCATTTGTTTCCATCTAGTTATATACAATTAATTTATGATACTCAATCGTGATGGCAAAAAGAATTTCTACCACACTAGCTAATATTTCCAACAACAGAGGAACACAAGTAATTTGATAATGTCTTGTGTGTCCAGTGAAGTAATTTCCCTATTACTGGTTTATAGCAAGACCTTATAATTAAATCAGAGTGAAAAAACACTGACAGCCAACATTGTGTCACATTTACTTCAAGTGTAATGTCAGAAATTTCGTGGATGGTCATTGAGGCATTGAAAAAGCACAAAGAATAGAGAACAGAAATGAGGCCATGAGGGTTTATATTCAGTTTCCTGCCTTCCCAAAATAAGAAGGGTAAACATAAATAAAACTATTTGCTTAACAAGGCACTTGAGTTTCTTTGTAAATGAACCATTGATAAGATGGAAATCTACCCTCAGATTTTTTCAAATAAAGTAAATCTCTTAAATCTGTTTTTTTTTAAAGAAGTTGTCTGTATATACAATACTCCTATGTCTATATATATATATAAAATCTTTAAAAAATGGATTTAAGAGAATTACTTTATATATTTTATATATGTATAAAATATACGTATGTATGTATACATATATATGTATAAAATATATAAAGTATACATATATATAACAAATTTGTATGTCACTCATTAAGGATTTGAGAACATATTTATGCAGGTTTTTCTTTCCCATGTCTGCCTATGTACTTTTTCAAAAGGCTACCTTTTCCGGAAAAGGAAAAACATTAACAGCATTGCAAGATTAAAACTATGTTTTATGGCAAACGATTTAAAACTTTAGGAAACCGTCTTTAAAGGCTGCAAATGAATGCCTGCTTTTCGCTTAGACCAGTGGTGATTGTGTATCACCTAGAAATACAGAGACACTCTGTAGAGCATGTGTACTAGTGTGCATTCCTGTCCTCATTATAACGTGGCCTGGGGCTTGGAGCTAAACATTTTTCTAGAACATAATGAGCTGTGTACTGTAATGAAGGTGTTTGAAATTGATTTGACTGTTATTTAGTATAAAAAGTCCCAGATCAAAGACTCTGGCAAGCCCATAGACACATAGGCGTCCACAGACAAAGGATGTCGTGTGATGGTCGAGGGGGAAGTGGAGAGGTGTGGTGGCTTAAGCTGTGCCAAGGAATCTATCAAGCAGTTATTTGCTCGTTTTTATTTCAAGTCACCATACATCGCTTGCAAACTGCCATATGGCACTAGATGATTTTGAGGATTATTTTGAAGAATATTGCAAGCCCAATTTAATTTCCCTCTTGTTTCCTAGTATTTTTGCATTGCTCCTTCATCACAGTCATGGACACCCTCCCAAGCTAATTTGTAAAATGAATTTTACTGAATGCCATTTAATCTTATTGCCATAGTTACAAACCAAGAAATCAAAGATTGCTAGGCTGAGCTGAAAATAGCTGATACACGGAAGAGGACTAATTCTTATGCAAAGCTCTGTACTTGCATACAATCTCTGATTCAAAGAACAATGGAAAGTTTGATCCTTGAAAACCCGACCTTCTGATGCCTTTTCACTCTTGAACACAGAAAAATCATAGGTTTGAATGCAATGTGTAAAGACTATAGATGAGGTTCTGCTTTGCAACTTGCTGTTTTAGCTTCTATGTTATTATTGCAATGAGTTTTGATATTTGTCTTGATATTTTCGTAGGCAATACTGGGGATTTTTATAACCACTTACAAATTGTAAAGCTAGGAACCCATGTAATGTTCATAATTTAAGAAAGGCTTAAATTATCTCTGAGCATTAGTATTTATAATTGACAAATTATATCTATTTGTCTATCAGCCTGACAAATCTGTCTTTCTTTCTGTCTATCTGTCTGTCTATCTATCTATAATTCTGTCATCATAAAGCAAATCCATAACCTGGGTAAATGCATGTACTCAATGGGAGAGGCTCAGGATTTGTTATGTGAAAAGAAATTGAGGTGCTAAACACCAAAAAGCTTACTTTTGTAGATATATGTATACCAAGATTATACATACCCATATACATATATTGAATGTAAAGAGATAAAAGAGTTATCAATATAATTAAATATATTTGAAGGAGAGTTATATGCTTGTTTGATAAGTAATCAGTTTTAAAGATTTTTCTCAACACCAAGGGTCCTTTAATCTAATATTCAATATACTAAAAACCCATTCTATGTGCTAATGATTTGTCACCATCTAGTTTGCGTTATTCTTGGTCCTTAAATCAATTTCTTTTGACATTTAATATTTCATTTCCTTGGCTTTCCATTCTGTCACCTGTAAAATGAAGGGTTTAGACCTTTGAGATCTTTATCAGGCAGAAAATTCTGATTTAATTGTTATTTAATTTCACTAATTCAACCTGCAATTTATCCAGTTTAATTTAGATGACTAAGGCTTTGGTGTATTTGAATACAATTTTATGGTATTTGACCAACAATTCAAAAACAACCGTAGTCACTTAAAGATTCTGAGTAAATAGGAAACACAGCATGTAATGAGGGAGTCAGCACAATGAGGTTCACTGCACTTGCCAAGACAGGAAGCCAATAGGCCAGAAGCTGTATAGCTATTACTGTATAGTGCTTGCTGACTGTCCTGGGGCTTCTGTACTTTCCTTTTTATATGCAAAAGTCTCCAGAGGACTTTGGGAGTCCTGGAGAACTGCTTGTTGAATGTGGGAGGCACAGAGGCTACCATGGCGTTTTCTTTCCATAATCACCCCACTCAAGAGGCTGTTTGGGCAGACTGGCCTCACCCATGTAGGGTAAGGAGTTGCTAAAACAGGATTTTGCAGTGTACATTCTAAGGGACCTTCTGTTACTTTGAAAGTGTGGGAAGTGCTGGGTTAAGCATAGGAAACAGGCTTCCTTACTGTAGGACTTCTCTAGGTCTTTATTTATTTACTTTTTATCAGTTTTTTTTTGTTTTTACATCTTTATTGGAGTATAATTGCTTTACAATGGTGTGTTAGTTTCTGCTTTAAAACAAAGTGAATCAGTTATACATATACATACGTTCCCATATCTCTTCCCTCTTGCATCTCCCTCCCTCCCACCCTCCCTTGTGTCTCCCTCCCTCCCACCCTCCCTATCCCACCCCTCTAGGTGGTCACAAAGCACCGAGCTGATCTCCCTGTGCTATGCGGCTGCTTCCCACTAGCTATTTTACATTTGGTGGTGTATATATGTCCATGCCACTCTCTCGCTTTGTCACAGCTTACCCTTCCTCCTCCCCATTTCCTCAAGTCCATTCTCTAGTAGGTCTGCGTCTTTATTCCTGTCTTACCCCTAGGTTCTTCATGACATTTTTTTTTGTCTTAAATTCCATATATATGTGTTAGCATACGGTATTTGTCTTTCTCTTTCTGACTTAACTTCACTCTGTATGACAGACTCTAGGTCCATCCACCTCATTACAAATAGCTCAATTTCGTTTCTTTTTATGGCTGAGTAATATTCCATTGTATATATGTGCCACATCTTCTTTATCCATTCATCCGATGATGGACATTTAGGTTGTTTCCATCTCTGGGCTATTGTAAATAGAGCTGCAATGAACATTTTGGTACATGACTCTTCTTGAATTATGGTTTTCTCAGGGTATATGCCCAGTAGTGGGATTAGTGGGTCATATGGTAGTTCTATTTGTAGTTTTTTTAAGGAACCTCCATACTGTTCTCCATAGTGGCTGCACCAGCAGTGCAAGAGTGTTCCCTTTTCTCCACACCCTCTCCAGCATTTATTGTTTCTAGAGTTTTTGATGATGGCCATTCTGACTGGTGTGAGATGATATCTCATTGTAGTTTTGATTTGCATTTCTCTAATGATTAATGATGTTGAGCATTCTTTCATGTGTTTGTTGACAGTCTGTATATCTTCTTTGGAGAAATGTCTATTTAGGTCTTCTGCCCATTTTCGGATTGCATTGTTTGTTTTTTTGTTATTGAGCTGCATGAGCTGCTTATATCTAGGTCTTTAAAATGCCAATTTCCAAAAACGTAAGTCCCCAAAAGTGTGATGGAGGATGCAACACTGCTTACTTTTCTTGATCATGAAAGCTTTTCTCCTCTGGGCTGCCAGTATTGTGTGGAATGATTGTGTCATTAAATGCAGTTGGGCAGAGTAGCAAATAGGTATTTTCTTGAGTGCCACATTTGCTCAGTCGGCAGAGACTTCCTGCGGTTATTCTAAGAAGGGCTTGGAGTGCTGGCTCTGGTTAGAAGGGAAGAGAGGGATAGTTGTGATGGACGTACATGGATTTGCCATCCCTGCTCTTGTTCTCAACCCTTTCTGAGTCTTTCAAACATCGCTCATAAATATATCCATATCCTACCCTATTTGGAAATCCTGGAGATTCCAACTGCAGTGTGACTGAGTCTAAGATACTCTTGATTTCACATAAGTTGGAAGGTCAGAAACTACCATGGAAGCTCTCTAGTTGGCTGCAGGCCCACCAGCTGGGGCTCTGTCCAGTGAAGGTGCTGCTTTTAGGGCAGGGACTATTAGAACCAAAAGGGCAAGAGCCCCAGATTGACATCAACACACACTTTCTAGGTCAACACACACTTTCTAGGTCTAAACTTCATTCACACAAGTACAGTCAGTGAACCACTGCACACATTCAAGGCATGTTCATCTATTTATTATGAAAGAGGAATTATGTTTTGGGCTTTTTCTGAAAAACCTGTTGAATAAAACCTTATTAGCTATTTGCTTGGAGCAAAAAAATCATTTATTATACACTATGTAAACTCTAAAATATTTATTAAGCTTCACTGAAAATGTAGTTTCCACTCCTTGCATTCTTGTGAATATATATTATCACATTATATCCAGACCAATTAGACCAAGTAAATATAATCCAATGAAATTTGGATGATGTTAGCATCAGTCATACTGAGTTATTGCTTGAACCATCGTCTACAATTCATCATCAAAAATGTGGCAGATATGGTTTGTTAAAGACAATGTAGACAAATTTTAAAGGTAAATGACCTGTAGCTAATGACAAATAATAAAATGTTAGGGTTAAATTAACCCCCCAAATGTCTATGAGAAGAACCGAATATAAGAGCAGACAGTTTGAACCAGACAAAAAGACAGGAGCCCAGTGCCTTTGAAATAGAAGACTTGTGTGGGACCCACTGTCTTGCAGGCTCTAGTGTATGCTTTGCCCTTCAATTAATAGGGGAAAAGGCGAGAACACTCGAACTGCTGTAGGATGCTTAGTACAGCTACAGATAGAACAAGAAAAGATGCTAGCTCCTCCCTATGAGTTCTTTACCCAGAACTGTTTGTGGAAATCATTATCAAAATATTGGTACTTCAATTTCAAATTCTTTGATCAAGCTACCGTTGTTGGGAGAGTTGGCTAATATGGAAACTTTAATAATTTGAGAAGAGCAGTTTTTTAAGAACTAATGGCATCTATATTACTTATGTTTGGAATACACCTGTGGTTTGACTTCATGCCTTAAGTAGGTGTTTCTTATAAACAAAAACAACCAATTATAGATCTCTATCTTTATTTCTAATCATCTATCTATCTGTCATTTATCATCTATTTATATTTTTCCCAAAACAACAAATTATGGATCTGTCTTTATTTCGACTCATCTATCTACCTATCATCTACTTGTTTCCCAAAATAGTGGCGCTGACCCACTTCTTAAGGATTGCTTAAAGACAGACTAAAACTCTATGCATGCTACAACCAAAGTAAAAATCAAATTTTTTTAAAAAATTTATTTATTTATTTATTTTTGGCTGCATTGAGTCTTCGTTGCTGCACACCGCCTTTCTCTATTTGCAGCGAGCAGGGGCTACTCTTCGTTGCGATGTGTGGGCTTCTCATTGAGGTGGCTTCTCTTGTTGCGGAGCACGGGCTCTAGGTGTGCGGTCTTCAGTAGTTGTGGCTCGTGGGCTCTAGGGCATGGGCTCAGTAGTTGTGGCGCACAGGCCTAGTTGCTCTGCAGCATGTGGGATCTTCCCGGACCAGGGATCGAACCCCTGTCCCCTGCATTGGCAGTTGGATTCTTAACCATTGTGCCACCAGGGAAATCCCCAAAATCAAATATTTTTGAAGGAGAAAAAGGCATCATATTAAACATGGTTACCAACATTTAAAAATGTGGAATATAAAAAGTCCGTTGCACTTATGATCGCGAGTGAATGTGTGTGACTGTGGCCCTCTTTCCAGCCTGCCTTTTTGTGTCTCCTCGACAGATATTAAGGCAGAGATTGGGCTCACATATGCAGTCTTGAGAGTCAACATCCAAATGTTTTGGGGAAGATCTACTTGCATCTCCCAGGCCTAACCCATAGTGATCATTAAAGGAAAAGTTTTTGAGCAGTGAACAAATAGAAAATGGGTGGGAAAGATACATATCTAGGATCTTTGCAGGCATCTCTGATCTGTGGGCTTTGGGGGGGGTTTAAATCTGAGTTCTGAGCACTTATTAAGTATATGATAGATCCCCTTATATTTTGGAAAGGTAAACTTCATAATGAGGTAAAAGATGATTGTAATTAATTCAGTAATTTAATCTTTATCAAAGCCTTTGTTACTGCATTTTTCTTTTTCTTAGAGCGAGCGTTGGAAAGACACAGTTTTACAAAAAAGTTTTCATATGATACTACGGTCTGGAATTTCCTAAAACATTTCCAGTTACAAAATGTTGAAAGAATTATTTCTCCTAAAAAATCAGTGTAAGTATATGGAACATTTTTTGAAAAGACGACTAGTGAGCAAAACCAAATCTTTACCTCTTCATAAGTAATATTAAGTGTTAAAAATATACAGTGTGTTACCAAATGCTGGGTCCAGATGTGCCCCATATCGACATTTTGGCATATTTTGACATAAAATAAGAAAAGTTTTAAAATCCTTCTAAATGGCTCAAGTTAATGAACAAGTAATTTAAAGTGAGGCCACGATAAGTAATGCCCCAGGAGGAAGACGAGAGTAGAAGAAAATGACATGTGATGTTGTCCCTTGAAATGAGGCCAGCTGAGCACAGCAAAACCCTTGGAGCCACGCATGTTGAAGAGGCGAGGATTATTGCTGTGAAACTTCACTCATCCTGAGCGCTGTGCCGTCCTGCTACTCTACCTTCCTATGTCTATAGGTCCTTTATGGTCTAGATTAATTTAATCAGAGAGCCTCACTTAACAGTTTTTTGAATACTGCCTACAATAGAAGCTTTTTATCTGAAGCAGTGGGGACTGGCAGTGGGTCAGTGAATTAAAGTCAAAGCAGGGAATCACACAAAAATATCCTTTTTAACTTGAATATTTTATTTTAATCTGACATATATAAATATACATATACATTTGATATTGGCCCACGGGCCCCTCTTTGGAGTTTTCCATAGCTTTTCTCATCTAAACTAGACCATAATGCATTTCATTGATTTCCATTATCAGGGATTTGTTTAAAATGGAGCAAGAACTCAAATATACATGCAGAGCAGTTTGAGTGCAGAAATCTGTATTTTTCCCTGATCATTTACATTTGTCTGGCCCATAACTAACTTAACAGCATTTTTTTTTCTTGGTGACTCATCTTTATCACGTTTTTCAAAGCGTGCCTTTGATGTTCGTGAGAACGACAATGATTTCTCTTATCCCACTTTTATTTCTTTATTAATGATAATAAAATGTGCAATAGGTACAAACGGGTGCAGAGGGCAAAAGTCTACCAAACTCTGAGAGGAGCACCACCTGCCAGAAGCATGCCATGTGCTCTGGCATGAGTCACTCCATTAAGGGAGCTTCGACTATGGGTGTGACAGGTTTTAGGAGGTGAGAAAACAAAGGGGAATAAGATGCTTTTATGGGATAATGCAAGAGGCCCATTAAACATCAAATGCACACACACACACACACACACACATATATATGTATATGTATAATTAAAAAAAAATACATACAAAGCCGTATAAGGGAACCAAGGACTGGGCTTCCCTAGTGGCGCAGTGGTTGAGAGTCCGCCTGCCCATGGAGGGGACACGGGTTCGTGCCCCGGTCCGGGAAGATCCCACATGCTGCAGAGCGGCTGGGCTCGTGAGCCATGGCCGCTGAGCCTGCGCGTCCGGAGCCTGTGCTCTGCAACGGGAGAGGCCACAACAGTGAGAGACCCGCGTACCGCAAGAAAAAAAAAAAGAGAACCAAGGACTAATTTGTGTGTTTAAAGAAGCTTTCCTTGATCAACACAGTTCACACTAATCTTTCTCTTCTCGTTTATGGTTATTTCAAATATGCTTCATATGAATGATAAGGAAATGAGAACAAATTAAGGTTTGTTCTATCAAATTAAGGTTTATTAGACTTCTATCAAATTAAGGTTTATTAGAAAACATTGTAAGTTAGAGTTAATTGTTGCATATAGTGTGTATCATTGAAACGCTCTGCTTTGGTGGTGCCGTTTCTATGGGGGATGGATATGGTGAGTCGTGTCTAAAGGGGTAGGGGGGAGGTAAAGACGTCTAGTATAAACTACTTTAAGGCTGAACTGAGAAAGTTCTTATAAATCTTTGACAGAGTGGCTGCAAACTTTTTGATATTTCCAACTATGCTGAATTTCACCAGGCTAAACTTGGTTCCAGAATATCTATCCTGTCAATGGTCTGCACGGTGTGCTTGAATTGATGATTTTCTTTTTGATGACATTTCTAGGCCATAATAATGACTAATCAGGGAAGCAATCAATGAAATGTACATAGTGCCTTTGATTCAGTAGGATTAGAGTAACTGCATAATATGACAGGGTATTGTGTCATTTAAAACATTTAATTGAATTAAACACATGGCCATTTGCTGTTAGAACCCTAACACCTACACTGACAAGCCAAAAATAGATTTGGTCATAAAGACTGGACATCATCATTGAAAAGCAAATCGTGTTAATAGAAAAGTTTTAAATCAATAAGGTAAAAATTTAAGGTATTTTTTTGAGTCAGGATATGTTTGTTGGAGAACAAAAATAAAAGTGAGAAAAGCACAAAATCTCTTTGGAATTTTTGTAATGTTGGGACCTTACATATAAAACATTTGAGTGACTGTTATTCTTATAGTAAAGTTTTCTTTGGCTGAGCTTACTGTGAAAGATAAAGATTTAACAATAGACCCTTAGATAAATGAGAAACAAGACAGAAATTCAAATACTGAAAATATTAACACTTAGGAAAATAAGGTGAAATACAACTTTTACATTACATCAGTGGCAGGGAAAATAATCATTCATCACATACAAATTTGTTTTGTTACGAAAAAAATGTAAGAAAATCATTCAAATTGTTCACTGTTACCCTGGCCTTCAGAAGGAACCTCTGTCCTCGGTTAAACAAAAGCTTGCAGTTGGTAGTAAGCAACCACGAATGTCTGGGGGTGTCTTTTTAGCTGGAAATGTATGAATTAAAACTTGAATAAATCATTATCGTTGGGGTTTCAGTTAGGTTGTTGTACCTTGGAAAAATATAGTACCGATCTGCCGGAAGCCAGAGAATTAACCTTTTTCTATTTGTTTTTAGAGGCACGTTCTCATTTTGTACTTAACCATAATTACTTCCACTTTTCACACTGATTCCCTATTGTTGCCAGTTGTAAAATTTCTGTTACCATGTTTTGATTGCAGTGTGTTATGAGGAATGTGTTCAGATGGGAAAAAGCTTTACTAAGGCCTTATTCCCTAAGATGTGGGCTGCTCGTCCTGAGTTTGCCAGGCTGAGAGTCAACATTATTAATAATTTTTAGGGAATGTCCACTTTTCCCCAGATGTCTATAGTTAGCATTTCTAATATGAGGTCCTTTATCTAAAATTTTATTTAAATGTAAAAAAGGATTGGTTGAAAAATGACCGACATTCTCTTTTGAAACAGTAATAGGTAACATTTATTGAGTGCTTAATGCATGCTAAGTTTTATAAACATCACTTCACTGACAGAGTGGCTGCCGCTCTTTGATATTTCCAACTATGCTCAATCTTCAGTTAGCCTTCTGAGATTGGTAATGTTCTTATTTCTGTTAAGAATCACTTTCAAAAAAGGTAAAATCATGACTATCATACACATATAAAAAAGAACGTCTATTAAAGATTTTATTCTATTCATTAATCAATGAGAGAACCAGGCAGATGTTATAGGTGATGCAAAAGAGAATCCAAAATACAAACACATTTGCAGATCAGAACCATTGAAATGAGTGTACAAATGGAAGCAGAACATGTTTTTCCATAGCAGAGTAAAGAAAGTCCATTGAACTTGTACTTAACTGAACAGAATTTGCATGTCTACAGACAAATATACTGCATTGCTGTCAGTTATTTATGACGTACAGAGTTGTAGAACAGCTCTCTGGAGGGATATCCCCTAGATAATGCACAGTTTTCCACTTAAGCACATAATTTCCCCTCCATGCCCATGTGTGTGTGTGTGTTCATGGATTGGAGGAATTAATGTTTTTATTTTAATTTTTATTTTATATTGTAGTTGATTCACAGTGTTGTGTTAGTTCAAGTGTACAGCAAAGTGATTCAGTTATACATATACATGCCCATTTTATAGATGGTGATATCAAGGTTCAGAGGGGATGGGTTTTTGAATGGGTAATGTTCATTAGTAGGAAAAATCACCATATTGTGGGAAGGAGGAGATATCTGAGTTAGTTAGTGGAAACAAGATACATGAGGTGAGTGAAGTCACTGAAAGATGTCCGCAGCTCCAGAACCTTGTGGAGAAACTAACCAAATAATGAGTGGAAGAGGACTGCAGAATGTTTACATTTGACCCATTTGAGGTCTGGGCAAATGAGGCAGAGGATCCAAGATGACTGCTTGTGCCCTGCAGCTGATTCCTGACAATGGGAGCCCCTCTCCAAATGCATGGCATTCCAGTGAAAACAAATGCACCAACTATACAAATGGTGCTTAGAGCTGCATTCATTTTTCTTCTTAGTTTCACCTAACGTGAAAACCTGGGGAGGAGCTCTGGAAGGGTTTGTGATGCAGATAAAGAGTGAGGTTATTTTGAGCCTATAATCAAGACAGCTTCTGGGCGTGGTGCAGATTGCTCTTGCATCTCTGACTCTAACACAAGTTAAGATAGTTGACAAACTGTGTAGTTACCCTTTGTTATGTCATCACTTCCTGGAAGGAAGCTAGGTAGGACAGGGATATGACACAGGCTCGTTTCCTTGGTGCTCTGGTGGGTTATCTCGAGGCTGGAGCAGTTGCTCAGATGGCTCTCATCCCTGCCACTTGCCAGAACTGGGAGGGTTGAGCCAACGCAGAGGAGGTAGTAAGGATCAAATAGAGAGCATACATGACATACTGATGGACACAAACCTAATAAGTGACAAAGCCCACATTCAAACACCACTTTGTTTAATTCCCAATTGTGTTCCTAAGTTCTCCACCACACTGTTTACCCTGTTTCCTTTAAAAAGCTGCATGCCAGAGGTCCAGAGTAACTGCTAACTGTTCTAGGTAATGAGCTGTTTATCAGTCTCCAGTGTCTCTTCACGGAGTCATTTGGTGGGATCAGCATTGACTGATTGGTGACAATCTCTGCTCTGTGCCATTACTACGGGTGAGAGCGGTTTCATACACCTTTCACAGCAAAGTGACTTCATTTAGAGTATAAACTGAAAGCCGATTTCCACTGCATGAGGCCAGGAAATGTCCAGGGTGGCATCACACACCATCCACAGTGTCTTGGGTCTTATATTTATCCACTTCACCTTTAGTATCATGTTGGAAATGCATGGGCTCAAACAAGAGCAAGCAGTGGGAAGTCTTGAATATTGTCCCAGCCCTTGAACATCATTACCTTTTCTGTGGCTCCATTTTTCTCATTAACGAAACAAAGATAATAGCATTTGAGCTATATAGCTTCTGTGTAATTAATTCCATGAGAGAATGTAAAATGGGGAAAATGTTTCACATGTAAGAAATGATGCTGTTTGTTGTCAACCATAGAAATGCAGATTCAGGCACTGTCTGTAACAACCAGAGAGCCAGAGTAAAGTTAAGGTAATTTGGATATTGGATAATTCAGAACAGTCCCTTAAAAATGCCTCTTGTCCCAGTGTTTTAGTTGAGTTTCTCTCCATTGCAAGTGATCAAAAACCTAATTCAAATGATCTCAAGCTAAGAAGGGTTCTGATTTTATTTTTCATTTAGGACACCTGAAAAGTTCAGGGGTAGATATGGCTTCAAGTGTAACTTGACCTAATGGTTTAAATGTCAGTATCAGGACTTGGTTCTTCCCTCCCCTCCCCTCCCCTCCCCTCCCTCTCCATCTGGACTTTGCTTTCCTTTGCATTGATTCCATTCTCCAACAGATTTTCAGACCAAATAGCAAAATATCTGCTAGTCACTTGGAATTTACATTGGAGAGAGAATGTTTCTCTCTACGGTTCCTGCAAAAGATATGGGGTTAGGTATGATTGGCTCTACTTGGCTACTCAGGCCAGTTTTTGGTTCTAAACTCACCCTTAGGGCTGGGATTGGAGTCAGCCTCATAGATGCCATGTGAATTGAGATGGGGAGGAGAGCATTCACAAGGAAAATAAGGGTACTCTTACGAGAAAAAGAGCAAATGTTGTCAAGGCAGAAGTGGAAACATTCTGAAGGTATTTGCGATAGAAAGAAGATTGAATTATCCTGATTGACTAGATGGCAATCAATACTATAAAATATGAAAAGCACATCAATTAAAATATCATTCTTATTTTGCTATGGGGATGTTAGGGAGATTGAGGTCAAGAGGAAAAATTGCTTGGAGTTAGAATAACAGTCCTATCGGAAATATGTCTTGAAGGGGTTACAGAATAAATGTTTATTTAGTTGGATTTTTAAATTTTATTTGTCTAATAGAATAATGGAAGTTCTAGGAGTAGTGATATAAACTTATCATTTATCTGTCTACCCCTGATACTCTGAAATATGGAACCTATGTTAAAAATTTTGTGGACTCAATTTGTCTTTTCTTTTTTGAGAGAGAGATTTTCATGATGTCGGCTGTTTTATTCATTTGTTCAATAATTACTTATGGAGATATATATACAAGGCACTGTATACTCCAGGAAAAATAATTTAGCCATGGTCTTGCTGTATTTTAGTATATGTTTTCCTGATTGAAAAAAATGACATGAGTTATATAGTCAATTAACAAAAGATGAAATTTAGCAGGCATATGGAAAATTGCTTAACCTCAGTAGTAAATAGAGAAATAAAAAAATCAGTTTCCTTCCTGGCTCATCAGTGTTGATAATATCAGGGGAGAAATGGTAAATATAAATTATACAGTCATCATAGAGGGAAATTTTGCAATCTATTAAAATTTAAATTATACACAAGGACTCACATAAAAGAAAGCTTATTGTGGTATTGTTTGTGATAGAAAAAAGCTGTACATAAACTAAAATTCTAGCAAGGGATAAATGGTCAAAATGGTCAAATAGGCTAAAGAAAAAGAGTCCATGCTTAGGAATGTGACACAGCCATGAAAAAGAATTTGGTATATATGTAAGCATATTGAGAACATTAAAATATGCTCTAATTTAATCTAACATGGATATATAAATATATAGATTATATTGTATCTATATACAAATATGTTTTTAAATACATAGAAAAATTTCTGAAAATAGACACATCCAACCTAAATAGAATAGTGTTTCTGCTGGGCCCCCAGAGGATGTGAGGAATGGAATTGGCTGATGGGGTGGGAGTGGGGAGGCTTCATGTTACCCTGCATTGTCTGAAGAGTTTATGAGAACGCTCTCATCATCTACACTTACAAAATTGAAATCCAATTAATTTTTAAATTGGAGAGATACATATAGCTATGAGTAAAATATATACTGACTTTCTGCAAGCAATCCATTTATTACTGATTCTGTGTAAAGAACTTTATATTTTGATGTAATTTTATTCTTTTCATGAATATATTTAAATATAATTTTTATATCATTGTAAGACATATGTCCAAGAGGTGTGAAAAATCTGTGCTCTTCAATACAGTAGCCACATGTGACTGTTTAAATTTAGATTAATTAAAATTATATAAAATTAAACATTTATTTTTTCAGTTGCACTAGCCATGTTTCAAATATTCAGCAACCCCATGTGATTAAGAGCTACTGTACTGGAGAACACAGATATAGAACGTTTCCATCATCACAGAAAGTTCTATTGAACAGTGATTGTCTAAACGATTTTATTTTCCAGGTTCTCCCCTGTCCTTTGAAATTGTGGGTTGCTTTTTTTTTTTTTTAAATAAATTTATTTACTTTCTTTTTGGCTGCATTGGGTCTTCGTTGCTGCACGTGGGCTTTCTCTAGTTGCGGCGAGCGGGGGCTACTCTTCATTGTGGTGCACAGGCTTCTCACTGCGGTGTTCTCTTGTGTGGAGCACAGGCTCTAGGTGTGCAGGCTTCAGTAGTTGTGGTGCATAGGCTTCAGTAGTTGTGATTCGCAGGCTCTAGAGCGCAGGCTCAGTAGTTGTGGTGCACGGGCTTAGTTGCTCCTCGGCATGTGGGATCTTCCCGGGCCAGGGATTGAACCCGTGTCTCCTGCATTGGCAGGCAGATTCTTAACCACTGCACCAGCAGAGAAGCCCCTGTGGGTTGCTTTGGAAAACATAAAATGTATTAACTCTGACCAATGAAAGGGAAAAATCCATATATTTACATCTGTCATCATCTAGCACTTCTTAAGTTAATAGAAAAAAAATGTTTTCTCAAACCCATGAAAATTTAGTATTTGGAGATACTCATATTTCCAGTGTTTGTTTGAGTGAAGCCTTTCTTTAAAGTTGCCCCAGACTTTCATAGGAGAACCCTGAAGTGCCCTAAATGAGGGTTGAGGCATAGTATTAGAGTCCACTTTGCACCAGAATGGAGTTCACCAAATTTCCTGAAACTTTATTAATATGGAAAGCAACCAGCCCCCAGTAGGAGAGATTTGCCACCTTTGCTCTTGTGGCCCACACTAGGGGACCTGCGAATTTTCAGTGAGTTGATACATGTGCATTGTCCCATTGGAGCTTTGGGGTTTGTGAAGTTTTGTTGTGCATTTTCTAGGAAATTCTATCTTTGCCTAGTTGTAACTGTCGTCAGCTCAGAGTGCGAATTCCTGGGCTAATATCTTCAGCTCCAAGAGAGTCTGTAGGGTAATAGGTATAACCTTGACTGTTATGACCATGCCGAGAAAACAGTGGCCACTTCAGATTCAGGGAGAAAGAGATCGAATACAGAGAGTAAGGAGCTGACACAACCATTGCAAATGTGGGGAGTGGGGTGGGGTTTAGGTTAGGAAGGTTGCTTTTGGGAAATCTTAATGTAAGTGAGCAGGACCGTATGGGGCCTTCCCAGGACAGACCCTTCCCCCCTATCCTCTGCTCTAGCTCCTCTCTGAAGTACCTAGATACTAGGATCTGATGCACACTTACTGAGTTGTTTTATGGATGCTAAACCCAGCACCAAATGAAAGAAATTAACTACTTGATGATCCTGAGTCCCCAGGCCTACTGGTGCCTAAGGATTAATAATGTTAACTGCCCTGTTACCTCACCATCAACCAGTCAGAGAATTGTCCATGATGAGACCACTCCCCCACTCCTCCCCCATGCCCCCACGTAGGCTTTAAAAGTGCTTTGCTGAAACCCTTTCTGGGAGTTCAGGGGTTTTTTTTTTAGTACGAGCCACCTGTTTTCCTTGCTTGGCCCCGCAGTAAACCTTTCCTTGCTCCAGGCTCCGACGTTTTGGTCTATTTGGCGTCACTGTGCATCGGGTACACGAATTTGCGGCCGGTATCTTTAGCTCCTAGTAGTTGGAGGCAAACACCATAGTCACCTATCTACCCATATCTACACACCTGCCAGGAACTGCTGCTGGAGAAACATGGCTTCTTCTTTTCTGTCTCATCCCTCCAAATTGAGCATAACTGCCAGACATTGATGGAGTCTAGCTGGAGCCCTGCTGGTATGGAAGGCTGAGAAACGTAATTGCCAAGCTTTCTGCTCCTGAGGGATAGATGAGAGCAATGAAGGCAAGGAAGACACAGAGTGCTACAAACAACATCCAGCAGGCACTGTCCCACCCTGTATCCTAGCACACTGCCGTTGCACGTGCAGAAGTGGGAACGGGGCAATCCTTTCTTCCAACCTCTAATTTGGGACACATTTATTTCTATGATTTGTTCAGTAAGTGCAAACAATGAAGATGAGGATTTTGAAAACTCTCAAGGGTCATTTAATTCATCGGGTCCCCAGATTTGCTGCCTATCGGTGTCACTGAGAGGTGTTCTAAAAATCCCGATTCTTGAGCCCTACCTCAGAGCTCCTGAAGGGGAATCTTCACTCTGGGGGTTGAGGCTGGGGATGGGAAGAGGGATCATTAGCCATGGATGGTACTGATCAGGCACTGCTTGTCAGACCAGCATCTGGGAGACTGATGATACATTTTTCTCCTGTTTTCTGGGAGGCCATGCAAATTCTTCTTAGAATGATGAGAATCTGTCCTCTGCTATAGCTGTAAATTCTGGCTTTAGAATGGAAAAGCCCTGGCAGATGCTGCTACCTAGTCATATCCTTGGGGGTCCCAATGGCTGTTTATGAAGTCACAGTGTCAGCCTGAGCATGGTCCCTGAGATGATGAAGACATCCCCAGAAAGGAAATGTTGATAAAACCCTAAGTATTGGTAAAGTTTTGTTTTGCAGGGAGAAGAAAGGGGAAATGAAATATTTTGAAACGGCTTATATCAGTAATAAACATATGTTTTCTGCATTGTGCAAAGGCCAACTATTAATAAGCATTACTGCTGTCACTGCAAATAAAAGACACACAAAACACATACTGGGGGACTTCCCTGGTGGTACAGTGGTTAAGAATCCGCCTGCTGTTGCAGGGGACATGGGTTTGATCCCTGGTCAGGGAGGATTCCACATGCCACAGAGCAACTAAGCCCAACAACTACTGAGCCTGTGCTCTAGAGCCCGCTCACCACAACTAGAGAAAGCCCGCGCACAGCAACGAAGACCCAACGCAGCCAGAAATCAATAAATAAATTTAAAAAAAGAACAAAAAAACCACATACTGGACTGATTATACTATTTTTTTATTATAAAAACATATATTGGGCTTCCCTGGTGGTGCAGTGGTTGAGAGTCCACTTGCCGATGCAGGGGACACGGGTTCGTGCCCCGGTCCGGGAAGATCCCACATGCCGCGGAGCTGCTGGGCCCGTGAGCCTGTGCTCCGCAATGGGAGAGGCCACAACAGTGAGAGGGCCGCATATCGCAAAACAAAACAAAAAAACAAAACAAACAAAAAAACATATATTAAGCTGAGGCCAACTCTAAAACACAACTTGTGTCTGTGAAGGGTGCTCAGGGAACTTAGCGGTGAGTAGGCGTTTGTTGCAAAGGTATGGCAGGTACATTAAAAATCCTTTTGTTTGTGTGATTAATTGGGTATTCTCTGGGAGCATGAAATATTAACTGATTTCCAGTTTTCGTTAAGGGCTCTGGTTAATTTGTAGGGTGACTGGAATATATGATTTGCAGTATATTCTTATAACTAAAGTGGGAGGAGGAGTGACTTGGTAAAGAAAACAAGGGATTGATCTCTGCCGTCTACCGTTTCACAGCCTAAATAAATTTGCGGAGTAAAGGTGTGCTTGTTGGGGTATCTTGCCCTCTCATCTTTTTTTCCTTAGCTTTTTATTTTTAAAACAGCTTTATTGAGGTATAAGTGATATACTGAGAACCGCACATATTGAATAAATACAATTTCTTCCACCATTATCTTGTGCCAAAATTTTAAAAACGAATTTTTGCCAGAAGAATAAAACCATGTAAAAGTCATTCAGCCATGTAGATTCTGAAATCAGACTTGCTGGTGCAATAAACTTGATAAATGATGCTACTTACAATTGATGAAATTTCCTTTTATGATTCTGTGTTCAGAATGGAAAATCTGTGAACTTTAAACATACATGGAAATTGGCTGACTTTGCAGCATGCACTTTGAGCCATTGGACTTTGAATGTTTAAAAAATACTCATTTCCTCCAGTGTCAAAAGAAAATTCTAGACAGTGATGTCAACATGGGTACATGAAAGGAAAGAGTTTGAGCTCTTTACACCAGGCAGAGATTGTAGACATGAACTGACACTGGAACTACATGGAACATAGGAGCAAAGCAAAGATTAATTAAACTGGCAAAATTATCTGATTTCAGGTTCAAATTCAAGTTCAAATATCCAGATCTACCAAATATCAAAGTTTGGTTTTCAGATCTTACTTCCTGTTTGAGGCGAGGAAGAGGATATTCTTGGCTATCCAGTCAGAGAAAACAATTGGATTAACCAAGATATTCTTCATGACAATAGTAGCAAAAATGCAACATGACTTTTAAAAATCTTGATATTAGCTTTAAGAACTGTTCTTGATTTGGGGGAGAGTCAATAACAGAATCTGAAAAATCCTCTGAACATTTTATTCATAAAAATAAACATGTTTCTGGAAACATTTTATATATATATATATTTTTTAATTTCTGTAAATTGAATCATATAGTATGGATTATTTTGTGTGTCTGGTTTTGCTTTCAGTGACATGTTTGTGAAATTCATCATTGTTTTATGTGGTTGCACTCATTTACAATGCTTTATTCTTTCCTATGTTTGACTATATCACAATTTAATTATGCGTTTTTCTGTTGGTGAACATTTAGGTGGTTATATGTTTGTTATATGAACAACATACATGAATGCATGCATTTCTGTGAGGTATATGCTTAAGACTGAAATCACTGCATATGCAAATATTCAACTTTAGTAAATTATGCCAAACTGATGTTCAGACTTGTGCAAATTTATACTCCCATCAATAGAATATAAGATATCCTTTTGACTCATTTTCTTGCCAAAACTTGATGATGTCAGAAAAGCAAAAAAATGATCATATTATGTTGCAGTAGTGGCTTCTTGGAAGCAAGACAGACCAGTGATTGGGAGAGAGCAAAGGGGGACTTTTGTAGGTACTGACAGTTTTCTGGTTTTGACCTGGGTTATGCTGCTTTGATGTTCACCTTGTGATAAATTGTTGAATTGTACACTCTGTGCACATTTCCGTATACTCATTATTTAACAATTAAAAAGTAAAACAAAAAAATGTTATCATAAAATTTCACATATGATCTAGGATGTTCACAGATGTTTTCTGTTGTAAATGATTAGGAAATAAATAATCTTAATTGTGAAAATGAAATTTAATGTTTGACATTGTCCAGCCAGGAAGTGGGAGTTTCCCTCTTAAAAATGACTCCAAAATGCTCTGAAAATTAGGGGGGAATAAAATATTTGTGTTATAAATTCATGAATTTGTGCTATTTAAAAAAATAGAATCTTCGTTCCTATTCAAGATGGAAAGTATTATGAAAGCAATCAGCGTTTTGACTGTGGGTTTAGTAAAACTCTGAAGTTGCATCTTGGCACCGTGGGGTCCACTTATGTCAGTCATCAAGTGGGGCTTCATAATTGTTAGCGTGCCTGAGAACTAACTGAGGAGATTATCTCGGTTACAGATTTCTGGGTCCAAGCCCCCAGAGAGTCTGACTTGAAGGTTTAGGGCGGGTCCAACAGTCTGGGTCTGAACAAGTGCTGCAGGCAATTTTCATGCTCCTCTGAGCACAAGCTGAATAATGCTCATTTGAAGTGATGAATCTCTTGGTCCATCTCTTTTTCTTTTTTTTCAGTATTCTTTTCTATCTTTTAATTTGCCTCTAGCACTTGATCTCTGTTTCTTTCTTTTCTATTTTAATTTAGAATTTTCCTAATATCTGTGAGAGTATAATTTTTCTCTTTTTTCTAACACTTTATTCTGTCTCTGTTAACATAATCCTTCTTAGATTGTGTTTACTCTGATTTCCTCCCTCTTTTTCTTTTCTCTTTTCTGTCATTTTACCTTAGCAGAATGTTCCACAGAATTTATTATAAATAATATTTACTAAATACATGCCAGTTTAATGGTCTTTTCTTAATTTTAAACACAGATAGGTGAAACATCTGCTGTTTCTCTTTCTTTAAATGTGACAAAAGTTAAATTAGGTTGCTTTTTTTACTAATGTGTTCATTTGTCTTCCTACTCTATTTTGCTGATTTATATATCCCTAGTTTAGGTATTACTGAAGAAAGAAACCAGGGAAGAATTCGAGATGCCTCTGTATCAGGACATAGGCTGGGTTATAGTCCTTTATAAATTGTTCCAGAGGAAGCTGGGCACATCTGCTGACAACTGACAGACTTTCACTCCCTTTTCTCATAGGAGACAAAGAAAAAGAAAGTAGATTGTTTCCTTTGAAAGATATGTTAATTTTTTCCTAGGAAATCAGATCACTATCTTGGGAAAAAAATGATCAGTTGACTCTAGCTGTCTACAAGAAATCAAAATATAAATTACCTAGCTCAGTATTTGATACAGAACAGACTGCCAATAAATTTTGGATGAAAAACTTCTGGCAAAATGTTATTCCTGGTGTTTTTGAATATATGCCAAATATTAGCTATTAGCTATAGATTTAATGTATGCTGTCATAAATGCCATATTTGTATACATAACATAAAAGAAAGTAAAATCTGAAATACATCCGTATTAGTGATCATTTGTATGTACTGAGATTTCATTCTTATATACTTCTCAGCCCAAGGCTGGGAAGCTGCAAAGCCTAGTGATTAAGAGCTATGGAGTCAAGTGGACCTGAGTTCAACTGCTAGCTTGACCACCATATAGCAGGAGACCTAAGTTACTTAGCCTCTCTCAAGTCTGTTTTCTCATCTGGGTAATAAGAATAGTCGCTCCATCATTGGCTTGTTTTGAGGCCTCAGTGAGATATATAGGTAAAGCATTTAGCACTCTGCCTGACACATAGCAGTGTTAGACTACTGGAACTATTATTATTCTTCCTGAATACAGAACATTTGTTACTTCCCAGAAAGTCTATGCTAAGGAAAGGAAACTATCAGCTTTTACAATAATACTCACCATTGCTTCTCATTTTAAAAAATTAAGGGCTTCCCTGGTGTTGCAGTGGTTGGGAATCTGCCTGCCAATTCAGGGGCCCTGGTCTGGGAAGATCCCACATGCCGCGGAACAACTAGGCCCGTGTGCCACAACTGCTGAGCCTGCACTCTGGAGCCCGCGGGCCACAGCTGCTGAGGCCCGCTTGCCTAGAGCCCGTGCTCGACAGCAAGAAGGGCCACCGCGATGGGGGGGCCCACGCACCACAGCGAAGTGTGGCTCCTGCTTGCCGCAACTGGAGAGAGCCCACGAGCAGCAACATAGACCCAACTCAGCCAAAAAAAAAAAAAAAAAAAAATTAATAATCAAGATATTGTTTATGATGCCTAGAATGCCCAAACAAAACCATTGAAAAGCCATATCATTTCAAAGTCTTTGCTTTATTAACCGAAATATATAACAAATACAACCAAGGTGTATAACTTCCACCAAGGGTGCTGATCTTTCACTGGAAAGTACATGGGCTCCAAAACTGCCTCTCGCCCTATGGTCTTGAACAAGTCGTTCAAAATCTTTGAGCATCATTTATTTTTTCAAAATGGGGCTAAAATCCTATGTCATAAGATTGCTGCAAAGATTGAGACAACAAGTGAAAAGGCCTAGCAACCAGAAGTTGGAATAGATACCTCTCGGTACTTTCTGCAAGCGTATCTGTAATTCACAACCCTTGGGGTAGGGATGGGCCTCAGCCTCCCCGTCAGAACCATGGGACACTTTCCCTCCCTTGGTGACTCAACCATGGTTGAGTGGCTCATCCAAGCTAGACCAATCAGACTCTCTTTTCTGGTCATTTGTAATTGGGACGCAGAGACTCTATTGGCCTTGGGCTCTGAAGGTAAGAGGTCAGTGGTCAGCCAGGGATGTGCTGGCTATTTTTTTTTTACCATCGAGGCCACTTTTCAGTAGTGCAAAGAAAACCATTGGGTAGAGAAAGGACAAATAAAGGCAACACCCAGAGAAAAGTAAGAGCAACAACAGCCTGTGTGAACTAGAATTTGATCAGTGTCATATTGGCTCTGCAGTGCCCATGTTTTGGACCTAGTGCCTTATCAGGCCCTACTCTGATGCTTGCCTTTGGGTATTCCTTACACTTGATGAAAATGTTTCTTTTTTGTTAAGCTAGCTTAGGTATGTTTTCCTTTGTTGCAATCTCATGATTAACTTCGGAAAGCAAGCACTCACCAAATGCTAGTTTCCTTTTCATTTACTTTAAAAGTTACATAAAATCATAAACAGGGCTTAAAGGGCATGAGTAAGGTCATGGCCCCCTCATTATTCAGGTATGGAAAATGAGTCCCAGAAACGTATTTGAATGATATGTCCAGTATTACATGAGAGCTAACAGAAGCGTCAAATTTAAACCCAAGTACTTCGCCTACCAACTGCGTGACACAAATAAGAACTGAGGTTTGTGTGTATGAGTGTGTATGGCAAGGAGGGGGGAGGGACAGTGGTTTACATAGTTTACATAATTTTGTTTCCACGACCTACCCAGATGCATTTCAAGCTTTTGAACAGAGATAGAATGCTTCTTTTGGGATCAATTGCTTCTCTGTTATTCTTGGTGAGGTTGGCTAATGGTTAACTGAGCCTGTTATCTTATGTGAACATATTGTGTAGACATGTATTTAGGATCTTTTGAATATAAATGAAATTCATTATGAGTTTTAGAATTTCTGATGAATTAAAAAAGATGGACCCCTTACATGAAGTCATTTCAGTAACCAGAATCGGAATCATGAGAAGTTTCTTGCCTCTTTATTTCAAGGCTCCCAAACGTTGGAGGCAAATTCCTTAAGAGATACTCCTGTTTACCGTGAAACCCAAGAACATAAACAAGTCGAGAAGCATGCATTCTAAAGCCTTGCAGATGCTCAGCTTTCTTCCACTTAAAGAACAAAGCCTGAAAACATTCCTAGCTATATGAAACGTTTCCTTTCTTTAACATTGTTTTATTACTTTACTTTTTATAGTTAGGTTGAGAAACAATAGTGACGTCTTGATGATATGGCAATTTGGGTCTCCTTTACTAAGTCTGGGAGCTGACACTGTGTGCAGAAGAGGTAGGTAGTGTGTGGGAATCGGGGTTTTGAGGGTCCTGAGTCCACTAGGTAATATCTGCCCCACGTGGAAAAGATTTCTCCAGTGACCTCCACAACCCACATTGAACTTTTAAATGGTATTTCTCTGTTGAATTAAATTGAATTCCATAAATGTTTATTGAACATCTATTTTATTGAAGTGGTAATGTTGGTGAGGATTGGGGATTGGGTGATGTTCTATAGAAATGAACAGTGCACGTTCTCCATCCTCAAGAAATTTACAACCTAGAAGTTTACTTAATGATGTTTCTGATCCATATTTTAATGAATGGTGGTCCTCAGTCTTAGAAGATGCACATGAGAATCACCTGGGGAGATTTAAAAACTCTTAATGCCACAGGCTGTGCCCCAGACAAATTAAATCATAAATCTGGGGGTGATATCCAAGCATTCGTAGTTTTTAATGCTCTCCATGTGATTTCAATGGGCAGCCAATGAGTATTTCTTGAAGAGTTATAGGTATGTCCAGATACTGATCTTGTTAACTCTTTGAGCTGTTGTGCAAGGCCTGGAGTAGATGGAGCCCGCATCCTGTTAGCTCTGGCCACAAGCATTCTCCACCAGTAAGCTGTTAAAATATATTTTCTAGGTACTGATATAAAGAAGGTTGCGGAGCACAGAAATGTCTCATTTAAACCTTATGATAACACTGTAAGAGAACCATTTGTTTCAGATTTTACAGATGAAGTATTTAAAGTTTTGAGAAATAAAAACTGACTGCACTAAAGTCACAGGGTCATTCACGGAGCTGATATTTGGACCATACTTTCCTTACATTGCAGCTTCTTAGGTATATTACATTGCAGACTGTGAAAAGGACTGTGGAGTCGTGCAAGTAAAACACTATGGAAACCCAGAGAAATAGACATTGATTCTGGTCTAGTGTGATCAGGAAAGAATTTGTCATTTGAGCTGTACCTTCAAGAACGTATGGATTTCCAGAGGTAAAAATATGATGTTATCCTAGGTTTATATAATAAATAGTGATCTTATTTGGCTATAAAATAAAACATTAGAAGCTTACTATCCTGGATCCCTAGTAGAATCGTTTGGAAAGCTTTCAGAATGTATTAATGCCAGAGCCCCACCATAAAAAATCAAATCAGAGTAGTGGGATAGGACCCTCTGGGATGGTGTGGAAGGAAGCAGCAGGAAGTAAAACTGGTTTGGGGTTAGATTGCAGAGAATATAGAATGTGAAATTTACTTGATTTATTACTTAGGTAATGGCAGGCCAGGGAAGGCTTTTTTAAGCAGGACAGTGATAAAGCAATCAACTTATAAACTCTGTCTAACTCCCTGCTGTCTTCTGTTTTGTTACTTATTTAGAAAATATCAAGAATCCCAGTGGAAGTGGTTTTAAATCCAGGAGCCTATCAGGATTCCCTGGGAAGGCTTTTCAATTACACCCTCTTTCTCTGGTTCTGGGACGATGCCAGAGTCTTGAGGACGCCTGGATAGTTCCGCAAACTATATTGAAAGAAAACCCCTTCTCTGGCCTACCCCAATTTTAATATATCCAATTAGGGGACAGAGAATGTGAAGTTAGGGAACAGGCTACCATCCTCACTTCTGACGCCAATTTCAAATTTAGGGAGTCCCCCAAACCACCCTCCATTTTTTTTTTTTTCACCCTCCATTTTGATAATTCACCAGAAGGACTCACAGGATTCACTGAACTCTGTTATGCTCCCAGTTCTGCTTTATTACAAGGAAGGATCAGAATCAGATGAGGGGAGAGATGCCCGAGGCCAAGTCCAGGAGGGTTCCAAAGGTGGACCTTCCAGTTGTCCTTTCCCAGTGGAGCTCCGAGGGAGGGGCCATTCCCTCCTGTGGTCTCAGGAGGGTGGGACAAACACTTAATTGATTTTATTTCTTTTCCTGTCTTCCTACAGCTTGGCCCTGATGTGACATAGTCTCAGGAAGTGCAGAGCAGTGTAAAAAAAAAGCCCCCTTTTCTAATAAATTGATCCAAAAGGGGAGCTTCAGTGAACCAAAGAGAACTGAAGAGATCTCAAGAGAGGATGGATCTTGGGAAGGGGACTCTATAAAGTTGTTTATGAACTCCTGTGAACTCTGGGGATCACGTCTAACCTACACATGTGAGTATCTTACTCTAAACAGTAAACTGTAGATTTTGAAGACTGAATTATAAGATAGAACACTGCCCAGATCCCAGATTGGTCACTGGATAGCAGACAGAGGATAGATCCAAAGAGCATTACAGAGGCTTTGAAAACGGAACTGACATTGGAACGACAAACACAGTGGAAGGCTGGTCATAACTTGAGACTGGAATCGAACCAGGTTGATTGTCTACTGAAGGAAAAACGTCAACATTTTCCATAGAATTTAAGTGAGACCTAGAGTCTTACAATATTCAAAATGTATAGGATACAATTCAAAATTACTTGGCACAGAGGTAGCCAGGAAAATCTCAACTCACATGGGAAAAGACAATCAATAGATGCCAATGACAAGGTGACACATGTTGGAATTACCTGACATAGACTTTGAAGCAGCTATTATAAGAATGCTCCAACAAGTAAGGGTGAATACTCTCAAAAAGAAAGGAAATGTAGCAAGTCTAAGCAAGTAGAAGATACAAATAAGAACTGAATGAAAATTTTAGAATTGAAAAATATAATAACCAAAGTTGAAAACTTACCTGTTGGCATAAGAGCAGAATGGCAATAACAGAGAAATCAATGAACTTGAGGACAGATAAAATTACCCAATCAGAGTAACAGGGATAAATAGTATTGAAAACAGGAAAAGAAACAAAGTTTCACAGAACTGTGGTTGGAAAAATCATACTACCCAATTTTAAGACTTACTCTAAAGCTTCAGCATAAAGACAGCATGGTATTTATGAAGGACTAGGCCAGTGGAACAAAACAGGGAGTCTAGAAATAGACACACACACACAAATATAGCTAATTTGTTTTTGACAGAGGTGCCAAGCAAATCAATAGAGAAGGCATAGTCTCTTGGTGTTGGACCTCTGTCTGTAAAAAGAAAACCTTTGATCTAAATCTCTCGTATTATTCAAAAATTAACACACAATGGATCTAACATCTAAATGTAAAATATAAAACTGTATGATGTTTAGAAGAAAGCATTAGAAATCTTTATGACCTGGAGTTAGACAAAGAGTTCTTAGAGATGGTACCAAAAACAGATCCATAAAAGAAAAAAACCCATAAATTAAAATTTATCAAAACCCAAAACTTTAAGAGAATGAAAAGACAGGCTAGAGATAGGGAGGAAATACTTGCAAATCACATATCCAAATAGCTTGTATCAAGAGCGTATCAAAAACTCTGAAAACTCAACATGAAGAAAACAAACAATCCAATTGAAAAGTGGGTCTGAGACTTGAACAGACACATCACTTAAAGAGGAAATATGGGTGATAAGTAAACAGGAAAAGGTACCCAATGTCATTAGCCATTGGAGAAGTGCAAATTAAAATCATGGCATACCTGTTACAATGACTAAAATTTAAAAAAAAATAAATAATATCAAGTGTTGGTGAGAATGTAAAGTAACTAGAATCCAAAGTGGTACAGCCACTCTGGAAAACTGTTTAGCAGTTCCTTGTAAAGTTAAACATATACTTACCATATGACCCAGCAATCCTATTCTTAGATAATTTTCCAAGTGAACTGTAAACGTATGTTCACATAAAATCCTGTACATGAATATTTACTGAAGCTCTGTTTATAATCACTAATAACTGGAAATAACCCATGTGTCCTTCAGTGGGTGACTGTATAAACACACCGTGGTGCCTTCATATAATGGAACACTAAACATCTCAGCGGTAAAAAGGAAGAAACAATTGATGCACACAAAACTAGGATGAATGTCAAAGCCATTTTGCTTGGTGAAAGAAGTCAATCTCAAAAGGTTACATACTCTATGATTCCATTTATATGACATTCTCAAAAGGACAACCCTATAGTGATAGGGAACAGAACAGTGGTGTATGTGTTGGGGTGGAGAGGATGTAACCCTATGAAAGATAACATGAAGAGGTTTTGGGGGTGATGGGATTGTTCTGTAAACTGTAGTTTATACATGCTTTCCCTACATAGATTGTCAGCTTCAGTGATGATTCTATGATTTCATTATCAGAGCTTATAATAGAAGCAGGGCATAGGTTTTCTTTTTTTATCTTCCAAAAATTGAATAAATGGAGAGAAACCCACAGGCTTCAGGAAAAATGGTCTTTCTCCACTGGGGTAGTACTGTCATTGTTATCTTAGACCAGGGGTTAGCAACCAATAGCCCTCAGGCCAAATCCTGCATGCTTCCTGTCTTTGTAGAGCCCCAGAGTAGAATATTTTTTACATTTTAATGGTAGGTAAAAATCAAAACAAAAATATTTCATAGGACATGAAACGTCAAATTCAAAAGCAAATTCAAATTTCAGTGCACATGAATGAAATTCTGTTGGAACCTGGCCATGCTTGTTCATTTACGTATGGTCTGTGGCTGTTGAGTAATTGTGACAAAGACTGAACGGCACTCCCAAAGCCTAGAATATTCTTATGTGGCCCTTTATGGAAAAAGTCTGCCAACAATTGTTTTAGAATACTCCTTAGATAACGTAAGTATTTTTATTTAATAGCAGAACCCTAAGTGGATTAAGATCTAGTTATACTTTGACTCCATGAATAACTTTTGACAATTTTTTCAGAAAAATAATTTTTCTTACATAAACAAGAATCTTAAAAAGATCCACAATATTTCAGATATTGTCCCTTTTTTCCCCCTTCAAGATCTGATATTTGATCAAGGAAAGAAAGTTCAAAAGTGTCCCCTCACTGACACTAAAAGATGGGGAATCTATTATCTTTTTTATTATCTGTGGGCTGCTTATTGGTATCTCTGTATTAGAGGTTAATTATAGCAGCCCATTCCTGGGTGATGGGTTGTGAAACCAGAAGTTATCAGAGATAAACATTGCAGGATCTGATTTACTTGTTCATGAGTATACCATAAAATCCTCAGTTAAATTACATTTTATGACTATAGCCTCCAAGTTTTTAAATACAGCCGTTTGATTACTTCATCGTTGTAAAGGCTGACTTCCTTTTTCCTACGTGGCAGTGAGTAATTTATAACGTCTGTTAAGTGAACAGTATTTACCAAGTGCTATCAAACAAGATAAAGATATATTTCACTGTGTCTTTACAGCAGTGTAGATAGCTAGAGAAAATATATTCACTACTTATGACTGCACTCCATGACATTAGAGTTCTATGAAGCAATTTATGTCCTACCTCTATTTATTCCTTGCTGAGTGTGTTTTTGAAGACCACTTTGGACGTCTTCTTTGAAAGGAAAAAAATGATGCCTTTAAAATATGATTTTCTTTAAATGCAGCTTCAATGACTGTATTCCGTATGTTGGGAAATTTATGTGCCAATCACATGTGATATATTGAATCATGTCATGACTTCTGTTCACAAAGTTAAAGACTATATAAAATAATAACTTGTCTATTTGTGGTGGTTTCATATGTCAATGTAATAGTGGGTACAGAATGTATTGCAAAAATACAAAAATATCAGCTATATAGTTTCCCAAACATGTTCATGTACATTATCTCAGTTGATTATAATATGAATATAATCTCAATATGAAATATACAGGCAGATATAATCATCTTTATCCTACAAAGGAGGGAAATGAGATTCAAATAGGCTGAGCGACTTACCCAATGACACAGTTTATGAGTGGTGGATTGAGGATTAGAACAGAGATCTTCTAATTCCCAGTCCAGAGATTGTTCTGCTACAATATATTTGCTACCTTATTCCTTATTAAAAAAAATACTCTTTTGTCCTATACATGGTAATGTTCTTTTTAAACCAGGGAATGACTTCTATATATATTAAAATTCAGAAGTGCAATCATTTTGCATAAGTGTTGCCCTTCACCCTATCCTACCAGATTTCTAGATCCCAGCTGTATAATGGAGTTGATTTATACATAATTTCCTGCCTGAATTTGGTAGTGAAAATACTAAATGAAAGTGTTATATGGGTGTGGAAACATGTAACCCCCATTGTGGAGTTAGAACAAATTTCTTTGGGGGTTTATGTTCGTGCGGTGTGGTCAGGACTGTTTCTATATTGATCTTTTCTCAGCAGCACTAAACCTCAGACAGTAGGAACACCACTGAAGTTTTACTTAACACCAGAGGCAGGATCGGTCTTCACAACTGACTCATGCAGTTAACGTCATAGGATGTATTGAGGTGGCAGATTGTAATTTCTTACCCAACAGTCTGTAAATATTAGATAAGTGGGGGGCTGTGGCATGTATTACCTCAGAGCTATATTATATGAACAGTTTATTTTAAAACAACCAGTTGAGCTGTTGGTACATAAAACCAGCTACCCTTTTCCTTTACCATTCCCATGAGGCCAAATTTCTGATCCTGGGTATAAGTCAGCGCCGATGGCCAGGGTTGCCTATGGATAACATGTGTGTGTTTGGGAGAATCCTTGTACTCAAACTCCTCAAAATGTTTTTTTTCCAATTCTCTGTCTGTTGGCTTCTGTATTAGTGATTTTTCTCACCCTTCTGTGATCCACCTTTCTCTGCCTTTTGGGACCTTGACTACTTCAGTGGATATACTCCTTTTTAAATCGAGTTTATCATATGCTTGTTGCACTGAGCCTTTATTGGTTTTGCAAAGGGAAAGAGAACTTTGTTTCCTTGAAATTCACCTTCTCTATTTTACCTTGCTAGATATATCTGGTTTCCACTTTGACCTTCACATTATTCTCTTCTTTAAAAAAAATTGTATGTATTTAAGACGCACAGCATGATTTAATATACATATACATAGTGAAATGATTAATACAGTCAAGCTAATTTACATATCTTCTCACACAATTGCCTTTTTTTTTTTGGTGGTAAGTGCATCTGAAATCTATTCTCTTAGCGTATTTCCAGTGTTCAATACAGTATTAATTTAACTATAGTCATCATGCATGTAATTTAGTAGTTTTCCGGTAGCATCTGTAGGATTCTTTATGTATAGGATCATGTCATCTGCAAACAGTGACAGCTTTCCTTCTTCTTTTCCGATTTGGATTTCTTTTATTTCCTTGTCTTCTCTGATTGCTGTGGCTAAAACTTCCAAAACTATGTTGAGTAAGAGTGGTAACAGTGGGCAGCCTTGTCTTCTTCCTGATCTTAGTGGAAATGCTTTCAGTTTTTCACCATTGAGGATGATGTTGGCTGTGGGTTTGTCATATATGGCCTTTATTACGTTGAGGAAAGTTCCCTCTATGCCTACTTTCTGCAGGGTTTTTATCATAAATGGGTGTTGAATTTTGTCAAAAGCTTTCTCTGCATCTATTGAGATGATCATATGGTTTTTCTCCTTCAATTTGTTAATATGGTGTATCACGTTGATTCATTTGCGTATATTGAAGAATCCTTGCATTCCTGGAATAAACCCCACTTGATCATGGTGTATGATCTGTTTAATGTGCTGTTGGATTCTCTTTGCTAGTATTTTGTTGAGAATTTTTGCATCTATGTTCATCAGTGATATTGGCCTGTACTTTTCTTTGTGACATCCTTGTCTGGTTTTGGTATCAGGGTGATGGTGGCCTTGTAGAATGAGTTTGGGAGTGTTCCTCCCTCTGCTATATTTTGGAAGGATAGGTGTTAGCTCTTCTCTAAATGTGTGATAGAATTCTCCTGTGAAGCCATCTGGTCCTGTGCTTTTGTTTGTTGGAAGATTTTTAATCACAGTTTCAATTTCAGTGCTTGTGATTGGTCTGTTCATATTTTCTATTTCTTCCTGATTCAGTCTTGGCAGGTTGTGCATTTCTAAGAATTTGTCCATTTCTTCCAGGTTGTCCATTTTATTGGCATAGATTTGGTTGTAGTAATCTCTCATGATCTTTTGTATTTCTGCAGTGTCAGTTGTTACTTCTCCTTTTTCATTTCTAATTCTATTGATTTGAGTCTTCCCCCTTTTTCTCTTGATGAGTCTGGCTAATGGTTTATCAATTTCGTTTATCTTCTCAAAGAACCAGCTTTCAGTTTTATTGATCTTTGCTATTGTTTCCTTCATTTCTTTTTCATTTATTTCTGATCTGATTTTTATGATTTCTTTCCTTCTGCTAACTTTGGGGTTTTTTTGTTCTTCTTTCTCTAATTGCGTTAGGTGTAAGGTTAGGTTGTTTATTCGAGATGTTTCCTGTTTCTTAAGGTAGGATTGTATTGCTATAAACTTCCCTCTTAGAACTACTTTTGCTGCATCCCATAGGTTTTGGGTCGTCATGTCTGCATTGTCATTTGTTTCTAGGTATTTTTGGATTTCCTCTTTGATTTCTTCAGTGATCACTTCGTTATTAAGTAGTGTATTGTTTAGCCTCCATGTGCTCGTATTTTTTACAGATCTTTTCCTGTAATTAATATCTAGTCTCACAGCGTTGTGGTCGGAAAAGATACTTGATACAATTTCAATTTTCTTAAATTTACCAAGGCTTGACTTGTGACCCAAGATATGATCTATCCTGGAGAATGTTCGATGAGCACTTGAGAAAAATGTGTATTCTGTTGTTTTTGGATGGAATGTCCTATTAATATCAATTAAGTCCATCTTGTTTAATGTATCATTTAAAGCTTGTGTTTCCTTATTTATTTTCATTTTGGATGATCTGTCCATTGGTGAAAGTGGGGTGTTAAAGTCCCCTACTATGAATGTGTTACTGTCGTTTTCCCCTTTTATGGCTGTTAGTATTTGCCTTATGTATTGAGGTGCTCCTATGTTGGGTGCATAAATATTTACAATTGTTATATCTTCTTCTTGGATTGATCCCTTGATCATTATGTAGTGTCCTTCTTTGTCTCTTCTAATAGTCTTTATTTTAAAGTCTATTTTGTCTGATATGAGAATTGCTACTCCAGCTTTCTTTTGGTTTCCATTTGCATGAAACATCTTTTTCCATCCCCTTACTTTCAATCTGTATGTGTCTCTAGGTCTGAAGTGGGTCTCTTGTAGACAGCAAATATATGGGTCTTGTTTTTGTATCCATTCAGCCAAACTGTGTCTTTTGGTGGGAGCATTTAGTCCATATACATGTAAGGTAATTATCGATATGTATGTTCCTGTTCCCATTTTCTTAATTGTTTTGGGTTCGTTATTGTAGGTCTTTTCCTTCTCTTGTGTTTCTTGCCTAGAGAAGTTCCTTTAGCACTTGCTGTAGTGCTGGTTTGGTGGTGCTGAATTCTCTCAGCTTTTGCTTGTCTGTAAAGGTTTTAATTTCTCCATCAAATCTGAATGAGATCCTTTCTGGGTAGAGTAATCTTGGTTGCAGGTTTTTCTCCTTCATCACTCTAAATATGTCCTGCCAGTCCCTTCTGGCTTGCAGAGTTTCTGCTGAAAGATCAGTTGTTAACCTTATGGGGATTCCCTTGTGTGTTATTTGTTGTTTTTCCCTTGCTGCTTTTAATATGTTTTCTTTGTATTTAATTTTTGACAGTTTGATTAATATGTGTCTTGGCGTATTTCTCCTTGGATTTATCCTGTATGGGACTCTCTGTGCTTCCTGGACTTGATTAACTCTTTCCTTTCCCATATTAGGGAAGTTTTCAACTATAATCTCTTCAAATATTTTCTCAGTCCCTTTCTTTTTCTCTTCTTCTAGAACCCCTATAATTCGAATGTTGGTGTGTTTAATGTAGTCCCAGAGGTCTCTGAGACTGTCCTCACTTCTTTTCATTCTTTTTTTGTTTATTCTGCTCTGCAGTAGTTATTTCCACTGTTTTATCTTCCAGGTCACTTATCCATTTTCTGCCTCAGTTATTCTGCTATTGACCCCATGTAGAGTATTTTTCATTTCATTTATTGTGTTGTTCATCGTTGTTTGTTTCATCTTTAGTTCTTCTAGGTCCTTGTTAAATGTTTCTTGCATTTTGTCTATTGTATTTCCAAGATTTTGGATCATCTTTACTATCATTATTCTGAATTCTTTTTCAGGTAGACTGCCTATTTCCTCTTCATTTGTTAGGTCTGGTGGGTTTTCACCTTGCTCCTTCATATCCTGTGTGTTTTTCTGTCTTCTCATTTTGCTTATCTTACTGTGTTTGGGGGTCTCCATTTCGCAGGCTGCAGGTTCGTAGTTCCCATTGGTTTTGGTGTCTGTCCCCAGTGGCTAAGGTTGGTTCAGTGGGTTGTGTAGGCTTCCTGGTGAAGGGGACTGGTGCCTGTGTTCTGGTGGATGAGGCTGGATCTTGTCTTTCTGGTGGGCAGGTCCACGTCTGGTGGTGTGTTTTGGGGTGTCTGTGGACTTATTATGATTTTAGGCAGCCTCTCTGCTGATAGGTGGGGTTGTGTTCCTGTCTTGCTAATTGTTTGGAGTACGATATCCAGCACTGTAGCTTGCTAGTCATTGAGTGAAGCTGGGTGCTGGTGTTGAGATGGAGATCTCTGGGAGATTTTCGCCGTTTGATATTATGTGGAGCTGGGAGGTCTCTTGTGGACCAGTGTCCTGAAGTTGGCTCTCCTACCTCAGAGGCACAGTACTGACTCCTGGCTGCAGCACCAAGAGCCTTTCATCCACATGGCTCAGAATAAAAGGGAGAGAAAGTAGAAAGAAATAATTAGTAGATGTAGAAAGAAAGAAAGAAAGAAAGAAAGAAAGACAGGAGAGAGGGAGGGAGGAGGGAAGGAAGGAAGGAGGGAAGGAAGGAAAAAAAGAAAAGATAAAGTAAAATAAAGTAAGATAAAATATAATAAAGTTATTAAAATAAAAAAGTAATTATTAAGAGAGAGAAAAAAAAAAAAGGACAGATAGAACCCTAGGACCAATGGTGGAAGCAAAGCTATACAGACAAAATCTCACACAGAACCATATACATACACACTCACAAAAAGAGGAAAAGGGGAAAAAATCATAAATCTTGCTCTCAAAGTCCACCTCCTCAATTTGGGATGATTCGTTGTCTAAAGGAGGGAAGGAAGGAAAGAAAGAACGAAGATAAAGTAAAATAAAATAAAGTTATTAAAATAAAAGTTAATTATTAAAAAAAATTAAAAAAAAAAACGGACAGATAGAACCCTCGGACAAATGGTTGAAGCAAAGCTATGCAGACAAAATATGACACAGAAGCATACACATACACACTCACAAAAAGAGGAAAGGGGAAAAAAATCATAAATCTTGCTCTCAAAGTCCATCTCCTTAATTTGGGATGATTCATTGTCTCTTCATGTATTCCACAGATGCAGGGTACATCAAGTTGATTGTGGAGCTTTAAGCCACTGCTTGTGAGGCTGCTGGGAGAGATTTCCCTTTCTCTTCTTTGTTCTCACAGCTCCCAGGGGCTCAGCTTTGGATTTGGCCCCGCCTCTGCGTGTAGGTCGCCGGAGGGCGTCTGTTCTTCGCTCAGACAGGACGGGCTTAAAGGAGCCGCTGATGGGGGCTCTGGCTCACTCAGGCCGGGGGGGGAGGGGAGGGAGGGGCACAGAGTGCGAGGCGAGCCTGCAGCAGCAGAGGCCGGCATGACGTTTCACCAGCCTGAGGCGTGCCATGCTTTCTCCCAGGGGAGTTGTCCCTGGATCCCGGGACCCTGACAGTGGCGGGCTGCACAGGCTCCCCGGAAGGAGGGTGTGGATAGTGACCTGTGCTCGCACACAGGCTTCTTGGTGGCGGCAGCAGCAGCCTTAGCGTGTTATGCCCCTCTCTGGGGTCCGCGCTTTTAGCCGCGGCTCGCGCCGTCTCTGGAGCTCCTTTAAGCAGTGCTCTTAATCCCCTCTCCTCGCGCACCAGGAACCAAAGAGGGAAGAAAAAGTCTCTTGCCTCTTCGGCACGTCCAGACTTTTTCCCCGGACTCCCTCCTGGCCAGCCGTGGCGCACTAACCCCCTGCAGGCTGTGTTCACGCCGCCAGTCCTCTCCCTGCACTCCGACTGAAGCCCGAGCCTCAGCTCGCAGCCCCGCCTGCCTTGGTGGGGGAGCAGAGAAGCCTCTCGGGCTGGTGAATGCTGGTCAGCACCGATCCTCTGTGCGGGAATCTCGCCACTTTGCTCCCCGCACCCCTGTTGCTGTGCTCTCCTCCACAGCTCCGAAGCTTTCCCCCTCCGCCACCTGCAGTCTCCGCCCGTGAAGGGGCTTCCTAATGTGTGGAAACCTTTCCTCCTTCACAGCTCCCTCCCACTGGTGCAGGTCCTGTCCTTATCTTTTTGTCTCTGTTTATTTTTTCTTTTGCTCTACCCAGGTATGTGGGGGGTTTCCTTGCCTTTTGGGAGGTCTGAGGTCTTCTGTCAGCGTTCAGTCGGTGTTCTGTAGGAGTTGTTCCACGTGTAGATGTATTTCTGGTGTATCTGTGGGGAGGAAGGTGATCTCTGTGTTTTACTCTTCCGCCATCTTCCCAGAAGCCTCTTTCCTCAATGTTTTATAGTACTCCGTGTACAGATTTAACCTGCTTGGTTAAATTTATTTTAAATATTTTATTTTATGCTACTGTAAACGGGATTGTTTTCTTAATTTCTTTTTCAGATAGTACATTGTTAGTGTGTAGAAATGCAAATAAATTTCACACATTTATCTTGTATCCTGAAACTTTACTGAATTCATTTATTAGTTTCAACTGTTTTTTTTGTGTGTGTGTGGAATCTTTAGGGCTTTCTGTATATACGATCATGTCATCTGCAAACAGAGACAGTTTCACTTCTTCCTTTCCAATTTGGATGCCTTTTATTTCTTGTTCTTGCTTAATTGCTCTGGCTAGGACATCCAGTACTATGCTGAATAGAAGTGGTGAGAGTGGACATCCTTGTCTTATTCCTGATCGCAGAGGAAAAGCTTCTAGCTTTTCACAGTTGAGTATGATATTAGCAGTTGTTGGTTTGCCACATATGGTATTTATTTGTTGAGGTGCATTCCTTCTGTACTTAATTTGTTGAGAGATTTTCTCATGAAAGAGTGTTGAATTTTGTCAAATGTTCTTTTTTGAATCTGTTGAGATGATCATATAATTTTTATACTTCATTTTGTTAACGTGTTGTATCACATTATTTATGTACGTTGAACCATTCTTGCATCCTGTGGTTAAATCTCACTTGGTCATGGTGTATGATTCTTTTAATGTGCTGTTGAATTAGTATTTTGTTGAGGAGTTTTGCGTCTGTGTTTATCAGGTATATTAGTCTGAAGTTTTCTTATAGTGTCCTTATGTGGATTTGGTATGCAAATGATACTGCCCTTGTAAAATGAGTTTGGTAATGTTCCCTCCTCTTCAATTTTTGAGAGAGTTTGAGAAGGATTTGCATTAATTCATCTTTAAATGTTTGGTAAAATTTACCAGTGATGCCATCAGGTCTTGGGCTTTTATTTGTTGGGAATGTTTTGATTACTGATTCAGTCTCTTAGTCATTATTGGTCTGTTCAGATTTTCTATTTCTTCATAATTCAGTCTTGGTAGGTTTTATGTTTCTAGGAACTTACCCATTTGTTCTAGGTTATCCAACTTGTTGGTATATAAATGTTCATGGTAGTCTCTTATGATCCTTTGTATTTCTTTGATGTCAGTTGTAATGACTCCTCCTTATTTATACAGGCATATTTCATTTTATTGTACTTCACAGATATTGGTTTTATTTTGTTTTGCTTTTTTTACAAATTGAAGGTTTGTGGTAAACCTGCATCAAGCAAGTCTATTGTTGCCACTTTTTCAATAGCATCTGCTCACTTTGTGTCCCTGTGTCACATTATGGTAATTCCCACAGTATTTCAAGCTATTTCACTAGTACTGTATTTGTTATGGTGATCTGTGTTCAGTGATCTTTGATGTTACTGTTGTAATTGTTTTGGGGTGCCACAAAGCATGTTTATATAAAATGATGAACTTAATAAATGTTGTGTGAGTTCTGACTGCCCCACTGACTGGCTGGTCCCCAATTTCTCTCCCTCTCCTCAGACCTGTCTATTGCCTGAGACACAAGAATACTGAAGGCAGGCCAGTTAATGACCTTACAGTGGGCTCTAAGTGTTCTCGTGAAAGGCAGAGTCAATCGATGTGGCAAACTTTGTTGTCGTCTTACTTTAAGCTATTGCTGCCACCCACCCCCACTCCCCACCTTCAGCAACCAGCACCCTGATCAGTCAGCAGCCATCCACATCGAGGCCAGACCCTCCACCAGCAAAAAGATTACAACTCGCTGAAGGCTCAGGTGATGGTTAGCATTTTTTAGCCATATAGTATTTTTTAATTAAGGTATATACATTGTTTTTTTAAGACATGATGCTATTGCACAGTTAATAGCCTAGAGTATAGTGTAAACATAACTTGTAAATGCAAAGTTTGTGTGACTCACTTTATTGCAATATGTGCTTTATTTCAGTGGTCTGGAACCTAACCTGCAGTATCTCTGAGGTATGCTTGTACTTTTATTTATTTGGATCTTCTCTCTTTTTTTCTTAGTTAGTCTAGCCCAAAGTCTGTCCATTTTGTTTATCTTTTCAAAAACTCTGTGTCTTATTTTCATTGATCTATTTTACTGCTTTTCTAGTCTCTATTTTATTTATTTCTTCTCTGATCATTCTTCCTTCCTTGTGCTAAATTTAGGTTTAGTTTGTTGTTCTTTTTCTAGTTCCTTGAGGTGTAAAATTAGGCTATTTATTTAAGATCTTTCTACTTTTCTTAGTATAGGTGTCTGTTGCTGTGAACTTCCATCTTAGAACTGCTTTTGCTGCATATCATCAGTTTTGGTAAGTTCTGTTTCCATTTTCATTAGTCTCCAGATATTTTTTTATTTCCTTTTGATTTCTGATTTCTTCTCTCACCCGTTGCTTGTTCAGGTGTATTTGTTTAATTCCACATACTTGTGAATTTTCCAATTTCCCTTCTGTTATTGATTTCTAGTTTCATACCATTGTGGTGGTAAAAGATTCTTGACATGATTTCCATCTTCTTAAATTTGTTAAGATTTGTTTTAGGGGCTAACACATGATCTATCCTGGAGAATTTTCCATGTGCACTTAAAAAGAATGCATATTCTGTTGCTATTGGATGGAATGTTCTATATATGTCTATTAGTTCTATTTTACCTATAGTGTTAAGTCTACTGTTTTCTTATTGATTTGGGGTCTGGATGATCTATCCATTGTTGGAAGTGGAGTATTAAAGTCCTCTGCTATCACTGTGTTGCTATCTATTTTTCCCCTCTGTTCTATTAATATTTGCTTGATATCTTTAGTTGCTCTGATACATTACTCTTTTATTTAAATATATGTATTAAGTCTCTATCACATGCCAGAGATTATTTTAGGTTCTTGGGATGCATCAAAGAACAAAACAGAAAAATACAAATTTCTCTAGTGGAATTTATATACTAGCGGGGAGTGGGTTTGGCGGGGGATTTGGGAGAGAGAAAGACAATTAGTGCTGAACAAAATTAGCAAGTACATTGTGTAGCATATTAAAATGAGGAGAGAGGATGGCTGTGCAGATATCAGGGGGATGAACACTCCAGGCAGAGGGTAGCAACATCCAATGTTGAGCTATTCCTGGCGTGTTTGAGAAATAGCAAGAAGGCCGGTGTAGTGGAGTGAGCAGGTGAAGAGGAGAGCAATAGGAGATGAGGCAGAGATGAAAGGCGTGGGGTGGGGGAAAATCATGTATGGCTTACAGACCACTGTAAGCCTTCCACTTTTATCCTAAGTGAGGAGAACCATTGAATAATTTCAAACTGAGAAGGACATGGTCTGATTTACATTTCCATAGCCATGTCGCGTCTGATGAGCCCATCAAAGACAGTCTTCATTTCTGTTGCAGTATTTTTGCCTAGCATTTCCTTTTGGTTCTTTCTTACAGTTTCCGTCTCCCTGCTTACATTATTCATTTCATCTTGCGTACTGTCCACTTTTTCCATTATAGCTCTTAATCGAAGTTATTTTAAATTCCTGGTCTGATAATTCCAACACCTCTGCCATATCTAAGTCTGCTTCTGATGCTTGCTTTGACCCTTTAGACTGTGTTTTTTGCCTTTTAGCAGGTTTTGTAATTTTTGGTTGAAAGCCAGACGTGATCCTGCTAGGAGTTAGGCCGTGTTTATTGTTTGTTGTACCTGTGGAGTCAGAGGCTAAAATTTCCCCTAATGTCCTTGGTTTTGTCTTCTCTGTTTTCCTTGGGTATCACTAGAGAGATCTCAAACAGAGTCTGGATCTTGGAGTACTTTTAGCTGTAATCCCCCATTATAATAAAGAAGCCCTACTGATATGGTGGAAAGACGTGGGTGAGAGAAAGCATCTATAGTCCCATGACTCTCAGGCTTTTAGTGAGTCTGAATTGGTTATTTCCCTCCCCCCAGGTCAGTTAGGTTCTGGTAAAATAGTTTCCTTTGAGGGCAGGCCTTGTTAAGAAAGGTGACGGAAGAGAAAGAAAATACATGAGAGGAAGAGCCATGCCAGGGGAGGACTTGTGCACAGGTTGAGGAGAATGCCACCTATTCCTTGCCCATCTGAATCTGTAGAATGAAATCGCCCATCTCACTAAGAGACAACTCTACTTTTCAAGTTGCTCTAGCCAAAAATCAGAGAGGGTTCATGACTGCTTTCTTTCTCTCATAACCCACATCCAACCCACTAGGAAATCCAGACTGTTCCATATTTGAAATGTTTCCAGAATTCAGCTGCCTCTTACCAGCTCTGCTACTGATGCCACAGAGCTGGTCTCCATCCTCATTTACCTACATTATTGCCATGGCCTGCTGACAGCTTCCTCCTGTTTCTCCCTTCTAAATAGTACTCTTGTACTCCAGACCCTCCCCTCACAGGCCACAAGGTCCTGTACAATATGGCCCAGCACCATCTTTCTCACTTACCTCCTTTCACTCTCCTCTTTCACTGTGTCTTCTCCAGCCAGTCCACATGTTTTCTTTCTTTCTTTGCCGCATATGTCTCTACCTCAGAGCTTTTCCACTTACCGGTCCGTCTTCCTAGAATGTGGTTCACCTATACAGATTTGTGACCAGTTTTCTCACTTTTTTCACTTCTCTCCTCAAATGTGACCTTACTGAAGAGGACTTATTGACCGTACTGTAAAAAAAAATCAATCTCCCATCTTTCTCTTACTACTTGGCTTTATTTTTCTTCTTAGCATTTAGCACTACTTGGCATAATATAGGTATGTTTATTGTTGGCCTTCTCTTACTAGAATGTATGTTTGATAAAAATAGTCTGTTTACAACTGTGTCAGAGATACAGTAGCCTTTTTGTTGAGTGACTAAATGAATGCGTGAATACCTATACTTCTTTTCAGAGGCTTTGGTAGTCCAACCGCTAGTACTACGTATTCTTAAATTGTGAAACAGTCTTAGTCTGGGTTCTCTCCAAAGCAGAGTCTCAGATAAAGACTGTGTATAGACAGCTTACTGGGATCGCGATCTTGGGAGCAGGAGTGAGGGGTGCGGACACTAAGCAGTGAAGGAGGGAAAGCTGTTATAAGGATAACTTATCCACAGCTACCAGCATCTGATGGTAACAGTCCCACAGGACCTTCTGAGTAAGATCTGTCCCCAACTGGTTTAGCACAGTCTCTGAGGCATTAACTCCCCTGAACTTCTGGGTCATTTGCATATGAGTGCCAAGTGAGTAACCACTAGATTTTCACATGATGATATCAGGGAAGCCCTGAGGTAAGAAGCCAGAAGTCCATGTCACAGGCCAAGGTGAGGTGCTGGTAAGTTACTCGTGCACAAACTTGGTCATAGTCCAGAACTAGCTGCTGGAGCAATGACTGGAATAAGAGGTAAGGCCAGGAGGATTTGAAGGGATACATAAGAGGTGTTCAATATAGTCCATTCCCTCAGATTCACCACGCTCTACGGTGAGTCCCTTCACGTTGGTGAGCAGTCACAGTATCAGCAGAGACTTAATTAAAACAAGTAAAACGACTACGGTCTCCGCCCCTTCACCCACATTCTAGATTCCCTTTACTTTTAACCAACAGTTTGGCTGGTCTAAGTTGCTTGTCTGTTAGATTGACCCAGAACTTCATCCCTGAGGGTATGAGGCTTTAGCTGCCTTGGTCTTATGGGGCTGTGATCACTAAAATGCCCATGCACCATTATCGCCAGATATGGGTCCTAAAGCAGCATCTTTGTTGCTTTCTATCCCATCTTAAAATCAATGCCACTTATTTTAGGTTTTGTCCCAGCAGCCCCCTACTTACAGATACCATTCTTTACGACATCCAGCTTTTACAGCATTTTAACAACTACAGAGCTCCAGTGGCATACAGCAACCAGCATGTATTTTTTTCTCACATATCTTTGGATCATTTGGAGCCGGTTGGGATAGTTCTGCTTCGTATGTCTCATTCTAGGACCCGAGTTGAAAGGGAAACAGGTAAATGGGTATGTTTTTTCTCATGGGGATGGCTGAGCACAAGAGGGAATATTTCAAGCTTCTGCTGGTGTTACGATCACCAATATCCCACTGGCCAAACCAAGTCACATGGGCAAGTTGAAAATCAAAGTGCGGAAAAGATAATCTACCCGCGATGAGTACCAGCATGGATGTGGATATACAAAACTACTAAAGAGGAGTGAAGAATTGAAACCAATAGCTCAATCTACCACAGGGAGTGAAATAGGAGGCGAGAGAAGGCTAATGTAATAACCTATTCCTAAGTTGGCCATTGCTGTAAGCAGTCGGTGTGAAATTCTACAGGACCTCCTGAGAAGTCCTTAAAAGATGCCTTAGAACCATTTGCTCAAGTGAAAGAAAGGGAAAGGGTCTCTCCATAGTTCCTTCTGGGTTACAGATGTATGAGTGCTGAGCAGGCTCCTGGGGGTGCTCCCTCCCCTGGTATCACAGAAGCCCTTGAGCAGGAAGTAAGAGGCCAGCAGTTTCATCCCACAACAACACATTGCCAGTTTTCAACTGTGAAAAGGGGACGACTGTGTGGAATGAGTCAAGTCAAGGAGACTTGAAATGCACAAAGTGTTTCTGGTAAAGCCCCTATCTCACCTCCCACACCAGTATCACCTTTAATTCTGGTGTTCAGCTTTCCGGCCCCCAGGCCCCATACACCAGTGAATATCTAATCCTGGGTCTCATTTCAGCAGAACCTTGTTCTTAATGATGCTTTAATCTAATATATTAAATGTTGGTTGATTGAGGCTTTGGGTATTACCATGCAGATATTTTTGTTCTAAGAAAGGGTATGCTGCGGTGTGTGCTTCTGACAAAGATGGAATAATGGGGATTGAATTTATAATCCTGCCTGAAAGAACTAAAAAAAAAGACAGAATATCTCAGACAACAGTTTACAAAACATTGGCTATCAAGCAGTGAAGGACAGTGATCCGTTTGAGAGAAGTCTTGTGATTGCTCCAGCTCGCTGCCTGGAGAGAGTTTACAGGACACAGCACAGGCATGGAGAATGCAGGTAAAGCCTGACAGTCTCCTTGATTTGAGGAGACAGAGCTAGAAGTCCAGGGAGGCCAAAGCAGGTAGAGTTTGCAGGGAATAGCAGTCGGGAAGAGAACACTGTACAGAAAGAGATAACTTCAGAGAATGGTTGAAGGTCCAACTCGAGTCTTCAGCTGAATATTACTCAGTGCATGCCAGGGAAAGGACCATGTGGAAGGCGTAAAAGGAAAAATCTCTGGTGTTCACCCAGGGCAGGGCATATAGTTCCTGTTATCACTAGCCAAAGCAGAAAATCTCATAATTCATGGGGCTTCAAGTTTGAGTATTTAGAAGGGTTTTGTCTTAGTAGGGGAACAAATATTGTTCTGTACTAAACACTGATCTATCTGGTCCTTAAAAGCAAGACCTGAAAGGATCAAACTGACCTAAAGCTGTGAAATTCACAATTCATAATATCCAATAAAAATCACCAGACAAGCAAAGCAGCAAGAACATACAGCCCATAATGAAAAGAAAAATCAATCAAGACTGACTCAGGCATGACACAGATGATAGACTTAATAGACATGAACATAGAAGTCCTATATTCCCTATGTTCAAAAGTCATCAAGGCATAGAAGATATTAAAAAAGACCAAAATTGAACTTCTAAATGAAAAGTAGAATGTGTAAGATGAAAAAGATACTGGATGAGATTAATGGAAGATAAATATTGTAGAAGAAAAGATTAGTGAACTTGAACAAATAGCAATAGAGACTATTGAAAATGAAATGGGGAGAAAAGAGAATTAAAAAAAACCCTGAGCTGTGAAACAGCTTCAAGCATCTGGCCCTTGGAGTGGGCCCTGCTTCCCCAGTGCCCAGTGCAGGGGTTCCTCCTGCAGCAGGCTCCTGAAGCAGGGCCGTCTTCTCTCATTCCTGGCTCCTGCAGTACACAGCGGTCAGCAGCACTCTGTGGCTAGCGGATTCCCCCTCAGCAGTTTTATAGTAGAATACCCCTAGGGAGACATGTCTCCATGAACGGTTTTCCCTGGAGGGTAGATTTCTCTCATCTTTTACTAATGTGTACCATAGTGACTAGTCTGTCATTGATGAGCTACACCATGCCTTCTCCACCAGCGTCTGGATTTCAGCCACAAAGCAGGGGTGAATCTTCCTTGGGTGCTCTATTTCAGCCCTAAGGATTGTTGGTTGCTCCTAATGACTGCTATGCCTATTTAGACTTCTTTTACTTCTTATCTGCCAGTACCTCATTACTCCATTCCCCAGTTTTAGGTAATTATTCCTAATTTTATTTATTTATTTATTTATTTATTTATTTATTTATGACTGCATTGGGTCTTCAGTGCTGCGTGCAGGCTTTCTCTAGTTGCGGCGAGTGGGAGCTACTCTTCCTTGCGGTGCACAGGCTTCTCATTGTGGTGGCTTCTCTTGTTGTAGAGCATGGGCTCTAGGCGCGCGGGCTTCAGTAGTTGTGGCACGTGGGCTCTAGAGCACAGGCTCAGTAGTTGTGGCGCACGGGCTTAGTTGCTCTGTGGCATGTGAGATCTTCCTGGACCAGGGCTCGAACCCATGTCCCCTGCATTGGCAGGCAGATTCTGAACCACTGCGCCACCAGGGAAGCCCTAATTATGCTTTAGCTTAAACTTCCCTGTTTAAATATGTGTCCTCATTCGACCTTGAATATTACACTTTCCAATTCATTCTGTTAGACCATCATTGCCCTGACACTAAAAGCCAAATAAAGATATTATTAAAAAAAGAAAACTAAAAAATAATATCCCTTGTGAACATAGATACAAAAATTCTAAATAAAACGTTAAGAAATTAAATAAAAAGTGTGACACATTATGACTAGTAGGGTTTCTCCTAGGAATGCAAGGGTGGTTCAACATTTTAAAAAATCAATGTAATTCAATGTATTATCAAAGTAAAAATGAAAAGTCATGTCATAATCTCAGTAAATGCAGAAAAGAAAATTGACTAAATCCACCATCTACTCCTGATAAATACTTTTAGCAAACTAGAAATAGAAACAAAATTCCTCTATGCTAAAACCATAGAGGCATTTATGACAAATCTGATACAGGGCATCTATAAAAAATCTACAGCTAATATCAAACTTAATTGTGAAGACCAAATAATTTCCCCCCTGAGATCCCTAACAAGACAGGGATGTCCACCCTCACCAGTGCTACTCAACATTGTACCAGAAACTGTGGCCAATGTACTCAGGCTGAAAAAAGAAATAAAAGGCATCTACATGGGAAAGAAAGAAGTAAAACTATCTTTACACTCAGATGATATGATAGTCTATGTGGAAAATACGATAGAGTGTACAAAAAAGCTACTGGAGCTAATAATTGAGTTTGGTAAATTTGCAGGATACAAGATTAACATAAAATTAATTAGATTTCTGTGTACTAGCGAAGAACAGAAATCCAGAAAGTGAAATTAAAAATGCCACTTGCAATAGCATCAATACATGAAGTACTCAGGGATAAATCTGACAAAAGGTATGAAAGACTCGTTCCCTAAAAACTACAAAATACTGCTGAGTGAAATTAAAGAAGATCCACAAAAATGGGAAGATATACCATGTTCACGAGTTGGAAGACTCAATATTGTTAAGATGTCGATTTACCCAGACTGATCCATCGATTAAGTGAAATGCCCATCAAAATCCCAGCAGGCTTCTTTGTGGAAATTGACAAACTGATTTAAAATTCACATAGAAGTGCAAAGGCTCTAAAGTAACCAGAACAACATTAAAAACATCATTATAAAAATGTAAATTGCTTTTTTTTCAAGAATGATTTCAAAAGGGCACAAGGAAACTTTTTAGAGTTTTAGATATGTTCATTATCTTTAATTGTAGTGATGATTTCACATATGTACATATATATCAAAACTGACCAATTTATATGCTTAAATATTCTTTTGTACTTGAATTAAACCTTAATAAATCTACTTTTAATAAGGAAGATGTACAGTAAGAAGTCTTTACTAAGTTCTATCTTTAGAAATTGCTCTGCCTCATTTATGAGGCAGAGCAATTTCTAAAGATAGAACTTAGACCCTGAGCAATTTCTAAAGATAGAGCTTAGACCCTGGGACGTATGTGTGGAGATATAGACAGCTATTTCAGTCTCTTTGAATTATGCCCTTTTATGGCAAACATCAATGTGGCTGGTCCTTTACTACTACCATTAATCTCTAGCTTTTTTCCTTTCCATCTCCTCAGTTGCACTCATGAAAGAAAAAAATGCTTCTGGACAGGCTTATGATGTGTGAAAGATGTGAATAATTGCCTTCTTGATGGGGACAGAGGTACTTCTTCTGTCTTTGTTCTTGAAGACCCACTGTGTGCACACTTCAGTTATTTTGGGCACAAAGCACTTTAGAGATTGACTCCAGGAGGAGAAAGCATGAATGAATGGGTCATAAATAGGCTTCATCAGAGGCCTCAAATTAACTTATTTTCTTTTTTTTCCTCTGTCTCTTTATCCTTCCATCCCTTGGTCCCTCCCTTCCTCTCTTCACTTCTTCTATCCTTTTTCCTTTATTTCTTTTTTCTATTACTAGGGCTTTATCATCTTTTCCTGTCTAAACACTGAGAAATTGTTGACATATTGGGGAATGAGGTGGTCCAAAGTTGGATAAGTGTCTGTTTATTAATTATTTTATAAAAAATATACTTTGTTCATGGATGGATCTTCTCATCCATTGCAGATTCAGTAATGCAGATGCTTTTAGGTTGATAAACTAAAGATAAGTACTCAAACAATGTGACAGGGAGATGTTATCTCTGCATAAAATAACAAAGAACAAGTATAGTGATTATTTGAGGTTTCAAGGTTCAGATTTTTACTCTTCACACTTGGTTTAAAAGAAAAACTAACCCCAACTAAAACGTTTTCTAAGTATTTTCTTTTGCTTAGATTAAGAAGAGAAAATAACTTTACTAAGAACTAATCAGAAAGGGAATACTGAATATAGCCTGAACCAATTCTAGGAGATCTGAACTTGAAATTAACTTAAAATTCCATTACAGTATTAATATTTAGTATCTATGTAGCACACTATTGCCCAGAGCTTCCTAATCATCTGAGTTACGCCCTTTCATCACTTTTAAAATTCCATTTATTCGTTGTCAAGTTCCAAGAATCTTGTTTAGTGGCTGATGTTTAATTTTACTGACAGTACTCTGATACTGCAGAGAAAAAAAATCTTAGCCTCTTGAGCTATTTCTCAATAGGAGCGTGGACTCTACTTGTATAGTTTAAGAAGCTATATTTTTACGTCCATGCCACAGCTGTTCTAAGGCTTAGGATAAGAATTTAGCAACATGCTGACTCACCAGAGAGATTTTACAGTAGACAGCGACTTGTAAAGACTGGGCACCCTGGTAAAAGAAACCAATAAACCGATGCTTAGCATTCTCGGTGCTCCTGCCATGAGGCCCATTCTCTGTTAAGGACAGTGAGAGTTGCAAATTATTCGAGGCCTTGAGTAGGTCTGTGCTGATGAAAGGCACCATCACTAACATTATTCATGAAAAAATATGAAAGGCCATCTGTCTCTCTAAAGGCTCATTGGGTGCACTTTTAATGAATGACAGATGAAGTGCAGAGGCTTTGTTGTGAAGGGGCTGTGCCCTGAGAGAGGTTGGATGACTGCTGCTCTTCCGGACGCTTCTCCAAACATTCTCCCAGTCTTTCCCCATCATGGATTTTTTTCCCCCGGATGGTCTTCAGATTCTCACATTTCCTTTTTTTCTAGGCATTTAGGAAATTTGATTTCTGTCATGCCTCTGTCTGCTAAGTCTTTTATTTCCACACCCTTTTTTCCCTTGCCTTTAGTTGCTTGAGGTAAATGATGGCTTCCTAGGGTTAAATAAATCCAAGTCGCTATTGCTTACGCCAAGGTTTTGTTCACGTCCCCTTTTAGGTAGCCTACATTGGTGTAATCTTTTAACTAGTAGAGCTGCTTACTCTCCCATCCCGTTCATTCCTGCTTTCCTTCATTCTTTTCTTTTCCTCTCTAACACGTCTGCTCTGGTCTCCTGAAGGTCACCTTACTCAGCCACATCTCCTTCTTTCCTCTCCATTTCCAAATAATCTTGATTTGCTTTCCTCCTCCAGTTTATTCTCTGTTTACTTCCAGAGGAATAGAAATGGGCAAGATAGAGTCTTACCTGGGATAGTCAAGAATTCTGCAAGGTCAAGTTATTGTTGAGGGAGGAGATTCTAAAGACAGAGGAACTTACTTGGAGATGGGAGCACAGTGGCTGATGGGTCAAAAGTGTCAGCTGGAACTGCACACGTGGGTGAGAAGGGGGAAAGGCAAAGTCAAGGAAGGGTGTCAAAGGGTATCGAACTGTTGAGACTGAAAGAAAGGAATTGGGAATAGGATGTGCATTCAACATAAATGAATTTTAAGAAAAAACCTGGTTCACATCAGGCTACAAGGGAAGTTAGGATTGGAAGCCAAGGTAGTCTCATGGATAAAATGCAGACATGGAGGTCTGGCTTTTAGTCACTTTGCGTTCTCAGGAGGGCTACTAAGTTCAGGAGCGCGGCTAACTGTTGAATGAGAATGAGTCGCCTGCCCCTGGAGGGCAGGATCTGCAATCTCACTGGGGTCTGTGAATCCAGTGCGCCCAGATCTCAAACTCTCACATGCATGGTGGGAGGCCAGTACAGTGAGACCAAAGTAAACAGAGCTCCACTATGAGCATTTGGCAGTCTTTACCATCAAGGAATCAAATCCGAAGGCTGTGAAATCAACTGAGGGAAGTCAAACTTAGCAGGAGAAAGGAATCATGGAAATATTGAGATTACATGTTTCCAGAAGTGATTTAGAACTCAGTTTTTTTTTTGTCTTTATCACTGTGTGTATTCTTTTGTTCTTTATAGGAAAAAGAGCTAACTGTTTGCACACATAGCTTTCCTTGCTCAATATATTACTGTAAATATATACACACATATGTGTGCATTCTTGTAAGTACACTCATTTTTGTGTGGGCAGGCGGAGGCATCATATGTGCAGGGCTGTGCATATCATAGTAAAGAACAGCTGCTTTTCAGAGCTTCTTTTTTTGTTCAGTCACACTGGTGACAGATTTCTGTGATCCTCCTTAGAGAAACATTTGGCCCTGCCTCCCTGCCCTGCTGGAGTCCCTAAACTGCAATAGCTTTTCTTGTTGCCCGTCCAGGTTTACCTTCTCATACTTCGGTGTTTCTAGGTCCTCATCTTCTAGTGCAAAAGTCAAAGCAAGCACATGGCAGAGCAGGGCAAGACTGTCCTAAACAAAACGATACTACAACATGGAATAAGTTTGTCTTCTGTGTTGCTCCCCTCCGTCCACACACCTCACTCAGTCTTCATGCTTCTCACCAATATTCTCATTCTTTCTCTTCTTCCCTCTCTCTTCATTTCTACCCCGCCCCCAATGCACATCCCTTCCTAGTTAAGTGCTTTCTGGCTTTTGATTTCTGCTAGGTAGTCCTAGGTCGCTCTGGAGGGGAGGTATTCACCACCTCTGCGTAGTGAGAATAGATATTAACAGGTTAAACATTTCCCTTTCCAGGAAATGCATTTGCTTAACTATAGATGCAATGTTTTAACCAAAGACTGGTTCAAAGATGGACCTTTTGAAAAGTCTGACACTGTAATGTGTTGGGGCTGGAGAGAACAGACGTTTGAGGCAGACCGACTTTCCATGGCTTCTGATATCACACCATAAAGGCTCAGTGGTCCATGATTGAAATCAACCCAGCAGATACTTGCCTGATCAAGTGGAAGATTATGCTGCTTTTGAATTATACAGGACCTCCTGCCCTCATCAGATGAATCAACACTGACGCTCAGAAACCTGTCAGGGTATCTCCTTGCAGGATAAATCGATAAAGGAAGATCACAGCATTAAGCCATGTGCACCAAAGAGTTCAGCTTTCTTTCATGGGAAAGCTCTTCTAGGTTTGTGATCATAATGGGGTATTAATTTGCTTTATGGTGTATGCTGGGATATTTTTCTTTCTCCTGCCGGAGAAGGCATCTGTCTTTACCAATAAATCTTGCAAAGTTTGCCACTTTTGAGGAGTCCTCTGGTTCAAAGCAGAACTGTTCTTATAACCTCAGGAAAAAATTTCAAAATCTTCTGCTCTCTCTTAAATATCCTTAGAACAAGACATGTTAAAATCTTATTTCGTATTCCATGCCACACATTCTTGTAGTAAAAATGTCCCTCCTAAGAGGTAACTCAAATTTCTTTTTTGGCCCCAATTTCAGCCATTTTCTGAACATGGCTAAAGTGAGAGTCCAGAACTTAAAATTTTTTCTACAGCTTGAGGGAGACCAATATGTCTGCAGAGACCTGAGCAGAATATGAAGTGTCCTTAAAACCTTTCTGGTCCTACCATCTATCCATTTGGATGACTTTTCCTTGTGATCCTTCGGGATTCTGGGTCTCCCCGTCAAAGACGAGACAGACAGGAGCAAAGATGCTCAGTAATCCTTTTGGCTTTTCTGGCCACTGTAGAATTGAGGACACCTTCTTAGGAAAAGAAGGCAATGAAGGTAATCCTCAGGGGCCCTGGGTGGATCAGCTGTGTAATGGGGAAGGACTGGGCATGCTCCTCCATTGCAGAAGGAGAGAGCTGTGCTGGGGGACAGATGAGGTTGGCTCAGCTCGGCCAATATCCGTGGGTCCCCAGCCTCAGCCTGGCCTCAGTGTTAACCTCAGCGCTGCTTTTTTTGTGACTGTTTCCTCCGCCCGATTCCCCAGCTGGCCCTGTGCTGGGACAGCCTAATTCAGGGGTTGTGTGGAGGAGGCGGCCTGCTACTGAGAGCCCTGGCTGCGACCGTAGAAGAGCTGATTAGCTTTTAAGAGCAGACCTCCAGCAGACAGGCAGGGGTCTAAAGAGTAAATAGACGTGCTGGCCCTGGAACCTTTTTTTAAAGGCCCCAGAGGAGTTTGTTCACTGGCTTTGAATTTCTATAGAAAAGCTCTGTGAAACTCTAAATTAAACCAAGCTGACCCCTTTCACAGCCCGAGTTATTTACAGTTCACAGGTCTTCGGAGAGTTCTAGTTTGCATGGCAGTTGAAAATAGGTCCCTGGTTGGCAAAGGTAGCCTACTGTGGGGCTATTTGCATCACACTACCTTGCTTTCCTTTGGTGTGGGCGAGAGCTCGGCAATGGAAGCCAAAAGATGTGGTCTAGCTGTAAACAGGCCTTTGTTTTTCAGCAAAGGAAAGGCACCGCCAGTAGGAATATCCACAAAAAAGAGCCAGTGACTAGAGAGCAAGTAACCGAGTTCTCTCTATAATTAAATGCATTCCTCAGAATAAAAACCAAGGAGTAGGAAGGAACCCAAGTAACACCCCCTCCCGCTCTGTAACTGATTTCCTTTGCAGTTTAACAATCAGATCAGTCAAGAAGACTGGCCCTGATTGCAGTGCCTAGTTTCCCCTTTTGCTCCCTACTGGAAGAGTAATTAAGTTAGAGAGCTCTCAGTGCCTGAGATCTGGTTAATGTCAAACTCAAATCAACCACTAGTTCAGGTTTGTTGATAGGCGCATTGAACTTACCTTGGGCCCTCCCTTGGAACCACTGTGGGGTTTAGTACCAGGGCAAGTGTTGGATGGAGAGGTCCTGAAACCCCTCCCAAACCTTATTTCCTGTGATTGAGAATGTGCCTCTCTTTCCCAAGATTGGTAAACTTGCTTTGGCCCATATTTAGGAGAAACTTTTTGCGATTCATCAAATAAAGGAGAATAGCTTGCCAAGAGTTAAGTCTGAATTTAGTCACAATTTCTGAAAGCTGGATTTCGTGGTCAAAGCGTAACAATAAAAGTTGTAGTCTAGAATCAGGCGGAAGGTGAGAGTAGAAGGCCTGACTGAAGAAAAAAAAGAGGTCATCTTACACTTCACTCCTTTTCTCTTTTATCTGCAATTCAGTTAAAAACACATCATACTCCCTTTTCTATGGAGGAAAGCATACGAAGAGTGGATATTGGTAGTGATGGTGGTGACTGCGAGTGTGGTGAGTGATTAGAGTGGGAAGGATGGCCACCCAGTACGATGATTGCAGAAGAGAGAGGAGCCATCAGTCAGGTCTTTAAATTGTTTATACTGTACTTGGAAAATAGGGCAAACACGTGAAAAAGGCATGAAACCATATTCATGCAGAAGAATGTGTCAGAAGTACTTGATACAGGTCACGCACTCAAACAACATTCGTGAAGTACAGGAATGAATGGGTAGAATGAAGGTGGATGGATGGGTAGGAAGCCAAGTCCTTCAGCAGAAAACACTGTCATCACAGAAGTATTCTGCCGAAATGGAATTAATTGTCCATCTCCTGCTGGGAAGAACACCGTGGGCCATATTTCTTAGTCGTACAGCTAAATTTGAACAAATGTAGGTATTATGTGAATAGATTAGGCAGTGTATGATGACTAAGCCTCCATATTCCTATGCATTAAAATTATCCTTATGTAAGCTGTAGGCAAAAATTTATGCTGTGATATAGAAACTAGATTATCAAATGTGGAAATTAGAGTACGAGTTTTATATAAGTCTAAGGAGAACAAGGTAGGTTGGCAACAGAGAAAGCAGTGACCAAGAGGATAGGAACTGAGCCCTAAAGATGGGAGGAAAAATAAGTCTACATGACATGTTTAACGTTTAGACTGGAGACACGCATATGGGAGTCCACAGTGTTCTGGGTCTGTATGGGAGCCGCTCCTCAGTCTTTGAAGATCCAGGTCAGATGTTGTTTTCTCTGGGAAACCTTCCTGACTGTGTAGTCATTCCTTTCTCTGCAATCCCCAGGGCTTCGTACTGCCTTGCAATTATTTTCCTCCTTTTGCAAGAGCAAGAACCTAGCATATGTTAGCAGTCAATCAGTGCTTGTTCATTATAGACCAGGAACCGTGCTAGTTTCTTTCAAATAAAGCAACTTATGCAATCCTTGCAGCAACCTGTTCATTCTCATCATACATACGAGGACCTTGGGCTAAGTGTGATATGTGTGGTAAGAGGGAAAGGCTTCAAACCAGAGGTCTCCAGAGAGCAGGTTCACTGCTGTTTCCGCCATAGCAACTCCATTCTCTCGAGCAGTGCTTTATAATAGGATAATTTTAGACACGTGTGAAATTTAAACATTTTTAGTAGCCGTGTTAAAAAAATGAAATGGGTGAAATTACATTTTTGTAATAATATTCCATTTTAGAATAGTTTTAGAGTTACAGAAAAGTGAATATAGGTAGAGATTCCTGTATACCCTGTACCCAATTTCCCCAACACTAACATCTCACATGAGTGTGGTATATTTGTGACAACTAATAAATCCATACTGATATATTATTATTAAGGAATATCCATGCTTTATTCAGATTTCCTTTGTTTTTACCTTATGTCCTTTTTCTATTCTGAGAGCCTATCCAGGATATTCATCGTGTCTCCTTAGCTTCCTTTATGACAGTTTCTCAGACTTTCTTTGCTTTGATGATTTTGACAATTTTGAGGATACTAGTCAGACATTTTGTAGTAGGTTCCTGAATTGGAGTTTGTGTGATGTTTTTCTCATGATTATACAGGGATTGTGATATTATTGTCTGTAATAAGATATATATATATATATTTGATCTTCGTCCCATTTCTGGCAGAGCTCCTAAAACCCTTGGAATTTCCTAAGTGATAAGAGCAATAGAGGTGTCTCGAAATTCATAACAAACCCCTTTCTACCACACCTGCGTTTATGTTAATGAGGTGACTTTGGGAAAGCACCTAAGGGTGGGGGCTGGTTGCCAGGGGAACCAACCATGTGATTGGAGGGTTGGGATTTCAGTCCCACCCCTGACCTCTAAGGAGGGGAGGGGGCTGGATGTTGATCTCCAATGTTAAGGTTAACAGATGATGTTAACCTTGATCACCTGTCAGGTTTCTCCACTGTAAAGTTACTCCCTCAGCCCTTTCTATACTGTACTCCTTGGAAGGAAGGCTTAAGGGGTGGGGAGTTACGTTCTGTTTCCTTGAGGAAGGAGTATTTACATAAACCATTTGGAATTCCATGTGAGAAATTTATCAATTGTCCCTCATTTCTTTATTGAAAATAAATAAAAACATCATTTATCTATAGCAGTATAGATACATGACTATTTAATAAAATTAGTTTATATATATATTTTTAACCCCATAGATAAAAAAATTATTTCAATTCATAATCAATATGAAACATTTACGAGATATTTTTCATTTTGTTTTCATAAAAGTCTTCAAAATCTGGCATGTAATTTACACTTATAGCACATCAAATTTGGATGTTAAATTTTCATCAGCAATACTTGATCTAGATTTAGATTTCATAAAATTTACAGTTGAAAAGGTAGATTCACACACCCAAGTATCTAAACATACCTAAAATTTGTTCAGTAATTAAAGCAGGTGCCCCAAAGTCATTTTCCTTTAATATTTGCATCTATTTGACAAAATTCTTCTTCTTTTTTTTTTTTTTTTTGCGGTACGCGGGCCTCTCACTGTTGGGGCCTCTCCCGTTGTGGGGCACAGGCTCCAGACGCTCAGGTTCAGCAGCCATGGCTCACAGGCCCAGCTGCTCCACGGCATGTGGGATCTTCCCAGACCGGGGCACGAACCCGTGTCCCCTGCATCCGCAGGCAGACTCTCAACCACTGCGCCACCAGGGAAGCCCCAAATTCTTCTTTTTTAAAGAAGAATTGATTTGACATAGTTTCAAAACTATGTCCAAGTTAATTAAATTCACTAACTCCTGTGTCAGCTCAGTATTATTGCCATCGAATTCTACAGTATTGCATAAAATGAAAAGCATATTTAAATTTATCACAATTAACAAAGCATTATTCAACTATTCAATTTTTCTTTTAGTTTTGGCAGCAATTTACCTAACACTGTTGGTTATGATTAAGATCTTTGCTAAATCAATTCATATTGGAAATAACTGCAAAGTAAGTATTATTGAATTTTACTATGAAAAGCTTCTATTTCACCATAAATTCCCATACTGTACCGCTAGGTCACGAATTAGCTTTACTTTCTTTGGAGCATCAAATTTAGCTCATTTATGTGCAGTGTAATATCAGTGAGAAAACATAAATCACACTTATTTTTTGTGGCATGAAGCATATTGCCATTTTTTTTGTTTTTGATTATTGAATATTTGGCAAGCATTTCTTTTGTTTCAAGAAAATCTTGAATTAGAATTAACATTATAGCAAATCTCTGTAAAACTCTTCCACAACTCAACCCATGAGCATTTGCAAAGAATAAAGATCATTAAATTGTTTTCTCTTTCTTTTGACAGTTTCACAAATGGATGATTTTTCATTTGCTATGTACAGAATGATTTTAAGAACTCTATACATGACATTTTTAATGAAGTCTTCCTCGGAAAACTGATCACAGATACTGTCAATATGTATCATACATTAGTATAAAACAATAAAGGAAACACCAGTCTCTTGTTTTAAAATTCCCATAAATCCAGATTTTTTTGACCTATAATATAGCTAGAACAATGTCTGCCATAATAGGAACTAATATTTTTCATATCCAGCTAAAATTCTCTGATAATTTTAAAAGATTAAAAAATACCTATGCCATGAATTGGATTTTTTAGGCTGGGAAATAACAATTTTTTTTTTGTATTTTTGGAAGTCCTTGGAGATAAAATACAACCAAAATATTAATCAGGCAGTGACATATATAACTCAATAAATAGTAAAAACTTGCAATTTAAAAAATTTTGAATCAGTTAATCTTTAATACTGTTTGTGAGATCTTGGATTCTATGTGCAATCATTTGGTGGCTTAACTGAAGATCTTCCACTTTTTGTAAAACATCTTTTAAACCTTGTTCCTCATAGTTTTATTTATTTACTTATTTATTGAAGTATAGCTGATTTACAATGTGTTAATTTCTGCTATACAGCAAAGTGATTGTTATACATATATATACATACTTTTTCATATTTTTTCCATTATGGTTTATCACAGGATATTGACTGTAGTTCCCAGTGCTATACAGTAGTACTTTGTTGTTTATCCATTCTCTATATAATAGTTTGTATGTGCTAACCACAGATTTTTTTTCCTCATAATTTTCTGACAAAATTTTAATAACAAATAATTTATTTTACTATGTCTTCATCTAAAAATGGTGTTCTATTTTGTATAAGGATCCAAACTGTTACATAGCTGGTCAGACTTACAAATTCAGATGCCACTGAAAAATCACTTAAAGCTTTATTGGACATTAAATCTGATGTCAGTAAACTAATCTCGCCGAATACTTTTTGACAGTTTCAAATTTTTTATCAAATTCAAAATGTATTTGCTGAAAATGGCTCTCAACTTTGCCTGCTTAATTTTGTATAATTTTTTTAAGACAGCAAAGAAGCAGATTTTTCAGTTTGCTCTGCTGCAGCAAATTGTAATTGTCATTCTTTGTGAAAACTCTGACGTATTCTTCCAGTCTCTTTTTCCTTCCTACTGTTATGGTCATAATACTAACTCCTGATTTCCACTTGATTTTCTATGAGTAGTATGTCTTCATTTTAAATTTGAAAAATTTTCCATACTTATTTTTTTGTACTAGAAATGTGATTTAATTCTATTATGTTTTTTTTAAAAAGTAATTTAATTATCAAGTGGACTTCCGTAGATATCACTGTAATTTATGCTGTCTATATAAAATATTCAAATAAACATATTACAATGTTACATCAGTCCATAGGAAAAAAAAATTATTCAAACTGAACCAATCTGTTGACAACTAGGAGATTGGTCATGCGTTTCCTTGTATGCTCAAAATGGCGCATGAGCCAGAAACACGCACTACCATACAATAATTATATCCTACAAAATGCAGTGATTAAAGCAAAATGTAATCTGCTAAAACAGTAGTGTTTAATGGAAACAGTTTACACTGCTTTAATTTTTAAATTTAAATATTAAATAAAAATTCAGTCCTTCAGTCACACTGACTATATTGTAAGTGTTCAGTTGCCACATGTGGCTGGTGACTACCATGTTGACAGAGCAGCTCTACAAGCTACAGTCTGAATGGCCTGACTTTTACTCCAAGGTCAAGGTCTGAAGAGAAGCAAGCCCTTAATCCCTTAACTAGGGGCTGAAAAAATAACTAGAGATAATTTATAGAAGCTTTCTGCCTCAATACGCTTTGTGTAGTTTTGTTACAAGGGAAAAGTAAGAGAAAAACAGAAAAAGACAAAGAGGTTGAGAAGCACATATCCATAAAGTAATGGTACTTAATAGCTGATAGCTCATTGGAGGTAAATTTCCCTGTCTTTTACACCAGAACTCATCCTAAGGCAGGAGGTGTCTGATAGCAGATATACATCATTGGATTTTAGGCTGTAAAAGAGAAATTTGACTTGCCCTATGAATGGATGCTGATGAAGGGGAAGAAGATTTGGACCTATTTTCCAGAAGGACCTTGTAAAAATCAGAGCCAGACCATGAAGGTATGCATTGCCTTAGGTGGGCCCAGGGCCTCTCACTGGACATGTTCAACTACAGACTGAGTACAGAATCCAGGACATTTCAGCATCAGATGGAAAAATAGATTTAGATGACCCAGAAAGTCTACTCCAATCTTTAGATTTTGTGAGTCACAATCAGCAAGGCATAATTGGCTCTTTTTCTCTTTCAAATTAGGAAGCCACCAGGTGTTACAGCTTTTCTGTATTCTTTTTTCAGTTTGTGAAGTGGGTGGTACTTTCGTATTTCATCCCAAATCTTAACCAGCAGAACTGTTCTGGCCACATAGATAAGCACAATCCTTTGACAATTTCTCTATTGACTAATACATGACTCACTTTGCCTCTATTTATGGACTTATTTTCATCTTACTCCCAGAGAAGATTTGAAGTAGCTCACAGTAAAAACAATATACTTAGGCACTTTAGAAAACAGGGCCTAACAAAGGATTGTATCAGGTTACAATAGTCGTTATTTCCAAAGAGAGAAGAATCCAGCTCCCCTATGTCTTTTTTGTAAGATTGGTGACTTGAGCCCAAGGTGTTTAAATTTAAATCAGCAGTCTCTTAATGACATGAATGAGATGATCTTACTTTTAAAACATAGTTGCAGATTAAATTATCCGAACACTGGAAGAACTCACCCATCCTTGAAGCTCTATTTCTAAATGTAAATGAATAGCCAAAGTCAAAACAGAGGAAAGCAACATGACAAATTTCAAATTAACTTTTCCCAAATGCACAGTGTTTTCACATATTTAATGGATTTAATGCATAGCCACCCTAAGCAAGAATCTGCTTTATTAGAAAACCACATCAAATCTGACCCAATACAATTAAAATTGTCTACTGCTACCATGTGAGTAATGTAAGTTGTGTTTAATTCATTGATTAAGGGTCTCAAGCTAGTATTTTAAAAATAACATTTCAAAGTGATGTTTTACATTTAGAATTTGCTCCCCTTTTATCCTTCCATAATCAATAAAATAAGGATGTTGGGCTAGATAACCTCTGATACAGTGCGCTTTCTAATTAATAATTTTCAATATTTCTTCTGTCCTTGTCTCTTTCATGAAAGAATCTACCTTATTTTCTACCCTAGAGAAGTCCTGTGGTTCCCCACCCCATGCCACCCTTCAGCCTTCACCTATATTCTGTAATGGTCCCCCTGACCATTCTTTGTTGTGACCACTACATATGTGTAGTTTACCCAGAGAGACATACACACCCATCTCTATAGAATGAGGCAGAGATAGAAACTGCAGCACAGAGAGAGAAAAGACAAGGCACAGCTCCAGAGTGGTTGAGTCTCCAGAGGGAGAAATGAACAGCAGTATCAATGCGTGGTTAAAACTTACAAAGTAAAAAAAAAACTGAATTCCTGTCTGCATTTTCCCCCAATTGTTCCAGTGGGCAGTTGCTACAGAGATCAGTCAGTGTCTGTCCAGGAATTCTCTTCTACTGAGCTCTTGTACCCCATGTGATTCTTCTCAACATCCACATCCTTCTTTTGCTCTTTACCCCTCAGGCAACTGCTACTAAGTACTCAACTAAGACTTCTTTCCATTCAAGGATTTCTGCCTTTGTTATCTATTTCTAACAAACTTGAATGTCCTCTACTGTCCTAATGTTCTATATTTCAACTTTTATTCTAAAGCCAAAGAGGCAGGTGGCTTAAGAATAAAATATGTAGCTCCCCTATTCAGATTTCTCACTCTTCTTTTTCTTCTACTTGCTTCCATGACATAAGAAGCTTTGCTAATTGTAACTCGATAGTGGTTTCTTCTTTCAGTTCTCTTCAGTTGTATAGTCTGTCATGAAGGTTGATAAGTTTGAGGGCAGGTTGTAAGAGTTCAGTGAAATGCATTTTCTTGGTGTAGGCTGAGAGGTTGAAAATGATCAAATCAGAATGAATTAATTGGATAGAGAAAGAAGCAATGTGCAGATTGAGGTAAGATATAATCAGTAGAGAAAACAGCTCTTAAATTAGGTTGGGGTACACTGGAATGAGTTTCTAGGGCAGTGTCCTTGTATCCATGGGGTGTTAGGGAATGAGTAGAGGCAGAGAAGGAGAGATTTAGGTGAACTCTTTAAGAACCTACTCATTTCATTTTTATTCAGCAAATATTCACTGAATTTTTATGTGTCAGTAGTGTACTGAACAAAACCACAGTGCATGTAATAGACACAGCCCAGTCCTATGAAGCTTACTCTTCGATATGAAGGTAGACATTAAATAAATGGGCTACAAATAAAGTATGTAATTGCAGAGTTATTCACTCTGCACACAGAAAGTGATTCTGACCATTTGGAAGACAACATACATCTCAGAGAAACTTACCTCTCTCCAAAGGACATGAGAAGGTGTCTGTTGGTTTCAGAATTAACATTAAGATGCCACAATACAAGTGCTCAATTGTCCTGGTATGACTCCTAACTCTACCTAGCTAGGTTGCCTTGAGCATGTTATTTAACATTATGAATCCACTCACTAATTTGAAAGCGACAACAACCTAGCTCACAATACTGTTCTAAATACATAATGAAATCATTTATGAAAAGTGTCCAGTAGAAAAGTGGTAGGTAATACCATAAAGGAATGTTTGACAAAACAGTCACAGTGCTTAGTTACATAACCAAATTTTTCATTTAGTAGAAACATGTATTAGCAAATGTAAAATAGTTAGTTAGTGGGAAGCAGCCGCATAGCACAGGGAGATCAGCTCAGTGCTTTGTGACCATCTAGAGGGGTGGGATAGGGAGGGTGGGAGGGAGATGCAAGAGGGAGGAGATATGGGGATGTATGTATATGTATAGCTGATTCACTTTGTTATAAAACAGAAAGTAACACACCATTGTAAAGCAATTATACTCCAAAAAAGATGTTAAAAAAAAAAAAGTGACCCTCTCTAAAATTTTGGGTCCGAAAAGGATTTGCAGGGAAGAGAAAAATTGTAGACCATGGGTCTCTGTTTAAGAAAATAGTTGTACTGATACTTTCACCAAAGAATTTTTAATAAAACCAAGTCAACAGAATTTTAAGTGGCTACTGTTGATGTGTCAAAGATGAATAACAAGTTTTTTTGGACCCAAGAAGTCTAAAATCGGTTGGGGGGGTTGCTGTAAGACAAATATTCTCAAAATAATAATTTTTGATATTTCTTTTATGTAGCCTGCATTTTTTTCTCTCCAGTTTCCTTCCCCCACAACCTCAGAGAATAGGGCTGTGACAGTGTATCAGTTAGGTAGTGCTGCCTAACAAACTACCCCCAAACTCAGTGACTTAATATAATAATTATTTCCACTCATGTGTCTGCTGCCACACTGGGGGTCTGCTGATAGGGGCTGAGCTCAGTCAGCTAGGCAACTCTGCTTCAAACTGAGGGTCCAGCTGGACATGAGTTTTTGATATGGGTTGTGTTCACTTTTGCTGCCTGAATATTCATTTTTGGGCACAGCATGAAGGGACATCAGCTACTCTGTGAGGGGCCTTTTTCATGGCATTTGCAGAGGCATGAGATTGCAAGCAGAAATCCATGATGTAGTGAAAGCCTAGGCCAGCACTGGCATGCTGTTACTTCTGCCCGTAGGCTGTTTGGCCAAAACAAATCACACAACCAGATCCAAAATCAAGAGGCAAGGAAATACACCCTACTTCTTGAGACCAAGAGACTGCTTTCTCAGCTGACAAATGTTAGGGATTCTGTCTTAAAGTAGGATGGGAGTTATGTGCAAGATCAGAACGTTCACATCTAATTTGAAAGAATTTTCACTGATCAATAGGAAAAAAGAAGAAAATGGTAAAGAAGTATTATTGAATTATGAATTTCTCCATGAGAAATTCTAACATACCTTTCAGAGTTTTGAAAGATTCCTTTGCTCAGTTGTTAAGCACCACTGGCTAGTATTTTGAACATTTCAAAATAAACTGTTTCAGTGGAGCTGAAATGTACTAATTTTGAATACTTACCCATCTGGAGCATTAGATGTTTAATTACAGCTAAAAACTCATGAATGAACAGTATGAGGCAGTTTTTCTTTCCAGTGGATCCCAATTGTCTTTGTCTTTATTTTCGGTAGAGAAAAAAAAAGAAGAAAGATGCCAGTGGTCATATTGTCCTATTTCTTGGGCTTTGTTCTTTTCTTCTCTTTTTGTGTAAGCTGATCTTAAAAACATTGTCAAACCTTGCCAAGATCTCTGTCTCATTTCATAAAACATCAACTATAAATGCAAGTCTATCTGTTACGTAAAATAACAATAGTCATAGGAAAGTATTTTATTATGTCAACTTCATTTAAGGTCAGTTTCCTCAAAGCTTATGAGTTTATATTTCTTTTGGAGCATATTCCTCCCTGTTCAATCTATTTAACACCCTTAATAACTAACCGCAGTCATAGACATAAAAAAAATGATGGCTCTATTTTCAGTATGAGAAGTAAAATTATAACAATTGAGCTAAAAGTTAAGAGGTTTTAAAGAAATTAATCAGATGAGATTCTATATTTAAAATTTCATAGCATTTATAACATTATAGATTTTACGAATCTCGTTTTTCCATTCTCTCCTGAACATACTAAAGGTCAGTAAAAACCAACTCGGTAAACACTATTTAATGCCCCTAAGGTATGTGCAACCCTGGCCAGGTAGTGCAGAACTTGTAGATCTAGTTTAAGACCCTTCCCTGCCATTGAAGAGCTTGCAATCTGGTTGAGAAGCAGAGAGACTGGTATGAAATAGTCAATTGCAAGTCTAGCAGTATATTACATGCTACATTACTCAGGATTAAAGGTAACCCCCACTTCTCCACCCTATTTTAATTAGGTCTGTCCTCACCATCCGTTATTATCTCTTAGCACACCTTGCTTATAACCCTCAGAGCATCTATCATAGCTTGTGATTCTATATTTGTATGCTTGCTTATTGCCTGCTACCCCCATTAGATCAGAAGCTCTGATAGCAGGTGCCTCTTCCCATTGATCCGCTGATACTAACACCGTGTGCTTAGGGTAAGGGTCAGCATCTGTAAATACTGTTGAGTGGTTGACTAAGTGAATGAGTGAAATAAAAAATAAATGAATAAATATCACTGCCTGAATAAAATTAGAGGGTTTCAGTTTGATTTCGTGCATTAGTTGGAAGCACATAGTTTTGGGGTGTTGTTTTTGCTGTTGTTTGGGAGGTGTTATGGTAGACGCAAGAGAAAAGGGCGGTCACGGAGGCAGATGTGGAAGAACTGTGTGTGTGACCACGCTCCTTCTCTGCTACCCTAGAGATGCGAGTCCACGCTTCGAGGGGCAGAGAGTGAGGCTGTGGCCAACCCGGTCTCAGCCTTCTGGTTCTCAAAGGTAGGTCTTTGGGAGTCAAGTGTGTCATAAGAAGAGCTCCTCATTACCGAGCATGCAGTCATAATAGCAGTTACTATCTACAGAGCACTTGCAATGTGCTGCAGCCTGTGGCTAAGGGCTTCTACAGTGTAATCTCTGAACAGCAGCCCCAAGAGGTAGATAATATTACCAAACCCATTTTCCATTGATGTGACTAAGAATCAGGACGGCCTAAAGGGTACCAAAGCGTTTGTGCTGCGATTAGAACCCAGGTCTTGCTCCCTAGCCCATGCCTCTCGCAAGGAAAAGAGAAAGGAAATAAAAATATTCTTCTGATTAATTTCATTTGGTTCCCTTTCTTGTGCATGAAGACATCTTTGGGACAGGCATTTATGCATTCATTCAATCCATCAATAGTTGTTGAACATCTGGGTCCTTTAAGCTACAAAAAATTCACTCATTCACCTGGTCAACTAGTTCCTGAACACCCCATTACGTGCCAGGTACAGTTCTAGGTGCTTATACTTTATCAGTAAGTTACAGTTAAAGACTCGTACCCTCATAAAATTTATATTTTAGGTAGGGAGATAAACCATCATCAATAAACAAAATAAGTAAATTATCTTGTGTTTTAAGAGGTGTTCATTGAAATGGAAAAACAAAGGTCAAGGGGCCTGGCCAAGGGGCTCAAGGAAGGAGGAAAGCCAGGTTGTACATGTAAACAGAGATTTCAGATGAGACCTCAGCAACAAACTGACGTTTGAGCAAAGATGTGAGGAAGTAGGGAGTGAGCCATGAGGATCTCTCAGAGAAGAATGTTCCAGGTCAAAGGAACAGCTGATCCAAAGGCCTTAAGGTGGAGTAAGGACAGTGCCTTCCAGGAGTTCACACTCTTGTGGCGAAAAAGCTAATAAACAAACAAAGTAATTATGAATCATTGTCCTTGAGGGTAATAAATCTTAAAGAGAAGGTGTGCCTCATGCGATGAGATCACAGAAGCAAAGGAACTGAGTGCCCAAGGGCGTTTGGAAGAGCCTTGCTGAGCAAGTGATGTTTTCATTCCTTTCCTTAAACACAGGAAGTATTCAGGTGGATGGAGCGGACTGCCAGAAGGCAGCACTGCACATCCAGGAAGAAAGAAGAGCTTTGCCTGGTGCCTAAAGGGGACAAAGGAGGTGATGGGTTAGAGAGGTGAACTGGGGTCAGATCATCAAGAGCCTTGCTTACCGCTAGAAGAACATTTCACTTCTTGAAGACGGTGTGGAGGCCCTGAAGGATTTAAGAGGCAGTGTGTTTTTATAGGTAAGAAAATTGAGGCTCCTGAGAAGGTAAGAAACTTCCAGGAGAGGGCCACAGAGCTACTAAGTGGTGGGTCCAAGATTCAAGCCCAAGCTTGTCTGACCTCTGAACCATGATGACACCAGAACTCCCCCTACGTATGTAAGGGTGTGATGTTAGTTACTGCAGAACAGTTAACTTTGTGAAGTGGGTGCTGTTCTGGTTAGGGAAACCTGGTCAGTGGTTACTTGCCTTGTCTTTGGGAGGTGCAGAATCCACTTTGTCTGGCTCTCTACTTTTCCAAGGAACCCAAAATTTATGTCACCAGTTATTTTACTAACGTTTACATTACAGACAGAAGTGGCTGTAATACATCTCCCTTTTAGTAGTTGAATAGATGGTGTTACAGGTATATTGACTTCACTGAAGTCACCCAGCAAGTCACTCCCAGACCTGCATGAGAACAAGACTAAACAACCTCAAATAAAGATACACCACGAATGTACCCAGTTGACAGGAATATGTTAGGCCCTTTTTTCAGGAGTTAGAGCTATATGTGAAAACAGTTATGTTGAACAAACTTAAATTTGGTGTTTAATTTTTTTTTAATTTACTTTTTTAATACATTTATTTATGTATTTATGTCTGCGTTGGGTCTTCGTTGCTGCACACGGGCTTTCTCTAGTTGTGGCGAGTGGGGCTACTCTTCCTTGCAGTGTGCGGGCTTCTCATTGCGGTGGCTTCTCTTGTTGCGGAGCACAGGCTCTAGGCACACAGGCCTCAGTAGTTGCGGCACGTGGGCTCAGTAGTTGTGGCTCGCAGACTCCAGAGTGCAGGCTCAGTAGTTGTGGCTTAGCTGCTCCATAGCACATGGGATCTTCCCGGACCAGGGCTCGAACCTGTGTCCCCTGCATTGGGAGGTGGGTTCTTAACCACTGCGCCACCAGGGAAGTCCAAGTTTGGTGTTCTAAATTGGAGGTGTGTTGAAATTAGATGAGTAAATATTACATCAGTTGTGCAAGATACTTATAGCTGGTTCTCTCTCTCTTTTTTGAAAAAGTAAATATAAAGCTACTGATATAACACATTGTTCTTTTCAGGGATATTTTTACATCACGATTGTTAAAGAAAAGTCATGTGTTAGCCTGAATGTCTTGTTTTGTTAATGTAAGTGTGAATATACATAAGTTTAAAGTAAGGCCTGCAGTATTTACATCCTCTCTACTGATGTGTGTGTGTGAGTGTGTGTGTGTGTGCGTGCGTGTACCTGTGTGTTCTTTAGGGAAAGATTTACAGAAGTATCAAACTTTCAGAATATACTTTTAAAATGTAAGAACATGCTCATGTTCAGTATTAGTAGTGGGAAGATAGATCATGGATCTGAGAACCAATATATTATTTAGGGCAGGTAAACTGAGGTTTTTTTTTTAAAAAAAGGTCTCTAGGGGACTCCCCTGGCAGTCTAGTGGTTCAGACTCTGTGCTTCCACTGCAGGGGACATGGGTTTGATCCCTGGTTGGGGAACTAAGCTCCCAGATGCTTCATGGCATAGCCAAAAAAAAAAAAAAATCTCTAAAGCTCAGTCACTTAAAGAACAAAAAGTCAATCTCTTTCTCATCTTAGATTCAGGCTGGGAATTCAGATGTAGGGAAGCTTTCCTCCATGCTTTGATTCAGAAATCAAGGCTGCTGGCTGCTTTGACATCTTTAATGTGTGGCTTCCAGGTGATCCTGAGTGTTGCCACTGCAATCTGTCTGAATGGGGAAAGAGCATGGTGGAGCACACTTGGATGTTGTTCATGGGTCTGGTCTGGAAGGAGCACACATCACCTCCACTAATATGCCCAGGGAGAGAGTTCAGCCACATGCCACACCTAACTTCAAGGGAGGCCGGGAAATGTAGTTGTGCCCCCAGAGGAGGGAGAGTATATTTTGATGGACAGCTAGAGGGCTCTGCCTTAACTGCTTACAGCTTTTTATTGTTTTTTTACATGCTGATGGGAGAATGATTCCATTAGCAAAAAGTATCCCCCCTTTATTTGCTACAGATTCTGTGCACTAAACATTTATACTCAAGAAAGCCAAGTCTCATGGGTATCCGCTTGCTTGACTAACATTTCTCATTTTATGAACTTTCCCATAATTTATATCAGTTGAATTATAGGTCTTATTCACATTCAGGGTGATACCGATTTGCAATTATTAACCACTGATTCTCAAACTTCAGCAGGTTAAAATCAGAATCTTTTTAGACTTCAGATCAGAATCACCTGGAGGGCTTGTTAACGCACAAGTTGCCGGGCCTCACTCCCAGGCGTTTCTCATTTAGTAGGTCTGGGGTGGGACCTGATAATTTGCATTTCTAACAAGTTTCAGGTGATCTTGATTTCGCATCCGGGTCCACACCCTTTAAAAACCACTGCCTTGCCTTCTACTAAGGTGCCTGCGTCTTTCTCTGCCGGCGTTCTCTCCCACCGTCTTACATCAAAACTAGCGTTCTCTGACCCCTGCAAAGGACTTGAAGAGATATCTGCCCACCTTCTGTAAGACAACGCGAAGTTCTTCTTGAGCTGGTAAGTGTTTTGGGCTAAATGTTTTGAATTGTGCTTTGACTCACTTTTAATTGGAGGGGTAACTATGACTTGTTTTACTGCAGCTCTGAAGGGTAACTGGTAACCTTCTACCCCTGTACCCCAGACTTCTTTTTCTTTCGCTTGGGTTTTCTTGTTGCGCTGTCTGAATTCAAGTGTTGCTGTCCACTGGCTCACAAATGATATTTAAACAGCCTTACTCAGAGGCTGCAATGCGTTGCTTTCATCTCTCCTAGAAAGTGAAATACAAGTCAGCATTACTTGGGAAGTTGTGTTTGTTGTATCAAATGGCTAGCTGGTCTGGGACTTTTAAGAAATGTTTTTAAGTTAACAACCTAATAATCTTTGGGATAAGTAAAAGAATGTATTTTTTATGGTTTGACATCTTTACTTTCACTTTTATTATTATTTGAAATAATAGGCTCGCTCTTGGTTGCTGCAGGTTGCCTATATAACCACAAATTAATCACACATTAAAATGTGTTGTTGTTCTTGTTGTTGCTACTCAGAGAGTTATCTCCGGCAAACAGGCATCTACATGAACTACAGTCATATCCTTTAACCCAATTTGCTTATTTCTCTTGGTGATTTCACAATAAGACACAACAGGTGCTAATCTGCCTGGGGCAGGAAAAGTGCAAAACAGATTTGAGACAACAGTTTTAAGGTAGTTAACTCAGCACTATTTAGCTGGATTTGTACCACGTGGTGGTTTGCTCATGCTGAGAAAAATAATACTTCATCCCTTTCATCAGTGGATCTCAAAATGCTTCACAAATGTTAATTAATGCTTATCACACACCCCATCACCCCCATTTCCAGATGAGAAAACTGAGTGATAGGAGCCAGCAGAGTCATTAGCCTGCAGCCCTGAGGCTGGGTGCAGTGAAGTGAAGGGCAGAAAACTCATTTGGTCTCCTGACCTTGGGGTCATGCTTTTTCCTGTTGATGGAACGCTGTCCCCACATCTTAAACTTGGGCAACCAAGTCTAGCCCTTGCGTCAACCTAACCTATTCAAAACGCAAGAAAAGTGGGAATTTGGGAAGGATATGCTGTTACGTTTTATACAGATAAATCCTGAAAGGAGTGTGGGCGTGTAAGCACAGGTGTGTATGGTTCTGAACACATATCTAACCTTGAGATAAGATTCTTTCGTGCTTAGACAGCATTCTGTAAGTTTATTGGACTTTGCCCGGTTGAGAGGGTGACCAATGAATGCCCTGGAGTAGGAATGGTCACGTTTTTGCATATGTTAGGTTATGAGTTAGCTGGGAACAGAGGCTCACCTCAGGGAGGGGCTCCACCTCAACTCAGCTTTCCACGGGACAAGAAGCTTTCCTCCCTGAATGGAAGGGGTACAGTGAACTCAGCTCCACACCAAGTGCTAGCACCTGGCATTCCCAAGTAGCTCCCTGAAAGGCAGGTGCCTGGCCCAGGCTGCCTGTCTGCCACTTGCAAGGCTACTCTCCCACTTGTCTTAGGGAAAGGGAGAGCAACAGTGGGGTGGGCTCCTCTCATGGAGCATACCTCGAGTGTGGCCCTGTGTGGGCGCAAGTCTACTCGCTGGGCACCCCTCCCTACAGGGAGACCTGTGCGCCTTCCAAGGGCTCTCCTTCGAGTTCCAGCTTGCACCAGGTGACACTGCTGGTGTTTGCCCCGCCCTTTGCACAACAAGCCCATGCTAGGAGGTAGAGGGAGTTCTTGATTCTCATTTGGGCCCTCAGTTCGGGCATCTACATCAAACAGTAGGAATGTTTTTTCTTTGAAGGTGAGGACGAAGCAATTGAGAGTCCAAGCTCTGCATTTTACAGGGCATCAACATTAGCATAGTATATGTTTAATTAACATTTCATATATACATCTATAAATACACCCACATGTGTAGTGGTGGACATTGATCAACTTCAGGTTTTCCCTATGAAAAAGTCTTCAGATACCTTAAGGTGGTAAGAAACGTAGTTGCTGCTTTCCTATATATATAATCTGTACGTTTTTCTTTTTTGTCTGAGATTTGGGTGTTTCCCCTTCTATAGCTGAGGTCATTGTTGCTCTGTGCTGCTCCATAAGATGATGTAGAATTTTTATTACTGCCTCCCTGTTAGTTTGGTGGTTCTCAAGTGATAGTGTTCCTTGGAATGATCTAGAGATCTTGATTTAAAAAAAAACAAAACAAAAAAGCAATTTCAGCTTCCTGTCCCCACCTGCAGAGATGCAGATTTAATAGGTCTGGGAGGGGCCCACATTGCTGTGTTTTTAACCAATATGCCTAGATCATTCAAATGCATGTGGTCCATGGACCACACTTTGAGAAACATTAGTTGCTTTATGTTTTAAATTTCATTTATTTTTTTAAGTTTATTTACTTTTGGCTGCGTTGGGGCTTTCATTGCTGTGCACGCGCATATAGGACTTAAAATTATAACCAACTTTCAAAGATGAGTGGGTATATATATACTCTCTTGAAATTCTTTGTTTTTTAAATTTATTTATTTATTTATTGGCTGTGTTGGGTCTTCCTTGCTGCGCGTAGGCTTTCTCTAGTTGCTGCCAGCGGGGGCTACTCTTTGTTGTGGTGTGCAGGCTTCTCATTGAGGTGCCTTCTCTTGTTGCAGAGCACGGGCTCTAGGTGCGCAGGTTTCAGTACTTGTGACATGGGGGCTCAGTAGTTGTGGTGCATGGGCTTAGTTGCTCCATGGCATGTGGAATATTCCCAGACCAGGGATTGAACCTGTGCCCTGAATTGGCAGATGGGTTCTTAACCACTGTGCTACCAGGGAAGTCCGCAGTTGCTTTATTTTATTATTATTTTTTGCTGTACGCGGGCCTCTCACTATTGTGGCCTCTCCCATTGCAGAGCACAGGCTCCGGACGCGCAGGCTCAGCGGCCATGGCTCACGGGCCCAGCCGCTCCGCGGCATGTGGGATCCTCCCAGACCAGGGCACGAACCCATGTCCCCTGCATCGGCAGGCGGACTCTCAACCACTGCACCACCGGGGAAGCCCTCTTTTTTGCATTTGTGTATTTTGAGTACAGCCTTTGCCAAAGCTTTACTCATATAAAATAGCGGTTGCTTACTTTGTTGGTTAAACACCAAGAATAGCTTTTGCCACTTAATTGGTCTCAAAGCCTCTCTCTTACCTGATGTCCTCTCCTGCCTGTGATCTCTTTATCCTCACGTGTTCATTTTGGTACACAAAGGTAAAAGAAAAACAAGTGTGTTCTACAAGAGGTATAACTTTTGGTAGGAGTCCTAATTTAGAAATCTCCCTGTTACATGTGGTCCTAACACCATTAAGCACCTCTTAGGTGGCAATTAATGAGTTTTTGTTTAAATAACTAGTATGCTTTTGGGTGGCCCAGTTCTTAGGAAACGATTATTATGGATCAATCAAAAAGCTGTTTCTCTGTCTATATGTATATACATATCTATAAATACACATTGTACTGTACATAATAAAAAAATGAATGGGCAGTCTAAGTTTAGCAAATTTGATTCCAGTCCATGGCAGCAGCTAATACTATATATTACTTGAGAGATGGGCAAAGTATGACGTACAGGCTAAGTCACGTCTATGGCCTGTTTATCAAAACACAGCCAAGTCCATTTGTTTACGTATCATCTATGACCGCCTCTGTGTTACAAAGGCACAGTAGTTTTAACAAAGGCTCTGTGGTCCACAAAGCCTGAAATACATACTACCTGGTCCTCCACAGTAGTTTGCCTTCACTGGCTCTACGTGATATGATGGGCCATTTCTGTGGTCACTGCCCATGTGGAATACACCCAAGAGCATAAATAAAATTTGTCAGTGTGGGGCATTATATTTCCTATTGGCCTGTCTGGGGAATTGGGATCACTCACTGGTTGAGTATTTTACTGGATTCCCTTGGGCGTAAGCATGGTGGAGCTACATTTAAAGTACACTTGCAGGGCTTCCCTGGTGGCGAAGTGGTTGAGAGTCCGCCTGCCGATGCAGGGGACACGGGTTCGTGCCCCGGTCTGGGAAGATCCCACGTGCCGCAGAGCAGCTGGGCCCGTGAGCCATGGCTGCTGAGCCTGCGCGTCCGGAGCCTGTGCTCCGCAATGGGAGAGGCCACAACAGTGAGAGGCCCGCGTACCGCAAAAAAAAAAAAAAAAAAAGTACACTTGCAATAGGTTACAAAAACTTGGTATTGTGTAATGCCTCAAAGTGTCTTACACCACCGTTTTGCAAACTGTACTCTGAGAAATGCTAGTATACCTTTAGATATGACTGTGTATATAAAAAAATAAGTTTGGTAAATGATAGACTCAATTCTGTACAAGCTCTCAGATTTAATATCCTTCATTTCTAAAGAAAATACAGCATGGTGTGTTTTCCAAACTTTTTTAACCCAAGTGGTTTTTGAGGAATACTGATTTTTTTTTTTTTTTTTTTTTTGGTGGGAGCATGAATTGGGACATGCTGGCCTAAGTTAAGCCCCTGCTTTATTTTGCTGCAACATAATTCTAAATAAGCAGGATTTGTCTTTCTGCACGGTTGGGTCAGGAAATTCCATCCACTTAGTTGCAGCTCTGCTCACCTTGTTGAAACACTATTAATTTGTGGCTTCAAATTCTACATTCACACCATTCCACTGACTAGAACTGCTCATTCTAATTGTTTTCAGCACTGTTGCTGTTTAAAAAAACAGCCTCCAAAGACTGCCTCCAGAGCTTGGTCAATTATTTAAGATGCTGATGCAGAACAGCAATACACCCTAAGAAAGATGTACCATTAATTAACATGTCTTCTAACTTATCATTGTCCTTCTTCCCTTCTTATCCCATTGTCAAGTTTGTTTAGTTCATTAATAACTAAGGAAGAATTTTGCTGCAGTGTTTGAGGTCTTATAAAAAAATGTGCATTACATACAAAAAGCATTGGTATTTTTCCCCCCACCTTCCCTTGTGTGTGTGGGTAGAAGAAGTGGTGTGACACATACGCGGAGAAGCAGCTTATATCCTGTGTAGTGTTTTTTGGCTGCATTAGGAGGTTTATCTTGAAATTCATCAGCGGCGTGAATTCATGATAAATATGCTTGAGCAAGGGTCTAATCACAAATCACTTACTGTGCTTAGAACTGTGATTGTACTGCCCAGACTGATCCATCCCAAACCACTGATTCACTCAGTGACTCTGGGATACACTTGTTACCCTTCTACTCTGAGCCAACAGTTCCCTGTTCACGTTTATGAGACTTATAGAGAATGTATTAATTTTAATTCAAAAGATGTTACGCAGGCATTTAAACTGCTTTCTCCAAGCTAGTTCAGATGGTTATCTGGAAACCTAACCCCCTGGAGCCATAAATGAGCAGGTGTGGAATAGGCAGCCTGAATCCACTGGCTCAGGACAGACAAGTATAAAATTAACTTGAAACACAACAGAGACATTTCACTCGTACCCTGAGACCTGAGCTCCTTCCACAGTGTTCTACAAGTGAGTTTGCTCTTCTGAAAGCAGAGCTCTAATTTGTATTAACTGTGTGTGATGTATCTGTAGGTGTCGGCCAGCCAGTGCCTTTGTGGGTCAAGGCAGCAGTGACCAAAGGTAGTGGCTGTTCTTTTTTCCCCATGCTCTCTTTGTGAGGAAGTCCTAGCATCTTAATCAGGAACAGCACATGCCTGTAGGAGTCTGATGTTTTTCTCATTATAATTCACACCTGTGCAAACAGAGTGCCTCAGTCCTAGGAGGTAAGCTCACCAAACACTGCTCACCAGTGCTTCTCTTTCCACTCCCTGACTTTGAGTTTTTGCAGTGGTGTGTTGGAGGTGGCTCACAAAAGACAATGCTGTGCACATCTAACGCCATGTTCAGTGATGGCAGGTGGCCGCCAAGTTGGGAGTATTTGCAAATAGGGCTCTTCCCCCAAAGAGGACTGGCTGTTAAACATTTACTAGCACGCCGCTGGGTCCTTTCTGTCTAGTCTAGTCTCCCAGGATTGTTTTTTTGGCAGGTACAACTTCAGTATGTGTAGAACTCAATCTAAATTGTTCTACTTCTTTGGACTTTATCTTTGATTCATTTATCAATATATTTATATTTGAGTACATCCTATATACTAGGCACTGTGCTAGGTTCTAGGGAAAAAATATAATGTCTTATCCTTTAAAAAATAGATAAAATTAATAAAACTCATTATTTTTTAATAAATATTTAATAAATACTTGATAAAACTGGCTTATTATTTTCATAATATTGCACAAACATGACTGTTTAACTCCAGGCTATTTCTATCACCCTCAAAAGAAGTAGCAGGTCTCTTCGTCTCCTGTCAACCACTAGTTTCTTTCTGTGGATTCGCCTGTTCTACTGGACATTTCATATAAATGAAATCATACTATAGATGGATTTTGTCTGCTCTCAGTTAGCATAACCTCAGGATGCACCCATGTTGTAACAACATGTGTCAGTACTTTATTTATGGCTGTATAACATTCCACTAAATGTACTACACATTGTCTATTTTCCTATAATGGACTGTTTTCAGTGTTTGGCTAGCATAAATAATGCTGCTATGAATATCCATGTATACTTGATTGTATGACCATCTATTTTTTTAAAATTTATTTTATATTCTGGTATAGTTGATCTACAGTGTTGTATTAATTCCAGGTGTACAGCAAAGTGATTCAGTTATACATATATCAATTCTTTTTTAGATTTATTTCCCATAGAGGTTATTACAGAATATTGAGTAGAGTTCCCCGTGTTATAACAGTACATCCTTGTTGATCTATTTTATATATAGTAGTATATATATGTTAATTCCAAACTCCTAATTTGTCCTCCCCACGCCTCTTTCTCCTTTAGTAAACATAAGCATAGACATTTTTTTCTGTCTTGTGTCTGTTTCTGTTATGTAAATAAGTTCCTTTGTATCATCTTTTTAGATTCCACATATAAGTGGTATATGATATTTGTCTCTGTCTGACTTCATTTAGTATGATAATCTCTAGGTCCATCCATGTTGCTGCAAATGGCATTATTTCATTCTTTTTTATGGCTGAGTAATATTCTATTGTGTATATGTACCACATCTTCTTTATCCATTCTTCTACCGATGGACATTTAGGTTGCTTCCATGTCTTGGCTGTTGTAAATAGAGCTGCAATGAACATTGGGGTGCAAGTATCTTTTTGAATTATGGTTTTCTCCGGATATATGCCCAGGAGTGGGATTGGTGGATCATATGGTAGCTCTATTTTTAGTTTTTTAAGGAATCTCTATACTATTCTCCATAGTGGCTGCACCAACTTACATTACCACCTATCTATGGATTTGCCTAGACCTATTTGCCTAGGAGGGGTCCCTTTTCTCCACACCCTCTGCAGCATTTATTGTTTGTAGATTTTGATGATGGCTGTTGTGACTGGTGTGAAGGTGATACCTCATTGCATTTTAGAATCTTTTGGGTATATACATAAGAATAGCACTGCTGGGGGTTATGATAACTTTATGTTTAATTTTTTGAAGTAATGCAAAATTGTTTAAGTGTCTGTACTAGTACACATTTTCACTTACATTAAGGTTACAATTTTAATGTATCCTTGCCAACAACTTTTATTTTGTAATTTTTAAAAATTACAGCTGTTTTAGTGGGTATGGAGTGGTATCTCATTGTTGCTATTTTTTTTAATCTCCCTGATGCCTAATGATTATTGTTCATGTGCCTATTGGCTATTGTGTGTTGTATTCAGATCCTTTGTCCATGCATGCTAGACTTTCATCAAATATCATTTGTAAATATCTCTTTCTTGATAATGTCCTTTATGTGTAAGTTTTAACTTGATGTCTGATGTATTTTTTCACTTGATTCTTTTGCTTTACTTGTCATATTTAAGAAACCGTTGCCTAATCCAACTTTGTAGATTTCACCAATGTTTCCTTCTAGGCGTCTGAGATTTTTTGTTGTTGGAAGTTTTTGACTTGACTCAATCCCTTTACTTGCTATAGGTGTATTCAGATTTCCTCCCTTCCTGAGTCAGTTTTAGCAGTTGGTGAGTTTCTAGGAATTTGTCTGTTTCATCTAGGTTATCTAATTTGTTGGCATACAACCACTTACTGTTTTCTCTTTTTATTTCTGGAGAGTTTATAGTAATATCCCCACTTTTATTTACTGACTTTAATAATTTGAGACTTTGAGATAGGTGGTTAGGTTATGGACTTAAAATTAATAAGGGCCAGATTTTTTCCCTTACAAGCTAATAAGTTAGTCTGCCACAGTTAGGTGGATGCTAGTTGAAGATACAGTGCTCCTGGGTCAGAGACAAAGGACAATTAGCATTAGTGAGAACAGCAACAGTTTTTGGTGCTACTTCTGTAGGGCAATATGAAAAAGATGACACTTAGACATACAATGGGTTGTGTCAGAGGAGAAGAACCCGGAGCTCATGGAACCCAAATCTTTTATAATGGGAAGTAAGCATGCCTGCCCTTTGCCCCACAGGGAGGTACTCTTTAACTTTTAAACCTTAAAGTATTTAACACCTTAAATATAGTACGCTTGTACTCTTTGCTATACAAACACCTTAAATATCGTCTGGAACAAAGTGCAGTTTGTGCCTCACATGCAAAGGCATGCAGAAAAAAAAAACATGGAGAACGGTCTCCTTCAAAGAAGAGTACACAGAAAGTAGGGTACGAGAGGTGGCAAGGACTTTGGATTTCACTTTGTGTAAAGGGATGTCATTTTAGGGTTTTGAGGAAAAGTGGCACATGTTCTTTTTTTTTTTTTTTTTTTTTTTTTTGCGGTATGAGGGCCTCTCACTGCTGTGGCCTCTCCCGTTGTGGAGCACAGGCTCCGGACACGCGGGCTCAGCGGCCATGGCTCACGGGCGCAGCCGCTCTGTGGCACGTGGGATCTTCCCGGACCGGGGCACGCACAGTGTCCCCTGCATCGGCAGGCGGACTCTCAACCACTGCGCCACCAGGGAAGCCCCACATGTTCATTTTTGTTTTGAAAGAATCACTCTGCTTCTGTGTAGAGATTAAACTGTATGGACGAAAGAGTGAGAGCAGTTAGGAGGCTATTAAAATACCCAAGACAGATTATGATTAATTTAGTGGTAGAGGTAGGGGATAAGTGGTCAGATTGACAATTTTGATGGCAGAATCCACTGGATTTTGGGTGGGTTGGATAAAATTTGGGAGGAGAAGAGTCCACTGGGATGGACAACACTGTGGTAAAAAAAAATAGGTTGGGGGACCATAATCAAGAATACTGTTTTGGGTGTCCAGTTGACATCCAGGGGAGATGCAGGGGACATCACTGGATATAGGAGCCTGTGGTTAGGGAGAGATCAAAGCTGGAGATGAACTATTGACTCCCAAATTTTATATATGTCATTTAAAGTCTTGAGGCTTTGTAAGATTGCAGTTTCTTTTTATACTCTGTCCCATTGTATTCAGAATACTGAACCCTGGTGTCCTTCTGACATTCGGAGGTCAGAAAGAAGAGGATTCAGCAAATGAGAGGAAAAACCAGGAGACAACTTGACCTTAGAGCTAGATAAATAAAGATGACAGTGATGGTGATAAGGGTGACCCCAACACTAGGTGGGGAGCTTTGCTTACAAGATACAGATTCCAAAGTAACTTTCAGAGTCCGTTGGTATTTAAATTGGAAACAATGTAATTGCTAATCTGCTGTCCCTGGAAGTTAAGAAGGAATTTGGAGGGATGGGGGGAGAGTTTTGGTGAAGGGAACTGGGAATAAGGGGAGAGTGGATGCCTGGACCACATGGTGAGGTGGCTAGAGAACTTGTAGACTTGTTATTTTAATTGTTAGGAAGTAAATCCATCTTTGCCCAAGCCTTCAGTAATGTGTGCTACACAGAAATGCTTTTAGCATGTGTGTGTGAGAACTAAGACAGTTGTCTACATCTGATGCAGAGCGGAGGGGAGGGGCAGAAGAAGCCACAAATCTAGAGAGAGGAGTAAGATACAGATTTCTATAGGAATGGCAACTTGAAGCTAGAAGGGACAAGGGTAGGGAAGTCACAGGGAATGCAGAGACCTTTTGGTCAGAGGATCAAGCTGGGATCTAGGTTACACCCAGGTAACCTAGTAGCTGCCTCATTCTTCCATCATATTAACTGCTTTGCACCGGGACCTCTTGCCATTTAACTTCTAGTATTCATGCTGATTTTCATAATTGCTTGGACTCTTAGTCTTAGCTGCCACTGGACAACACCATTGTGCTGTCAACCTTGCTCTGGCCTTGCCCTTTACTTCTAAAACAGGCCAAGTGAGATTGAGGGTTATTTCATGCTTCTAACTAAGTACAAGGAATTACATTGAATAAGGATGTAGCCTTCTCTGAATCAAGGAAGAATGTATCTTTTATGTTTTTAGCTGCCAGATTTTCAAAACACACTCTGTCTTTTCCCTCACTTCTGGGTTCTTCTTGTTGTTTTTTGTAGATGGTGGTAATTAATTCTTGTCATCACTTAGGCAAGTTAACGCCATATTTAAGGAAAAATAAAAATGTTCTTCCTAAAAGGAAGTTTTGACAAACCTCCTGTACCTTTTAGATAATGGTTGATAATATTTTTGATAGAATCTGAATCCTGGTTTCAATATTTGAATGCTAGAGAGAGAACACAGAAGTAAACCAATTGTGTTGAAGTAATGGAAAGAAAACTGGATTTATGAGTCTGATCTTCCAAACTCTCCAATAATTCCTCATAAATGAATAGGTTAGGTAGTGCTACTCCTCTGGTCTGCGCTTGACTTTATCCTTCTTCTCTAACCCTCTCTCAACTCTTCCTCCCTTCCTTTCTTCTTTTATTCCTAAATGTACCCCATAAACCCCAAAGCTAAAAAAAATATTGAACCACAGTTGAATCTGAGTCCAGATCTCAGAAGTTCAAATCTCACCTTCAGCACCTTCCATCCTTGGGAACTTCTTAAGGTAACTCTTCTGCCTTGGTTTCCTAACCTTTCAAATGGGGGTAATAATATTACCCTATCACATAGGGCTGTTGGGGAAATTAAAATAGACAATAAATACCAAGTGATTACAACAATACCGAACATACTAAGCACTCAGTAAATGTTACCTTTTGTTATTCTTCAAAGAGACTCATACTTAAACAAGAAACTAGAGAAAAGTGTTTTGTAATGATGTCCTTTTGTATAGAAGAAGCTGGAGCTGGGACAAAAAAGATCAAGATAAAGGCCTATGTTCTCTGAGTGAAATCAAGAAAGACTGCGCCAGGGGCTTCCCTGTTCGCGCAGTGGTTGAGAGTCTGCCTGTCGATGCAGGGGACACGGGTTCGTGCCCTGCTCCAGGAAGATCCCACATGCCGCGGAGCGACTGGGCCCGTGAGCCATGGCCACTGAGCCTGCGCATCCGGAGCCTGTGCTCCGCAACGGGAGAGGCCACAACAGTGAGAAACCCGTGTACCGCAAAAAAAAAAAAAAAAAAAAGACTGTACCATCATCTAGGTAGCTCTGCCCTTTAGATGCTATTGAAAGAGCATGCGCTTTGATACCTACAGGCCTACCCCTGGCCTTGAAAGTAACAAAAAACAGTGATTTTGAGTAATTTATTTAACTTCTGGAGTTCTGATTTCTTATATCTAAAATGGGAATAGTAAATTGGAATCGCATATACTATGGAAATGTACCTTGAAAACATTACCAAGACTCACCCTGGGTTGGAAGCGTTTTAAGATTCTACTGTAAGTAAATGCGGGCTGGGTATGATTTCACAAGGTTCATCTGGTCTTTGCAGACTGACTTAGCCACACAAGTTCTACTGTTTCTAGGGAAATTACTTCAATTAATCCCTGAATGGCAGTTCTCTCCCCTGGCACAGCAGACAACAGCTGTTCAATACAGGAGACAGCAGTCTTGGTTTGTGAAAGGGAGGACAAATTTTTTGTTCAGCTGTAATCACAGAGGACTTAAGGAGGGTGTAGAAGTTTTTCCAGAGCGGAATAATTTCCTCTCCTTTATTCAAAACAGAACGCAAAAACAGATGAATGATTCCTACCTGTGTCATGACAAAAGAAATCCAGTTCAGTCATGGTCCTTCTCTCCCGGCTACCCATCCTTAGGACCCAGGCATTCAGTCTCAGAATCACCAACGGACTAGAAGATAATGGCTGTTTTGGAGAAGTTATGATCTATCTTGTCATGAGGCCTTCTGGGGACACTTCAATCCTTGTATTAATACACAATACCCTGGAAATGGTTCTTTGGAAACCATCTGAATATATTACAAAACCCTGAGGTTCAGCAATCCCAACTCAACTGACTGAAAATTCTTTTGATTTTGATAATTATTTCAGGGTACAGACAACAGTACACCACCTTGAAGCACCTTGTTTTTTCCCCTGGAACTTGCAGGGAGCCATACGTCTACATTAGAGACCTGTCTCACACAGAATTTCATTGGAAAAACCAGAGCTATTATAAATAATCTCTTGTACTAGCTAAAACCATAAGCTTTTTTTTTTTTGATTTTGCAGTGCCTCTTAGAAATGGTCAAACTGCTTTATATTTAATTCTTACAAAAACAGTTTGCCCTTGTACAGGTCCTTGGTTTTCTCTCTGATGTGTTTGTGTAATTTTTTCCATTAATGGATTCAGGCATTTTGGCATTAAAGGCATTCAGGCATTAAAGGCAGATTAATGGATGTTTAATTTAATAAACAGCATAGGATTAAACCCAGTACCCGAAGTGAGGTGATGTAACATATTTTAGCAAGGGTCTTAGTTTTTCCTCTTTACTCCCAAGCCTCAAACTGGCTTCTACTTTGACAAAATTATTTGTATATTTCTTGGAGCTATTTTCCTGATCATGCAGGGTTTGAATCCAAGGTGGCCTATTTGATCCATCTGTGTTTCTGTTGAGGTTGGTTCGTGGCTGAATGGTTTACTGAAAAGCATTAAGAAAAGTTCTTTAAATATAGAAAATTGGTCCTTTCAGCTGGAATAGGTAATGCTTTCCTCACTATTTTTTCCTGTGGTTAGTCAGAAACAAGTTAGAGAAAAACTAGTAGAATATGGGTGGGAATAAGTTGTATGGGGGGGTGCTCTAAGTTGTCAAGATGACTCTCTAGAGGAAGTTAAATGTAGATCAAAGAACTAACCATGCAGGTCAAAGGAAATGAACAAGGACAAATAAAGCTCAGGAAACAAATTAGAAGAAAAAAATAGTATCGTAATCTAGTTTTATAATAAAACAGATCTTATGTGTTACCATTGTCATTAGCTCATCTAATCAAGAGAAAGAATACCCAAACGCATAATTAGGAATGAGAAATGTGAAAAACCTACAATTAGAGAATATAGCCAAAAATGTATGCAAGAGTAGGTAAATTTATATAGATAAACTCCTTTTCAAGGAAAATATGGATTACCAAAACCAAGAAAAGTTAAACCTGACTAGACCAATAATCATAAGGATGAGAATATTTAAAAAAAAACCTTAAAGATTTGAACCGTATGATTTCACAGAGGAATTCTTTTAAACATTTAAGCAACAAATAATCACTATGTTACTTCTACTGTTCTCGTTTTATCTGGTTTCCTCCCTACCCCACTCCATCCAGGAAATCTACCTTGACCACATCAATACCCACGTACCTACCCCCTTCTACATAAAATAGATGACTCTTACTCGCAAATGTTGATAAAACAACTCTAAATAGAAAAATTTCAAATAGAATTTAAGAAAAAATATTAACCCTAATCAAATAGGGTATATGACAACTTCTGTGATTGTATGTGAACGACTCGACTGAGATCCTTCAAGACTTCATATTGGTTTATGGAATCAGCAGGCCCAGGCTTCAGTGTGGCTTTAGACATAGAAGTATCCATAGGCTCAAACAATGTGTTCTTTTATATCAGTTCTGCTTTTCCCTTTGTGTTAAAGTAATTGAGCAAGGAGGCCATTAGCCTGGGGCGGTTCTAATGCCTTGGTAACCTAGGTTTTCCTTGGCTTACGTAAGCCAGAGTCAGTGCGCTCCAATCTAGGAAAATGAAGCTGAAGAGCAACCAGCACAAACAGCCAACTAGGCTTTCCCAAATAAGGCAACTGCCTAAGTGATAGGCAGTCAAATCATTTCCTTGCTTTACTTGTACATAGTCTCTATAAAAACCTCTTCCCCCGTTCCTATCCCTGAAGGGTTCCTAACCACTTCTGGTTTGGTGCAGTCTGATTGGAATTGGTGTATGCTTAAAGAAAACTCTTAGCTGTGGCACATCAAAATGTATCTTTTAACAGTTGACGACACCTTTTTCCCTTTGTAGGGAAGGGAAGATGGCTGAAAGCAACTTGATGCTCATGTTTTCTAACCTAGGAGAGAACTCTGACCTTAGTATTGCATGCTTGCTTCTGTCTCATTAAACCCACTTAAATTTTTTCTAGACTTTGTCTCTGTGCCCTTCTCTATTGGCAGTAATTGAGGGGTCCAGTAAATGGAATAGGGGAGAGGTAGCCTCTCAAAGAAAGGGATGCTGGTGCATTAATATGGTCTGTCCATTATCAAGGGTTTGTTCTAAGAATACATATCTGGTTAGATATTAAAATGGTCTTAGGTGAGAACAAACATTAGATCAGCTCTTTAAATGCCAAAAATACATTTAATATAATTGAATATCTGTTCTCAAAGTAATTTTAATTAAAACTGTAATTGAAAAATTCATTAAAAAATAAATATCTCAGTCCGCCCGCCAATGCAGGGGACACGGGTTCGTGCCCCGGTCCGGGAAGATCCCACTTGCCGTGGAGCGGCTGGGCCCGTAAGCCAAGGCCGCTGAGCCTGCGCGTCCGGAGCCTGTGCTCCGCAACGGGAGAGGCCACAGCAGTGAGAGGCCCGCGTACTGGAAAAAAAAAAAAAAAAAAAAATGTATCTCAAACTAACAGGTAGTATAGAGCTTGACGGTGAAACACGTGATAAATTGTCAATAGTGAGTAGTTTGAAGAGAGCTTGTTATCAATACTATGACTTACCTTGTTTAGGGGATGCTTGCTAATGCACTTAGATACTATAACAACAAAAGGGATGATAGTATTTGAAGAAAGAATGAAGTTATTATTGCAAGCCGATTATTTAACTGGAAAATTAAAAGGATCAAATGAACATCCGTTGTGTACTCTGTTATGGCACCCCTCCCATTTCACACAGGTCTTACCCATCCCAAAGCTTTGTATAAGATAGTGATTCTCAAGAGTTTCCCAGGAAACTTTTAGGGGATCAAAACAGTCTCTATAGTAATACTAAGATCTAATTTGCTTTTTGCTTTGTGTAGACATTTGCACTAAGAGTATAAATCCAATGGTGGGTAAAACTGTTGACATCTTAGCACAAACTCAATATTATGTACTCATAGTACAGAAAAGGGCTAGTTTGAAGTAATGTCTAGATAAAGCAGTCTAAAGGATTAATTGACACATGAATAAACATCTTTGTAATATTCCGTGTGACAAAGTGGGAAGTACACAAACACTTCTGCTGCAAATGAAGTATGAAGGTTATCCTGAGGCAGAGACATCTGATTTTTTTTTTTTGAGTTGTGAGTTGAACTAGCACCTTCTTATTTTTGAGAACCATATACCCTTTTATTTGAAAGTATAACTGACAAACTATAGTTACTTATACCTAGGTTTATTTTTTTAAATAAAATTTCTGCAAAATACCACTTCAAAGAAAAAAACTGACAGTGTTGCTGATGATAAAAATTTAAGCTTTCAAAAATTTTTTTTTGAAAACTTGAATCTATCACTATGAGCTTGACATTTTTGAAAGACTTAAAGCTTTTTTCTTTGACGTTGATAATGTTAACAAATGTGATTTCTATTGCTAAGGTATAATATGCTAACATTTGGAAGATCTACCTCTGAACGCAGGGATCTAATATTTTCAAAGTGGCCAATGCGTGACTTCCAGAACCTATCAAGTAGATATAAAGGATCCCTTCCAAGTGCAAGACAGACAAATGGATTTTCGCATAATAAAGCATGAGAAATTAATTTCTATCACTTCAAATTTCCAAATTGCAGCTACCACTTGCCAGGTTTTAGTGGGGTATCCAAAAATAATATACACAATTATTTTTCTGATAAGGCTATATTTTCTTACACTTCCATCAGAACAACATGTTGCAATAGACTGAATACAGAAGCAAGTAAGAAAATATAGTAGAAAGTTATCTCTTATTAATGCAGACATTGAAGAAATTTGTAAAGATGTAAACAGAAAAGCAATGCCACACTTCTCACTAAATTTTTTCATTTTGAAATACTTTTTATAAAAAGATCTTATTTGTGGTAATGTGATAGGTTTATTAAAATTTACGAATAAAAATTTTAAATAGTTTTAATTTCAAATATGGTAAATACTGAGAACCCATGTAAAAATGCTCTTTGAGGAGCCTCAATAAGTTTAAGGATAAAGACAACTCCAGTCCAAGGTATTAGCATGTGCTAGCAGGTCTCAGTTGCAAATCTTCCTCCCATCTATACCTCTCTAAGCCCTGACTGCATGATTCGGTCTGAAATGTCCCCCACCTCCCAGAGAGAGTTATGCTGCCTAATGAGGAGCTCCCATGAATTCCTGAGTTTCTCCTCCATGTCACATGGACCTCCCTTCAGGCTGTATTCACTCCTGCTGCCATCTTACTATGTTAAGGAGATCTGTTTCTTGGGCTTCCCAAGTGTTTAAAAGGGCATTTGAATCTAGTTTTAAAATCTGGAGCAGAGGGCGATGTTAGGCTTGCTGTTAAGTTTTAGATCCTCTCAGAATACATGGGTTTGGTTTTGGAGTATAATTCAAGTACCAAATTGTGATGATTATAACTGATACGATTCTATTTCAGCCTCACCTTATTCTGTTACTGGTCACAAAGGCTTCTTTTTTCCTTCCTCCCTCTACCCTCAATAGTAGTGTTATCAAGTGTTGTAGAGTATCACAGCACAAAAAATGAGGTTCAGACTCATGGCGGTTAAGTCAGGCCAATTTGTATAAGCATCAGGGACTAGAGACTATTGCTTCTTCTCTACCGTCAAGTGCAGGTCACTTAGCAACCTGGAATAGGTACTAAGAGTCTATGGAGAGAAGAGAGCAATTGGTTAGTTTAGTTCTGATGAGATTACCATGAGCCAGTGAGGCTCTTCCAAGGATTCTCTACCATCATTTTTCTTAATAAGCTTCATGCATTGTGGATCAGAGGGCTCTCCCACTTTTAATGTACCCTGATAAGTGAATTCGGGTGGGTGAGCACATTTCCGCCAGGAATAAAAGCCTCACTTAAAAGTGAAATGAAAACCGACCAATAACAAAGACATGATTAATTTCAAGTAGAAGAAATAATTCACAAAGCTAACATCTGTCGCTTCTCATGGGTAAAGTATTTCCTTTTATATACTTTGGTAGCCCTAGTATATATTAGTAGACAGAAACCAACCAGAATAATCTTATTTAACGCTCTTAGATTTTTCACACCACCAGTTCCATGAGCTGAAAGTGGTACAAACTTCAAAGTGTACCCATAGGTACATCATTACTGTTCAAAACACCCTTCCTCAGTAGCCCACAAACTTCCCACCCCCTGAGTAGGTGAGCAGCAGTTACACCATATCGTTCTTGTCCTCTTGGCAAGGTGCCACTTCCTGTGGTTGAAGGAAGAAATATAAAAACTTAAATACTCGTGAAACTGCATCACTCAGTGTTTTTTATGATTTGTATGGAAATGAATCATAACATAGAGTAAATTTTCCCTCAAATTCAAATGATTTGAATGAAATGAAAGAATTGTATATGGCACAGATGTAAGCTCCATGTAAATTCTTTGTTAGTTTTTATGAAAACTCACCATTGTCTATTTTATTCACTCACCAAGAATAAACTTAGAATATTAAAGTCAGCCCATAAGACTTAGTTTTCATTTTTCTTAAGGTCAGATGTACTGGTGTTTCAAGAACACTTCACTTAAAAATCTGAGTATCTGGGCTTCCCTGGTGGTGCAGTGGTTGAGAGTCCGCTTGCCGAGGCAGGGGACACGGGTTCGTGCCCCGGTCCAGTAAGATCCCATATGCTGCGGAGCGGCTGGGCCCGTGAGCCATGGCTGCTGAGCCTGTGCATCCGGAGCCTGTGCTCTGCAACGGGAGAGGCCACAACGGTGAGAGGCCCATGTACCGTAGAGAGGAAAAAAAAAAAAAAATCTGAGTATTTTTGTCTTCTGTGTCTTACTTCGCTTTTTCAAAGGGGAGGGTTTAGTTCATTACTGAAAGTTACTTGAAAGTTGATGTTGAAGACCATTCCATGTGGAACTATATGTTTTTGCACACATGTTTATGTGTATATGTATATTTTAAATATGCATATACATATAAATGTATATATGTATATTTTTCCTTTCTCGTTCATGTTTATTTCAAGGGCTTGATAATCCTTCCAATGTTAACTTCTAAGCATGAGCTTCCATAAAATGAAAGGTCAACATAACAGATGACATACTCAAATCAAGATTTCTTATAAGCTTGTCCTTCTGAGTGTTTAAAGTATTTCTCCAAAGTGTAGTCTGTTTCCAATATGTTTCTTGCAAAGGCTATAATTAAATGGAATATAACACATAGGGGATCTGAACTCTTTGGCTTATTGTTACTCTAAAGGCGTTAAGACCTCCTTTTATACAAGTCAAAATATGCAGCATGGCGAATGGTGAGTGACAGTTTGTGGTCTTGACGCAACATTCCCCTGATCATCAGATTTTGAAATTGCTTTGCCAGAATCCTGGATAGCCCCCCACCCTTTTTTGTTTAAGCACCACATGGGGGAAGACTGGATGTTTGATACCTGTACTTCTTGTCATCACGTTATGTACACTGGGAGAAACTGACTCTGAGGTTGCCTTTTTTCCTGGATAGAGATAAGAGCTTACACATCTAGATCCCCATCATCTCTCTGCTAGAAGTTAGATGGAGGCATATCTTTATATACTGACTTGAAAAGAGAACACAAACACATAGCGTTTCAGTTAAGTAAGTGTTTCTCCTGCACCTGCTTGATGCAATTCAAATCGTGAATGTATTGTTTGATGTCTTAATCTTCTTAGAATGTTAACATTATGTCTCCTAAGTCAGTGTCAGAACTCCCTCATTACTGAACACGTAGGAAGTTGAACACAACTCCTGAGAAACTTATGTATTAAAAGGAACTCATCCAAGCGCAAATAAAAATAATTCATGTGAGTTTCTCTGTGGTTACTGTGGGTATCAGGTTTGAATGAAAGGAGTTTTGGTGGCTGGACTGTACAGTAGGAAAAATCAGATCAACTCAGGAAATGAGGTCCTGAGAGAAATGGTTCTAAACTGCGTCACAACAAACAGGGTTGGGTGGGTAGTATACACAGTTGACAATGTTGAAGAGCTTGGTTTTGGGACTGTCAGTATTAATACCAAAAGTTACTTTAAAAGAATCAACTTAATACTCTTAAAAAACAAAACAAACCCCCCCACCCAAAGTGAAAAGACAGCTCCCTTCTGGCTGTACTTCAAAGATGGTCTGCTTGATAATTCTTTAATGCTGTTGTGAGCTTGACATATTTCTGGCTAAAGACACTCTTAGAAGAATATTTGTTTGAAATTTCTCATCCACCCCATTTCTTCCCATTGCATAGTTGCTCTCTGCCCAGGGAAGGGTGTTCTCAGCTGTGGCCGACAGCTCTTCTCTGTCTTAAAGATGCTCTGGTGTCTCGCTCAGGGCTTTGAGCCACTATGTGCAGGAAGGGAAATGCGGGAGGTATATTGATGTGGGAGAAAAGAGATCATTTCAAAAGCAGCATGCTAATAATTTATAAAAAGCTACTTAAAGAGCCAGTTTCCTTCAGTGCCTAAAACACTCCCTTGAGTGAGTTAAGAAGCAGCTTTGCTCTCTCAGCACTCAGAGCCACGATCGGGAGCATAGTTCTGGTTTTGTGTATGTGGTTTCTTAGCCTGAAAGAGTTAAAGTTTTTGAGGAAAAGCAGGCATGTGTGTGCTCACGTGTGTTTCAGTTATACCAATTGACTGTTTTAGTCAAATATAATAAAACTGTCTTAATTTCTACTTGACAACACAGACCTAGTCTTCTCTAACAATGTTTATAAAAGGTTCACATCTTATCAAGTATCACGTGTCATGAGAATTTAAACATTTAAAACCAATTATTTCACTGAACTGATACTTTGATTATCAATGGATTCACTATATGCTAAGCACATGTGGGTTTTGACAATCTTCCTAACTTTATCTGCAAACTGCCTTATTCTTATAATCAGAACTCAGGTCAGATTAGGTAGAATATGGCTTGAAAAGCATTGACATGTGGAATATGTAGCTTCTTAATAACTTTGAAATGAAAAACCTGTCTCTTCTTACATGTTCTAATTGTTCATAACCCCTCTGGCTATAGAATAACAATGCTACCTTCAGCAGATTGATGGAAATAGAAGGTGGGAAATGTCAGTTTTACAACTGCCTTGAAGTGGATTGAAATAGAAGAGGTGTAATTCATCAGCCATGCCTGTCCTTCCTCTCCCTTTGCTAGTGTCCTTTATCTCCCATTAGTGTCTGGTAGAAGTCCTGTATGTCTTGGAGCTGTCTACCATAAAGGTGCTGGCTGTGATCCACAGTGGTGAACCCAGCTAACGGGGGAAGTGTGGAATGAACTTACGTCTACAAAGTCTTATTCTCTGAGGACATCCTTGTGGGTGCAGGTTGCAGAAAGCATCTTCAGTGAACCTGCTTTAGGTTATTCTATCTTTTCAGATTTGCTGCCTCCACCGTGCAAATGACTTTTAAAAGCCAAAGAAGATTCTGTTCTCTTGTGTATTAACTAAAGATAGAAGTATGGGCTAAGAAAGCCAGAGAAACTTCAAATATTAGCTGACTTTCTTTGTTTTTTTTTTTTTTTTCAGAATAGCACTTTCCTTCTGATTTGGTATCATTTTTGTCTATAGAAGTAGATCTTTCAGGGTCCAGCGACCTGAGAAGTGCTGTTCGTTGTGAGGTGGTTGGTGTCTCAGATCAGCCTTGTTGGCATAGAATGGAATGTCCCAGTGATGGCAGCTGTGCTTGTCTCCTTGCTTGGTCTAAACAGTTTTTGCACATATATCTGGTGATTTATTGCAAGCCCAGCTGCTTTGCTTATTTTTTCATTACTTGAAATTAAAAAATTCATTTGTAATTGAAGCTCAGAGAGAAATAATATTAAATATGACTTTCCCTCAGCCAAGGAGCAGAACGTGCAAGTTTGTCTCATGATTTACAGCCATCTGCAGACAGATGCATGGTTATTTAGAGGAGACCTCCGGATGCTGGCTGGAATGCATTTTTAGCTGTAGGAGGTGCTTTCTCTTGGGACTTAAGCTTAAAAACAACTGTATGGTTTTCTGATTAGCATGACTAGCACTAGCAATCCAGAAATGAGACCTTAAAACACATGTGCAGACATTTACGCCTACACATCTTCACTCCTGCCTTTACACACACCCCCCCCCACACGCACACAGTTACGGTATTGTGTGGGTTCAGAACTAGAGTTAAAGAGAACCAAGTAGAAACATTTCCAATAGATCTGAATGAAAGGAACAGTGGAGGTCAAAAGAAAGATGTCTAGGAAAGGGAGGGGAAAAGCTCCAGAAGCCTCTTAGCAGTTTTTACAATTACTGTGTCCTTCACAGTAGAGAATTGGTGTCCCATTGAACTCCATTCAGGCATTTTTTTTTAAAGCACCATTCAGTTTCTTCATTCATCCATGATTTTCATTTGTGTATTTATCCTACTGTAACAGTTCATTTTAATGAGAGCCTTAGGTGTTCCTTCCTCGTTGCAGGCTCTGCGGTAGTATCTGGATGACCCCAAATTATTAGGACTAAGCCCCTGCTTTGTGAGTGTGTATATGAGAGACAGACATAATACATTATTTTTGTGATGACTGCACGTAACTAGGAGAATAAACAAAGTGTTATGGGACCACAGGAAAAAGAGTGACCAGCAGCTTTACGAAAGAGAGCAGTGGGTATGGTTCTTTTCACTGAATTTCCCTGAGAATTCACTTTTTCATACAATCCTAGGTCCTCTTTCCACTTGATCCTAAGTAACAGGAGAATGTCTTCTATTTTCCAGTATCCACTCATTTTCCTTCTTCCCTTCCTTTCTCTAGGCTTTATTTCCTTTTCTCATTCATTGAAGACTTAAAGACTTAAGAATTGACTCTTCTTTTTTGGTGGATATTCTTAATATCAGCTTCCAGTATGGCCAACTTCTGGCCATGGGCTTTCTTTTTTTAATTAATTAATTAATGTGGCTGTGTTGGGTCTTTGTTGCGGCACTCGTGATCTTTCATTGCAGCGCAAGGGCTTCTTTATTTGTGGTGCGTGGGCTCCGGATTGCGCGGGCTCAGTAGTTGCGGCGCACGGGCTCTCTAGTTGTGGTTCACGGGCTCTAGAGTGCACGGACTCAGTAGTTGTGACATGTAGGATCTTAGTTCCCTGAGCAGGGATCAAACCCATGTCCCCTGCATTGGAAGGCAGATTTTTAACCACTGGACCACCAGGGAAGTCCCTGGCCACAGTCTTTCAAACATCTTGTCAGTTTTCAGCCAGGACAAACAGTAAACCTCGCTGGCAGAGTACTGAACAAACTCATGGATGCCAGAGGCTTCCTTAAAGAAGTACAAAAGATACTACCTTACCAAGATCCAGAGCCACTCCCAGAGATAACCAAAAGAAAGAAAATTCTCCTGAGAGCCAGCAACAGTCAGGAGGACCTGAGCCACAACTGGGGTGCAACCCATATTTCTCTTCATATTTCTGGGGCCCCCTATCTAATGTGCCAGGTCAAGTTCTCAGGACACAAAGTGAGACCAGAAGGCAGTACTGTCGCTGGGAGAGAAAGGATTGATAACCAGTGGGTACCTGAAAGCAAATTCAAAGAACTAATTTTTAATTTTTTTTGCCTGCCAATCTGAATTTGGGAAGGTTGGGACAAGTGAAATTTTACCTTCTTCTCCCAACTAAGCTCCACAGATAAAGATCTGGAGAGGGCTGACTTTGGTAAGAATTTTCACCCTTTTCTAGCTTCTGCAAGTTTTCCCAGGATCCTGTCTACAGCTTTTGAGTGAGTGGGGTGTCCCAGAGGGATTCTTCCTTATCTCCAGAAACTGTAGAGGAGGGAAAAGAATTTTCCTTCTGCTCTTTATGGTGAGGGCTTTGCTGAGACTCCTTTTTCTCTAGGGCACCTCATAAATGGATGAATTACCTGGGTTGAAAGTTCTTCACTGGGGCCACTATAGTCCAAGATCATCCTTGGTGAGGTTAATCTGCTTCTTGAGCCTAAAACTTAAGGCTCCCTTGTGTTGGGCCCCCTTGTGTCATGCCCTCCTGTGTCAACAAGAAATGCTCCAAGTTTGAAAACTCATAACATAAAACCTGAGAAGTTAGGGTCCATGAGGGACTTGGCCACCACCTCCAGTGGCAGTGAGCAAGCTGTGAGCTCAAGGGTCTCAGCATGTACGTTCACCTGGTTGCTCGTTGCTTCTGGGGGCCGTTGCGAGTCTGATGTTTCTTCTTATAAAACTAGAACTGTTCAGAGAAACTGAGGCATATTAAAACTCTTGGGAGTTTATTTGAGCAAAAATTAATTCAGTCAAGAAGCATCCCATCTAGCAGGTTGAAAGGAGCACTGACTGAGGAGCAGTATGAAATGGAAGACTTGTATAGTCAGAAGGAAGTGGGAACAAGGAAGCTGTCATAATCAACCTACTTCTGATGTCTAGGGTAAGGTTACTTTCTTTAGGGGATAGCAGGGGGTTGTGAAGCAGATTACCTAGCTAGTGCTGATCGGGGCATTCCTTTTGGACTCATTTAAGATTCAGTTTCTGGGAGAGCCCAAACTGTAATTAAGTCTTGGTTTGGTGACGTGGGGTTTAGCATAAGTGACTCAATTTCGGGCCTGGTATCTTGTTCTTAACAGTATATATTTTGGATATTAACACCTTATCCAATACATGATTTACAGATATTTTCTCCAGTTTCATAGGTTACCTTTTCATTTTGTTGATTGTTTCTTTTGCTGTGCAGAAGCTTTTTAGTTGGATGTAGTCCAACTTGGTTTTTCGCTTTTCTTTGTACTTTTTGTGTCATATCCAGGAAATCACTGTGGAGACCAGTGTCAAGGAACACTTTCCCCTTTCATTCTAGGTGGTATATGATTTCAGATCTTAAATTTAAGTCTTTAATCCATTTTGAGTTCATTTTTATGAGAGATATAATAAGGAGCCAATTTCATTCTTCTGCATGTGGTTATCCAGTTTTCTCAACATCATTTATTGAAGACTGTCCTTTCCCCCACTGAATAATCTTGGCTCCCTTGTTAAATATTAGCTTTCCAGAATTTTTTCAGGTCAGCTCTCACCAAGAGACTGTTGAAATAAGGAAACAAGCAAAACCACTATTCCCTATAATAAAAATAAGGAAAGGTCTAGAGATAAGGGGCTCGTTTAGGTTCAAAGGCAGCATCCCTGTCACTGTGTACCTACCCCTTATTAGCTGGCTGCTACCTGAGAATGAGGAATGCATTTCTTCAGCCTCAGTTTCTAAATCTCTTAACTGGGGAGCTTGACTAAATCAGACTTGGAACTTACCTTTTCTGCAGCAAATGAGAAGTATGATGACCTGCCCAGTGCAAGTCTCAGGGCATTAACTGTACCTGAAGCTCTTTCTCTCCTATAAAAGAAATCTTAGCAGAAAGCAGTCAAGTACCACTACTCTTGGATGGCATTGAATTCTCATTAATTTATGTAATTGAATTTTGCGATTTTGATGATTATTAGTATTAAGTTACTTGGGATCTTCTCACGTTTTTACAGACTACTCCTGAGAAGGAAAACTCCCAAGAAGCTGAAAGGAACATTCTAGATATCATATTTTATTTTGCCAGTGCAGAAAAAGGTTAACATAGCCAGGCCTGAGATTGCTGTTATTGAAAGGTTTGTAAGGGTGGCCTTTGGCTGGCATCTGGGAACTTGACTGAAAAAGAGTTCCCTACACTGATGAGGAGGACCTTCCTAAATGTTAAGGGTGGCTCAATGTGTCTAGACTGTGCAAACAACACACTTTATGTGGAAAAACTCTTTCTGGGAGTCTGGAATTGTGGTCCATGCTAGGTAGAGGGTATCTATGTGACCAGCCTCCAATAAACCTTGGATACTGAGTCTCTGAGCTTCCTTGGTAGACAACATTTGGTAGCTGTTGTCACAATTTGTTGCTGGTGGAATTAAGCATGCCTTCTGTGATCTTGCTGGAGAATTCTTGGAAGCCTGCACCTAGTTTCCTCTGGACCTTACCCTATGTGCCTTTTCCCTTTGCTGGTTTTGCTCTCTATCCTTTCACTGATGTCTTTGTGCTGGGTCTTGTGAGTCAGCTGAACCTGGGTGGTCTTGGGGATCCCTGACACAGGACAACTTAATGATTTCTGTTAAAAAAAAATCATTTCTTGAACAAATAATGCCTACGGAATTTATTTTGGGATGAGAAGACAGAAATAACCCATAGACATGCCCTAGTTCAGTGGATGAGATTGACTTATTCAGGGGGACAAATGCAGTGGGAACGATGGGCAGGTGGGCAGATGAGAGGGTCTGGGGGGATGAATGTGGGCTGAGTATCTTGGAAGCTAATAAGATTTAAGATGGAAATAAGAGGGCTGTGATAAGTGCTTCTTTTAAACTGTGCTACAATTTCTAAGTGATCTAGAAAGCCTGACCCGAGTTTGGGTATAAGGAGAAACCCCAGGAAATGTTAGGGAAGAGTAAAGTTATGTTTGAGAAGGGCTACCCAGAATTGTATTTAGCCGCCTCCTACCCGAGAGAGAAGGTATTAGCATTTAGTGAGGAACACCTTTTGAAAGAGTCTTCAGGTTGGGGCCCCGGGAATTTCAAGTCAGCGGGAAAAGAATCTATATCCTTAAGTGCAATAAGCATTAGTTTGACGCTTGTGAAAACAATGACTAAACTTAGTGAGTGCTTCCTTTGTGCAGTTACTGTTCGAAGTTTCATACACATTAAATATTTTAATCATCTCAACCTAGGACGTAAATACTTTTATTATCCCTATTTTATAGGTGTAGGGTAGAGAACCAGAAGTTGTTTTCCCCTAGGTTATAAAGCCAGTTGACCCCAACTTGTAACTTCTGTGCTCGACTGCTCTGCTGGAAGTTAGCAGAGGGTTCATTCACTGGAGGCAGAACTTGTTTCCTGTCAGCATATGCCTTTCCTTGGAATACTCCAGAGCCCATGCAAGAGCAATGGAGTACTGGGGAGAAAGAAGCAGTCTCTCCTCCTGCCTGAGACCACGGTGATAGAGCTGTAGGGAAGCAGCCAGTGCACTGTTTAAGTGCCTGGCTTGGAGTCAGAGGAAGCTGGACTGGATCTACTCTGCTGTTACTGGCTGAATGATTTGGAGGAAACCTAGTGTCTACATTTAGGTGGATGATGGGAGGACTAAACACCATAAAATGATGGCTCTAAGTCCTTGGCACACTGCCTGGTACATAGTAAACACTCAACAAATGGTAGCTCTTATTAATCCGTAGGGGATAGGTTATTCTCACACCAATTTCCATTTCATGGCCACTTTGAATTTACCACTAATTACATTTTGATGGCATTTGTATACAGTATTTAATTGACGGAAAAATCCCATTAATACTTCATAACGAAGTACACAAATTATATGGGGAAAACATTAAGATATTATAAAGGAAGGCCCACTTTTTCCTTTTATTAAACATTTATGTCTCATGGGGATGACTATCACAACGGTAACTTTTATTTAGGTTCCTCATGAGCAAGGGATGCAGTCATTTCATAGCCTTACTCCATTCTTTGTGTACCACCCGGAAAAGTGCAATTCCCCAATTCAACCCCTTCTCTACCCCCACCATTACCATGTCAATCTGCTCCCTCCCCTACGGTGATTTTTTGAGTCACATTTTTGTTCACTTGTCAGCATTACTGTTAGCATTCCGATAGACCATCAGTTCCCATCTTCTGAATCTTAGTTGCTGGTTACACACACATGAATTGGTTCTCTACCATCTTCATGCTGCTTCTACCAATGTCCTGAATGGCGTTTCTCAACCACATGTCACTGGCTGCCTTCTCATCCCCATTCTCAACCTAGTTTTGAAAAAGGTGAGAAAAATTGTGCCTGGACCCACTCAGGGATTGCCAGTTCTTTCTCTTCAGTGGCATTTGGTGACCTAAAATCGTGTGCCCACCCTCGAATCCTTGTCATGTGCATCCACATTGCCTCTCACAAGGCTGGAGGGGAGGGTCTGAAATGAACTTGCTAACATTTCCACAGAAAGGGACCTTTTGAATATCCATTCTTGCTGTTATTTAAGTCTACTGTGTTGCCTAGATATTTTCCACCTGTACTTCTGTATAGCCTTTATTTCTTAGTCTACTGTTTGCACTGCAGGTGTTTGTCTTTACGCTTGTCCTGACCGAAATCCATCAGTTGTTATTGACATTTAAAATATTTTCTCTTCCAGAGTTCTAACTATAGCACTTTATCAAATATTATATGAAAATTTTATGAGAAACATTGAGAAAATTTTATGGAAAACATTGTCTATTATTTCATTCATTCATATGCAACATCTTCAAAACTCTGCTGTATACACATACCTCCTGTACTATTGCTTAATATGTTTAAAGTCATATGTCCCCGGGTGGGCAGAATTGCTGATGTGATTCACGCACATGGGAGAGACCCACACAGATCTCCTTGTCTTGATACTTATTCTTTTAGTTCAAATCTCGGGTTGGTTAGTCACATCAACAAGACTGTAGTTGGACTATCCTTACTTGTTCTGTGATTGAAAAGGTCACATGAGACGTCAAATCAGACTGCACGTATTGTTTATGGAGGCCGTCATGGTGTCACAGAAGGAAACTAGATAGGTTTGCTAAGATTTATCCTCCTCTTGTTAGCTACGCAGTATTTAAATCAGGGGTCTGTTCTTAGAGGGGCTAAAGAGGAGCTATTCTTTGTCTCACTTGATTCATCACAAACAGAATGGGACCCTGACGCGGGGAGGTGCTACCGACTGCCTGATAAGTCATGGGAGGGGTAGACAGATCACAGATCAGCAGATGCTACTGCAGTCCTTACCTTGTTTCTTGGTTCTGCAGCTGTTCCTGTGATACGGCTGATGCAAGGAACATAATGCTCTTTCCCTCTCTCTGGTTCTGTATGGGTATAAGAATTTGAAATATCATAAAAGAAACATACCCATCCATAGAATTAAAAAATGTTTTTTTTTGTTTGTTTCTTTAAGTCACATTTGGAAGTGGATTTGGGAGGTCCCCTGAGGCATCTGTTCTCTAAGTGCTTATTCAGGAATCTCAGTACTGCTGCCTTTTTCATTATGTAGTTAGAGCATCTTGGATCAAGAGCTCTGAGAAGATCATTTGGGGTATTTAAGGGGCCAGGCTTGGAAGTGGCAAACTTGACTTCTCTCCATAATTCATTGTCCAGAATAGTTTACCAAGATGTAATATGGGTAAAAAATACACTTTTTTCCTCCAGAGGAGGAAAAGAAAATTCTAAATAGATAGCATTGCCTTTTACCTTCATGTAAAGACGTGGTCTTGCCTCTGGGTTTGGGACTGATTACTTTAAAAGTCAGGGGAGAAAGGAGAAAGTGTAGTCTATACCCACGGTATAGACTCAATATGTATCTCATTCTTCTTATTAGGCTCCTGCCATACAGCTGAGTCCAAGTCCTCACCTTGTAATAATCACAATGTATTTTATATTGTCGCTGTAACAAATTACCACAAACTTAGCGCCTTGAAATAACACAAGTGTATTACTTTATACTTCTCTAGGTTCGAAGTCTAACACAAGTCTCACTGGACACTACAAGAAGGTGTTCACAGGGTTGTTCTTTCTGGGGATTCTAGGGTAGAACTAGTTTCCTTCTCCCAGCTTCTAGAGGCCACCCACATTCTTTGGCTTGTGGCCCCTTCTGTCTTCATATTCAATAATGTTGTATCTCTCTGACCCTTCTTCCATGGTCACATATCCCTCCCACTCTGACCTTAGCCAGGAAGGGTTCTTTTGAGGACCCAAATGATTAGGTAGTCTAGGATAATCTTTCCATCTCAAGGTCCTTAACCTTAATAATACCATCAAAGTCCCCTTTTCCATATAAAGTAACATATTCACAAGTTCCAGGGATTAGGATGTTGGATATCTTTGGGTGGGAGCCTTATTCTGTCTACCACTCCCAGCAAACACTTACATAGTGGTTACTATCTAGCAGGTTCTTAATGTTCCACATATATACTTCTCTCATTTAAACCTCATAACAATTCTGAGATAGATCCTAATTATATGCCCATTTTCAGGTGGATTTTTAGACGAGTAAACTATGGTTCAAAGAGGTTAACTTATCCAAGTTCACAGAGCTAGGAAGTATAAGAGGTCACATTCCATCCTAAGTAGCAGACTTCAGAATCCAGGCACTTCATCCTAACGTTATACTACCTATATACTGTAACATAGTAATGTATAGTATATAATATATACTTCATAGTGAGTATATAATAATATATAATACATAGTGAATGATACTAGAGATCTGGTATACATTTTAATTTATCACTGGAACCCTCCCTGTTTCCTCTTCTGCTACTTTGCTTCCATTCTTTTGCAAACCAGCCCCCTCCCTTGTTCTAGAGCCCTGCTTATCTACAGGCCTGGAGTCCTGTTACTGACTTGGCGTGTATGCAACTTGCTACTTCCTGACACGCTTGTTAATGCTAAGTCTGGAATTCCCCAAGTGTGGGTTGGGCAGACTATTGATGGTCCATGGATGGGCATTGTCTATTTCGGTTGCCTTTTAACATTTCCGTATAAATCCAGGAGAAAGTTGCTGCTCAGCTTATGTTTTTCAGACACTCTAAAACCTGTTAATCTCTTGTTCACAAAGAGAGAAGATCTCATTTTGTTAGAGATCTATAGAGCAGGATAAAGCCCTGCAGAAAAACAGGGTTGGCCAGCATTTAATAACATTGATTATTTTGGTTACCTACTAATGATGGCAGGTAATTCTGTGTTCTCATTTACAAAGTTCTTTAAAATTTTATTTCAATAAAGTATACCTATTTCAAGAAAATAGTAAATACTTACAGTGGAAAAGTTAGGTACATGGTGATGACAGTAATTGTGAGGGAGGCATATGAGTGGATCCCATTTGCCAGATGAAGTGCCTATGGCCCTCCTGCATCCTGGACTGTCCCATGCTTCTAGATGACCATTGCCTGTGGGATCTTCCTGGCTATTCGGATCATAGCCTCTGGGTACCTGTCTGCCTGACAGGACTCCCTGCCGTGTCCTGTATTGCTTCCCTGATGTCCGCCTCACCTCAACTCCAAATCCCAGCCACGCCCACCCTCATCACTCAGTTACACAGTGCCTTTTCTGGTCCTCTGTGTGACAAGATATGGCAGCTGTATGGGCTCAAACTGTTCCACTGGGATTATAGTCTGCGATCTCAGACAATGAACCATGACTCCCCAAAGTTACAAGCCCAGACATTCCAGCGAGAAGGAATGCTGGAAAATGCCTTCTCATGTCAAATGAGATTTTGCAAATGCGAGAATATACTTTGAGAGAAATGTGAGGTTTTATTTTTAATAGTATGCCTGTTAGAGATGGAGTTATAACTAAAATAAGGAGATTTTCTCCATCAGCAAAACCCAAAGCCACTCTCGCTACAGTCTGGTCACCCCTGACAAAGATGAAAATGTAAGAACAGTTTTGACTGTTTTCAGTATGAGGTTTATAGCCAGGTATTTGCATAACATAGTGGGCTTACATAAAAACACTAAAAAACCCGAACAAACCCACAGTTGTTTGTGTGAAGATAATGCAAAAGAAAATATTAAACTCAGAAGTTGCATTTTTACTATCTTCTCTTAGCAAATGTGTTTTTCCTTCATGAAGAGGGCAGCAGTTTCTCTGCATCTCTTGTACTCATCATACCTAGAAATACTGTTGTTGATGTTTTATATTTTGATTAGTTTAATCAAATAAAACTAGATGCTAAGCAAAACTCTGAAAGAGGCAAACTCTATATTCTAGCCACCCCATTCCTCTGCTTTTAACTACACGTCTAGGATCGTGTTTCCCTCAGATGCAAATATTCTAGAGCTGTTTTTGTAGGATGGGGATGCCGTCGATCAAAGGTAGTGGGTGTGGTTTCTTTGTAATCTTCCGGTTCATCTACACAGGGATTTTAAAGAGCAGGGTGCGAGCAATAAATGTTGGTCCCACTGATGCCTGCTTATCCCTTGCCTATCGGCTTTGTTTTTACTGCCATTCAGGGAAAAAAATTATCCAGTGAACCAAATATACATCAAGGTGTTAAGGGACTAATATATTGCTTCCCTTAGGAGAAAATTTTTATGTCCTTTACAACACTAGGATGTTTTATTTCGTGTTAAGCTATTTAGAAGAAAAAGCAACTGAAAGCTTTAATTCCATATATGTATTCGAAACTGAGATGGCTTGGAGCACACCAGCCTATGGAGGTTAATAATAGACTAGCAGCAATCATAAGAAAACTTGAAGAAATTTTTTTTTTTGTGGCAGGGAGGCACTTAGCCCTCTCATCTTTGTATTCAATAACTTCGGGGTTCCTTGGGGGACTCCTTCCAATCTTTGTCCTTATGGTCGCTAGGCCTGCTGTTTATCCTGTTTCTGGAGCCAGTAAGGTCCTCTAAGGCGCAATATCCGATACCCTTATCTTCTGATTGTAGAGGTTTTCTGTCCATGTTTTCACATGTTCCAATCTCAAGCCCCAAGCAAAAGAGTCCTCTTCTTCCTCAGGCCTCTGAGCTTTGGAATGCTGTTCTTCAGTGAAACAGATGCTGTAGTGAGTTGAATGGTGGCCCCTGCAAAAGATATGCCTGTGTCCTGATTTCTGTAAGCTGTGAATGTGACCCTACTTTGGAAAAGAGTATTTAGGGATCTTGAGATGAGACCATTCTGAATTACCCAAGTGGGCCCTAAATCCAATGACAGTATCCTTATAAGAGACAGAAGAAAATACACAGACAAAAAGGAAAGGCCATGTGAAGACAGAGGCAGAAATCAGAACTTTGCTGCCACAACACAAGGAATATCTGGAGCTGTTGGAATCTGGAAGAGTTTCGAGAATGTTCTCCCTTAGAGCCTTTGGAGGGAGCGTGACCCTGCGGACACCTTGATTTCAGACTTGTGGTCTCCAGAACTGAGAGAATCAACTTCTCTTTCAAGCCACCGAGTTGGTGAAAATTTGTTAAAGCAGCCCTAGGAAAGAAATACAGGTGGACTTTTCAGACATTATTTATTTCAACCTCTTGACTCCATTCCTCGGGGTTGGGTTTAGGACATGGTATATGCCAGTCTCAAAATCAGGCCTCAATCAGATGCTGACTCCTTGACCCTGAGCTATACTATATGCCTCAGTTTTCTCTTCCTTTAGGTTCAAGTTTTTGTGATTTCCCTTCAGGGACTTCCCTAGAACCTGTGAGGGACTCTGGGTGTCCGTACAGGGGGTGTGTCCCTAGCAGCCATGGTCACTTACCCTGCCTTAATAGAGAAGTTCAGAGGTAGACACCTTACTCTCACTTAGCCAATCAACTGAGATGGGGGAATTGGGACCCAGAGCAGTGGGCCGATGGAGTAGTCATATGTAATTTCAGAAGTGGGTAGGACCACATTGCATGGAGTAAACTGAGGCACAAAGGAAGTGTCTGCAGATTAAAAACAAAAGTGGACCCACAGATAGGAGAATGAAGCATGTTCCCAATGCTGTCCACTTTCTGGTCCTTCCTGAGACCTGTATTTTGGCTCTTTGTTCCCAATCATGAATGTAACAAGTTCCCTTTTTTTTTTGCTTACAGAAGCTTGATTTGGTTAATATTATTTGTCATGAAAGAGTCCTACAGACACGAACTGTGGGTTCTTCAGTCAAGCCTAGGAACAGTGAGGCTCAGACCGGTTCCCTCCTGGCTAGCATTTGCAACCTGCAGAATATTTTTGTCACATTATCTCATTCCAACCTTGCATGGGAGGATGAGGTACGAGGCACTGGGGGCAGGAACTTTGACCCATACTTGGCATACGAAGACACTGAACTTAAGAGAGTGGTAGCAGCTCTGGATTCCCAGTGCGTTCTGCTCAGTACAATTCTGTTGTATAAAACAAATGCCCACAACAGAACTAAACAACCCCAGTAGGGCCGGCTTATGAAAGCTGCTTCACCATAGAAGGTTCTGAGCAGGAGAAATAACAGGACCAGTGCGTTTTGTGACTAAATTCAGGTCAGACAGTGGGAAGGAAGGGGTTGGAGCAGGACAGAGAATGGCCCAGGCTGAGAGCTGTTAAGAGCTCTCAGCCCTGCCCCCAGAAAAGATGACAGGGAACACTAAAGAGGTAATTAGGCCCCTGATGTGAGAAGCAGTCACAAATAAGCCGACAAAGCCGTAAGTAAGCCAGAGGCATCCAGTAAGGATTAAGTACCATTGGCTAACCTGTTAGCTTAGAAGTAGCTGGCTTTTAGAAGACAGTTTTACTTTAACTCATGCATTGACCTATACCAGTTAATTCTAAAATGGAAAGCAGGCGTTGTGGTTACATGTTTCAGGTTTTAACATTTTAAAAAGAGTTTGGGAGCACAAATGATGAATACCAGAAGGCTCCTGCAATTTCTGTCCTACTCACTTGCAAACCTAGCTCAAATTCTTTGTTTTTTTTTTTGTTTGTTTGTTTTTTACAGTATAATTATCAGTCACTACTCTTGTTGCTACAGCCTGTTTTTCCTCTCTGAGCTTTAGGTTTCTAGCTGTTCGCCCAGCAGGAACAAGGCAAGTACAATGAAGAATCCTCCCAGTGGTCTGGTCATTCATTCAGTCAACTACGTGCCAAGCATTGTTCTAACAGCTCGGGATATATCAGTGAAGAAAGATTGCTGCCTCTTTGCAGCTTACATTAAAAAGTTTGGTAAAAAGGAAAAGGGCAATAGAGCAGGAAAAGGGATGGGAGAATGGGTTGGAGTTTTCCGTAGGGTAGGTTAGTTCTATTTTGACCCACACCCACTCTGCTGACCTTTTGTAAGATCTCCTTTGATCGGCCCTTTGATCTGCTCCTCTACAACCCTTAATGTTTTACGATGGAACCATGCTCCTGATTTTAGGTTTCCTACTTAAATCTATTGGAATTGAGGTAACACTTGCTAAGGGCTCAGGATTTGGGCCATGTGGCAAGTAAAGAAATTCTCAGCCATGAGGCTGATATAATATTGTGTCCATGTGTTACCTACCTGCATTATAATTATTCCAAAGGCTTAGAAAAGAAAAGGACAACCTTCCTTCCTCTTTATCATATTACAGTTGACATTAATTATGCTGCCTATTTGTCCTCCATCCACCTTATTAGGAAAATAGAGTAGAGGAAAAGTCTGTCTTTATCAGTCTGGCTATTTCTGACATGTTTAACAGGAATAAAATAACTAAATTATCTATTTTTCAGAAATAAAAAGAATTTTCCATTGGTTTACCTTTCTTGCCTTCCCCACCTTCTGAAGAATTGACACTAGTAGGGAACTTCCTTTGAAGTCAAGCAAATGAATGCTTGAGATTTCAGAGGGTGAACTTTATTAAACTTCCTTATTTGGAAAGCCTTTCTACCTTTGAGTTCTTAGCTTGCCCTGGAGGACCAGCTACATAATTTTCAGGGTCCAGGGCAAAATGAGTACTTGGAGCTGGTGTTCAAAATTAAGAATTTCAAGATGGCGATAGCAGGGCATTAAACCAAATGTGGGACCCGGATGACCTGGCCAACAAGCTGGCTGTACCAATTTGTATTACTACCAACAAGGGTTCCCTTTTCTCCACATCCTTTCCAACACTTGTTAGAAAGGCTATTACTAAGAAGACAAATAAGAGGTGTGGGGTGATACTTCATTGTGGTTTTGATTTGTTTTTCCCTGATGATTAGTAATGTTGAATGCCTTTTCATGTACCTCCTGGCCATTTATACATCATCTTTGGAAAAATGTCTGTTCAAATCCTCTGCTCATTTTAAAATTTGATCACTTGGGTGGTTTTGCTATTGAGTTGTATGAGTTCTTCATGTATTTTGGATATTAACTCTTTATCAGATACATGACTTGCAAATATTTTGTTCCATTCAGTGGGTTGCCTTTTCACTTTATTGATGGCTTCCTTTGCTGTGCAGAAGCTTTTTAGTTGGATGTAGTTCCACTTGTTGAGTTCTGTGTTTGGTGTCAAATCCAAAAAATCATTTCCAAGGCTGTAATCAAGGAGTTAACTGCCTGTGTTTCCTTCTAGAAGGTTTATGGTTTCAGATCTTACATTCAAGTCTTTAATCCATCTTGAGTTAATTTTTCTGTATGGTGTAAGATAGTGGTCCTATTCACTCTTTTGCATGTGGCTATTCAGTTTTCCCAGCACCATGCATTGCAGAGATTGTCCTTTCCCCATTGTATGCCCTTGGATCGTTTGTCATATTAATTACCCATATATGTATGGGTTTGTTTCTGGGCTTTCTATTCTGTTCCATTGGTCTGTATATCTGTTTTTTATGCCAGTATCACACTGTTTGGATTACTGTAGTTTTGTAGTGTATTTTGAAATCAGGTAGTGTGGTGCCTCTCACTTTGTCCTTTTTGCTCAAGATTGCTTTGTCTAGTTACAGTTTTTTGGTTTCATATGAATTTTCGGGTTTTTCCTTACTTTTGTGAAAAATGCATTAGGATTTTGATAGGGATTGCATTGAATCTAAAGATGACTTTAGGTAATAAGGACATTTTAACCGTATTCTTTCAATCCATGAACATGGGATAGGTCTTCATTTATTTGTATTTTCTTCATTTCTTTCATCAGTGATTTCGAGTTTATAGTATAGAGATCTCTCACCTCTTCAGTTAAGTTTATCCCTAAGTAATAATTTATTTTTTTGATGCTGTTGTAAGTTAGATTTTTTTTCTTAGTTTCTGTTTTGTATAGTTCATTTTTAGTGTATGGAAATAGATCTGATTTTTGCTTGTTGATTGTGTATCTTTCAACCTTACTGAATTTATTAGTTCTGAAGAGTTTTTTGGTGGAGTCTTTAGGGTTTTTCTATATATAAGATCACACCATCTTCTTCCTTTCCAATCTGGATGTTTTTATTTCTTTTTCTTGCCTAATTACTTATTATGACTACCAATACCATGTTTAATAAAAGTGGCAGGAGTGGACATCCTTGTCTTATCTCTAGTCTCAGAGGAAAAGCTCAGCTTTTCCCTTTGGGTATAATGTTAGCTGTGGACTTGTAATATATGTCCTTTACCTATGTTGAGGTACATTCTTTTTATACTCCCTGAGAGTATACTATTTATTTATACCCAGTGAGAATTTTTATCATGAATGAATGTTGAATTCTGTCACATGCTATTTCTGCATCTATGAGATGACTGTATGATTTTTATCGTTTGTTTTGTTGCTGTGATAAAGCTCATTGATAATGCGAATGTTAAACCATTCTTGCATTCCTAGAATAAACCCACTTAATCATGGTGTGTGATCCTTTTAATGGTCTGTTGAGTTGAGGATTCAACAATTAAGAAACTGAACTTTTTTGTCTAACCCTGCCTAGGTGTTGGTTGTCTCTCCAACATTTGTGATGACCCAAGCAGCCTACTTTGTTGCTAGTAGTTGAGGGTGTGCCAAGACCTATCAGTGTTCCTCAGGGGAGGATCTCAGTAAACATATAGATTCAAGCTAATTGGTTGTTGGATCCTCAGGCTGCAGCTTATAAAGTTTGCAAATACATCTATTTCAGGGCAAGACTGGGAGATGGGTGTTTCTGTCTGTTCCTTCTTTACTGAACCCTGGTCTGATAGCTGGTTAAGAACTGTTTCCTTGTTTGCTCCCATTCCCAATGAACCCAAGTCCTGCTGGCCACCAGAGCCAGGCTATCAAGGAGTGTGTCTTTTGGATGGCAGCCACAAAAGCTAGGGTGCCAGATATGTGTACAAGCTCCTTTCTTGGAGATACCACTGACCTGGGGTAAGGCAGAGGAAGAGTGCAAAGATGGTACTTGCTAACCTCTCTCTTTTGGAGAGTATTTTAGTAGGCCCCTACTTGTGTGTTGAATTGAATGCCTGCAACTTGGGCCGAAGTGTTGAGATAAGCAAATAGGCTTCTTCCACAGAAAGACGGCACATTTGTTTGCTGCCTCTGTGCTGGGCCCTGAGGGGTAGCCAGGTGAGCCCGTGCAAACCCCTTAAGAACTGTTCCTCAGTTGACTACATGTTCAGTTCTCTCATAGCATGTGCCTTTGCTGTCATGTTGATATCACTTTTATTTAACTTTATTTAAAATAATTACTTAAAACTAGTTCATATTTATTTAAAAATTTAATAATTTTTAAATAAAAAAATTTTTTTTGGTAATCTAAGCATTTGACATTACTTAAAACTACATTATTCAAGTTTTAAAATTAGTATCTACTAGGTCTGTCAAATATGTATAGGGATCTGCTAAAGATTGTTTTCTCTAACTTTGTTCTTATATTTTGGGGCAAAACTATTCAAAATATGAATTTTCATGGCTTTTAAATTTTTTTAAAACAAATCATCATAGATGTATACACCTGTGTAACTACCACCTCAATCAAGATATAGGGCATTTTAATCATCCCAGGGAGTCCCTTTATTCTCCCTTGAAGTTGGTCCTCACTTTCATAGTCAACTACTTAACTCTATCACTATAAATTAGTTTTGTCTTTTTTTTTTTTGCTCAGCATGTCTTTAAGAATCATTCATATTGTGGTGTGTATAAGTAGTTTCTTTTTATTGCTGAGTAGTATTCCTTTATATGAATACCATAAAGTGCTTATCCAATCTCCTATTGATAGACATTTGGGTTATTTTCAGTTTTTTGCCATTACAAAAAAATCTGGTGTAAACATTCTTCTACAAGACTTTTTACAGACATGAGTTTTCATTTCTCTTGGGTCAATACCTATGAGTGAAATTCTGAGTTGCAGGAAAATGTTAACTTTATAAGAAACTGCCAAAGATTGTTCTAAAGTTTTCACAGCAATTTAAACTCCCCACCAGCAATGTATGAAGGTTGCTCTACATGCTAGTAGGTAAAAGATACTTGATTCTGGTTGCCCTCAGAGTGTTCTTTGTGTCAGTTGGTTCTTTTGATGAACTCAACAGAGATAGGTTCTTGGTAAATTAAGGAAGAGGGAACACAGTCAACACCGTAAGTGGCTCAAAGAAGCAGTGGGATTGGAACGAGCCACAGTAACAGGCTGATGGGAGGAGCCATCAACTGATGGCAGGGATGGAAATTTCAACCACCCTTCGAAGATAGAAATACCAGGCAAGAGTATCTAATTTATCTTAATTGAGTCATAACTTGCCTCTTGGCTAGGGACCAGCAGGGCCCCCAAACACATTTTCTGCCACGAAGGTATTAATTCCTCAAATGTTAAGGGGATCTGTTAAGGAGAGGAATTAGATCTTTGGTAGTCAAACCCAACAAATAGCCATTATAATCTTCTGAATTTTCAGGATGATATTGCTCTCATTGTCCTAATGTATATTTTCTTAAGTATCTTTTTATTTTTGCTCTTATTCATCCTGGAATGAGGGAGAATATCTGCAGACCCAGTGTTTGCCAATGGACATAACAACTTTCTTTCCCGTGTTAATACCAGTTCTTTGGCAGTCTGATCCAGCAGAGCACCTGAAAATACATCATCTCAGGAATGTCCTGCTGTGAGGCTTTTGAAAAAAACTCTTGACTTTCCAATTCTTTGAGTACTCTTCAGGAATTAAACCTAAGCACACATAAGGGGACATGACCCCTTCTTCCCTTTGCTTCCTATTTTATTATTATGAGATTGTTGAAACTGTCCAGTGGCTATAAGAGGGATTTCTATTAGATGGTACTTCTCTAGCCACCTCTTGGCTGTGGGACAGTGGCTGAACTGACTGGTACAGAGCTGGTTTACCTAGTTAGGGGACAGGCAAAAGAATAGCCCAACCAAGAGTCTCCTGACTGCTTTCAAGCTGGTGAATCAGATTGCTTTCTGCTTGGGAAGCCTGTGTCCCTTGCCAATAACTAATCCAAATTCACTCCATAGATTTTATAGCTCTTTCTTCTAATTTTTACTAGTTTTTCCCCCAGTGTTAAGAGTTTGATCTGTCCCAATGATTTTATACCTGTTATATCAGAAAATTGGAAGGGATAACAGTAGCTGACAACCATTTTGGACTGTGTATATTAATAGCACAATTAAGCATAGTTGTTTAAATAGTCTTCTGTATCAATTAGTGGTACCTTCAGTAGTGCAAAGAAAAGTTGAAAACTAAAACGTTTCTATATGGAAATCTTCTAGAGTGTGTCTACTACTTCCCTGGAGAGTGCATTCAATGGTTCATTCACCAGACATGTATCCTGACAGGCCTGTGTGATCAGCTTTCCTAGAGGCATGAACACCAACAAACTATAACAAGATTTTGGACTCTAATTTTGGAGAGATGGTTATTTTCTCAAGAATAACAATTTATTTTAGGTACATTCATACAACTACCTCAATCAAATGGTGTGTTTCTGCCATTGTCTTCCTTGTAATGGTATTTAAATCTGTTCTATTTAATAATAAAAGTCTGACTATGTGTTTTTCATACATATAAATTGCTGTAGAGGTTTATCAAAATAAGTAGGGCTTCTTATGAAATGGCTATAAAAAGGGCAAAAACTAGACTGACAAACTCATAGCAGGATGGATGAGAGAGCAGCAAATGAACAAAGTGTAAAAGCAGGTTTCTCTGTTTTCCCTGACTGTTTATAAGTAGCTAATACAATTTGTCCCAGTGCTGAGGATAATCAGAATCTATATCCCTAAACTCTTTGACTGAAGTAAGCTGTAAGCAAAGAAAGAGACAAGCTATAACTCAGAGAAATTTAATCCATTCATCAAAATTAATCCACATGAATAAGTAAAGCTAGGCATAAAGAAGAGAGAGTACATGTCATGTTTATCATTTTCTCCAAGTTTGAAGTCAAATGCATGGGAAGAAACTCGGTGCATTTCATTTGTGACGCTTTTGAAGTCTTTGCTTGAAACTGCAAATTATTGCTTTGCTTCTTAACATCAAGCTCTAGAAGTGGTTGTGGTTAATTTTGAAAATATTTTGTTTATTGTCTCTTGTCAAAGAAGAATATATCCTGATTGATGGATGACAAGAACTACTGCTCCTTCCTATAGAGACACGTACCAACATGCTTCTGAGTAACCAAGTGACCTCCAAAGGGAACTGATTAAAAACGTTCCATTATGGCATCCAACATACCACATTAGAGAGCTAGTTTGGTAGGAACCGTATTGGATATCTAGCATTTTTTTCTGCACAATAACAAATAATGAAAATTATCTGATGTTTTCCATGGGAAGAACTAGAACTGAAGGTTTTTCTGAGAGTTGAATGACATCTGACAGGGACTCCCTAATCCCTTCCCTCTAAATAACTTCTTGAGAATTCAGGGTTTTGACCCAGCATTTGTCTGCTTTGTGTGAGCTTCTGAATAGAAAGATGATATCAGGTAAGTATGTGATATGGAAATTAGCTCACAAAGACAAGGTTGCACAGGATTTTTGTAGGCATGTATTACCATGAAATCTACAACTGAAGAGCCCAGGCATAGAGAGAAAGTTGATCTTTTTTTTTTAAATCTTTATTGGAGTATAATTGCTTCACAATACTGTATTAGTTTCTGTTGTACACCAGAGTGAATCAGCCATATGCATATATATGTCCCCATATCCCCTCTCTCTTGAGCCTCCCTCCCACCCTCCCTATCCCACCCCTCTAGGTCATCGCAAAGCACTGAGCTGATCTCCCTGTGCTATGCGGCTGCTTCCCACTAGCTGTTTTACATTCAGTAGTGTATATATGTCAATGCTACTCTCACTTCGCCCCAGCTTCCCCCCCTCCCACCCCATGTCCTCAAGTCCATTCTCTACGTCTACATCTTTATTCCTGCCCTGCAACTATGTTTATCAGTACCATTTTTTTTTTTAGATTCCATATATATGTGTTAGAATACGGTATTTGTTTTCCTTTTTTTTTTTTTTTAAAGAAGAATGTCTCATTATTTTGGATACACTCTTGGGAATCTGAGTACTAAGGTCAAGTTCAAGAAATACTTTTTACTTTGGTTCTGTTTTTTATTCAGTTATTTCAAATGACTTTTGAAAACCCTCTGCTCCATTAGAAAGGATTCCTTTGACCATGGTGCATGGGAAAAGGGGGAAGTTCTATTCCAAAAGGGAATAAATTGAAAGTACTTAATCCTAATTCATAAAACGTTAGACTAGAAACAACCTTTGAGATCATGAGTCAAATCTTTCTGAAGATAATCATTTGATCTCACTTAAGCATTTCTGGTGATTGGAAACTCATTATGTTTTAGAGGATCTTTATGAGGAAATGACTACAAGTTCTTACCTTGAGATTAAACCTGCATGCCTGTAATTTCTACATCTCAGAGCAATACAAAAGATGATTAAGCTGTTCATATAAAACAGCAGTTGTTTTAGGGCTCTTCAAATATTTGAAGAAAGCTTGTGTCCTCACATAAGTGTGAGAACACAGCTAGCTAATAAATATATGACCAGGACTAGATGAGTCTTGAAAAAGCATATTAAGCATTTTAGGAGAAGGTAGTATTTACCATTTACAAGAGGCGTATTTGGTGCCTGGCATCAAGCTAAGTATGAATTCACTTAAATATAAAACTTAGTTACTTTGAGCCTCAGGTTCTTATTCCTAAGTGACACGATCAAGGTGATATTGCCAGGAACAAAGAGGCAAGGAGCTTCCACACCAGGCTCTCTGGCCCTTGAACTAACCTCCCTCTTGATCACTTGGCTGTGATCTAATTTGTATCCAGCACAGTGCTAGCCACTTAGACTCTTTCACTGTAAGCTCCTTTATGTTATACTCTTAAGTATCCTAGTTAAAACATAATCCATGTTAAAAATAGGTATACGTGGATTGTTAAAGGAGCACATGAATAACATGCTATTTTGCCAGGTAAGACAGCTACAAATTCTTTGGCACTCCTCCCATTGAGAGGTGGGGTCTTTGTTCCCTGCCCTTGGTTCTGGTTGGGCTCTGTGACTAAGGTACTGGCAGCTTGCCTTTCCTGTCTGGGAAGGCTTACACTTGCAGTGTACCCTCTGGGCAGCCCATCTGCCATGATGTGAGAATCTCAGTTCACCTAGTGAACCTATGTACAGGTGCTTTCATCAGCGGCCACAGCTGAACTCCCATGTGACAGCCAGAATTAGCTGTTGGCCATGAGAAGGAGCTATTTTCCGTGTCCTGACCAGGTGGACCTTTCCATGACTGCTGCCCTACTGATTGCAACCTTGGAGGACATTCTGCATGTGAACCATCCAACTAGCCCAGTCAACCTACAGAAACATGAGAAATAATGAAAACAATCTTGTTTTAAACCACTAAAAGTTTCAGTGTGGTTGTTGAACTAAAATAGATAACTGGTCTAAAGTTTTACGGAAGGTTTCTTAGTTAAAGGTATATCGCTTACCATGACCTTCTTCTACGTAAGTAGGTCACTTATTTTGAGTTAGAAGATGAGTTTGAGTTATCCATAGAAGAAGGTCAAGGGAATTGGTAGGAGCAAAAGTACAGAGGTGTAAACATTCTGATATGTTTAGGAAAATATAAGCAGTTTAGTTTTACTAAGATTAAAATGATAAAGAAGGCTAGAAAGTAGAAAGTTGATCGTGGAGGTACCTACGTACTTGTCGAGGACCCGTGTCTGTGACCTAAATTGTTCTCAAGAAGCTAACAGTCTTAGGTTATCAATTAATTGGGTAATGAACCTAATGGGCTCATTCTAAATTATCTACAAATATATTAATTAGCAATGAATAAGGCTTATTCATCCAGCCATCCGAAGATTTATAGAGCATTACTTTGTACTAGATGTTAGAGGGTTTAGGAAACCAAAAAGTCATGCTTCCTTGAAAAAGCTTGGAGTGTCTTTGAGATCGAAATATTGAAGTAAAAACATACAGAACAGCAAACGATAGATGGAAAAATAAACCTTCTAAATGATCTAGGAGTTGAGAGAAGAAATCAGGATTGTGAACTCCAGCCCAAGAGGAATTGTGGTTATTTATATCTTAGGAAGGAACTACCACCACCACCCCAAGCCAATACTACAGCAGTACTCATCTCCAAAAAAGACTGACTTCCTCAATATTTTATGAAATAACAATGAAAGCCAATACTGAAATAGCATTAATAAGCACCATTCTAAGTGCTTCAAATTAACTCATTTAAAGATAATTCATATCAAAGCAATTCTATAGGGTAGTACTAGTATCATTGTCCCAATTTTAGAGAGAAGCCCCAGAGAGTCATTAGCTCACTTAAGGTCCCATAGCAGTAAGTGTCAGAGCTGAGATTTGAACCCAGGTTTCCATTACTAACCAGTACAGGACTGCCCCTCATTAAAATGCAGTGGGTCTATCTAAATGTTTTATGAAAGATTACTTTTGAAGGACAAGTTGGTGACCCACTTTTGCTTCCTTTATATATTACCTATGAATATTCTTAAACAATAATAAAAATGTTACTTGGTCAAAATATCAGTCTGATTCATTTATACCATTATTACCTCATACTTTAATGCAGCACTAAATTGATTTTCATTGCTAAGAATACCTTGTTAAGCAAAAGAGAATTGGGGCTTTGTTTTATCACTGAGGGCATTTGACCAAGTGCATATGTCCATTTTTCATCAAACACTTCTTATAAAAAGTCAAAACTTTGATTAAGCTCTGAAGGCTTAAATGCATAAATGCTGAGGGTTGAAAGCGTGTCTGTGCCATGGTTATAATCTTTCCTTGATCCTTTCGTTTGAACATACCCATCAAGTTGGCCGTTTGGCCAAAGAAAGCAGCTGCATTGAGAAGAATGGGTGAGGGGAGAGCACACACATCAGTGGCAAGAGTGAGAAAGGATTGAGACTGCTTTTGCTTGTGTAGTAACGGTCAGCAGAGGCTGTTCCCAGAGACCTGTGCACACACGACGGGCTTTCTGAGTTCTTTTATTTTGTTCTGATTCTTTTCCCAAACAAAGTTACATTCAACTTAGTGGTCTTCAGAAAATTACTGCCTCATTAGCTTCCAAGGGTAATTGGGAATAAGTAGACCACCAGTACTTTAACTTGTCATATGTACGTAGATTAGACCTAGAGGGATGAATTGTTTGGAACATACTGACAGAAGTAATAAGCTGTGATTTACTGAGCATATACTATAGGCCAGGCCCTGTTCTAAGCATTACCTCATACCAACCCTATGAGATAACTACTACAATCCCATCGTAAACAATGGGTTCAGAGACTGTTAGTAACTTGCAAGGGCCATGTAATTGGTGTGTGTTGGAGCCAGGTCTTGAACTGGTGGGGTTCTGAGAGGAGTGCTTTGTGACGCTCTGGGGACAAAGTGGCCATTGGAGTTAGGTCAGCCTGCGCATTCTCTTGTTTGATGCTGGGAACATTCTCTTCCCTCTGAATGAGGCAATGCCACACTCACAGTTAACCTTACATGCATTTTTACCTCCCCTCTCGGGAATTTTTTTTCGAAGTCACCATCTGGTGATAATTGAATAATCCCTGTCTGCCTCAGAGTCTTTGTACCGGCATACCATCCTCCAGATTTTAAGCAGCCTATTCTTTAGGGTCTTTCAGTCCCTGCTAGATTTAAAGGATAGAACACGGCGTGCCCTTTCCGGGAAGAGTGCTTGAAAGTGGATCCGGCTGACCAAAAGCAAAGGAAAACACAAGAAAACGAGTGTCAACAGATCGGCATGGTTCACTGAAACCAGGATAAATTTAGAGAATTAGACAATGGAAATCTAATCACAGAATTCAATGAGAAATCTTAGAACTCTTGCTGAAAATGCAGACACAAGTGATTAAAAAATGACATATAAAAGTAAACTGGATTCTATAACCCTGAATTAAGAACTTGGAATTGGAAAAATGAGTAGGCTGCTTAAGGAGTGGTGATCAGAGCCCCTCAGGAGAACCCACAGGCTGAACTGGCAGCCCTGTGCCTCATTGTGGGTGGAGGTGGAACCAGCGCTCCTAACAGAACACAAAGCAATAGGATAAATGGCTATTTTGCAGGCTTGCCCACAATCCCCGTCTGAGATTTTCTTTATCCATCAATGCCAAGTGATGCTTTAATTGGGACAGAGATCATGCTTTGAAGGTGCTCAGGTTTTAGAGTGTACCATCTTTCCTGCCGTCCATCCTCTGATTCCTTCTCTTGGCATTTCAGAATCCAGTGGGCACCCTCTTGATCTCAGACACTGAACGTGTGTATTGGTGGCAGCTGCCAAGGGAATGAACAGGAGCTGGCAGATGTGGCAACAGCTGGAATGAACTCAGTTCATTTTGAAACTGCTTTTCAAGTGAGGCTCAGCCAGACAGCTCCCTGACCTATTCTTGTGTGTTCCCTTGCTTAGTTAAAAGTGCAAGACACTTATACTTGAATTAGAAAGTCTTAGAAAATGTTTTAAAATGGAATGTTTTGATCTGAAGAACTAGATGGAAAAGTCAGGGCTTCCTAGCCTGCCTAGCTCCCGAGGTGTATGTAATCGTCTATGTAGTCATTGACCCTGGTAAAGCTTTCTCTAGAGAAGTTTTCCTAGTTAGAAAGTAAACTAATCTTTGAGATCTTCAGTCTCCATATCACTTCACCTGGGGCTCTGAGAGCTAAACCTGGGTTCCATTCGCGCAGAGGCAGGAGAGAGTCTCATTTAATTGGGCTGGGGTTTCGTTAGCCTACCCATCTGGATTTTCAGAGGCTCTGCAAGTGGTTCTTACATCCAACCAGGTCTGAGAACCACTGATTTAGATAGAATTGTTGGAGGCAATCATGGTGCCCTGTTGGTGGGGAAATTTGTAATCCTCTCCCCTTTGATGGTTAGGTTTATTGACATCAGCGTGACTTGGAAGCTAAGGAAAAGGCTTAGAGAGAAAGAGAGACTTGGGATCCAAGGGTGTATCCATCACTTTCTCTCTGTGTGATTTTGGGAAAAGTAACTTCAGGTTTTGTGTCCTTCTTTTAAAATGATGATAATAGCACTTTCCTGTAGGGCTGCTGGTGAACTAAATGAGATAATTCATGGAACGTGTTAAGTACCAAACCTGGCACTTGGTATATGCTCAATACGTGTGGGTTTCCTAATGTCCTTCCCCCCGGGACAGCCACATTCTAAAACACGTGTGTATCTGTGTTTATGTTTACATTTAATATTTAGGTTAACTCTTTTCTAGAACATGGGTTTGCTCTAGGCAAAATAATAACTCAATAAATATTTGTCTATCTGAAGTGGATAACGAAGTTGATATATAACCCCAGGTGGAAAATATGGCTGGAAGTACCGCCTGGCATTTTCCCTACTGTTTCTTCTATATCTGCTTCTCTCTGATTAACAGAAGAATTCCAAGATGTTTCCTCAAAAATCAGCAAAAATAGTACTTTGCAGCATTAATACACAGCCCTCTGATTTTGGTGTCACGGTGCGTTTTGTGTGGGATGAGTGGGCGCTTGACTTGGAACTGTCTTCCACATTCAGACCTCATGTAAGACTGATTGACAGTCAGCATTCTTCTGTTATGGAATTCTGATGAACATTTCTAGTCAATCTTACTCTGTTGATGAGGAAACTGAGGCCCTATCAAGTTAAATGATTTTCCAAGTTCTCTCTGCAAATAAGTGAATGAACTGGGTGGTGAATTCAGCTCTCCTGTCTCCTCCCACGTGCACCCACCCACTCCCACTCCACACTTCCCAGTTGTTCTCAGTGGTCCATAGGGACCCTTCGCAGACTTGAATGTGTGTAAGGATGCCCTGTGGATTTTGTACAAATGCAGATCCAGATTCATTACGTCTGGGACAAGGCCCGAGTGTCTCCGTTTCTAACCGGCTTTCGGATGTCAGAATGCAGCAGCCCTTTGACTGTGTGACAGTGACATCCAGGTGCTTCACTTAGGTGCTCCGTGGAGTGAAAGCTACACCTCCACCCCACACATACTCATCTCTTACCTTTTCTAAGCAGGCAGCTCTCATTTGGAAAGTGTCTGCTCCTTGCTCCATGCATCAGAATCCCACCTTTCATCCAGGCCTCCCTCACTATTCCAGCCTTGGGCATCTCTCCTCTCCACTCTCACAAATTAACATTTCATAATTATCTTGATGTTTCATGGATTATTTCCTGTATAGTAGTATCTTTATAACTACATTATGAACCCCTTTAGATGGGAATTCTGTCCTGATTTTTCACAATTCTGCCTGGGTGTAAAATGACCAATAAATGTGTGTAGGCTAAGAAAATGTACCCCGGTCAGCTTGACTGGTACCTGGTAGTGGGGAATTGCAGACTTTCTTTTTCACATGTGTATCCTGAAATGGACCCTACTGTCATTATTTTCATGAGCATGGCTTTATTATTTTTTTTCTTTCCTCAGGTGGTTGGCTAGGTCTCTGCATGACAATGCTTTTCTGTATGATTCTGATATGCCATTCGCTTCACTCAGGCAGGGTCAGTTCTAGCCAGTTGTTGCTTAGCGATGATAACGACATGTGGAGAATCGTCTGACGGGCTTTGAACACCCCGAGCAGAGGCTAGCCAAGGGCAGCTGGTTGATTAATTGTGGCCTCCAGTCATCACCAGGGGACCAGCACTGATGAGGGAAGAAAAGTGCTGAAACCCCTGCAAAATGCATTTGAAATCAGATTGCTGGTACAAATACGCATTTTGAAAAATTAGATAGTAATAAAATCCTTTATACATAGTAGATAATCTTCATGTGCCTGAAACAATGGAGATCTGGCCTGAAATCACATGTTCTCCCCAACAGCCCAAGAGGTGATTTGCCAGTGTGTGTGGCTCCTGCTTTCCAGAATTCTCTGTGGGTGATGAATGGTGATAGCCATGGCACTGATGGCAGAATGGTCACCTGAGGAATAGTCACTTGTAAAATGTCACTTTTAAACAGTGCCGTTTATGAACGATTGGAGTTTATGTTTGGTGCTCTGTTTTTTTTAACATAACTCAGAATGAGCTGATTATGTTCCTGTGCCTGGGGCCTTTCAAATTTAAGTCGACAGTGGATCACAAGTGCCAAGTTATAAAATCCTGAAAATAGGGCTTCTATTGGAAACCTTGGAATTGCACGCTAGCAGTTAGAGAGACTGATGAATGCTCTGGATGACCTCATCCTCTTTCCTCCTTCAAGCCCCAGAGCTTTGCAATCATGTTGCAATTAGTGATGTGTAGTGATAGTGTGTGTACAGAACAGTTGTCATTACTGATGACTGTTTCTATTGTCATCCTGACAGTATTGTTACTACTTCTTGGAACATTGAGACCCTGCAGTGTCATAGGCGTAGGACAGAACAAGTCTAGGAGTCTGAAAGATACCTGAAATAAAAGGGAAGATGGACAGAATCCCAGAGAGAAAGACATCGGAGACTGATGGGAATTCCAGCAGCTGACCATCAGATGCAACATACAATGCTGGGAGGGAGGATATGTATGTTTGTTTTTAATAAAAATATTCTGGGCTTCCCTGGTGGCGCAGTGGTTAAGAATCTGCCTGCCAATGCAGGGGACACGGGTTCGAGCCCTGGTCCGGGAAGATCCCACATGCCGCGGACCAACTAAGCCCGTGCGCCACAACTACTGAGCCTGCGCTCTAGAGCCCGCGAGCCACAACTACTGAAGCCCACGCGCCTAGAGCCCGTGCTGTGCAACAAGAGAAGCCACCGTGATGAGAGGCCTGCGCACCGCAACAAAGAGTAGCCCCTGCTTGTCGTAGCTAGAGAAAGCCCAGGCACAGTAATGAAGACCCAAGGCAGCCAAAACTAACTAACTAACAAATAAATAAATAAAATATATTCTCAAGAGCCTCAAGCGGTACAGAAGATGGCCAGTGACATTACATTTTGTGAGGTCTATTGCTTGGTTCTCTAGAGAAATATCCTAATGAGATGTAGTTAACTCACATTTGGGTTAGTGTCACTGCAGAGAATCTTTCTTGTGATTCTCTGGCTTCCCTTATTCTTACAACAAGGGGTAAAATGTTTTAAGGTTACTTCTGGGCATTTGCTCATTAGTGGCTAGGGTCCCTGAACTTTGAAAATGAGATGTGAAGAGTCACAGATTCTGTCTACCTCTAGCAAATCCCTAAATAAATTTGAAGTTTGTTTTCAACCATGGCTCTGCTTGGTTACAAAATACTTGTTACTGCTGTCATCACACCTGCAGCTTTTATTACTGTATTCTTTTCTGGAACATCAAGGCCCTATGATGCTGGGATGCTATGCATATGAAAGGGCAGAGCCTGGAATCTCAAAACACCAAAGGAAAGATAGAAAAGCCCAAAAGGGGGAAAGAGAAATTGTGCTTAAAAAATACATCTTTTAGGGCTTCCCTGGTGGCCTTCCCCGGTGGCTTCCCCAGTGGTTGAGAGTCTGCCTGCCGATGCGGGGGACACGGGTTCATGCCCCGGTCCGGGAGGATCCCACATGTCGCGGAGCGGCTGGGCCCGTGAGCCATGGCCGCCGAGCCTGCGCGTCTGGAGCCTGTGCTCCGCAACGGGAGAGGCCACAACAGTGAGAGGCCCGCATATCGCAAAACAAAACAAAACAAACCAAAAAAAACAAAACATCTTTCTCTCCATACCCAGTACAATCAGACCCATCCCTTTAAAACATTACATTTGTGAAGTCACTCCCATGCTCAAAATCTTCAATGGTTCCCCCAAATCTATAGGATAAAATATACATACTGCATTCAGCCTTCAAGACTTGCCCCCCTAATCTTCCTTGCCAAATCAAAATGCATCTCACCCCATTTTCACTACGTGTAAGGTTTTAAATTTCTGCTGCGTATGTCTTTCTTTTCTAATTAGACTGTGATTACCTGGTCAGGGATCTGTTTTTATATACCTTTATGTCATTTAACAGTGTCAATGTTTGCCTTCCTTTGCCCCTACTGGGAGAAATCACTTATGACTCCCTCCCTTCCTCCGCTGACCAAAGATGAACCCATCCCCTTTCCTTGCCTGCGATGTGCCTCAGGCCATAGACTTTTCCTGTCCCAGAGTTCATGTGTACTTTGTACCCAGGCTTCAGTCTTGGTTTCTTTCCCAGTGTCCTAACCTGGTGGCTCAGAATGGTCAAGTTCCTTAGGTCCTTTAGCCTGCTGCCTCCCCTTCCGCCCCCATACACTTAACCTTGTCAACTTGTTTTGACCTTGTAAACACTAAGACTTGTCTAGACCTGGTCCAGCTGGACACTGTGGTTTGAGCTGCTCTTCTTCCTTTGAAACTACACCCTGAGGTAAAGATAGGTCTTTGCAAGCTGCTGAACTCTTTCAGGCTTCTAGAGTTTTGTTTTGCAAGGGTATTCATGTACTTTCCTTCTGTGAAGTGTAGCAGAAAGTAAGACTCTAGTCTACCGAAGAAAGTTTTAACTTGAGTTTGGCCTGGACACAGGATAGGCATAATGCCTTGAATATGCTCTGTGTATCTGTGGCTTAGTGACTGAATCCAAAAGGATCCCTGAGGTGTGAAATCATGAGCAGACTTTATAACATTCAAAGGTTTTGGACAATAAGGGAATTGTGTGTAATGTGGGAAAATTTGTTATAATGTGCTGTTATTAGAATTGGAAAATTTTTCTTTGTTTTGTTTAATTGAAGTATAGTTGATTTACAGTGTTGTCAAAGTGATTCAGTTACACACACACACACACACACACACACATATACATTCTTTTTATATTCTTTTCCATTATGGTTTATCACAGGATATTGTATAGTTCCCTATGCTATACGGTAGGACCTTGTTGTTTATCCATTCTATATATACTAGTTTGCATCTGCTAATCCCAAACTCCCAGTCCATCCCTCCCCCACCCCCTTAGAACTGGAAAATTTTAAGAGGAAAAATGATTCATCGTACTTAGGGCGCTAATAATGGTGAGCGTCAATACAGAGACTCTAAATATTCTGAAATTCAGAAAATTCCTACACAATTTGGTGTTTGCTTAAATTATATACATGCCCAGATAAATGCCTTACTTCTGATTCATGTCTCCAAGAGAAGAATTATACACCTGAGGTTATTCCTATTTATTGACATTTGTTTTTACAATCATAATAAAACTTTTAGAAGATTTAAGAACAAAAACTGAGCTAAAAGAACAAACCTGCTTACCATCACATAGCCCAATGATAACTTTGATCATTTTGGTCTCTTACTTTCCCTTTCTCATTACCATATACATAATTTTTACGTATATTAGATCCTTCTCTCTATACTTTTTTGTAACCAGCTTTCTTAATTGACAAAAATTCATGAATGTATTTTCACACCAATAAATACATACACATATCATCTCTTTTAATGGCCAGTAGAGTTCCTTGTACTGATGCCCTGTAGCAGAACTAGTTTCCTATGGCTGGGTATTATAGATATTCTTCATCTTGCTATTTTTTTAAAATGCTGCAAAATATCCTTCAGTTCACATCTTTGAAATCTTGTTCTTCAGTATAAATATACAGAAATTGATGGCTGGCACGGAAGAATGTGCAGTTTTCAGCTTTTAAATACTTATTGCCAAATTGCCCTCAAGAAAGTTTGTCATTTTGACTTCTCTCCAGCAGTATGGCACTGCTCTTTTCTTTATGTTCCACTGTGTTCTTTAGATTTTTGGCAGGCTGATAGGCAAAACACATTGTGTATTTTATCGTGTTTATTTTTTCATTCATGTAATAGATATTCATGAAATGCCTACTATGTACCAGGGACTGTTCAAGGGATGGGGGTGTCAGAGTAAAACAAGACAGAAAGTTCCCTTCTTACGTGAGGTAAGGATATAATTCCAGTCGGAAGGGGGAACTGAAATGCATGCAAAGTAATCTTAGATGGCGAGAAGTGCTATGTTGAGATTGGGACAACAAATGATTGGGAAGCTGTATTGGAAAGGTGATCAGGAAAGACTCCTTTAAAGAGAAAACATCTATGCTGAGACCTGAATGACAAGGAGCTGGCTTTGTAGTGATCTTGGAGAAGAGTATTCCAGATAGTGCAATGGCTAGTGCTAAATTGCTGAGGTCAAAAAGGGAGAAATAATCCAATTGTTCATCAACTGGTGAATGGAGAAACAAAATGTGGTATATCTCTACGTTGGAATATTATTCAGCCATAAAAAGGAATGAAGTACTGATGCATACTACAATGTGGATGAACCTTGAAAACATTAGGCTAAGTAAAGGAAGACAGACACAAAAAAGGCTACATAGTGTAAGATTCCATTTGTATAAAATACCAAGAATAGATAAATCCAAAGAGACAGAAAGCAGATTAATGGTGGCTAGGGTGATGGAGAGTGACTGCTTAATGGGTACAGAGCTTTTTTGGGAGGTTGATGAAGATGTTCTGGAATAAGATAAGGGTGATTTCTGCAGAACATTGTAAATATGCTGAATGCCACTGAACTGTATACATTAAAATGGTTAATTTTATGTTATGTGAACATAAAAGGCCAGGGTGGGTACATGTGACAGTGGTAAGGAGGGAGTTGAGTTCTCTGTGCCTCCCCCAGGGCAGATCATTTTGCTTCTATGCCTTGTCCAATGGCAATAGATTCTTGGCAATATCCTGTGGGAAGAAGGGCTTCCTGACCCTCCTGGAAAGCAGTGGATGACTGCCTGGGCCCTGAGGATGGGAGGGACAAAGGTTTGTGCCCTCTGCCAGCATTCAGTTCTTAGGAGAAAAGGGACAGGGGAAGTAGGTAATATTCTGTGCCTCTCCCCCAGCAACTGTGGATCACCTCCCACAGGCTGGCCTCACACTGGTGGTCGGAGTTCTTTTGTCTCCCCCGCCCTGCATCCAGGCTTCTTTGTGGGAAAGGAGCTAGCCAGAGAATGCAGCTTCCCATGAGTCTGGAGTTTCCAGCTATTTCCTCTTGAATTCTAGCCCATAGTTGGCCTTTATGAATTTTTAGCAATATCAGATGATTTCTTCTCACCTGCTTGTATGCTGGCTATTTCTTACTCTGTCAAAGCTGAAACAGTTGATATGTTTTGCCTCTCCTAGGAAGGGCTAGCTACTCTTTGGAACTTTTTGTTCATTTGTTGGCCTAACATGTTCAGCTCCAGAAAAGTTACTGGTTTGTAGATTATCTGTTTTTTTTCTCACTGTTTAGTTGGGAGTGATGTTCACGTACAGCTTTCTACATTCTAAGTGGAAATGAAACTCTGTGTGTGTGTGTGTGTGTGTGTGTGTATGTGTATTTAGTTTGTGCATAGTCAAATCAGTTCATTTTTTTCCTTAAAGATTTCTGCTTATGGTCACATTTTTGGAAAGAAAAAAATACTTTGTCACCAAATATTATATAAATATCTGTATGTTTAAAAATATTTCATAGTTCTCTTTTCATATTTAGATTGTTAAACTATCTGGAATTTACTCTAGGGTAAGATTTAAAGTAAATAATCTTTTTTTCTCCAAATAGACAGCTTTTTAGAGCATAACTTATTAAATAATCTGTCATTTTCTCTTTTTATTTGAAATAGTACTTTCATATATATACTTTTGACCTGTTTATTGGTTTTCCATTCTGATCTATCGATATGTCTTCTTTTTTTTTTTTTTTTACTGTGTCACTGAGTTTTAATTACTTTAGCTTTATAATATGTTTTAACCAATGGGATAATTTCCCCCTCATTTCTCATCTTTAAAAAAAGCTCGTTTATTTTTGCATTTCTTTTTTCTAGATGATCATGAATATTATCTTTCATCTTCTTCAGAAGTTCCCATTGGAATTGTGATTCTGTTAAACTTTACAGCAGTTTAGTGAGAAAATAACATTTTAAAACAATGTCTTTTCAGGAGTGTGCAACATTTATTCCACTTTCTTCTATGCCTTTCAGCAAAACTTTAATATTTTTATATATGTATTTTTTGTTACTTATTAACAATATTCCCCCCATATTTTCCACCTATTTATTGTTGGCATATAGGAAATTATTAATATTAGTAAGAGCTAACATACTGAACTCTACTCAGGTGTGAAATACTATGGCAAGAAATTTTGTACAATTATATAATTTAATTCTGACAATAGTCTTGAGTTGGGTACAAATTTAGATCTATTTTGCATATAAAGAAACGAAAGTTTGAAAAGATTAAATTGTCTGATGTTAGAGATAACAGAGTTTGGATTTGAAAAAGCAGTCTGACTTTAGTGTTATATTTTTAATCAGTCACTTGTTCTAATATTTTACTGTGATGATGGTGGTTAATTCTATGAGTTTTTCAAGGATACATCATATCTGAGAATACTACTAATTTTATATTATTATTATAAAGGCTATAATTTCCTTTACCTTAGTTTCTAATTTCATTGGCTAGTACTTTTAGCATTATATGAGATAATACTAGAAATGATATGCAGTGTTGCTTTGTTTTTTCTTTTTAGGTAAATAAAAAAGGAGTAGGATAAGGTGGAGAAGGGCAAAACCAATATGTATGAACACAATTTTCCCCAGAGATGCAGTGAGCCATTCACTTTGCCTACACAGATCTTTTAGTTAGCTCAGGAAATTTTCTTCTATTATATCTGTGAATATTTTTGTTCCACTCATTCCCTTCTATTCTCTAGGAACCCAAATTATCCAGTTATTTTTATTTCTCTTTTATGTCTATAAACTTTTTTCCTATTATTTTCTTCTGAATTTGGGAAACATAATTGGGGTTTTCCTTTTATGTTTCAGATTTGAATTTTCACAAGCTCTTTTCCTATTTGTTGACTCCAAAGTGAACTTCAATGTTTTTCTTTTAAGGCATTAGTTCCTTAGGAAAATATTCTTTTTTAAAAAAACTTAAAAATACTTTAATTAAAAGCATTTGTTAAAAAAGATTCTTTTAGGCCCATTCCTACCATCTCCTCATAGGGCGCCAGGACCATATTGCCTGTGCCCAGCTCTCTGCCCCCCACCAAGGGCTGCCCAGGCAGCCCCAGAGCCCAGCTCACCACATACTCAAAGCATTCTTTTTTCATGTATCTGTTATATCTCTTAAAGTTTTATCCTCAGCTTTATTTTGCATTATTGTGAGCCAGACAGTTTTTAGAAATTTTTATCTCCATGATACCATTTTTTCAAAGACACTTTTTTCCTTTTGAATCTTCAGAATATTATTTCTTCTTTCATGGCTTGTACTTTATTTGAATAGACCCAATTTTTATTTTGTCCTTATTGAGCTACACCTGAGTAAAACAGATTTTGGTGTTTGTGAACACACAACATCTGTGGACTACCTACTTTGTGTTTATGATGGTCTCCTAAGCTTATTAAGCATCAACTGGAGAACAGGTTGATGTGCAAAACTTCTGGCCCAGTCCCTGCATTCACATGGGAACCTGTGCACCACTGAGGTACCACCTATACAGCCTCCCACCCTCAAATTGAGTGTGTGCAATAGAATTTTTTTTACTAGTGTCAGCACAACTCACACCTTTTGATTTCCACTCTAAAACATACACTATTTTTCATTCTACTCTGAGTGTTCATGTATAGTAGGCTACTCCCTAGTGTGTCTGCATAATTCTGCTCCCTCCTGATTATTAATGATCAATTGTGCTTGCTCCCAAACCTGTTTATTCTAGTTGTTCGTGATTAAACTTATGTAATTTAATGGAATATTATATAAACCAATACAAATGTTTGGAAATAAAGACAATATTTTCTATGAAATATAATTTTGGAAAGGAAAATTGCTCCTAAATAATGCTGCCACAATAGATATTGGCAAGAAAATTGTGAAAGGTTGAAACTAGTAAAAATCTGTAAAGATTTTATACTTAACACCATTTTACAAGGGTATTAAGTTTTTCAATGTTCCTTAAAGAACTAAAACTTGAGATTATAGGTAATGTAATTATTCCAAGGTAGAAGATAGGGAACTCTAATCAGTGGGCTCGTTATCAAAGGAAAGGCTTTGGTCTCATATTAATATTTGTGAATTACTTTTTAAAAATTTAAGTTAAAAATCCTCATATGTTCAACTTTTCTGATTTTCTGCTCTAACCAAGGAATAGACCTGATTTTATCAAATGCATGAGCTTCTACACATAATAGCTGTTTACTATCATTGGCTTCTACTAAGGATCTTACTGATTTTTCCCTTTGTGTAGCGCTACTTTTGGGAGTATACCCTTCAGTTTACAAAGCGCCACCATAATACTCTAGACTCTTCACTCATCTTTGTTTTCCAGGAGCCACTAGAGCTTAATAAATGTCACATGACATTTAAAGAAAAAAGGTAAGGTTAAAAGCATTAATACACATGTGTACACGCACACACACACACAGGGAGACTCTTGTAAGCATTTCTCCCAGCTCTGTAAGGCGAAAGGAAATGTATGACCCAGATTTTCTTGGGGAGAGAAGTTTTAGAGGCAAAGTTTCTGTGATATGCAAAATAAATGAACTCAGACAAACTGCAATGCAGTGGGAGTTCTGCTTTCATGCTATAAACTCATTTGTCAAAATAATAGATGTTATGTCTACATGGATGACCTATATGGTTTCTCATTAACTTGGTTTGATTAGACAGCTAAACTATTGAGACTGAGGAAGATTGTAAATAAAATTGGGGGCTAAATGTTGAATGCATGCGGAGAGGCCAAAACTGAGTGGTAAGAATGTAAATTCACTGTTCAAATAATTTTAGATATATAGAGCCACAGAAGAAATCAGAATTATCTTTGGACATCTTTGTGCTACATTAACAACCACTTATCTGTGTATATCGATAAACAGCTAAAACATTGGAGGGTGCAGTGTATTTAATAACACTGTGTTAGAGGTTGCTCATAACAGCTGATCATATCTGTTTAATAATCTTGGTTATTTTAGGAACCAACTTAAGTGTTGATTGCTATAAAGCATTAGGGATAAAATCATATATATACACTTTCAGATACTTCATTGTTCTAATTATTGGGGCTGACTTGAATTGCATCTTCTTTTTGGCAAATGGCAGTTGGATTCATTGTAGAGAATACATCTTTTACTTGTTCAAAAAAAATAATGACAATGGGCCTGTTTTCAGTTTGTCTCTGTTGGTTGCCGTAGTTTCCTAGGATACAATGACTCCCAGTTTCCATGGGCACACCACTGGCTAGGGCTGAAATGCTCTCTATCACGATGCAAGGGCAAATCTGGGAGTATAGTCTGCCTAAAACCACATTATTGAAAGTTTCAAAATGGAAGCATTAGGGGGGAAAAAAAAAGCAGGACTCTTTTTTTCCCCAAAAAGGCATAATGTTAAAGAAACAGCTGCTAATTGGAGGCAAGTAGAAGTAGCACCAAAATTCATAGAGAAAGCAAAAGGAGAGGGAGATGGACAAAGAAGGAAGGAGACACAGACCAGGAGAGTCAGAAACTAAGGAGAGAAAAAAATCAAAACACATAGTTAAATAAAGTGGGTCACATGAGTTAAATGGAATTTTTTAAAAGACAGTTTATTAGATATGCTTTAACAGTAACAGTGCTGAGTATATCCTTTTGCGTTGTATTGACTCTAGCTTTTGGCACCTTTTTACCTCTTCTTTTTCAGTGTGTGTCAATTAAAAATAAACCATTACCTGAAAAATTCATGAGTATGAAGCCTGTTTCCTCTAGTTTTAAATCAAGTCCTTGTCTTTTCTATGACTTCCCAAGTTCACATTTTTTGTTTCATATGTGGATTTCCTTTGCTTCTTCTTTCCCTGTGTTTTCCAATTTTGTCTGTCTTTGCTTTGAGTTTGTTTCTAGTGACACTATTTTCCACCACTGTTCTGAAAAATAGTAGCTAATATTGTTAGATAAGAGAAATAGGGTGTAAAATATTTGAAATGAAGAGAAAAGAAATAATTATTTGCAGAGATGTTATTTACATGGAACACACCGAAACAATTGAGTGGGGAAATATTTATAAGATTAAGAGAAATCAGTAAATTAACAGTTCTAAAAATCAATCTAAAAATCAATTGCTTTCTGCTATATAAACAATAATTAGTTAGAAAATATAGCTGAAAGATCTCATTTCTAAAAGCAACCTAAAAGTTAAAATATTACTATGTAAACATAACAAAAATTGTGAAGAGCTATGTGGAAAACTGCTTTGAACCTCTATTAAGAGTGCCAACTTTGTCTAAATGAATTTATACATCCATCTAATCCCTATGAAAATATCGATAGTGATTTTTCAGAACCTGAAACAATGCTAAAATTTATCTTGAGAAGTATAATAAGACCAGCTAGAAAAATTCTGAGAAGGAAATAGAGGAGAATAACCTGAAAGATACTTGAAAAAAAATGACTACAACTATATATTTGACCACGTGGAAGAAATAGATAAACCAAGGAAAATCAGAGTGCATTAACTGGAATAGGCTAGGTTAAAAAAACAAAACAAACAAATAAACAAACAACCTGTAATCCTAGGCACTTACACAATGAGATTTCTCTCTTTGCTCGTGCTCTAAGTTTGTTTTCGGTCAGTGGAGCAGCAGGTGGCTCAGCGGTAGGCTTCTCTCAGGGACCCAATCTCATGTGGACTCCTGTAGGTTCTAGCAGCATTAGTTGCAAAATAGAGCTTTTCTTCAGTCTTCACAGCAGGATGAGCAAGTCTGAAGACTGGCACATAGTTATTCTCCCCGTCTCAGCCTGGAAATGAAGTCCTTAGGCCTAACCTCAGGGAGTTGAGAAGCATTGGTTAGGAATGTCATGGATACTAGGAATGTCTATGATGGAGAGGTCAGATGTAGTTCCAAATATGTATGGGGATATAGTTTGCAATACAGGTGCCACTTCAGATCTTCAGGAAAAAAGGATATTACTCAATGGTTTGGTTGGAAAGCATTAAGTGCTTGTGTAGATAGAGGAGAATGGAGCAACATTCCTTCCTCACTCCTATACCAACGTAAATTCCAAATGGAGAAAAGTTAGAAAAGAAATGACTGTGGAAGGAAGAAGGGACAAAGAACTTGCTAAGCAGGACATCAAATTCAACCCAATAGAAAATGGTGAGAGGTTTGAACTGGCAGCTTGGTGTCGGGGGCAGGGGGGACATGTGAATCTCACACTCATTCAGGATTAATTGCACATCTAAACAAGAATAAAATGTCATTTTTTTCCTTTGCAAAAAAATGCAAAATTTGATGATACCAAGTACTAGGATTTGGAGAAAAGTGCAGGTTCATGTTTCATTGTCAGGAGTATATGTAGATAAAAACATATATATTAAAAATGTACATTGATACAAAATTTACCCTATGGATATAGTTACAAAAATTATCCCAGTGAACATTGTTCATTGAAGGACTGTTTAGAGTATCAATAAGACTGATACAATTAAAGTGTCCTTCAGAGGGAACTGGATGAATGAATTATGCTTCACTATTCATGTAAAGGTGTACCAGATACTTCTTTTAAAAAGGAAGTAGATCTGTATGTGCTGGTATGTAAATATCTTCAAAGTACATCATTAAATGGAAACATAAGATACCGAAAATTATGAATAATATACAGACTTTTATATTGTGTGTGAAAATACATACATTTATACATATACACATATATAGATTATTTGTCTATGTTTACTCCCCCCCCACCATCCCCTAGATTTTACCTAGAAGGATTTATAAGAATCTTGCAGTGGTTATTTTTTGGAGAAGGTCCTATCAGAGCTGTGTCTGTGAGAGAGGAAGGTTTTACTTTTTTAAAAAATGAATTTACTAATCATATATACATAATTTTTTACATCAAAACAGTTTATATGGTAATTTTGTGGGTTTTTTTTTTTTTTTTTTGGTACGTGGGCCTCTCACTGCCGTGGCCTCCCCTGCCGTGGAGCACAGGCTCCGGACGTGCAGGCCCAGCGGCCATGGCTCACGGGCCCAGCTGCTCCGCGGCATGCGGGATCTTCCCGGACCGGGGCATGAGCCGGCGTCACCCACATCGGCAGGCGGACCCCCAACCACTGCGCCACCAGGGAAGCCCCATGTGGGTTTTTTATTAATGTTTAATAAATACAATTAGAAATTTTATATGTATGTATATGAAACAAGCGATAAACTTTTTCTCCAACATCATTGTTTTTCAAATATTAAATGGAAATAGAAAGAAAGTAAAAAGTGAAATTAGAAAATGACAGGTTACACTTAAACTATTAAAATCCTGAATCTCATTTCTTCCTGAGAATTTTTTCTTTCTTTTCCTTTCTTTTATTCTCCAGCTCTATTGGTAAATAATTGACAAATAAAATTGTATATATTTCAAGTGTACAACGTGATGGTCTGTCATACATATAATACAAGTGAAATGATTACTACTATGAAGTAAACACATCCATCACCTCACATAGTTAACATTTTTTTGGTGTGTGTGGTGTGAACACTTAAGGTCTACTCTCTGATTTCAAGTGTACAATATGCTATTATTAACTATATAGTCACCATGCTGCACCTGAGGATCCCCAGGGCTTTATCTTGTAACTGGGAACTTGTACTCTTTGATCAATATCTCTCCCTTCCCTCACCTCCAGCCCCTGGCAACCACTGTTTTCTCTGTTTATATGAATTTGACTTATTTTCTTTTATACTACATTTCTTATCAATTTCAAGAAGTCTCAATAAATAAAGGCTGTATTGCAAGGTCAAAGTTCTTTGGGTTTGCATACTTATGAACACTGATATTTTAAATACATATAATTAACTACCATAATTCCAGGGTATCCGCATACTTACACAAAAATGTCTACATAAAGATATGTATTGATGCATTATTTGTAATAGCACAATGGCAGAAATATCACAAATTTTCCTTTGTTAGGTACAGTTTCAATAAAACATGGTACAGCCGTAAAATAGAAACCTTGTAGAGCTTAAGAGAAAGAAACAGGTTAATATACTAAAGTGAAAACTATCTAGGCTCTATTGCTTTGTGAAAAACAAGGTGAAGAAAACAGCGTGTAGTGTGCTACCTTTTGTTTGAAATAAAATGATGCCCTCCATACATTCAGGTAGTGTGTGTGTGTATGATCTTATTCTGTTGGGATATGTAACTATAAGATGCGTTGCTCTGATGAGAGTGGGAATGAGGATAGAAGACTTATTTTCCTTTGTTTAGCTCTTTTATATTGCTTGGTTTGTTTTGCCATCTAAACTATTTCTTTTTTAAAAAGTGAACCAATCAGGCAACCAAAGAAACTCATTATGTTCTATGTTTATTACCTTAGGCATATGAGTAAACAAAATTAAGGTAAATAACACCTTAGTTTTTGAAATCTTGTCTTTCATTAACTTTCTGTAAATAGTGACATCTGTGTTTTTATCGTGTGGAAAGTCATTATCGTCATCATGATAAAGGATCTTATCCAGTCAAATTTCTTTTTCTAACTCAATTTTTGATGACATAAATATGGTGGACAAATAAAAACCATGAAATATCCAAAGTCCACCCCTCGCTGACTGTCTTGGGTTAGGTTGTAGGTTGAGATTCAGGCTGTCTTGCCTCTGGAGTGGGCATGTAACACCCATGCTGCCCTGTTGGATTCAGGTGTGCTATCAAAGGTGATAGAAACCTACGTGAAGGGGCTTCACATAACATGATGTTGTTAGTGTAAGTTCATGTGCCTGATGCACAGTGAGGCCAAAGAAACCAAACAAGGGAGTTTGGAGCAGAGAAGGGTTTACTGCAGGGCCATGCAAAGAGAGGGGTGGCTCATGCTCTAAAAAACCCAAGCTCCCTGCAGGGTTTCAGCCAAGCATTTTTAAAAGACAGGTTAGGGTGGGTGGTGGTTCCTCAGGGTGTGTGATCAGCTCCTGCACAATTTTCTGATTGGTTGGTGGTCAGGTAACAGGGCAGTGTCAGTGTCAGTGTCACAAGGGTTAACATGATCAGTCCTTAGGCTTCAGGAAGCCTGGGGCTATGTGCTCATGGTCATCAAGTAGTTAACATCTTCCATTTGGTGGTGGTGGGTGGACGGTGTTTCACATCTGTAAAACAACTCAGGAAATGTGCATCAAATACTGTTATCTAGGTACTTCAGAGAGGAGCTAAAGCAGAGCATATGGGGGAAGGCCTGTCCAGGGAAGGCCCCATAGGGCCCTGCTCAGTTGTAAGTCCCCCCTTTTCTTTGATACTCCTCAATATTGAGGAGAACAAGTTTTGCAACAGAATACAAAATTTAAACAGATCTAATATGGAGTCACATATGTTATTCCCTATTACAATGTTCAGTTTCAATGTAATGAGGTGGTGCTGATCTTCTTTTAACGGTAGTAGGATGGATGCTCTAGAAATGTGCATAGAGCGTGGATGTGTAACGTTAGGCTGTAAGTTGTGACTCAAGATACGGTAGTCCTGTACTCTGTTATTCCACAGCAAGAGAGATTGAATGGCTACTTCATAAGAAGCCAGGGAGTAGAGTGTCCTTAGAGAAGTTAGAAATCTGACTGCTAGAGGCTGAGATAAAAAGTTCCTTGGCAGCAAGGTGTTCATTCATTGCCTCCACACTGATGGAAGATTCAGGCATAGATCCAGAGAGGAATCGACTCTCCATTAGAATTCAGTTACTGTTTATTTTGTTTAACTTCATAACCCTCTGCTATTTAATTCCAGTTTCAATTACAGTAGAAACAACAAAAGGCAACATAAATTAGCTTTTAAAAATTATATACATAAGTATATACACACGCATACTTTTCTATTACCCAAGAGTTGGCAAGAAAGAGATAATGGTGCTAATTACCTTTTTACTGTTCATGTCACATTGTGTTTAGCTTTCCCTTTTGCGATGACCTTTTGTTTGATAGCTCTGGAAAATAAGGGGATCCAGTCTACTTTAACATCCCTGGCATCTTACGAGCAAACGATGAGTGATATTTTGGGTGACTGCTGGGGTAATTACAAATATGGTGATAATATACGCAAATCTCATGTGAGAGAAATTATAGGTCACTGCTGTTTGTATCATGCCATTTCTGTAGTGATGAAAGAAATTGCTGTTAATTACCAGATTATTACCATCCTTAATTTTGATAATTCTAGGCTATCAAAGAATGTTTTGAAACACAAATCATATTATTTAATTTTTCCAGCAAGATGGCAGCACTCGATTCCTCAGTCATGATCCCTGCAAATTTGTGTGTGTGTGTATGTGTGTGCATTTGATAAATTCATAGCTATTATGGGGTAAACAAGGATTATTCATGAATCTTGGGAAGACAGTTTCCTTTTCACTGGCCAACATACATAGTTCATTCCCTGGAAGTTTCACTCCTGAATTCTTCTGCATAAATATTGCTTTTCTTGTAAGCTTCCCTGTCCCCTGGGGAGAAGTGAAATAAGAAACCAATGAGAGTGCATTTTGGCATATTGAAAAACATAACAGATTCTCAGAGCTAAAACTTGTCTGTGCAGTGGACTTGACCACTGGGGTAACCACAATCACTTTCTCATTAAATGTTGGTCAGTAACATTTCTACTACCTTAGTAAGTGGGTCAGACTTCACTCAGCCTCTGGCCTGCTTTTAAAGCACTATCCATGGAAGGTTTTTTACTATCTAGGGCCCTGGAATGACATGGATCCTTCTCACGATGCCACTGTTTGTTTATAAAGATGAAATCCCATGTTCATCATTTTAAGTGATGAGATAAAAGACATTATATACAAGGATTGGCAGCTTTATTTGATTGGATGTGGTTAATAAGGTAATCACTTTGGCATTTAAGTTCATGTCTTGTCTGAATATAATTATTGAAATAATTCTTAGTGTTCATGGGAGAAATTCTCACTCACTCAAGACTCGGTGACTGAGGTTTAGTTGCCCTATTCCTAACAGATAAAGCCAAAAAGGAAAAATCTGCATAACTCTTTTATAGAATATTACATGTGTAAATCAAACCACCTCATCTGTACGTAGCAACTGCATTTGTGATGTCACTCATGAAAAAGGCATTTTAGTGTTTAGAGAAGCTACAGTTCAGTCTTCCATTAATCTCTCAAACTTTCTTACACTCATAAAGACAGCCTGGCTAGTCTATAAATTCAACTTGTTTTCAAAACTCAGTTATTTACTCTTTATGGTAAAGTGATATTGTTCAGGGGAAGACTTAACTTCTGTATTGTTTATCAGAAATGTGACACATGCCTACGTGCCTTTATATTCCAAGAACAGAGAGAAGATCTTCATGTTTCCAAAGTGCCATCTTACTTACTGTGAGCATTTATTTATTTATTTATATTTATTTATTTTTTTGCGGTACATGGGCTTCTCACTGTTGTGGCCTCTCCTGTTGTGGAGCAGAGGCTCCGGACGCACAGGCTCAGCGGCCATGGCTCACGGGCCCAGCCGCTCTGCGGCATGTGGGATCTTCCCGGACCGGGGCACGAACCCGTGTCCCCTGCATCAGCAGGCGGACTCCCAACCACTGTGCCACCAGGGAAGCCCTATTTTTGAATTTTATATATTTCTTACTTTACAGGAATGTACCATACCCCTACTAACACGTTAGATGGGAAACATTTCTGAGATGGAAATCTTTCGATTCAAATCCTTTGGAGGCAGTCCTTATGGGTTCACTGATGATTTGTATCTTGGAAGATTTTCTCATGTCAAGTGTTGTCCCTTTTCAGTCTTTACCACTGGTGAGAACTTATCAAGAGTCTCTCCTTTCTCCCCTAACAGACCTCGAAGTTGACTGAATTGAGACTGAATTTTTGACAGTCTGAATTTTTAATGCCACTACAATTTAAAATGTAAATAGAAACAACTTAAACTATTGCAGGTTGAGTAGGACACATGATATTCTACAACAGCCGCATTGCCTTTCTGTAATTTGAAATCCCATCTGGGTCTTCAACTATGTCCTGATCCAAATGAGTTTCCTTATCCCATTTTTGAAGACTTTTGCTAGCTATACATGGTCAGGTTGTCTGAGAAATCATGCGATTGAAGGAAGGAAATTTGTGTATCATTTTGCAACTTGAACTAGACAAGTTAGTATAGTCACAAAGCAAAGGCTAAAGAAAAACCAAGTTTTCTTTAAAGAATGTTTATAGACAAATGTCTCCCTAGAAAGTGGAATTTTCTGCTAGATTTTCACTGAAGTTTACTCAGTAATCATACAGAGAATTATGGAAGATTTGAGTGTGAAGGCTGTAAATTTAAAACATTTTAATGTAGTTCTACTTATTTTAAATATTCTTGAAATCGGTATTAGTAGGAGAATATCAATCAAGAGCTCTGTCTCCCTAGAAGGTGAAGACTATATTTGCCATCCGAGATTGATGGATGAAACTTGAGTGCAATCAGCAAAAAAAGGTGTAACCTCACAAACAACCCAATCAAAAAATGGACAGAAGACCTAAATAGACATTTCTCCAAAGAAGACATACAGATGGCCAAGAGGCACATGAAAAGCTGTTCAACGTCACTAATTATTAGAGAAAGGCAAATCAAAACTACAATGAGGTATCACCTCACACCAGTTAGAATGGGCATCATCAGAAAATCTACAAACAACAAATGCTGGAGAGGCTGTGGAGAAAAGGGAACCCTCTTGCACTGTTGGTGGGAATGTAAATTGATACAGCCACTATGGAGAACAGTATGGAGGTTCCTTAAAAAACTAAAAATAGAATTTCCATATGACCCAGCAATCCCACTACTGGGCATATACCCAGAGAAAACCACAATTCAAAAAGACACATGCACCCCAATGTTCATTGCAGCACTGTTTACAATAGCCAGGTCATGGAAGCAACCTAAATGCCCATTGACAGACGAATGGATAAAGAAGATGTGGTACATATATACAATGGAATATTACTCAGCCATAAAAAGGAATGAAATTGGGTCATTTGTAGAGACATGGATGGACCTAGAGACTGTCATACAGAGTAAAGTAAGTCAGAAACAGGAAAACAAATATCATATATTTACACATATATGTGGAATCCAGAAAAATGGTACAGATGACCGATTTGCGAGGCAGAAATAGAGACACAGATGTAGAGAACAAATGTATGGACACCAAGGGAGGAAAGCGGGGGGTGGGTGGTGGGATGAATTGGGAGACTGGGATTGACATATATACACTGACATGTATAAAATAACTAATAAGAACCTGCTGTATAAAAGTAAAATTCAAATTTAAATAAAGTTATAACCTCCAAGACATTGTCAAGCTTTAGTGTACAGAGCAATCACTACAGTAGCTTCTTTAAAATGCAGATTCCCAGGTTCTGGGCCTCAGAGGCTCTATTCAGTGAATCTGGACTAGGGCCTAGGAACTTGGATTTCTAATTTGTCCCCCAGGTGATTGTGATGAGATGATTCCTCAAATATTCTTTGGAAACACCACTCTAAGATAATGATAATTTATACTTCAATTTTCCTGACTAAATGTGATAGAAACACACGTGTGCACTCCCCACCCAACCGCTCATATATGTATATACCCATTATAAAAACAAATGAAGAAATTAAAGAAGTTTAGCACTTTTTATAGTCTCAATAATGTACCCTTGGTCTCCATCCCAAGATTAGAACACATGAGGTGGAGTTACTTCCTTCCATCCCCTAGATGTTGATGCATACTTACCTCCTGAAGAAATATGTCCTTACAAGCTTGCTTTCTTACCAAGTCTAGTTTGGTTCTTTGAAATGATTCTAATTCAAGTCTCCTAGTTTTAAAAAAGATTACCCTTGCTAGGCATCCGATAGTATCTTGAGCTCCCAACATTTGATAGTTCTGCTTATTTTCCTTTCCTTGGGAAAGGAGAGCAGAGCAGAGACCATGGTTATGGGAGCCTTGGGTAGTTCATGGTCAGAAATATTCTTCAGTCAAGTGTGGCGCAAACATGGAAAGTCCTAAATCTACATCTGTAGATTCCAGGGATCTGCAAAACTGTTTCCTAACAGTCCCAGTAGGCAATCATCTGAGACTTCTTACAGAGTAGTTGTAAGGTGAAACATTTCTTCACTAAGGCAGTTCCCCTGTTTTGATGATCTTAGAGATGTTCTTGTCAGAGACTTAATGGGTTAAAATGTAATATTTTATAGACCCAACCCTCCCCTCTCTCTCTCCATTCCCCCTGTAGAAGAAAAAGTGGACAGATGAAAAAATTAGTCCAGGAATATCTTGTATGTCCTCCTAAAGTCCCAGAAGAAATGGGCACTGAGTATCTGTCCCTTTGTGTGAGCAGGTTCTATGGGACCTTAAAGAAATTGATTTTACAAAAGGGAGGCATGCATCTTCCATTTGAATGATGGCTGTGTCTTAATTTTCCCAGTGGTTGCTTGTTGTGTTGTTGCTGCATCAACCATGACCATGATTCTGGCTGGAGTTCTCCAGTTTATTCTTCATCAGCCTGGCCAAGAGAAGGATAAAAGGGTTAAGAGACACTAAAGAAATTTTGAACATGGGATTCTTATAAACCTGACAGGAAAAGCAAATCCTAAAGATGTACTCTATCTTGTTCAAAGTTAACCATTGGGTCTGAGTCAGATTTGGAGTAAAAATTTCAATAACTTTTGCTTCCTAAACCAGGACTGGAGCTGTCGAAAAAAATCACATGACCCTATGAACTTAATGAGAAAATTCAATAGAAAGTAGTTCTCATTCAGAAGACCACTTAACAGTGGTATAAACTAGAGATTTTAATAGTTGAAAACTGTTGTATCTTGGATTGAAAAATTGATGTACAGTAGATTTTAATGCTCACGGCAAGAGATTTTTGGCATTTTATATCGTACTGTTTGTCATGCTTCTGTACTGTTTGTCACGCTTCTGTACTGATACAGTTATAAATCTTGATTATAGCTCCATTTCCAGTTAATATAGACTTTATACATGTAATCTTCATCTTTTTTTCTTGAAAAGTGAGAGCATATTAAAACTAATCTTAAAGTTTTTGTAAAGCAAAAATATCAAAAGTAATCATAATGACATAGCCTGTGTGGTGAAGGACAAAATAGTATTAAAAGAAATACCTAGATTTGTAGAAGTCACAATGAATATAAAAGAATACATGGCTCCATGAAAAATTGACCCTTACATTTGTAGTTAACTTGGTCTTATGTATTGTTTCTGCTCTGTAAGAAAATACAACTTTTCCATTAAACTTTTTTTTTTTTTTTTTTTGCGGTACGCGGGCCTCTCACTGTTGTGGCCTCTCCCGTTGTGGAGCACAGTCTCCTGACACGCAGGTTCAGCGGTCATGGCTCACGGGCCCAGCCGCTCCGCGGCATGTGGGATCTTCCCGGACCGGGGCACGAACCCGTGTCCCCTGCATCGGCAGGCGGACTCTCAAACACTGAGCCACCAGGGCAGCCCCCTACGTTAAACATTTTATTTAGAGATAATCATAGACTCACATGCTGGTCAAAGAAATAACACAGAGAGATCCTATGTGTCCTTTTCTCAATTTCCCACAGTGAGACATCTTGTAAACCTATAGTACAGTATCATGACCAGATAGTAACTTTGATACATTTAAAATACAAAACATTCTTATCACCACAAAGATCCCTCACACTGCCCTTTTGTGGACACAACAATTTTCTTTCTGCCCTCACCTGTGCCTTAACTAATGGAAATCACTAATCTTTGCCTATTTCCATGTTTGTCATTTCAAGAATGCTTTGTGAATGGAATCATGTGGTATGTAACTTTTTGGAATGGGCTTTTTTACTAAGCATAATTTTTGGGAAATTCACCCACGTTGTTTTGTATATCGGTAGTTCATTCCCTTTTATTATTGAGTAATATTCTATGGTATGGATATAAACCAGAATGTTGAATTCACTCACTGAGGGGTGTCTGCATCATCTCCAGTTTTTAGTTTTGACGAATAAAGCTGCTAAAATATGCAAAAAGTAAAAATTACATGTGCACATAAATTCTCCTTTCTATGAGATAAATGACCAGGAGTGCCGTTGCTTCATCGTATGGTAGTTGTGTGTTGAGTTTTACAGAAATGGTCAAACTGTTTTCTTTAGTGGCTGCACACTTTTACATTCCCACCTTCTTTACTTCTGGGTGGGGTTGGGAGTGCAGGCTCTCCACTAGTCTCCACTGATACCCCCCGCCACTGGTAGGGACAGGAGTGTCTTGTTACTGCTCCCCACATGGCCTCCACTGACCAAAAGGGGCATATGATGGGGTGCGAGTGGCCTCATTACTACTAGGCGGTGAAGAAAATCCTTACTCCTCCTTAGATTTGTCTGATACCACCCAAATGGGGAAAGGGATGGTCACTTTATTGCTGCCGGGTGGGGATGTAAGTCCAGGCTTTCTATTCAACCTTACTTAATGCCACTCTGGCAGGGGAATTGCAGTGCTTCGTTATGTTTCCGAACCAGGTCCATTTAGCCCATGTTCAGAAAGCCACGTGCTGAGATGCCAAAGCCTGCATCCCAGAAAAGTTTATTCACAAGGCAGCCAGGCAAGGAGATGGGTGAACACGTCTTTGATCTGCCTCCCTGAAGGTGAGGCTGTTGGAATATTTATAGGATAAGAAGGGAGGGTGGTCTTAGGCATGGGGAAAGGTTATGGGAGGCAAGGGGAAAGGTAAGGTAATTGGAGTTCTGTGCAAGTGTATCTAGGTGACATGCATAAGCAAAAATGGAGGCATTAGCATGATCTGAGGGTGGAGTTTTCTGGCCCTCCAACATCAGAAGGCCATTCACTGGACACCTGCACTGGCCCAGTTTTACGGTTGGTGGTCCCAAGGAGCTTTAGCCAGCTCACTCTGAACAAGAGCTGACTCTACGTTCCTGTAAAATAACTGTGCTATGTGAAACCAGGAAGGTATACAATTAAAGAGAGGAAAAAACAAAACTAAAGGAAGCATACAAGGCAGTTTACAAGCAGAGGGGTTCTAACAAGCTGTTCCTCTATCTGTTGCTTTGCAAGACAAACTGAAGAATTTGTGTTAGCCGTCACCTTTGTTAACTCTGTGGGGCGTGGTTTTAGTTATGACCTGGCCTGAGTGTAATCTCAGTGCCCTACTCAGCCTTTTCCGGCCTAGGTGTGGATCAGGACATAGTTTCCTGTGGTGTTTGACTAGAGTAAAACTGTTACTGTCTAGAAGTTTCCTACATTGTTAAGCTGTCCCTTCCTGGTCCTTTGGCTTGATAGAGCAAGGATTATGTTGGGACTTGATTTGTCTGTGCCTGTTCACATTACCAGCCGTCTGGCTTCTTCAGTTCCAAGTCTAGGATATATGAAGGGGGAAAAAATCCTTGGAAATCACCCCCATGACTTTCCTTGGGTCTCTGAGTTCTCTGGGTTATCGTCTTTCTACTTTTCAGAATTTTACTAAGTTTGTTCTCTAACAAAGATAAAGGTATTTTAGTTGTACTTGGTGAGAGGCATAAGGAAAAATACATCTCCTCCATTTCCCTGGAAGTGAAAATCCTCATACGTTTTTAACACAAATGTTTGTTCAATTTTCTATAAGATCCTTGGGTAACTAGATTGATACCTTCATTCACCCAGTTAACAAACATTTATAGAGTTGCAAGTCTGTACCAGGTACTAGGCTACCCGAGGGAATAAGAATAAGATGCCTTCCAGACCTCATGGAGCTCAGAGTCGAGTAGGAGAACAAGAAATACTTTAAAAAAAAAAAAAAAAAAAAAAGCAAAACAAAACCGGATTACAACAAGGCAATAACCACAGTAATAGCGATGTGTACCAGACATTATTTTGATTGACATACCTTTTCAAAACCTCTAAACCCTCAGCCTATGTCTGCTATACCCAAGCAATCTTGGGACAATCTAATACATGGAGAAGACAAGGTCTATGAAATTTTCTTTTTAGATCTCTTACCAGATGGTTAAATGGAAAAAAATCAACATAAAAATAACAGGCAATTTAAGTCAGATTGTGGCATATGGAAGGTAAAAATGCCCGTTCTTGCTGGCAACATTCCGATCATTCAAATAACCTTCTAGTCGCTAAGGGTAGCCAACAAGTGTTTCTATTATGACTTCCTCCGAGTTTTTTTTTTTTTCCTGTGCTTTCTGTTGCAATTTTCCTGCTTTTCTTGTCTCTTCCCAGATAGCACATGTGGGCATAATCATCTGTTCTAGGTGGTCCTCAAGCACGTACTTAGCCTGTGAATTATTCTGAAATTGATTACTTACATATTCCTATAAGATCTGGAGCAGAAATACTGACGTTTCTGATCTCTGGGTTGCTTTTTGGTGAAGGTAACTTAACCCCTGTATGACTCTCTCCAACCCCACCCTTTCCTTCAAGACTTGCCTATTCCCCTTCAATGTCCATCTCTCTCTTTTCTGCTATCCTTTGTTATCATAAACCAGGGTCCTCTCCGGTAACAGTGGCCCTTATTTTATTCTAATTAGCTTGCTCTCTTGTACCTACTTACATGTATTTCTTATCAATTCTCTTAATCCTGCACATTGTACTTTTGGTGTCTCTGCAAATCAGTACCTCCAGAACAGTTTTTTAAAATACATGTTTTCTTCTTAATACCAGCATCTCTAGCTCTTCTTTCAACTTCATAAAAATTTATTTCTTTACAATTGAAAATCATTTTTCTTGAATGGACACAGCAATTCTGCTTCTCTGAGTTTGTTGCAGAGCCAGGAGCCTAGAATTGGGAGTGTCCTAACGGGCTTCCTGCCCAGTATCCCCCCAGTTCAGTAACTCCATATACAGTAGCCTTGACAAATGGCATCGAATATTATAGAAGCAATGCTTTCTCTCTGCCTTTCCCATGTTTTGGCAGACTGTAGTTTTAGTATCTCCAGTCCTTGTCTCTGGAAAATATGCCAGGTCTGAGTGTTCTTCTGTCTCTTAGTACTTAACATTTGCACCCAATTAAGTGCTTAGCAAGCAAACACAAGGGGGAAAAAAAAGGAAGAACTGATAGCTGCAAGGAGAGACATGAGAAGGAAAAGGGCAAAGAAGGAAATTAGGACTAGTGAATTGCCGTGGCATGTCACTTAACTAAAGTGGCACTACTTGAGAGGAAGCTTTGACTACTCAGAAAGGTCTTCTTAGAATTTTCTCTTCTCACGGAGATCATTTCAGATAAATGCAGTTTTCATCAGAATGAATAACTTGATCTCTGAATGGGCACTTGCTGACAGCAGATTTGTTTTGCATCTTTTCCTAGTAGGTTAACAGAAAATAATATTTAGGTGTTTTGCAAAGCAGTTTGGAAAGAAAATAACTACACTTAATTTACCAGCAACAACGTGCTTTATTTTACAATGTTTATTTTGTCAAAGTCGAGAACTCTTCAGCTCTCTGCAATGAGACACTGCAGTCATATGTGCTTTAGCGTGATGTGTAAACTAAGCCTGCAGAAACCAGGTCCTCATTGGTATTGCTAACAGAATGATGAATCTGCCTTTGTGAACTGTTAGTTCATTGTTAGCGCTTGAGGAAACCGTGGGGTCGTCATTTTTATTGTGGGATGGTATTTTGTAATGGCTTGCATTTTGACCCAAGTTTTTAGGTCTGTCCCAGTTACTCTCTTTCATCCCTGCTGTTACTATTTCTTAGCTATTTAAAAAACATCTTATAAACTAAACTGCTATAACAAATATATCCCCAACTCTATAATGGCTCAACACAATAGAAGTTTAATTCTTGTGTCCAAGGCAGGTGTTGATGGTTACAAGGTGGCTTTTCTCCACTCAGTGATTTAGGAATCTAAGTTTCTTCCAACTTGCATCCCTGCCCTCTACTAGAGTCTGACTAAAATTTGCAACTAGTTGAAAAGTACCTTCCCTCTTAAAGCCCCTACCCTGAAGTGGTGCTCACCATTTATACTTTCATTCCCTTTGAGCAAACAAAGGCATTTGTCTTACTCTGAGAGAGTCTGGGAAATGTAGGCCAGCAATGTGCCCCAGACATACTCCTACTAAAATGGAAGGAGGAAACAGTGGTCTTTGCTACATTTCTATGGATTTTTCCTTTTCTAAAGAGTAATTAACTATACCTCTGGAGATGAGTCCTTTTGCTGTATACATCTAGTAGAAAGTCAGTAGAGTCTTTCTATGTTCGTAGTTTGACACAATGCAGAAATTTCTCTTTGGATATTATCTGATTCCTTTCAGAATTGTGGTCTAATTTTATATCTGGATAAAAATTACAACAAAAGATATCAAATCCAAGATGTCTGTGTTTGTAATTTTACTGTCTTCACATTTTTTGGTGCTGCTCTGAACATTTTCTCTGAGAAAAACCCATGGAATCATATATTTGAAGGAACTAAAAATTAGATGTGTGACATGAACTTGAGTTTTACTGCACATGGAACCAATATTGTCAACAATTAATTTGTTATTTTTTTATTAAGAAACTATTAGGTGGTTAGCACTGTGCAAGGTGCTAATGGAAATAAAAGGCTCATCTTTTGCTTTGAAAATCCTTGAATGGGTCAGAATTTGTGTAAATAGTAGAAGAGAAAACCAAAAACAGACTGTTTCCATGGGCAGGCCTAGCATTAAAAATTGCTTCAGATTTAATAAACCAACATAGCCAGTAACCTCACACTGCGCATGACATGGAGTATTAAGATTCACAGGTATTGACCAGATCTGGGAGGTCTGGCGCTGGACTACTAAGGATGTGAAAAAGATTGGACTCACCTGGATTGAGTTAGTTTCTCAAGAGTCAAGTAGCAGTAAAGGAAAGTTATCATGTCAAAAGTGATTTTCAAATAAATCTGACAATAAAAAATCTCCACCATTAACAGTAGGTATTTCAGGTAAACATCCTAGACATTTGCATTTGTTGTATTAAAAACTTCAAACTGGTCTGCAGACCTCTTGAGTGGCAACATTCCTTTTTGGTGGATCTATAGTTCATCAGAGGCAGCTGCAGGTGGCACAGTAAACTCTGGGTCACCAAAAAAGCCTTTTCCCAGTGACATGACCAGAATTATGGATGTAATTGTCAGTGACTTAATCCTCAGTGACTGTGTACAGCTCCATCATTTTAAAAAATACATCTTTATTCATTACTGTGTTGTACTGTAATGAAAGTAAGAACCATTGCTGTAATAGATGGATTTTCTTTAATCAAGGTGAAATTCAAACATACAATTAACCATTTTAACGTGTATGATTCAGTGACATTTAGTACAATTGGAATTTGTGTAACCACCACTGCTCTCTAGCTTCAAAACTTTTCCATCGCCTCAGAACAACACACCCCATCCCCTTTGAGAAATCAATCCCCATGTCCTTCTACCCCAGCGCCTGACAACACTAATTTGCCTTCTGTCTCCATGCATTTGCCTATTCTAGATATTTTGTATAAAAGAAATCATATAATATGTGACATTTATGTTTGGCTTCTTTCACTTGGTATAATGTTTTTGAGGCTTATCCATGCATAGCATATATCAGTACTCCGATTTTTTTCATAGCTGAATAATACTCCATTTCATATATATATATCACCATTTGTTTATCCATTCATTTGCTTATGGCGCTGTTTCACTGCTGAGGCTATATTAATTCTATATAGGTTAGCTTAACTTTAAAAAAGATTCTGTGCAGTATAATCCAATTTTTTAAAAAAGTACATACACATAGAGGAAAAAGAGGGAATGAGGGAGGGAGGTGAGGGAGAAACAGAAAGAAGCAACACACTTGGATAGATCTACAGTTGAGCCTTGAATATCGTGGGGGCTTAGGGTCACCAGCTCTCTGTGTTGTCAACAAACCACGTGCAACATAGTCAAACCGCATCCATGGTTCCCTTGCATCTGTGGATTCGACCAACTGCAGATCATGTAGCACTGTAGTATTTCCTACTGACAAAAATGCATATAAGTGGATTCATACAGTTCAAACCTGTGCTGTTCAACGATCAGCTGTATCTCAAAATTCTTCTCTGAATTTTCTAAATGTAATCAGCATATATTAATTTATATTCAAAACAATTTAAATCTATTTTATAACAACCCAAAAAAATAAACTAAACCCAAGACAAGGATATGTTTTAAGGGCTTTTTATAAAAGTCGACAGATTTTATTCACATAGTTTTGCTTTTGCTCTCCTGTTTATTATGCATTCTGAAATTGTAAGTAAGTTGCTATATATTTTTGGAATTGGGGTTTAAATTATAAACCAATTAACAGTACAGAATGCAAGCAGAATAAACACTTAAAGGACATTTGATCTGAATATGGGTTTAAAAATTGCAGCTAAAGTTATTACGTGCTTTTAAAGTCTTCTCACATCCTCCTTAGGACTTCAACATTTTTCTTGCCTGTCATGAAAATATAGTTAACTATATAGCCTATCATCTCTGAGTGTCAGAGGCAGATAATGAACTTTTTGGAATTTGAATAGGGAATATCTGTGGAACATACTATTTTAATTTGAAGGAGTAAGTAATAATATAACAGCAGTTAACATTTATTATTTAAGCATGTGCCGGAGACAAATTCTAAGAAGTAGGAGTACATTAGCCCTAGACTAAAGACAACCCCAGATACTCTCAAAACAAAGAATAAAAGGAAGCCTAGAAAGGAGTCAACTTATTTCAAGTAACTGCATCTCAGAAAAATTCTAACACTGTTTAAAGTAATACAAGAAAATCCAGCAACCAAAAATAAAAAATTGAAACTGTACAACATCAAATTAAACATTTCCATGTGTTGTGTGTGTGTGTGTGTGTGTGTGTGTGTGTGTGTGTTGTGGATTTACTGGGCTGCTTACGTCTCTGCATTGTTATTTTAAAAAATCATCTGTGAGACTATTTTGACTTTTTTCTTTAATTTTTTTTCTATCATTTTTTTTTCTTGCTCCTGAATGCCAATTGCATGTATGTTAAACTATTACTTGGCATTGTTTTTCATGTCACTGACACTCTGCTCATTTTTTCTTTCTGTACTTAAGTTTAGATAGTTTTTATTGATCTGCCTTCAAGTTCACTGATTTTTTCTTCTGGCATCTTCCATCTGCACTCAAGTGAATTTTCCCCTTGAGATATTTTTCAGTTGTAGAATTTACATTAGTTTGTTTCTTTTTTAAAAAAAATAATTTCTGTTTCTCTTTTGGGTCTGTTACCTTTTGGCATGTTCATCTTTTCCCTTAAATCTTTGAACATAGTCATAATAATTTTTAAAATTGCCTTTATCTGCTAATTTCAACATCTGTGTCATCTCTAGAATTGTTTCTGTGGATTGATATTTTCTCCCTAGTTTTAGGTTATATTTTTGGCCTCATTTGTCTAATAATTTCATTTTTTATTATCATATGCTCTTTGTTATAGATACTGTTACTGAGAATCTTGATTGTGTGATCTTTGTTTAATGGTTGTTGGATCTTACTCTAGATAGCAGTAAATTTATTGGAGGCTTAACTTGAACTTGTCAAGACTTGATTTTAGGCTCATTTTATGGCAGTTCTAGAATAGTATTTACTCTAGGATGAGGGCAACTCTATTCAAAAAGTACATCCTCTTTGGGGTCTGAATTACATGCTTGATGTGTTCAGCAAGGATTTTCCACCATGGCTGGTCAGAACTCCCACGTCTTAGTGCTATGAAACCTCCGGAATCTCTTTTAAGCTCCTCAACCCCTGTAGTAGTTGTTTTATTTTAGCTGCCATGCCTTATGGAGTATTGCCTACATGTGCATACATAGCTTAGTATTTAAGCCTAAGACTCAAGGGGACTCTTAGGCAGATTTCTGTGCAGCTTCTTTCTCTTCAACTTCCTGTCCACAAACTCCAGCCTTCTCAGTAGCACTGAACTCAGAACTCTAAGTCCTCTGCCTAGCCAGACCGCTCCTGTCTCCTTCTCTGTGTTATGATTTGGAGAGTGTCCCTGGCTGAGAAACAGGACGAAGATGGAGCTCAACTCATATGCACTCAAGGATCACACACAAGTGCTGTCCATTGTGCAATGACTGAAAAGTTGTTTTACATAGTTACGTCAAGTTTTATAGTTACTTACAATGGAAGTTTTAAGTCTGTTACCCATTAGAACTTTATAGCCAAAATTGGAGGTTGCTTATTTAATCTTTTCAAGCATGCTAAATTTGTATCAAGTCCCTTTCTACTAAGTATTATTTCTAGAATGCTTTTGCCTCTGTATCCTTTTTTTGGGGAGTGGGGAGTCTAGTGTTCCTTATCATTATTTAGATCTCCTTTCAAATGTCACCTTCTGTGATCACTGGATCTAAAGTACTATGAGACCCTCTAGTAACTCTCTATTTCAGTACACTGTTTTATTTCTTCATGGCCTTCATTACCACCTGCAATTATCTCATTTGTTCATTCATTGTCTCCCCGTTCTCACTAGAAGTTCAACTCCTTGAGAGATGTGACCCTCTCAGTGTGGTTTGCCTCTATACTTGGCTAGCACAGTGACTAGTGCTGAGAGGTACTTAAACAATATTGCTTAAATGAATAAAGAGGGAAGAAAGTTGCTAAGGTCCTTAAACCCTGGGTTAAACCACCTATCTATTAAATGATACTGGCTAATGTGCTACAGAGCAGCTCACCTGAAATGGCTTTAGGTTGTAAATATAGAAAAGGTTATTTCAACCGGAATCTTCATGAGTGTACGCCCTTGTACTGGCCTTGGAAAAATGTGCTTACCTTATTTTGCAGAAACTGAACATAAAATGCTTACCCTCAGTTTATTAAGTTGTACTTCATTTAGTAATTAACCTCTTAACTCTGTACTATGAAAACAGAGGATATAAGAAAACCACATTCTATAACTGGATGTGTTAGGAGAAATTTTATGCAGACTTCCACATGATTCAATGATTATTTCTGCATTCTGAATGAATATTTGGTAATTACATAATTAATTTTTGACAAAATGAATTTTGTTACTGAAACTTCTTTCTAATGTTTGAAGAATAAGGAGGAAATATGTAGAAATATTTTAAAAGAAATGTAAAAAAATGAAAATGTAGATAAAAATTCAAAATTTATTTTAATGTTTCTTTATTATAACTGAATTATCCATTGAATCAAAATCTATTTTACTCTTTTCAAAAACTTTAATTTATCCCTTCATGAAGTCATAGATTTTGTTTCCTTATATGTCTGATTGTTTCAATTTTCTTTCCAAATGAAATTATCTTCCTGTTTTAAATAACTTGTACACCTATGTAGTCACTTAAAACATTTCTTTCAAATTTACAACACTTATTTCACTCTTTTAGGACTAAGAATTTACAATGAATAAAAATCAAATAAAGGTAAGTAATTTTAGCACATGCTGTATATTTGACTTAATATGAATACAGAAGATATTGAAAATATCTAAATCTATTTTTTAGATCTAATTCTTAAAAATTGGTATAAATGAACCTACTTACAAAACAAATAGAGTCACAGATGAAAGAAACAAACTTATGGTTACCAAGGGGGAAACGTAGGGGGAGGGATAAATTGGGAGATTGGGATCGACATATACACACTACTATAAATAGCATAGATAACTAATAACCTACTGTATAGCACAGGGAACTATACTGAATACTCTGTAATGACCTATATGGGAATAGAATCTAAAAAAGAGTGGATATATGTATATGTATAACTGATGCACTTTGCTGTACAGCAGAAACTAACACAACGTTGTAGATCAATTATACTCCAATAAAAAGTAATTAAAAAAAGAAAATAAATTTTAGTCACAAAATAGATCTCAAAAAGGTAGGAATATGTTGTAATATTAGAGTGTATAGAGAACTATTCCATGGAAGTTTCTCGCCCATGATTCTTCTTGTAGTAGATTTACAGTTGAGAAATACACTTTTCAGGGCAGTAAAATGGAGGAGCCTGTAAACAGCTATGTAAACTAAGGATTTAAAAATGTATGACTACAGGCAAAATTTTGGCTTTCTTCTATGTAGTGAATACCTTGGAGATCAGTGCATGCTTTTGTAGCATCTGTTGAATAATGGTGTGCTCTACTTGAGACATACTGAAGAAAGTGGAACAGCGTTTTCAGGCCGCTTGTATGCCCTGACGAGAAACCACAAGAAAACCAGTACAATGTGCATCCTAGGATAACATGATGGTTTAAAGGGTCTGGAAATATTGACCTGAGCTGTCCTTGGATGTGTTTAGTGAAGCAAGAGCATCTCAAAAGTTTTAATGTTGGGGCATTGAGATAAGGTATAGATTCTCCTCACAGCATGCTGAATGGGACCAGATATGCTTATTGTACAAGTTTGCTTAATGCACATTGCAAGGAAAACGATTTTCAGAATTTAAAGCTTTCTTTCATGAAGCCTCCGTTTCAATAAGATAAAAACAGAGTCAGAGTTGGCAGTGATTCAGCAACTGAGAGCTATCTTTGCTATCAGTGGGGACCTAGCGCAAGAACACTGGAATTGAGGTTTTATTAAGACTTATATTCTTTGCCTATCACCTTTGTGGTTGTTAAATCCAGCAGATGTTTCTCTTTCTGAAATTTTATTGAGGGAGAGACCTAGTTGAGATCAGTTTAATAGATACAGGTCTCATTAGAGAGGCTGAAAATATATGTATATGGCATGTAAGAGACAAATGAAAAATTTTGTACTTAGATCTTCTGAAGTCACACTGAAAAATACCCCAAGCTCATTGATTTGTCATGGGATGACAGGTTTATGTTTGAGAAAACTGGATCATGCCTGTCAGTCTATTACATAAACTCACTACCTAATCAATATTCTAAAGTTCCTCATAACTGATGAGACACATCCACATGACCTTCATGGTGGAAGGATAGGGAGTTGTTTGTGCTGTGTCTGTTTTGTAGTGTACCTTCTGCCTCCAGATCAGCTTGCTAGAAAATTGTGTAGCGATGCCAAGGTTGTCTGGTTCAGAAGCATCAGTAGAGCTGTTAGTCAGCCTTTTGGTCTTTCTTTGCTTATTTCTGTTGTTTGGTTAATTATCGTTAAAATATCCAGTGAGGCCCCACTGAGAAGTGATATATGAGCAAGAACCTTAAAGAACTCAGGGCACTGGTCTCATAGTTATGTGGGAGAACAGCATTCCAGGCTGGGAAAGTGGCAAGTGCAAAGGCCCTAAATCTAGTAAATATCACTGACGTTAGATTATGCATCATTCATTCATTCATTAGTTCATTCATTCATATATCCACTTATCTTTAGGCACCTCTTGAGCACTTAATATTTATAAAGCTTTGAGTTATGTTCTAAAGGAAACTAGGGTGAACCATGGTTACTAATTGTACTAAAGTACAATTCAAGCTTTTAGGCTTGAAAATAAGCAGCTGTTAATAAAAATACTAGTAGGTCACTTGTTTACTCTGCTACAACCACAGTAAGCTCTGTACTATTCCTAGAACCCACCAGGCACAATCCTGCTTCAGCCCTTTGCCTTTGTTCCCTCTGTCTGAAATGCTGTTTCCCCGGAGAGCACATGCTTAGTACCCTAACTGCCTTTAGGATGTTATTTAAAAAGTACCTTTTCAATGAGGCCTTTATTTGTCACCTTATCTAAAATGTTACCCCTGTAATACTTATTTTCCCTTATCCACTTTATTATTACTGTTACGTTAAATTTAACACTTGGCATCTCACATACTGTATATCGTATGTGTCTTGTTCCTTGTCTGTCTCCCTCATTAGAATACTAGCTCCATGAGAGTGGGATTCTTTTCATTTATTTCAGTTTATCCAGTACCCAGAACAGTTCCTGATAAACAGTATGTGCTTTGTCAGTGTGTGTGGTTCAAGGGTAAATGTATTAAGTGAAAAACGCAAATGCAGAGGACAGTATACAGTACGACACTAGTTGTGTGAAAGGTGGGGAAAGTACACATGTGTCTCCTTGTACATATATAAAACATCCCTGAAAGGGATCATAAGGAAAAAAATCACGGGTTGATGGAGGAATGAACAGGCTGGCTGGAGGGAGACATTGTTCACTGTATCTTGAAAAATACATTTTGACTTTGAACTATGGGAATTCGTTGTTTAAAACGTTAGTTAAAATGAAAATAATTCCAGAAAACACTGGGCAAAAAGTGACACATGTAAAGAAAAAAAGCACATAAAGTGTTGTTTTCTTCTACTTAGAGTCATGGCATTGCCGTTGGCTTTGAAGGATAGGTGGTGTTTGTGTGGATGTGGGGTGATGCCAGAGGAAATGCATTTTGTGAAGAGAACAGTATGAGCTGTCCAGATGCTGAAAAAAAGAAGGCTACAGTTTTGGGAACAGATGTAGTTTTGCTCAGTTGGAATCAAGCATATAAGGAACTGGAAAAAATGTGTTGATAGTTTGGAATAAAACTGTGGCTGGCTCTGTCTCCAGGTTAAGGAGTTTGGATTTGAGTTTGTCAAATAATTTGAC